>NC_069659.1:240262500-240887500 GCF_027244095.1 Hemicordylus capensis | reverse complement strand
CTTGCCATGCAGCATGCAGAGAGGGGGATGGAGAAGCAATTTTCACTTCTCTCCCCTTGCTGCAAAACCCCTTTCCATTACCAGGAATATGTCCCTGAGGACTGCACAGCCCTCAGGGATATATTCCTGGCAACAAAAATGAACGCAGTTAGTTTACCCGCTGCTTGTGATGGAAGAGCTCTTGCTTTGCCCTTCTAAGCCTGTGTAACATGGCCAGTTTGTTAAGGTTGTGCAGGATCTTGCTCTGTCCTGCTAAGCCTGCTTAGCATGTAGACCACTGACTTTAAAAGAAATACTGAGTTAATTCTCTTGTTTACTTCTGGCAAACATGGGTGTGCTATCATATGAGTTCACTCAAGAGCCTTAGTTCAGCACTTAGCAGTCAGCCATTAACTTAGCTTTTGAGAATAAGAAACCAAAGTAGCAAAGTGTACAATGCAGCCAGGTTGGCATTGTTAGCTGCTAAAGTCACATTTTGGCTTGGAAGAAGATTCTGCCCAATCCTGCCTTGCAAATTACTTGAGAGTTTTAGATCTGAACTCCAAAACAACGCCGTATATCTGAAACTGTTCTTCCAGCTCTACAGTCTTCTGCAATGAAAAAAAAGTTATGAATTATTAAATTGCATACTTAAAGGAGAAAAATTCTAGATTAATAGCAATAAGCAAATGCAACCAGTATGCTTAGGCACATGATTCTTTAGTAAAGTATTGATTTTAATTCTAAATGTGTTTGAGTTTTGGACAGTTTATCCTTTGCATAGAACAGTTTAACCTTAACTATGGAAGCCATGGAACAGAAGTTCAACTCTGTGTGTGGGGGGGAGGAAGGGAGGGAGGGAGTGGGAGAGAGAGTCTGACTGACTGACCATCTATCTTCAGATGTAATGCAGAATGTTCCACGTCCCCTTCCCGCATCCACATCCGGATGTTCAGGAGAGCTGCCTCTCTGCAGTCAGTGAGACTCTCTGTGGTCAGCAAGGGAGTTGGCTGTACAGGCTTCCTTCTTGACAGGAGGACACTCCACACAGCCAGTCGGGCCGGAGTATGGGAGAAGCTTCCTCCCTCAACTCTGGTTCTGTGGGGCCGAAACAGTGGTACTAGTGTTCAGCTGTAACACTGGTGCCGCAGAAATGGAGAGTTTGCAGTGGTGAAACTCTGCTCTGACTGAAGGTTCCCTTGCCACCCGCAAACTCCATTTTCCTGAATTTGGATGTGTAGGCAAGGAAATCGGAGGTGAAGGGACCTGAGCTTTCCTGTTGCATTTGAATTCAGCCACTGACTGACTGGCTGATAATAGAGTTCTAAGGAATCTGAAGGCTATAACATTTTTTATTTGCAGTGTTGGGGTGGGGGGGAATAGGCTAACAATATTCAAAGGAGCAAAAGTCTCATGGAACTGAATAGGATTTATATTGGATGAAACATGCAATATTACATGACTCTTATTGCAAGTGGAGAAGTGGCCAAACTGCCACTTGTACACAGTAGCTGACACTAAATTTATGCAATGCTGCTGCTGTGGGGAGGGTGATTTTCACCAATCTCCCCTTCTTTGTGAAGTCCACACAACCTTCAGGGACATATTTTTGGTAGGCACAGTGGGCTTCTGATGGAAGGGGAGACTGGTAAAAATCATCCCTCCCTCATAGTGACAGTACTGCATTAGTCTGGATCAGGGGCGTAGCTAGCCCGGTGGCGGCCCATGTGCGGCCGCAGCGGGCAACCCAAGAGCCCCGCCCCCTGCGTCTGACATCAGACGAAGGGGATAGCCACGCCCCCCACGTCAGATGGGGGGCGTGGTCTGGCTCCCGAACGGAGCCTTGAGGCTCCGTTCGGGAGAAGCAGCTTAACGGCTGAAGGGGCGGCCCCTTCGGCAGTTAGACAAAGGCTGGTGCTGCGTTCGCAGCGCAGCCCAGGAGCGGCTCTTCCCTGCAGGGAAGAGCCACTTCTGGGCTGCGTTGCAAACGCAGCACCAGTCTTAACTCCTGAAGGGGCCACGCAGCCCCCGCTCGGGAGCTAAACTACCGCCCCCATGTCCGACGTCAGATGCGGTGGGGCGTGTCAGGGCCGTGAATGGCGGCTCCTGATTGGGCACGGCTCGGGTTCTTTGAACCCGTTCGCCCAATTATAGCTACACCCTTGGTCTGGATGTCAGCCAGCATGTCTGATCATGTGTGTAAACAATAGACCTTTCAGGCTCAACTCTCATGCAATTATACTGATCATGAAGTATCTGGCATTGACCATAATTGGCTAACTGAAAATGTTATAGCTTTCAAATCCCTTAGAACTTTATGCGCTCTTGCTCTCTCTCTCTCTCTCTCTCTCTCTCTCTCTCTCACACACACACACACACACACACACACACACACACACACACACCCCACTGAACTTCTGTTCCATGGCTTGCATAATAACCCATTCTAGTCTGCTCTGGGGAGATAACAACCTACCTTTTTGGCACTGCAGCAGATCTTAGCCATGTTCTTCACTATAACTTTACTAAATAGTAACCAGCATGGTGCATTGATTCTCTCAAGACCTTGGTCATTGCCTTGAAACTCAATGGTGATCTCAGAGTTTAGGTTGTAGTGTGATCAAGACGTAATGGCAAACTGGAGGAAACTGTGCCAGAGGTTCAGTTCTGTGGTCATCCAAATGTGTGAAACCGTGGTTTCATCACCCCAACAACCTGTGGTTTTTGACCAAAAACCGTAATCTGAATCTTTAGTTGTAGTGAGTTTCACTGCTGAAACCTCAGGTTTGAAAGCCGTGTCATGTCGTCTGAATTCTACTGCCAACATAACCTGGGTTTTGTGCTGTGGATGCTCACAAAACCATAGAGAGGGCAGCTCAGAAACACATTAGCTCTGTGTGTCATGCTTCTTGCTGGCTGCCTCTCTGATCAGTAGCCCAACCCTCCACAGTCTATGAATTGCTCTGCAATAGCCTGGCAACAGGAGGAGAGCTGGTCTCAGGAGGAGAGCTGTTCTTGAGGTAGCAAGCATGACTTGTCCCCATAGCTAAGCAGGGTCTGCCCTGGTTGAATCTGAATGGGAGACTTGATGTGTGAGCACTGCAAGATATTCCCCTCAGGGGATGAAGCTGCTCTGGGAAGAGCAGAAGGTTTCAAGTTCCCTCCCTGGCTTCTCCAAGATAGGGCTGAGGGAGATTCCTGCCTACAACCTTGGAGAAGCCGCTGCCAGTCTGTGGAGACAATATTGAGCTAGATGGACCAATGGTCTGACTCGGTATATGGCAGTTTCCTATGTTCCTATGCGTTGCCATGTCCCAAGCTTCAATGTATTTTAAAGGGAGAGAACCACACTGTGGAAAGCCCGCTTTCCTCTGCATCTTATGATACCCCGCCTTAAAACCACACAAAAAGGATGGGATGACATGATGGGCACAGCAGGAGAGGTCTCCAGCAATCAAGGACTGCAGAAGTATGTGCACAAACATAAGGAGCCCTGGTGACACCAGGAACTGGGCAACTCTGTTGTTTCCCAACCAAGATCACACATCCCAGGAGAGTGATACCACGTCACTTGGCAGAAATACCAATGTGCCAACCTAGTGCATAAAACCCATGGAAACCATGTCCTAGGAAACCTTCCTATTGTCCAGTCATATAAAAAAACAGGTATCCCCACAAATCTCCTGTCTGTTTCTGTCCATTTGCTTGTGTTACTTGAGCAACCTGCAGCACACACCTTGGCATGTTGTCTGGCATGCAGGACCTTTAATTGCAGTTTCCATACAAGACGTTTTGACAGCTTCCATCTGGGCAAGGGGAGGGGGCACATGTGCAAGGAACCCTTTCATTAAAATCACCCCTGATCAAGTGCGGCTGCCCAGCAAGGCATCCTTTCTAAGGTGTTGCATGTGCAGTGTAGTTGTTCAGCAGGGCATTGATTTCCCTGGATGCCTGGACAGTGTCTGTATTATTAAGGTCTCCATAGATGGTGCTGCTCCTGCCAACTGTAGAGAGTGGTCCTCTAAACACTGCACATATATGTATGAGTATCCAAATGTTCAGCCTTCGCCCTACCTGAAGTACCTAAAGTTGAGGCAGATTTTAAAATTCTCTTTAAAGAATAGTTATATTCCACAACAAGAGATTGTCTGTGTAAAACACAGAAAGCCATCCCTTTCCTTCTGGGAATATGGCAGGTGACAGCTCTAATGGCTCTTTTAACACTCATATCATACGCCCAGCAACATAATTTTCTGTAGGTCGAACCAGTGTCACCCCCCACTGGAGCGCTGGAAACTTGTTCATTTCTTTTCAAGACAGCTCACTTGCTTGGATGAGTTCTTTAAGGTGTGAGAGTGAAGCTCTTTGCATTAAATATTTATGACACTTTAGAAATAGTGTCTGTAAAATTTAATTTTAAAGTTTTTTTTTTAAAAAAAAGCTAATTTCTGGCAACATAGAACATGTTTTTGCCACTGGCACTTTGCAGGTTTGAAATGATGAGGAATTACCATTTCTTTCAGCTGGGAATTTAGTATACAAACCAATCTTCTTTGCTCCCATCCTTGTCTCCTGCAGTAGGATGTAGATAGCATATAAAAATTAAGTACATTGTAGTAGGTCTGGTTCCTAATAATAATTATAATGCCCTTGTTGAGCCCAAAGGAATGTGCTTTTGTTAAACATTTATAAGAAACTCTAAGTTGTTTAGAAGGTATATTATCAACGCCTAATGTTGATTCTTC
This sequence comes from Hemicordylus capensis, assembly GCF_027244095.1. Lineage (NCBI taxonomy): Eukaryota > Metazoa > Chordata > Lepidosauria > Squamata > Cordylidae > Hemicordylus > Hemicordylus capensis. Next base: position 240,882,776 of record NC_069659.1, on the reverse strand, counting down.
AAGATTGCCTGTGGCAAAAAGATATTTTATGATGCCAGACATGATTTTAAAAAACAATTAAATTTACAGACATTGTTGAAGTAGCATCTTATGGTAGACTTGTCCAATGAGCAGCTCCTGGGCAATATTAGGGATAAGCAAATTTCTTCAGTTCAGCTCCTTTGCTGTTCTAAAATTTCATTATGTGTTGTATTCCACAGCAGTCCCCTTTCAGGAAGAAAGAAGGATTTTGGAGAACAGATTTTGCCCCCAAAGCAATGTTTATTCCACCGAGATTTATAAATATAAAAATACTTTTGATGATCAGCTTTTCTGAAAGAAAAACCTCTTTCTTTTTAGGGGTCTTTCTACAAGATTGTGTGAGAATAAATAATACAACAAAGCTAACTTAATAAAAACAAACATTTGTGCTTAAAAACATTTTGAATTTATTTTATTTTTTGTGTTTCTGTAGAAGCACACCTACACAACATGGATATGCCTATAAAAAGTAAACATCTTTTTAAAAAATCTGATTAGACAATTTTAATTTTAAAAAAATATTTTCTGATTTCCTTGCAACATAAAAACACTACCACCACTACTACCAGCTTGAGAGTTGTTTTTTTTTTTTTTTTTAAATCAAGATTATCAGCACATTACAAATGGGCCCTTATCAAGGCTAATGAATCAGATAAATTGTCAGAAGTTTGGGACAACTTCCTTGAACTATACATATTATAAGACTCTTTTTAAGTTACCTATATCTATGGAAGCAAAGGTATGTGTTCCTTCTCGTATTTCCTGTCTTCCTTCTCTCTCCTTCTGGCGTGGTGTGGGGAGGGCTGGCTCAGGTTGGGCAGGGTGGGTATGGGGAGGGGGGACACTGGAGGGAAATGTTTGAACCGTATAATTCCAAAAAAATGTAATTAAAAACATCAAGATCATTGTTTAACAAAAGAGCATCAAGCATCTCCTTCTCCCTCTGCCCCACATTTCTGAGAGACATACATATATGTCAAATCGTATATATCAATACATATATGTCAGATTTACATACAAAGCATGTCAAATTGTGGCTTTTTATCCAGGCTTTTATATTATTGTCTCCACTGCTGCTGCATGTATTTTGTACTGTTTTTATGCTTGTGTTTTAATCTATTATTATATTTTTAATCAGAATTGTTTTTATACTTTTTAGCTCAATATTTTAATGTGTCTTTTTTTTATAATCGTGTTTTTAAATCTTATTGTGAGCCACCTTGAGATTTTCTTAATGAAAAGCGGGGTAAAAATTTAACAATAAATAAATAAAATACAAATATATTTTTGTGTGTGTGTGTGTGTACATATAGATAGATATATTTTGTATCTGTGCATGAATGGCATGAATGGCGGTTCAACAGTGGGGCTTTAAGAAAGAGGAAAGCACGCCCTTACCTGCTCTCCACTGCCCCATGTAACTTCCTGCTGGGGCGGTGTGTATCCCTAGAAGCCCAGTGCAGCGTCAGCATGCAGATGGCTCCTGTGCATGCCATGTGCGCTCTGATACTGCACATGACTTATAGAGGGCAGCGGATTTCTTAAAGCTCCTGGAGCCCACTGCCAAATTTATTTCTTTATATTCACATAGACACATATGGAACATTCTAGGCTGGTACATCCACAAATAGAAGAAGTACCATTTTGGCAAATTGGAAGGAGCAATTTTCAACAATCCCTCCAAAATCTGCTCTTGGAGATCTGTTCCTGGGGGACTCCCTAACCCTCAGGGCTATATTGGGGGGGACAGGAGGGGGAGGACAGTACAGAAAATTCCACCTGTGAAAGCACTGGTCTCATGCTATCCCATGTTTGTATATTTTCAAGAAAATAAAATGTTAAAAAAGAAAAATCCAGAAAATGTTACACTGTCATATCAGAATGTGTGTGTGTATGTGTGTGTGTGTGTGTGTGTGAGAGAGAGAGAGAGAGAGAGAGAGAACACATGTACTTGTTTTTGCATGTGTGTTTTCATATGTGTACATGTGTTTGCATGTATTTGCAAACATTTATGTTTGTGTGTATGTGTGTGAATGCGTACATGTGCAAACAGGTGCATACTTGCTTGCATGTGTGTACATGTTTGTGTGTGTATTTGCCCCTGGTGGCGCAGTGGTAAAACTGCCGCCCTGTAACCAGAAGGTTACAAGTTCAATCCTGACCAGGGGCTCAAGGTTGACTCAGCCTTCCATCCTTCCGAGGTCGGTAAAATGAGTACCCAGAATGTTGGGGGCAATATGCTAAATCATTGTAAACCGCTTAGAGAGCTCCGGCTATAAAGCGGTATATAAATGTAAGTGCTATTGCTATTGCTATTGTATACATGTGCACACATATGCATGTATGGGCCCACATGTGTGTTTGTCATATTGTTTTTCTCTGTGTGTGCACATACTTGTGTATGTTTTGTGTCTGTGCTTGTGGATGTGCACATGTGTATTTCTGCGTGGGTGTGTTTTTATGTATTGAATGCATGTTTGTGTGTGTACATCTGTCTGTGCATTTGTGATGCATGCATGGAGAGAAACAAGAGAGCTGGTCTTGTGGTAGCAAGCATGACTTGTCCCCTTAGCTAAGCAGTGTCTGCACTGGTTGCATCTGAATGGGAGACGATGTGTGAGCACTGCAAGATATTCCCCTCAGGGGATGGAGCCACTCTGGGAAGAGCAGAAGGTTCCAAGTTCCCTCCCCGGCACCTCCAAGATAGTGCTGAGAGATGTTCAATTTTCCTATGTATATTTCTGTGTGCTTGTGTATGTGTTGTTTGTGTTCATGTGTTTGTGTTGCATGTACATTCATGTATTTGTGTTGTGTGCATATGCTGCAGGTGTGTGTGTGTGTGTTTTGTGTTTCTGTTCATTTGTGAGTGTGTGTGTGTTTCTGTGTGCATACAGTTTCAGATTCATTCCATACACTGACAAACCAATACTGCTTCTCCCTGACAATGCTACTACTGTAACTTCCTTGGCTTTCCCCCACCTGTCCATTCCATGTCACCCCTTCCCCACTGTTGCTTGACAGTTCACATTCCATAACTTAAGGGAATAGGCATTACACCTGCAATACAAGCTATTAAGTTCATGCCCCCGCCAATGTCAGAGTACTGGCAAACAGAATGTCAGCATTCTGGTTTAGTTGTCAAACCAGCCACTCTCTGTATAACTTCACCAGCACTTGCTATCCATGAGCTTTAATGGGGCAGGGAAACCTTAATTAATAAATTTTGAACCATTGCTCAAAACTTCACCAAACGAATAAAAGCTGCCATTCCTAGGCAAACCTGACAGAGTACATCAGTAATTTTCACCAGAATGTGAAAGAAATATATTATATGTCTGGATAGAATTTGGGCAAAAGGGGTCAGTATGTCAGTTTTCAGCACTTTTTCTTGCTGTAGTTGAATTCTTATCAGATCATCTGGAAATTAATCACATTTGATTAATTTATAGAGTGCCTTCTTCGGTATGATCCCCATCGCTCATTGAGGTCATCTGGGGGAGGGTCCATTTCCAGTTACCACTGGAACCCTAAAAATTTATTTGTTTGGCCTGGCCTTCCAAGGCTTGTAAAGTGTTGTTGTTTTTAAAAAGTTTTTTGAATGGTTTAAAATGGTTTTAATTGTTTTTGAATTGTTTTATATTGTTTTTAGTGCTGTGTTTTGAATTGTCTGTTTTTATGTCTTTTTAAAAGTTGTTGTACACCGCCCAGAGCCTCCAGATGGGGCGGTTTTTAAATGTAATAAATAAATAAATAAATAAATAAATAAATAAATAAATAAATAAATAAATAAATAAAGTGTAGATCTTATCAAATAGATCACACATAGCACATTTCAAGTTATTAGCTCAGCAGTCATCATATGTATGAACAATAACATTTTGAGGCTTATAATGGTGGATTTTTTTATTTTTTGCTACTTGCCTTAACACCCCTCTTTAATAAAGAAATGATACACATGACCTGGCACTGGAGCTTCTGTGGTGTTGCTCAGCAAGGCAATTAAGAACAAGAATCCCACAGCGTTGAGCTTCTATAAGGGATCAGAAGGAAGTGAATTGCTAAATCATGATAAAGGAGATATTTCAGATGTATCTAATCTTGAAGGCTTCCTGATGGCTATGAATTACACACTGCTGACATAATTTCCTTCTGCCTGCTCTATAATCTGAATCTGCTTTGGTGGATTAAAAAATAATAATACTGTCAGTTCTGCATAACCACCTGTTTGGCACAGATTGTATACAGAAGACAACTAACCTCTGATAAGACTCCACTGTCTTAATCAGAGGCCCATTTGAAGAGCTACACATAGCAGAGTTCCAGGGACAATTGATAAAAATGTGTAGGAAATATGGCATATGGCACCATAAATTATACAGTCCTGCATCATGAATATCATATCCATTCCCTTGCTACTCCTTCCACCTTCCCATATGTTACTGAGCAATGAAATCCTTCCTTTATGAAGTTTGCAACCTCTAAAGAATAGTTCATACAATGCCTTCTTATTGTGGCTGCCAGTTCCTGAAACACTAATGGCTAAAAGAGCAGTTTAGGAGGCACTGTATTTCCTGTCAAAATTCTACAGCCACAAGAAACTGTGGCCCCTGGTCTGGAGCAAATTGCTGTCTCTTTCCTTTAGAAGTTTTTGCACACTTTTCTACAGTTTGTTGGCACCGAATGACGATGCATATCACTGAGAATGCATACTTATAGGCACATAGGAACATAGGAATCTGCCTTATACCAAGTCAGACCATTGGTCCATCTACAGGTAGCTCAGTATTGTCTACACAGACTGGCAGGTGTATCTAAGGTTGCAAGCAGGAGTCTTTCTCAGCTCTTATCTTAAAGATGACAGGGAGGGAATTTGGAACCTTCCACATGTAAATACGCAGGTGCTCTTTCCAGAGCAGCCCCATCCCCTAAGAGGAATATCTTCTTCGAGAGCTCAGAGGGAGAGATTTATTAACTTCATTGGTTTCTGTCAGATCCAGGCATTCTAGAAGATCCTTTATCTTCTATTTCTGATTGAGAAGTAACTTCCAACTTCTTCTCTTTCTATTTGAATGCCAAAATGATAGGAAATGCAAGTTCTTTCCTAGTTCTTTCACTTATATGAAGATGACAAATATGTATATGATGAATATTTATGTACCGCTTTTCAACAAAAGTTCCCAAAGCTTGTTCACATTTCCTTTGATGTGACCTCACCCCCATTATCATTTCTTAGTCTCTGAGGTTTTGTGCCAAACTTGTTGCTCACTATTGTAATATACTCCTTAAATTTCTCCAGAACTTGATTTTTCTCTTTTAGTGTATAAGTAAAAGTGTATCTGGAGTAGTCATCAATGAAAGTAAAAAAATATGTTTCCTCCTTATGATTCAACTTGCATTGGTCCACAGATATCACTATAAATCAGCTCTAGGGGGCTCTGTGACTCTTTTTCTCTTTTCTAGTGTAAGCCTTTATGGCTCTCCTTGCTTTCCAAACAGACATATTGTGAGACATTGTCATTGCAAGGCTAAATTTTCAAGGCTTTTCTAAATCCCCCATCTCAAGAAATTAAAGAAAACTTTAAGTTCCCTATGCCCAAGTCTTTGATGATACAATGTTACACATTGCTTATGCAAACATCCCTTTGCAACATTGGCTTTCTCGTTAATGCAACTGATTTCATACAAACCACTTTCCTTTAAAGATCCTCTCATTAACAACTCCTGTTTGTCTCTGATATAACAGTAATCAGCTTTGAACTTTACTCAGCCTCTGCACATCACATTTGATTGAATGTGAACTGCTTTTAAGTGCACATATTAATTCACATAAAGAGCCTCCTCAATTCTCAAAGTTATGCACCTTCCTTTTGGCAGCTTGCACCTGAATTTTGCTTTCCCTCTGCTCTCTGCAGTAATCTTTTTGCCATCTGCCAGGCTTATTGAAGTTTTATAATTCAAGTTCAATTCATTGAACAGTTCTTTGTCCTTAATTAGATTTTCAGTTGCACCACTACCAGCAATTAAGTTTCCATAGTCATTTTTGCAATTACTTTCAACAGATTCAAAAGTTTCAAAAATTGCTCCAAATCCTTTTCTTACTATTTCTTTGGCATCTCTGTTAGCTCTGTGTTTCTTGGTTTCAGATTCTGGATGATGAGTCATCCCTCTTGGAATTTCTTTCAGCCAGTCTACCACTGCCAGGGCCTTTGTTCTGAGAACAATTCACTTGGCTTCCTGGCTTCATACACAGCCAGTACACCTTGATCTTTTGTTTGGTCTGAAATGATGTAGCCTGACTCTTTTGGTCCGAGAGCTCACTAAAGGCTGCATCTCTCATATAAAAATCCTGAAGTCCTGAAATCAGAAATTCCAAAACAATCTCCTCCCTTGATTCCAAAACACAATGTATCATTTCATTTTTACATTTTCCCTTTCACACCTCCTTGAAATGTCCAGAACTTGATTAGCATGTTCTGTTAAATTCTGTTGTTCCTCGAGTTTCATATTGCACAGTCTCACAATCAGGTCAACACTAGTATTCATTTTCTTACTAGCATAGAGGTGTTTAAAAATCTCCCAAGCTTCTTTAGTTATCCTGGTCCTTCTCAAATAATTGAGTCAATAATTGAGTCACAACAACTGAGACATGTGCAAGCAGATGAATCCATAGACCTTTTTGGTTTTGGCATCCCATCCTGTTTGTTCTCCAGCTGCTTTAGGTCTGCCCTGTTCCAGGACACTTTCTAGTCCTGGAGCCATGAGAAAGGACTACATCCTGAATGTCCACATTTCAAAATTAAACCATCCAGCCTCAGGATCGCTGCTTGTCTCTGTGCTGCTGTCTCCATGGCAAAAATGTTCCCTGCAATTTCTCTGGAACTCCTTTCCAAACAAGCAAGCTTTCCACTTGATTGATTGATTGCCAACAAGTTGGTGGCAACTTTTAGTGACCACATAGATAGATTCTCTCTAGGATGATCTGTCTTCAGCTTGGCCTTTAAGGTCTCTCAGTGGTGCATTCATTGCTCTTGTAATCGAGTCCATCCACCTTGCTGCTGGTCATCCTCTTCTTCTCTTTCCTTCAACTTTTCCCAGCATTATGGACTCCTCAAGGGAGCTGGGTTTTCGCATAATGTGTCCGAAGTATGATAGTTTGAGCCTGGACAGCCAGGAAAATTTTCCTTGAGTGAAAATTCTGGATTCATTTGTTCTATGGTCCATTTGTTTGTTTTCCTGGCAGTCCATGGTATCCTCAAAAGTGTTCTCCAGCACCAAAGTTCAAAAGTGTCAATACTTTTTCTATCTTGCTTCTTCAAAGTCCAGCTTTCGCATCTATAGAGTGTCACAGGAAAAACCATTGTCTGAACGATTGTAATCTTTGTAGGTATAGACACAACACAGCATCTAAATATCCTTTCCAAGGCCTTCATTGCAACCCTACCAAGTGCTAGTCTGCGGTGTATTTCTTTGCTGTTGTTATTAGTGGCCCACATGATGGGCAAGGCAATGCCAACATTCCCAATTGGCCAGTGCTACTGCACACATGTAACCAGCCCCAGGAGCGTTGTACAAGAGCACAGTTGTGCGACTACTTAAAAGAGCATACCTGCACTTATGCACATCTGCTGTGCGAGTATGGGCATGCTGTTATAAATAGTTGTCAACTGTGCTCTTATGCAACACCATTGCAGCTGACTTCTACGTGTGCAGCAGCACTGGCCTATCAGGAACCCCAATGTTGCATTGTGCATCATGTGGGCCATTATTATTATTTCACTATGCATGTTTATATCCTGCCTTTTGGTTCCACCAAAATATTCATTATGACTCATTTGTTCTAGTGAGCAGTTTTATATGCATCCTGAAACAATTCTAGGAACCACTGCCTGATCATAGTTTTTCCTTTAAGAAGTGCTGTGTGCATCTTCAGTTCGTAGTGGAAAATGGAGTGTCTGTTCCTCAAGAAATTTGAGGAAACTGCTGAGCTAGAGAGGAAAATAATAAAAAACTTTTGGCATTCAGATTAGCTCTGTCCCTTGTGTGTGCGAGTGAACAGGTGTTATTTTAAGTATATGCTAGTGTAAAGCATTTGCTGCTGTTGACAGCAGAAGGGTTTAGTACTCCTGAGCCATTAGGGCAGTATTGGTGATGAGAGGAGGTGCCTTCAAGTTGATGAACTCTGTGCTTCTTTGAGGCTCAGCAATATATTCTGCTTACATTTTCCAGTGATACACAGGAGATACTCCCAGAGCAGCTGTGACCTTTTCAATGCCTAGAGGTTTTAAGCTGGAAGGTCTGTAAAATTCCAGAGCTAGTCCAAAGTGCAGCATAGGATTGTTGGACAGAAGGAAGCAGTAGTTTTCCCGGGAAGGAAAATGGTAGATGCAAACATTTAACAATGGGCTATTCGGACAGTGAAAGTGACTCTGAGAATGATTGCTATCTATCTGGAAGTAGCGATGAGGATTACGGTCTTGAAGATGGAAAAAACTCAGAGTTAGTGCTCAAATTATATTTGAATAATGATTTTATGCTGGAGTTTTTTTAGCTTGGGCACTGTGAGTGTTATCTAGTGCTGTATTATAATGAACATTTGGTTTAGACTAATAAAAAAGGGATTATTAATAACTTACTGCATGTTTGGAATTGATATAATTTCTCACATCCTAACCTGACAATTTAAATAAAATGATGTTAACTTGGAGGTTTATGGTGGAACAAGATAAGCACCATACATTGCTGAATATATGACAAAATGATTGGATAGAAGACATAATGTATGTGGGTTAATATTCCTATATTGCTTTGTAAAGACTTTTCTCTTTTTTATCACTTAAAAAGCTTGGTTTAACTTCTACACTAAGTTCCTATAAGCTCTGCTTTGTTTTGGTTTCATTAGGTATGTGACCTTTTAGAAAACATTACATGACAGAACCACCCCCCACCCCAGTATTGAAATGTACTATGAAAAAAACCCAATATCAGTTCTGCTTAGCACTCCTACTTCAGCAATGCAATATCAATTTTCACTTGCTAGCATATAGTGTGGCTATCAATAAAGGTAACCAAGGGGTGCATATACAGTGTAATAATTAAACTGCATATGCAGTAAGTTCTACAATTTGCCATGCAACAGATCAGCATTTTTGTAAAATTGTAAGTTTGCTGGTACCATAGTGTTATCAATATATACTTTATATTAAAAAAAACCTAGGCTGTATTACCCACTTGACAGCTCCTGCATTTTTTTTAAAAAAATAATTAATTCCTGATATACAGAAAAACAAAAACAAGATAAAATAACCTATTCATTGTTTTAATAACCCCAGTTCATCAATCCATCCACATATAGAGGAGGGACGACAACCATAATTTTCCCGATTAGTATATAACATAAAATCTGACCATATAACATAAAAGGGATTGTTTATAGCCTGGCTTGAATGGGACCGAATGATATGAGTCAACCTTTCTGAAATCACAATACTGCATTTTGATTTATGATGTCAAGAGTTAAGGTCTTACATTGGGACTACCATGCATGCTGAAAAAGAAGGATGATTTTTGCCAGTCCCCTGTTCCCTCTGCAGCTCATTTTGCTCCCAAAAATATGTCCTTGATGGTTGTCAGACCCTCAGGATCATATTTTTTGGGAGGCACAGGTGGTTGTAGAGAGGAGGGGAGATTGGCAACCTTAGAGTATTTCTACAGATAGTGATAAGTGGTTTCTACATTAAAATTACAACAGGTCTTCATGAAACAATACAGCAGTATCATGAGTACATTATTTTTGAAAAATGAGGAATATTTTTTCAAATATAATGAACGTATTTTCAGAATCATCCATTATTTTATATAGATATACAAAAGTACTTGTTGTGGTGCAAATGAGTGTACAAGTGTTCACTTCAGAAATGAGCTTGGATATAGCCCCCTCAAATGCAGGAGATGGACAAAACTGTACCACTGCACATGCATTGACTGTAACATACAAAGAACTGTATGTGTGTACAAGACTATACATGTGTATTAGGAATGTGTGAATTGATTCAGGTACAAATCGATTTGTACCTGAATCTAGCTGATTCGGGCAATTTGGAAACAGAACAAATTGCCCTTGTGGTCCATTGGCTAGATTTGGATCCAAATAGACTTGCGCCAGATTTTATTCGAATCAATTCAATATTTGTCTTCCTCCTGTTAATTTCCCCAGATTCCCAGCTTTCATATGAAAAGATAAGATAAGCTCTGGTCCCTGTAGAAGTGGAGCAATGGAGCAAAAATTGTATCACTATTTTTCAAGTGTTGGGATTCGTTGGTGTATAATAATGTTTCCTCAATGAATGCCTAAGAGGATTTATTACATACCTTCATTTCTTCTATTCATTTTGACTGTCTTTGGACAGTGACAACTGTCAACTCCCATGTGCCAACTACACCCCCTCCCACTCGCAAGGAAGTGGTGTACTACTCAGTTTATGTTCTAGGAATTTTTTCAAGTGTTTAGACTCTTTGGTGTCTAATAACCTTTCTTCATAATTAATCCCTATGAGGATTCAATACATAACAAAGAGTCAATACACCTCAACAACTCCTAAATATAAACTGAATACCCAGTGGTTTGCGGGTTGGGGGGTAGTTGACACATGGGATGCCACTAATTTCCCACCCCCACCCACAAAGCAGTGGGGTCTAAATGAACAGAAGAAATGAAGGTGTGTAATGAAAATAACAAAGAATCTAAACACTTCAGTATTTCTTAAAAATACACTGAGTACCCCACTCAGTGGGAGAGAGTGTAGTTAGCACATGGCAGTTGGCACTGTCCAATGACAGTCAAAATGAACAGAAGAAATAAAGGCATGTAATGAATTCTCATAGAGATTCATTATGAGGAAAAGTTATTAGACACCAAATAATCCAAACACCTGAAAAATAGTGACCACACATTGTGCTCCATAACTCCACTTCTACAAGGGCTAGAGCTTAGCTTTTTAAAAATAAAACAACAATTAAAGCTGGGGTTGTTTCTTTTTCAGACTATTCCTATAATTAATACACTAACCTGTTTCAAGCAATGGCAAAAGTACATAACTAAATTTGTTTGACAAGGGAAAAGACCAAGAATTAAATTTAAAAATTTAACAGATGCTAAAGAAAGAGGTAGTCTTACCCTGCCTGATTTAAGGCTGTATTTTGATGCTGTTTGTTTGACGTGATTGAAGACGACTATGATAAAATGGGCTCAAGATGTGAGTCATAATATAGATATGGCTGCTTGGGAAAAATTATGGAAAACTGATTTAAAGTTTACTGCATGTTATACTTTAAAAGAAAATTATTATAAGATGATGTATAGGTGGTATCTGACACTGAAAAAATTAGCATTAATGTATAAAAATGTTTCAAGCAAATGTAAATGTGGACAATGTGAAGGAACTTTTTTCCATATGTGATGGTCATGTGGGAAGGCAAAGGCTTTTGGGGATATGATAGACATTGCGCTGAAGAAAATCTTTAAAGTGACATTTCTTAAGAGGCCAGAATCCTTCCTGCTGGGAATAACTGAAAGAGAGTTCTCTAGAAGAAATTTAACATTTTTAATGTATGCAACCACGGCGGCCAGTATAGTATATGCGCAGAAACAGTTATTGTGAATCGTGCAAATAGGCAAGCAGGAAGTCAATATTTACTTATGTGTAAAATTAGATAAATAAATGTAATTTGAATCTAAAAACTATTGTAAAATCCAATAAAAATTTAAAATGCATCAAAGCTGGGGATCAATGTTTGGATTGGGATAGGGCGACTTCAAATCCCCATTATCTCCTATGGTGGAAATATACAAAATCAGTAAAACCTTTTTTAAAAAAATAATTAAAAATCAACCATGTGCCCCACTGTCTTGAAATTTGGGTGCTAGGTGGGGATCTACCTACCCACCAAATATGATGCCCCTAGGACCTTTACCAGTGGAGGGGGATTGGTCTGGGGAAGGGGTGGTTCAGCCCCCTCCACCTACCTGCTCCCCTGACTTTTTAAACTTAATCCTATTCCCCATTTAATATTGTCCAGGGCAGACCCACAGTTAAAGATGCAGGTCTGCTGCCATCAGCAGACAATAATGTTGTGTCATTTGAGTTGCAGCTGTCTGAGCAACGTGTGATATTTTGCCATATTTATCAAAATGGCATGCAGATTCTGTTAATAGCACTCAGCTAAACATTTATGCTTCCTTGGGGACCTATAGTGCTGAGTAAGTTGCCCATTTCTACCAAACTGAACCACAACATCACAGATTCCAAAAATCAGGAAACATACATTTGTAAAAAGGTATATAAATGACTGAGTGGTTTATCTGCCAGGAAGACTACTTCAGTGTGGGTGCCCCCCCCCCCCCCCGCAGGAGGCACAGGATTAAACAAACATGTTGTTTTCTGTAAACATTTTAAAATATAACAAATTTCTAAAAGGCCATTCTCATTTGAAAAATGCCTTAATGCACTAATGTTTTAAATGGTGCTATTATGATTGTTGGCAGATGGATATGTGTAAAATGTACTTTGTTGTCCTTTTAGGGAAGATGTCAGGACGGCCAATGTCATTGCTGCAGAAGCTGTAATGTGTCTTGTTATCGACAGAGAGTAAGTATGCCATTTTTTAACATATTATACTAATTTCCCAAAATGAAGTTCATTTCGTTATACTTTAGAAACATACATTGTTTAACGTTACTTTGATTTTTTTTTTTAAAAAAAAAAACAACCCAACTCATCTGGTACAGGGAGCAAATAGACCCCAATTGTCACAGGTTTTCTTTTAAACAACAACAACAAAACCTGAGATGTATTTGATCATGAATAAAAAATTATGAACTTCCATTAAGGATTATTGTTTAGAGAGCAGTACACTATACAGGGATGGTTTCTGGAGTCTGAAATGATCTCCAAGGTTGATTCCTATGAGGTCTCACAGATTCCTGACACCTTAATCATGCATTTATTTTTTTGTTCCGTTCCAAGCATCCCAGAGATGTGAATAAAACATACTCTGGGTTGCTAACACTTCCTTAAATACTGAATCAGTATGATATAGTTATTGTGTTGCTAAATGTGTTCCATCATTACATTTAGGCTATAATGCTTTGGTTGTACAGGTTTCATTTTCCCTCTCTTTCATTTAAATTATGGTCTACATGACTTCAATGCTCTTTTAATGAAGTCCTCAATTAAAAGAACGACCACCAAATAAGTGAAAGGTGAAATACTACTGAAAACATGCCTGTGGAATAATATATTAAATGTGAATTTAGGCAAGAAAGTTTAAATAGTTTTGACACTCATCTAAGGTAAGTATGACCCCAAATGTATAGCAGGGTAAACTAAAAGCTATGGATTGCTCTGAGCAGTAAACTTTACCATGTATTTTATTTACTGAACTATTAGAAAATCCTGTTTCCAAGGAAATAGGTCGGCTTTTTAAATGTATGACTCACTGAATTGCACTGGGGCTTTATCCAGTATAAACAGATGGGGGACATTAGGATTGTTGACTAAATAAATTCTGTGACACATTTACAAGAAAGGTTCCATGTTACCAAAATGGCCATTATTCTGTATAAATCTATAGAGGAAGAAGGGAATTAATGAAACCAATTAGACACCTTCGGCAGATATTTATTGAGGAAAACCTGCTAAATAATGGCTCATATTTTATTTGAATGATATTCTACAAACATTTTGCCACTGGAGCTTAATCATAATTAAAACAAATAGGTAGAATTAATCCAGAATTAGTCTTTAATCACTAGCAATTATTTATCTTGTGGTAGCAGCCTAACATAGTTTTCTTTTGCTGTTGACTGCCCTTGAATTAGCAAGAAGGTGCAAATATAACTTTAGACTTCTAACACTTGAAGCTATTCCACTGTGTACCAGGGATTTCAGTAGCATTGCGCAGTTGAGTGTGTGACTCCATTAATGCTATTTATAGCAGAATATGTGCTAAGTTGCATTGTGACCCTGGAGAATCTGATTTTGTTGTCAGTGTATCAGTTTCCAACTATCAATTAATTATATATGGGAAACTAAGTGGAGAAACTTGTCTTAGATTAGTGCAAACCTATTATGCTTCAAGCCTCCGTTAATAGCTTGCACCAATACTTTCAGAATTTTCCCTCATAATATTCAAGCTACATTTTAAGAATGCAGCCCTGAAGCTGTTTGCATCTTGCTTCAGTCCCACAAAAAAACTATGATTTCAACTTTAAACGTATTCCAGGTGGCAGAGCTCCAGCACACTCAGAGAGCTTCTCTAATTAATTTATGGAGTTCACTGCCCCAAGATGTAGAAATAGTCACTTGCCTAGATAGCTTTAAAGGGGATTAGAAACATTTATAGAGTTTAGATCTATTAATGCCCATTAGCCATGATTCCATTAATGGCCATTAGCCATGACAGCAGTATACCACTGAATACCATTTTCTTGAGGGCACAGAACTAGAAGGCTATTGCCTTTGTACCCTTCTTGTAGGATTCCTGGAGGCTTCCTGGTTGGCCGCTGTAGGAAAAATTATGCTGGACTAGGTTATAGTCAATGTAAAACAATCTGTGCAGAGTGTACACATATACAGATCTGTATGCAAATACAGTTTTTCCTCAAATAATGTTTTATTTATTTAATGTTTATTTATTTGTACAGAAGTGCATTTCCTGTACTCTGCTTTTGATGGGGCCTGTACCCAAGGTTCACTTTTAAAATGAACACATGTACAGTAATTCACACAGACATCTGTACACATGTATAGTGTAATGTCTGCCTATGGTTAGATTTGAGGCAGATCTAACAATGCTCATCCTCCCATAGGGGAGAAGAGCTTGGCCGAATTCAGACTTAACACAAAATTGGAGGTTTGACAAACCCAAGGTTTCAGTTTTGAACTGTAAATCACACCGCAGACATTTATCCAACCGTAGTCCTCCAACCTGCAGTTCCAGGAAAGGGGAGCCCCTCACAGCTCCAAGGCTGCTGAGGCCAATCCCAGCAAGCTCCTTGGCAAGGCTGTGGGCAAATATCAGTATGTCAGCAGAGCAGCTGCAATTGACCATGATCTCGAAGTGGATGTGTCGAACGTGACGGTGCATTTTCAGAGCAGTCCACCAGCCCTCAGCATCTAAAGGGCATTAAATCTGCTTAAATGCCATGCTGTGCCAGCACTTCTTCAGGCAGCGACGACACCTCCACCCTCTAAAGAGCCCTGCACCTAAATAGTCCTGAACAAGCACGATTTGGGGGTGGGGGAGAACATCTGGGGGGCACTATTTCCCTTTTACTCAGGAAAGGGAAGGGAACATGAAGACTTCCTAGAAGGGGATATGTATCTGAGGGAGAACAAAGGATTCGGGGGGGGGTCTATCCCGCCATTACCTAGCATGCTGTTGAAAGGGAATCCCCCCATGAAAGCACTCTATGCAGACCAAACCACACTCCTGCTCCACTGGCAGCTTGCTGCTGGTGGGCTATCCCTCTCATGAGAGGGCCAGTCTACTGGGGAGGACCATGGAGTTGTAAGCCCTAGGTCTCCGATCAGACTGCATGCTTACAAGTTGAGCTAACCCAACAAAGGGAGCCCTGCTTGTGTGGAGCCCCCACCTCTCCACAGTAAAAGATAGGACAGAAGTGCTGCAACCATTCCTTCTTTGTGAAGCCTTGCACACACCCAAAGTAGATTTTGACACGCCATGTATCAGATCCTGGCAATGTATGCAGACAGGGAGAACATCGGATGTGTGGACAGATCTTTAAACCCTTTCAAAATCCCCAGGTTCAGTCCAGCATTGCGCCCAATGCAGATCTGCTGGTGTGGGGAATCACAGAAGAGGGGAACCCCAATCTCCAGGGACCCCAGGAGAGTGGGGTCACCATTGGGGGGCACAAACAAGGGTACACATCCACATGGCTGCCAAGTAGCTGTCAAAGCCTGTCCACATGGGTGGAGGGGCTGGCAGGGGGCATGCTTGACAGCTACTTGGCAGCAGTTGCCAAGACAGGGAGAACAGTCGCTGGGGTACCTGTCCCTGAGGCTTTCCTCCATGCAGCAACAGGACTCATATATAGAGTCCCAGTGGCCTGATGCTTTTGTGAGAGAGGTCAAGCTTGTTTTGTCATCATACATGATTAGAGATTTTGCTCAACAACTCTCTCCCCTCTGATGGTTCTTCTCATGAGTTGTGAGGGGGTGTCTCCATGGCCTGGCACTCTCTTGAGGAAGCGCTGTCTGCCCTAGGTCAGCATCCATCCTCGTCGCAGATGAGGAATCACTCCTTTCACTAGAGCAATGCTGATCCTGCTGCCCAGCCCTGCTTATGAGTAGGGGTGTGCAAACTGGTTCAACTCAAACCCCAGTTCAAGTCAAACTGACCTGGTTCTACTGGTTTTTGAGTTTGAACTGGACCTACCCCCCGCCCCAAAGGGTGTATTGGTCTGAGTTTGAACCAGACCAGCCCCAGTCCAAACATAACCATTCTGAACCAGTTTGGGGCAATGCTTGTAAAGGGGAATCCGCTGAGAATTCCTCTTTACAAGCAAAGGGGAATTCCCAAAGGGCAAGGGGGGGTGAGAGGGGAACTTACATTCCTGGAAGGGGTGGTGGCTCTGGCAGCGGCTCTTCTAAGCCCCACACCAGCCTCCCCAACAGCAGCCCAGGTCAGCAGCTGTGGCCAGTTCAGGCCTCTGTGCAGAAACTGCAGAGCATGGCGGCCATTCAGTAGATAGTCCTGTGCTCTTCCACAAAAGAGCCCAATGCTCTTGTGCAAGAGCAGCAGGTAATCTATTCTAATGACCTATGCCCATGTGTGGAGGCCCACTGCACGCTCTGCAGTTACTTCATGGAGGCTTGCAGTTACTTCATGGAGGCTTGAAATAGCCCGAGCTGCTATTGGGGAGGCTGGCGGTGGAGGTGTTAGAAGAACCCCCACTGCTGATGTCCTACCACCACTGGAAAGGTAAGTTCCCATCTCCCCCCACCCTGTGAGAATCCCCCTTTGCACGTAAAGGGGAAACCTCAGTTGACAGAGTGGAAAGAGGGAATGCCCCTGTGTGACAGTGCCGCTTGACAGGCTGATAAGCTTTGGATGGAACGTGTGTTGTTCCTGTTGCCGGACAACAGAATAGCTAGTTAGCTGACAGAAGAGGCTGGTGCTCTGAGAGGCAGCCACCATATCCCAGGCTGGTCTGCACCGCCATCTCTATGATTGTGGTTTCAAAAACAGAATGAAACCGTGGTTATGGTGATGTCTGGGATTGGATGTAACACTTTAGAGGTCTCAGACGCAAACCTTTGTGCAAAGCGAAGGTTCAAATTGGAGTTGGACAAGGCAAACTTCAGGTCTCTTTTGGCTCAAAACCACGGTTTCATGAATTTGGACATAATGGAGTTCCAACCTCTGCCCCGTTAAACTCCAGTTTCATTACATCTGAATTTGGCCCTTCTCTTGTGGTATTGAGTATGAATTGTCCCCTTTGCTAAGCAAAGTCCACCTTGTTTTTCATTTGGATGAGTGACTACATATGAGTGCTGTAAGATCTTCCTCTCAGGGGATGGGACCATAGCTCAGTGGAAGAACTGAGACCTTCTTGCATGTATGAGGTCCCAGTTTCACTTCTGGCATCTCCAGGTAGAGCTGAGAGAGACTCCTTCCTGAAACCTTCGACAGACACTGCCAGTAAGTGTAGACAATACTGGGCTAGATGTACCAAGGGCCTGACTTGGTATAAGGAGTTTTTATGTTCTTATGTTTTGTTCACTTCTGTGGTGGAAGGAACTATTCAGAGAAAGTGAAACTTTTATAACTGAGCCCGTAAATCCCATTGATTTCCACTTATCTGACTCTTCAGCATCTTCCCACATGAAATTTAAATCACTTTTGAGTCTCTCTTGCACTATTTATACAAATGTATGGTAATTAAGACTGAATAGAATATAGAAGAAAGGCATTTGTTACCAAAACACACATTATGACAAATGTAGACATTATGTAGGTTGCAACCTACTCTGTACATTTTTATATTTTGTATGAATTTGTTTTTTTAGCTTTTATGTAGCTTTTATATGTTATCATATAAAATTTACATTTATATTTCAAAGAGATTTTGTAATCAAAAACAGCCAAAGAAATAGTCGAAACCTCATATAAGAAAATGTCTTTAATGTTCTCAGTTTGCATCCTTTGCCTGTGAGTATAAATGCTCACACAGAAAGGATTTCTTTCATTCCCCGCACCCAAGGAGTAGTCATCCTCTGTTGCTCTGCATTGATCTAGCAATCTGTCAGAGCAAGTGGAAGGGAATGCTCTTTTTGGTTTAAAAATGGAAAAACCTCCTGCACATGGAAATCTGCTCACATGTTCTCCTGGATTCTGCTATGTACCACATTCCAGAAAATGAGTACTGCGAGGGCCAATAGGGAAGGACCAGGGATGTAGCTATACTTCAGCAGATGTGTTCAAAGAACCCGGGGGCCCCAGCTCTTGAGGGCCCCCCAGCCCCACCCCTCCCTATTTTCTTAATTATCTCCCTCACTCCAAGAAGCTGCTGGGGAGAGGGGCAAACACGGGCCCCCTCACACCGAGCTATGCCTCTGGGAAGGGCCTTCTCATTCTGAGTTGTATATGACACAGCTTGTGCTTACTAGGCTTTTCATAGATTATAATAAAAACCAGTTGTGCACACATTTTGCTAAGATCAGATCATCATGTAAAACCGTGCTTTTTAGATTCATGCGATGCAACTTTTTCATAAATGCTGAAGATTGTGGTCCAGTTGGACACAAGATTACAGCCCCAAACCTGTGTTTTACAGCTCCAAACGCTTATCCAACCAAGAAGCAAGGAGATCACACGCCAGCCGGAAGCCAGTGCCAAAAACAGGAAGCAAGGGAAAAACAGCTCACCAAAATGATGCTCCGTCAGACAAACCAGCTCATCAACTGAACGTTCCATGTATTTGCATTCCATTCCGAGCTCGGAATGGAATGCAAATCCCGTTCCAAGCTCAGAATGGAATGCAAATCCTGTTCCGTACACATCCCTAATACATGCTGCAAGCTAGTCACATGCTTCTCTGAATAGCAGCCATATCTATGTACCTCAGAGGAGCCTTTGGCTTCTGCTATGGACAGAACTGGCAATGGGGCTGTTAGTTAATAGTTTGCATGATCCTTGCATATAGCTTTGACCTAAACATTTAAACTCTGACAAACATCTCAATGCTGAGTGTCATCTTCAACATTATTTGCTGGTGCATACTGAAAATTAGTGCAGAGGTGTCTCTTCTCAAACTCTGCCTTGTGGATGTTAACCTATAAAAGCTTAAAGGGTAAATATGGTGGCACAAAGCTTGAAGAACTGAATGCTAACAACAGATGTATGTGATAGACAGGTTAGGACTTAAAATAGCATGACCCAGGAGAGTTCGTATAATATAACAGTAATGGATCCACCAACTATTCTCAGCATCAATTCTGTTTCACTGTTGAGAGCCTGTTGTTCCTGTTCCTTCTTAAAGCAAGAAGTCCTCATTAGTGCTGACAAAATACTGGTGATATTCTGAAATGCAGTGGTGAAATAACACAATGCTTCATTGTTGTTTTTAACAAGTTTCTTTGGGCAATCCCTATGGGGAAAATGCTTAGGCAGTGTACTATATATATTTTTGCTAGCTGGTCTCTGAATGTCCAGTTGGTGTCTGGGGAAAGCAATTTGTCTTCCCAGAAATATTTTATGCTGGCACTTCACCATCTGTAATGGTTTCCTCTTGTCTTCTATGAAGATAAGTGTGTTGTGTTGTGTTATGTGTTCTTCTCCTGATTGGTTGGCTATTGACTGGGAGATATCCCAATGCACTGTGCTGCTAACACAGCACAGGCTTCGCTCCTCCCGCCACTCATTCTCCGCTTCGCTCCACTGCTGATGGAGGTGCATGAGTGGCACAGCCCTAGTCAGGCTCTGGATCAAGTTGGGGAAGGTAGGTAGTATCCTGCCTTTCTCCCAGCCCTCCCTGCCCCAGCAGTCATATGAACGACCTTTTGGTCTGGATATAAGCCAGTGACTGGAGTAGCTGGTCTTATAACTGTAAAATTTAAATGTGAGTCTGTATGTGTATGCACGCGCACGCGCACACACACACACACACAGAGTCTATGGGGTACCTGAGCTGAAGGTTTGTGACAGAAGGGATACACTTGTTAAGAAAGGTTGGGAACTCCTGCATTGGCTGGCTATTGACATGGAAGGAGCGAGACTGAAAGAGAGAGACTGAAATAGGAGTGATCCCAAAGCTTTATTTATTTTGGCTCTGGAGTTTGGGAACTGCCACTTTCCCAACCTCATACCTCACCTCCAGTTCTTCATAGACTGAAAATACTGGCTGTCTCCTCTTAAAATCAAATTATGGTTAATGGCATTAGAGGATGCTGTTTCCCTAAAATAATCAAATGTGTGGCTAAACCTTTGGAGTAGACAGATTTACAGTTTGATACATTGCCCTCACACCCCAGCCTCAAGGAAGACACAGACACTCTCAAATTGGATGGAAGGGCCACAACTTTATTAAATGATCAAATCAGTGAACTTTGTGTGGAACAAACTCCACCCCCCAGCAGTGTGAATCTAACCAAGGCTTGGTTTAAATAATACTGTCCTCCCCCGTGCCTTGAATGGGTGACAGACCCTAACTCAAGGGTAGAAGCAGGTTAAACCTTCTTCAACTCCATCATTGTCAACCCCAAAGGGATCAGGGCAACTTCTAGGGCTTCATCCCAAACCCCCAAGCGATGCAGCCTTTAAGGTTTGGAAGCCCTAAAGCAGGCTTCATGGCAAATCAAAGTCTCTGAACCACAAAGCCTTTAAGGACCAATTGACCAATCAACCCTTTTAACTGCCCAAGGGTGCTCACTGATCTCAAACCCTTCTACACCTCCACCCAGCCTACACTGTACCTACCAGAAAGGGAGGGCAGCCTAACTTGGCCTTGGCCTTGGCCTTCCTTCCCCACCACCATCCAAGATCACCACAAGGCCCCTCTGAAGATTAGCCAGATACAAATCACATCCCTCCATGGACAAATGTGCCCTGTCTGTATGAAACAGGTGTGGCAACAAATGTGCAATACCTGTTTGCGGGATAAACACACCACCACAGGCCACAACATGCTTACCCGTGGTAGTGTTAACTTTTTTCCTGGCCCTTTCAGCCCCATGCAAATTCTGCACACCCCTCCAAACTCTATGCTGTAGGCAGTTGGCCCACACTATGATAACCCCAGGAATCCAATGAATGGTGGCAAAATCAGAGGTGGCTTGTTGGGAAAAGTTTGCTTATTCAGATCATTTTTTCCTGAATGAACTACTAAAACCTTGGGAGGGACGCTAACTGTTATATACTCCCACAAAGCTTGGAGCAACTGGCTCCACAGCATACGCCCAGCCAACACTTCCCAAAACCTAGTTGGGTACCAATCAGCGAGGTGCTGACTTGCTTGTAGGCCCAGAAAACATGAGAATGGCCCTGCGGCATACGCACACGATCAGCACACGCACAGGAGCCGCTGCTTTGCCAGCACCACCAAAAAGAACAGTAGAGTTGAACACTCAGCAACCATCTGGCAATAATCCAACATCACTGAACACACATAATGAATAAATACATTGGACATGCAAAGTCCAATATGCTTAATTTACGCATCCTTAAAGCTCAGGTGATGGGTGGTGGTTGCAGCCCTAATCCATAAGGAGTGCAAATTAAGGAGGTGAGCTGCTTTGCCCACTTTAACAAGTGTTTTCCGCAGAACAGCCTCCAGCTGATATTGTGTCAAGGGCATGCCGTCAGCGTGCACAAACAGGCATCTCGCCATGCTGGGCTGAAATGCAACATATTGATGCAAAGCCTGAACTGGGCATAGCGCAGCACACCCAGCTGCAGCAAGCTCAGCTTTCTGGCCCCTGATCTGGTCGGTCTTAGATTTACGCAGGAGCAACTGCACTCCAGACCCCTCAAAGGAAAGGTCTGCAAATTGCAAGCACCAATCCCTGAGAGCATGGCTACTACGGGGAAGGATGTCTCTAGCCTAAAAGCCCCAAAGAAGGATACTAGCCCCACACCCCATGGGAAGCTACAGGGATTGGAGCTACAAAAGAATAGCTGCAAGTAACTCAATAGTCATGGGCCGGCTCTGATCGTGACCCCGAGGTCACGCTCTAGCCCAACCCTCAAGCATATGACACACTCTGATGTCACCCATGGTATCTTGCACCCC
The DNA here is from genome assembly GCF_027244095.1 of Hemicordylus capensis. Classification (NCBI taxonomy): domain Eukaryota; kingdom Metazoa; phylum Chordata; class Lepidosauria; order Squamata; family Cordylidae; genus Hemicordylus; species Hemicordylus capensis. The sequence goes on along the minus strand of NC_069659.1, from coordinate 240,860,443 downwards.
CTTGGCTTGAGCCTCAAAGGACAGCACTGCCAAGTAGCCTGCCAAGGTGGAAACCGCTTGGCCCAAGGAGTGCAGGAACACTAAGTTCCACCCAACCATGAAGTGGTTGGGTAGAATAGGCCAGCTGTCTAAAAGGCCTTCCTGCTGCCTGAATGCTTTAAAAGAGGCTACCTTACAGGAGTAACTAGCCCTTGTACTGGGAGCCAGAGATGCATCGATAGCCCGTCAGGTCTCTATCCGCCATGCCTCTACAGAGCCTCTGGCATCATGTCTGTGTCCACATTGGCATCTGGAGCTAACTCCCTGAAACCTGCTACCTGGAAACAAGATAGGGCATTGGCTATATCATTCTGGAGCCTCTTTTTAGCATGTGCCTTGCTAAAAAGAGGATGTTATACTGCAGGCACCGGAGAACAAAACATAGAAACATAGGAAGCTGCCATATACAGAGTCAGATGCTTGGTCCATCTAGATTAGGATTGTCTACACAGACTGGCAGTGGCTTCTCCGAGGCTGCAGGCAGGAGTCTCTCCCAGCCCTACCTAGGAGATGCTGCCAAGAAGGGAACTTGAAACCTTCTGCATATATGCAAGCAGGTGCTCTTTCCAGAGCAGCCCCATCTCCTATGGGAAAGGTCTTACTGTGCTCACACATGGAGTCTCCTATTCATGTGCAACCAGGGCTAAGAGGACAAGTCAGGCTTGCTACCACAAGACCAGCTCTCCTCCCTTACAATCACTCCCCCCCCCACCTGGGGCAGGAATCTAGAGGTCATAGGTCATAGTTACCCCTGCTAACTTGGTAAAGAGGCACCTTTTAACGTGGTGATTCTCTTTATTGAGCAGGGGGAGAACAACTGGCCCTATCCAACCCCAGCACAGTACCTCCAGTGACTGTTGCTGGAGTCTATCTTATGTTGCTTTTTTGATTGTGAGCCCTTTGGGGACAGGAAGCCATCTTATTTATTTGTTATTTCTCTGTGTAAACTGCCCTGAGCCATTTTTGGAAGGGCAGTATAGAAACTGAATAAATAATAATAATAATAATAATAATAATAATAATAATAATAATACCACCAAAATAATCCCAGTGGTAATTGGCGCCCTGGGTGCAGTTCCAAAAGACCTTGAAGAGCACCTCAACACCATAGGGGCCACAGAAATCACCATCAGCCAATTACAAAAAGCAGCTTTACTGGGAACAGCCTATATTCTGCGACGATATCTATAACAACAGCAACAACATTGACAATAAAATTCTGGAATCCCAGGTCCTTGGGAAGGACTTGATGTCTGGATAAAACAAACCAGTCAATAACACCTGTCTGACTGTGTAAAATAATAATAATAATAGCCTGCAGTGAGGCACTACCTTGGCGTGGTTGTGGGGCTTGCGTGCTCTGAGGAAGGTGAGAGCTATGACAGAGGTCCAACCATACTGGATAGGTCTCACCAGAGGAGCCAGACAAAGAGTGCCTCTCCCATCAACAATATGGTGAGACAGTTGAGCAACCAGGGCTGGAGACTGCAAGGTTACTGGAAGAAACGTCGCTTAACTGGAAAAAATATACGAAAAATGCCAACAAGGAAATAATGATCTGCTATTACAAGTCTAGTTCAACTAGAAGAGGTTATTTAAAAAGAATGTACCAAATTTGGAAAGAGAAGCATCCAGATACAGAAATAACAGAACAAAGGCTAGCAGACCAGAGAAGATTCATAATCAGAAATAAAGTATTCACAGGAGTTGAGCTAGAAGAATTGCAAAGAGCAATACAGGCTCAAGATATGGAAGAAGAATTTCCACCAACTGAAGAAGTTGCTCAGGCGCAGGTGGAGGAGGTGTTGGAAATAGAGGATGCCACTGTTGCTGAACTGTTTCAAAATCAAAACCAGGCAACCTCCCCTTTGCCTTCAAAAACCCAAATGCCATTTAACAGAAAAGCAACAAGAACTAAAGCAAAAAATAACTGAGCACATGAACCAAACAACCACCAGGTTTCGACTTCCAGCGCTAAAAACAGTTGCCAAAAAACAACTTGCGCAGGCATTAAAAGATGTAAATGCTGTACTTGCAGAAATAACAACCAATAATTTGCAAGAAACAAACCAACTAATGTACAGTGCAGCAACAATAACAACACAAGAGCTCAGATATAAGATCAGTGGACCTGTAAAAAAAGGAAGTAGTACATCACCTAAATGGAAGATTAGATTAGAAAATAAAATCTCCAGGCTTAGATCAGATGGTAGTAAATTGAAAGATATGAAAGACAAGAAGCTGAAGAATGAAAACACCAAACAGTATCTGATCAAAAAATACCACCTAGATTCAAGGAAAATTAGACAAGTCCTGGAAATAATAAAGCAGAAAATAACAGCAGTGTCAAAGAAGTTTAGCAGATACGAAGGAAGAATTACACAACACAGGCAGAATCTCCAATTCCAGTCGAATCAGAGACGTTTCTACCAAAGCATAGAAGGAGAAACTGCAAGAAACATAGAAACACCAAATAAAGAAGAAAAAGTGCAATTCTGGGGAAACTTATGGGACAATCCAATAGATTATAATAAAAAAGCAGGCTGGGTGAAAGAGGTCGAAAAATGTAACCAACAAATGTAAGATCTAATAATAACACCAGAACTAATAAGTGAAAGAGCAAAGAAAATTAAAAATTGGACTGCACCAGGCGACGATGAACTGCATGGCTTTTGGCTTAAACACCTAACAAGCCTTCATAAACAACTATCAAAACAGTTCAATCACATTTTGCAAGGAGGTGATATTGAAAAATGGCTAACAACTGGGAAAACTCATCTCATCATGAAAGACCCAGCAAAAGGTGCAGTTCCAGGTAACTATAGATTGATAACCTGCCTGCCAACCATGTTCAAATTATTAACTGGAATAATAGCAGATGAAGTGATGCAACACTTATTAACTAACAAACAGCTTCCAGTTGAACAGAAAGGAAATTTCCCGAACACCAGAGGCACAAAAGACCAGCTGTTAATTGACAAAATGATTTTAGAAAATTGCAAGAGAAGAAAAACTAATCTAAGTGTTGCATGGATTGACTACAAGAAAGCCTTCAACTGCTGTCAGAAAAAACATTCAGATATTTATTTAAAAAGCAATGAGCATGTGGAGTACACAGTTAACAATCAATGGCGAGACACTTGGACGGGTTAGCATTAGAAGTGGTATTTTCCAAGGGGACTCACTATCCCCTCTGTTGTTTGTAATCGCCATGACCCCACTTTCACAAATACTGAACAAAACAGGCCTCGGATACCAAACATCTAAAACATCAAGTCAAATCAACCATCTGCTGTACATGGACTATCTGAAGTTGTATGGAAAGTCCCGGTCAGAAATCGAATCACTGCTAAACACTGTCTGTATATTCAGTAGCGATATAGCAATGGAGTTTGGACTAGACAAGTGTGCTGCATTAATAATGAAAAGAGGAAAAATAAGAAAAACAGAAGGAATAGAACTGCCCAATGGAAGCAAGATCAAGAACCTGGAAGAGAAAGAACATTACAAATACTTGGGCATTCTCCAAGCTGATAACATTGCACACACTGAAGTTAAAAGAAAAATTGGAAGTGAATACTTCAGGAGAGTTAGAAAAATCCTAAAGTCCAAACTCAACGGCGGAAACACCATACAAGCCGTAAATACCTGAGCTATATCTGTTATCAGATACATGGCAGGAATAATAGATTGGACCCAGGCAGAACTAGAGACGCTAGATCGTAAGACCAGGAAAATAATGGCCATGAATCATGCTCTGCACCCCTGCAGTGATGTCAATAGGCTATACCTCCCTCAGAGCTTAGGTGGAAGAGGAATGCTGCAAGTCCATCAAACAGTAGAGGAAGAGAAAAGAGGCCTTGAAGAATATATCAAGGACAGTGAAGAAGATGCACTTCAAATGGTCAATAACAAGAAACTATTCAACACCAATGAAACAAAGCAGGCTTACAAGAAAGAACAAGTCAAGAACCGAGCAGAAAAATGGAAAAATAAGCCCCTGCATGATCAATATTTGCACAATATAAGTGGAAAATCAGACATCAACAAGACCTGGCAATGGCTTAAGAATGGCAACTTGAAGAAAGAAACAGAGGGTTTAATACTGGCTGCACAAGAACAGGCACTAAGAACAAATGCAATAAGAGCAAAAGTAGAAAAGTCAACCACAAACAGCAAGTGCCGCCTTTGTAAAGAAGCAGATGAAACAGTGGACCACCTAATCAGCTGTTGTCAAAAGATCGCACAGACTGACTACAAACAAAGGCATGACTAGGTAGCAGGGATGATACACTGGAACATCTGCAAAAAATACAAGCTAACTGTAGCCAAAAAATGGTGGGACTATAAAATTGAAAAAGTTGTAGAAAACGAAGATGCAAAATTTTATAGGACTTCTGACTACAAACAGACAAACATCTGTTTTTTAGACAATACACCAGATATAACTGTAGTCAAGAAGAAAGAAAAACAAGTCAAAATAATCAACACAGCAATACCAAGGGTAGCAGAATAGAAGAAAAAGAAATAGAAAAAATTACCAAATACAAAGATCTACAAATTGAAATTGAAAGGCTGTGGCAGAAAAAGACCCGAAACATCCCAGTGGTAATTGGCGCCCTAGGTGCAATTCCAAAACTACTTGAGGAGCACCTCAACACCATAGGGGCCACAGAAATCACCACCAGCCAATGACAAAAAACAGCTTTCCTGGGAACAGCCTGTATTCTGCGACGATATTTATAATAACAGCAACAACATTGATAATAAAATCCAGCCATCCCAGGTCCTTGGGAAGGACTCGATGTCTGGATAAAATAAAACAGTCAATAACACCTGTCTGACTGTGTAAACAAGAAATAATAATAGTAGCCCCATAACCCTGGGTGCATGGGTGGTTTGAGAGTTCACCACCTCAACAACCGCATGATTGTCGAAAAATGGATGGTAGAGTCATGAAATTCCTCTGCCCATACGTGTACAGCCACGATGATAAGAAAGAACTCCAGGAATGTGATATCCCTCATGATCCCCTCCTCAGAGACTGGGCGGAGCACCACTTACCCCTAAAGTATAACCCAAAACCGATACCCCCAGCACCATCAGAGTACATGGAGCTCAGCCTCCAGAAACTGCTCAGTGAGCCAGAAGGACACTAAAGTCCCTCAGGAAGGAAGCCCACACAGCCAGGTCATAATGCATGCCATCAGTAACTTGCACCCTATGGTGTGGCAGTTTTAAACCTGTGACTGCATCACACAGATGCCTCAAAAAGGCACAACCAGGAGCCACTGCTCTACAGGCAAAGTTAAGATGGCCAATGACTACCTGTATCTCCCTAACGGTAGTTTTCTTGACTGACTCTAAGGCCCTAATAAGCCACCTCAGCACCTCCAGCTTATTCCTGGGAAGGTGACTAAATCCCACTACAGTGTTTAGCTCAATGCCCCAAAATGACAATTGCATGGAGGGCCCTTTGGTCTTATCTTTGGCTAGTCGAACCCCCATTTCCCTACTCAGCTGGACCAAACTCTCAAGCAGATGTTGACAAACAGTAGAGGCACTCAGCCCAGCAAAAAGAAAATCATCCAAAAAATGTGCCGTGGGCATGCAATCTGCCCTCATCCTCAGTCCCAATTCCAGAAAGGTGCTCAATGCCTCAAAAGCAGCACAAGAAACAGAGCAGGCTCTCCATAGGGAGAGCCCTGTCAAAATAATACTTACCTGCAAAGGCAAAGCCTAGGAGGTCAAAGTCTGGATGATGTACAGGCAGAATGCTGACTTGATGTTGCACTTTGCTAACAGGGCCCCAGGGCCATAGCCCCTCACCATCCTAACCGCTTCATCAAAGGAAGTATACCAAGAGGAATAAAGGTGATTGGGGATCCCATCATCAACAGATGACGTCTTAGGGTAGGAGAGATGGTGAATAAGGCAAAATTTGCCTGAGGTCTTCTTGGGAACCACCCCTAATGGTGACACCCGCAGCTTAGGAAAAGGGGGTTCATCAAAGGGGCCCAAAACTCTGACTGCTGCTACCTCCTTGTCAATTTCCCTAATCACCACCTCTTCCATGTAAATCATAGAGCACAAATTACACGCAACAAAAGCCTCACACCGCGAGGACGAAGGGATCGTGAAACCATCACGAAAACCTTCCAGCAAATAAATGTCAGCCTGACAATCCAGGTAACCCACCAGAAGCTGAGATAAAACTTCAAACTTCATTGGGCTGGGCCCCTTTACTCGGAGATGGACACCTTTTTTTTTTGGCTGGACTGGTGGTTTCTAAATCTTATGCTCCATCCCCTTGCCCTGTTACAGGCGGAGTGGGATGCTTCGCTCCACGAAACCCACACATGTGGTGGAACCTACATGGTGACCTCCTGCAATGCCCCCCACTGTTAAATTCCCAGCATACCATGTGGGGTTGAACCCACTGCTGGCTGGCATTTGAGGAATTAGAGGAACCCATTGTCTTGGACAAGTAGCCACTATTGGCCCTGTCCCCATCCACTGGGTGCGAAGGAGACATGATGTAGAGTCACAGCTCATTTAGGGGTGCATCCCATGAGAGGGTGGAGTCTAATGCTGCCCTCATTCTGAAATTTTCATCATACCTGACCCATGATAGGAACGTAGGAAGTTGCCATATCCTGAGCCAGAGCATTGGTCTACCTAGCTCAGTATTGTCTTCACAGACTGGCAGCGGCTTCTCCAAGGTTGCAGACAGGAATCTCTCTCAGCCCTATCTTGGAGGTGCCAGGGAGGGAAACTGAAACCTTCTGCTCTTCTCAGAAAAGCTCCATCCCCTGAGGGGAATATCTTGCAGTGTTCACATGTGGTCTCCCATTCAAATGCAACCAGGGCAGACCCTGCTTAGCTAAGGGGACAAGTCATGCTTGCTACCACAAGACCAGCTCTCCTCTCCTGTAAGTCTATGGTATTTATTCCACCTATTACAGTATAGCTAAACAGGATAACAAAAGTTATCATTTTTTATTTAGGATAACAAAATCTTGTCCCTGCAAAATCCATGATGGCCCGATGGATAATGTCCATGCATTTAACTAAAGATGGGCCCCTAGCTGGCTGTGCCCTGAGTATAACACCCATATAGATGCTAAAACCAGAAAGCCAGTTGTTCCAGGTCCATTCCACTGGCTTATACTTGGGAACCTCCCACACCTTGCTGGCATCGCCTTCCTTCTGCTTCACTTCAGGTTAGCAAAATAGCAAACTAAAAATATCCACGGATTCCCCTTTCAAGATCTTATCTTTTGTGGCGGGCAATAGGTGATCCCTGAGCAGCAGGCCCAAAGCCCCATAAGGTGAACGCTGGGCGGGTGGCCGGGGGGGGACCAACCCCATGGAATAGCCACTTTCAGCCCCAGCAGCTGCCAACGTATTGCCCTGAAGCACCGCACCCACAAAACCTCCTCTGCCGCCCTCTGTGTTGTAATATGCCCGGCCTGTCATACCTGACAATGTACCAGAAGCCCAGGCCTGCGCGGGTGTAGCCCAAAAGGGATTGTAACCCCAATCACTATAAGGCAATATCGGCCAGGGATACATGGGTCACTGGCCGGTACCATCCTTCCCTGGGTCACCTGATGGGCTTGGCCTCAGTGGTTCTGTTGGAGTAGAGTCTGATAGTGCAGCCACAGCAAGTGCCTGAACCAGAGGCTCTCTGGGTAATGGTGCCACTGGAGGCTGCTGATCAGGGCCATGGGGCTCCACAGGAACAGGTGTAGGCTCATTGTTATCCTTCTCCAAGGATGCCAACCTATTAAAGACTTCAATAATTCCTCTCGTGCGGTACCCCTTGTACGCTTTCTGCTTTTTGTAGGCTCACCCAAAGGGCCAGCCCCCTTTTGCGTCAGGGCTTTCTTAGCACGCTCAAGCACTTTCATCCTGTGAATCAATTTCTGTGCCATATCTGCCTCATCCTCAGATGATGACGTGAGAGGAAGCGGCCCCTTGGGATTCTTAATAGGGCACCCCCGCCTTTCTCAGCGCTTTCTTAGGCGGCATAACTGTTCTTAGGAGCATAACGGCTCCTGCAGTTCCCAAAATGACAGACTGTGCAGCAAGCATGGCCCACTCACAAGCCCTAAAGGTACTCCGCAATGAAACATAATTCAAACTGTAGGGCAGCACCAGGAAAGCAGTCCCACTGATAAGAGAAGGGAGTCTTGAGTGTGTGTGTGTGTGGGGGGGTGGTTTCCTCCTGCTGATAATGTCCCCAACCCCCACCTTTAGTGCTCACAAAATGGGCCCACAGACCCGAGAGGCCTTTACAGCCCCCTGCCAGAGACTATCCCCGACGTCAAGGCCCAAACCCCAACTGCCAAGCCAACTCACAGCCAGGGCCCAGCAGACCCGGCTGCCCAAACATGCTCCCGCCCGCAGCAATGGACAGCCACCCCAATCAAACTGCCTCAGCAATGCCACTGCTGCTCCCAGGTAATTGGCCCTCTCCACTGCCCACACTGCTCTGCCACAGCTCCTCGCCCCACAAACGGCCAAAACAGCCCCTGCCCTGGCAATAACGCTGCCACTGCAATTCCCCACTGGACCGAAGACAGGCCTACAAGGCTGCGTGGCCAGGAGGCTCCCTTCCCGAAGCCTGGAAAAAAACAAACTGAAGAGCAGAGGTGGGGAGCTGCCTGAACAGCGAGAAAGCCCCGCCCTCCACAAAGCCCTGACCCATCAGGGCACTCAAAGAAGCTGTCTGGTGAGGGAGTGGGACAAAGATCCTCCCCCCACCCTCATGAGGCAGTGGGATGGGGCATTCTGTCAAATTAAATGGAGTATCTATCATTCTTTTAATGTATATGCCAACTATTTTTATGTCACTAAACGACAAACTTTACCAGGCTCTCCGACTCAGTTTTTATTGGCTTACTTATTGCATCTACTTGCAATAGCCATTATTCCTGCCAGCTTTATACTCTTTTCAGACTGAATACGTCAAGTCACTGATGGCTGAAATGCGAAACAACTTTCATTTATGCAATATGGGTTTCAGTCACAATTACATGTCTCCATATTTTTATGCACTAGTTAATAGCTTTCAATACATTACTTTCCGCCTCAAGCTTTTTAAAGGTTTATGTCAATAAAGAGTAACAACAGAATCTAACTATCCATCTTTCAAAGAGGTTTTACTAATCAATTTTCATATGTTTCTTCTTGGCCTCAACCCAAAGGAGTCCCTGAATTCACAGAATTTTTTCAAGAATCCTAGCCACACTGTTAATTAAGGGATTTTATTGGTATATAGCATACATCACCTTAAGTTGCGCAGCAAGGAAATGCTTGATTAACAAGCAGAAGGTTGCTGGTTCGAATCCCCATACTATATCGGGCAGCAGTAATACAGGAAGATGCTGAAATGCATCACCTCATACTGCACGGTAGGAGGCAATGGTAAACCCCTCCTGCATTCTACGAAAGAAAACCACAGGGCTCTGTGGGTGCCAGGAGCTGAAATCAACTTGACGGCACACTTTACCTTTATAGCATACATCATCTGTTGATCAGAATGGCCAATTTCTATAATCTCATGGAGCATGCTATTCTCCAGATGGGGTCTAAAGGCCAGGAGTGGGCAGCTCTAGAATAAAGTTGGAATTATCTCAGTAAATGCTTCACAGTTAGTGGGATGTGATTATGCCCTCAGACAGCTGGAGTTTTTTTATCGGCATTTACAACTAATTTCTCATAAAGAGATTCAAAATATTCAGTACGATACATCTGAAACCTGAAGAGAATTAAACGTTGAGCCAAGCATATGTGCTTGGGGCAACACAAAACATTGTGAGAGAAAATGTATTCCTTTGAGTGCTCAGGCTCATACAGTTAGGACTTGTATTGTCGTCTTTCCAACATTTCAAGTAGGAGACTTCTATGGCTATCTGACTGATATGCATACAGATCTATGAAAAATTAAAAGGCAAAAGCTGTTATCTGTTTATGCAGATAAATTTGCATTTATGCTTTTACCACAATGTCCATTTCCATCTGTAAGACTTACATTATCTTGGCTAACTGTATTGTAATAGGTTACAATACATTTTATTGAATAAAATGAATTTATACATTTTATTGAATGTATAAATTGTTTTATTTGAATTCATATATAAAGTACCATCAATTTATTGCACTTGAGCAGAAGATTTCACCCACACCTCATCCTTAACTGTGTTTCATATTGCTTATACTCTATTATACTATCACAGTCATTTTTCTAACTTTCAGGTTACTGTGTTATTTCACAAAATTGACTATGTAGGGTGGTACATAAAAATAATGGCATTCTTTAGCTTCTGCTCCCCCAAGCAGTGGGAAGATTAGAGCAACATTTGCAAGGATAGTTTCCTCTGGAGTAGAGAGAACTGGAGATGTGTCATTACTTGGTGAAAATATGTTTGTTGTTACAAATCTAAAGCTTAGGAGGAAGGCAGAGAAGACGCAGAGAAGAAGAACTGACAGTTTGACTTCTGAGGCAGAATCTGAATGCAACATACTGACATACTGAAGGCAGTCCAGGCTGTTTCTGCTGAGCCTCCCCTCAAAAAACCATTTGACAAATTTGTGGTGGTTTTGGTTATTCATTATGCAGCCAGTGCAGCTCTTTCAAAATGGGGGTGATATGTTCCCAACGGGCAGCTCCAGATAACACCCTCGCTGCCGCGTTTTGCACTAGCTGCAGTTTCCGGATATTCTTCAAGGGCAGCCTCACGTAGAGCGCGTTACAGTAATCCAACCGCGACGTGACTAAGGCGTGGGTAACCGTGGCCAGATCTGCCTTCTCGAGAAAGGGACGCAGCTGGCGCACCAGCCGAAGCCGTGCAAAGGCACCCCTGGCCACCGCCTCCACCTGAGCTTCCAAGAGCAGAGCCGGGTCCAGTAGTACCCCCAAGCTGCGTACTTGCTCCTTCAAGGGGAGTGCAACCCCATCCAGAACCGGTAAAATCTCCTCATCCCGATTGGCTCTCCTACTGACCAACAGTACCTCCGTCTTATCCGGATTCAATTTCAGTTTGTTAGCCCACATCCACCCCATCACGGCCTCCAGCCCCCGATTCAGGGCATCCACTGCCTCCCTAGGATCAGATGACAAGGAGAGATAGAGCTGAGTGTCATCCGCATATTGCTGACAACTCAGTCCAAATCCCCGGATGACCTCTCCCAGCGGCTTCATGTAGATGTTAAACAGCATGGGGGACAAGACCGATCCCTGCGGGACCCCACAGGCCAACGGCCACGGGGCCGAGCAGTAGTCCCCCAGCACCACCTTCTGGACCCTCCCCTCAAGAAAGGACCGGAACCACTGCAACGCAGTGCCTCCGATTCCCATACTTGAGAGGCGGCCCAGAAGGATACCATGGTCGATGGTATCGAAGGCCGCTGAGAGGTCCAGCAGAACCAGCAGGGATGCACTCCCCCTGTCTAGTTCCCGGCGTAGGTCATCCACTAGAGTGACCAAGGCAGTCTCAGTCCCATACCCGGGGCGGAAGCCAGATTGAAAAGGGTCCAGATAATCCGTATCATCCAAGACCCTCTGCAGCTGGGACGCCACCACACGCTCCATCACCTTGCCCAAGAAGGGAAGGTTAGACACAGGTCTATAATTGTCCAGGTTGGAGGGATCAAGGGAGGGCTTTTTTAAATAGAGGTCTTACCACCGCCTCCTTGAGGCACGATGGCATCCTGCCCTCCCTTAACGAAGCATTAACTATCACCTCCAGCCATCTGCCTGTCCCCTCCCTGGCAGCTTTTATTAGCCATGAAGGGCAAGGGTCAAGAGCGCATGAAGTCGCCCGCACACTGCCCAGGATCTTGTCCACATCCTCAGGCCGCACCAACTGAAAAGAATCCAAAACAACGGGACCAGATGGTACCAGAGGCACGTCTGCCGGAACTGCCAAAACTCTGGAGTCCAGGTCAGCACGGATGCAAGCGACTTTATCTGCAAAGCGACAGGCAAACCGATCACAAAGAGCCGTAGATGACTCCTCCCCCATTGTCTGGGGGGACGTGTGGAGCAATGTTTTCACCACACGAAACAGCTCTGTTTGCCTGCACTGAGCAGACGCAATGGAGGCGGAGAAAAAACGTTTCTTCGCCGCCCCCACCGCCACGGCGTAGTCCCTAAAATGGGTTCTAGCCCGTGTTCGATCGGATTCGTGACGACTCTTCCTCCAGCGTCGCTCCAGCCATCGTCCGAGTTGCTTCATCGCCCTAAGCTCCGAGGAAAACCAAGGAGCGGAACGGGCTCCACCAAGCCGGAGAGGGCGCTTGGGGGAAACCGTGTCAACAGCCCGGGCCATCTCTCCATTCCAGAGATCAACCAAGGCCTCGACAGGGTCACCAGCTCTGGACACTGGAAACTCCCCGAGGGCCGTCTGAAATCCAAGCGGATCCATAAGCCTCCGGGGGCGGACTATCTTAATCGGCCCACCACCCCTGCAGAGGGCAGACGGAGCAGTCAAACTAAAACCCACCAGGTGATGATCTGTCCATGACAAGGGAGTGGTCTCAAATTCCCCCACCTCCAGATCATTTATTTCCCGGTCAGCAAAAACCAGATCCAGAGTGTGTCCTGCCACGTGGGTAGGGCCCGATACCAATTGAGACAGGCCCATGGTTGCCATGGAGGCCATGAAATCCTGAGCTGCACCCACTAGGGGGGCCTCAGCGTGGACATTGAAATCCCCCAAAACAATAAGCCTGGGGGAACCCAAAGCCACCTCCGAGACCACCCCCGCCAGCTCAGGTAGGGAGACTGAAGTGCAGCGGGGTGGTCGGTACACCAGCAGAATCCCTAGCCTACCTCGGAGGCCCACCCTCAAGGACAAACACTCGAAATTCTGAGATTGCCTGACCGGGCACCTGGAAACGGGAAGAGTCTCACGAAAGATGACTGCAACGCCTCCTCCCCGACCCTCGAGGCGGGGCTGCTGCACGATCTGGAAACCTGGAGGACAAAGCTGAGAGAGACCGACCCCGCCCAGCGCATCCAACCAGGTCTCCGTCACACATACCAGGTCAGCGCGCTCATCCACAATCAGATCATGGATGAGAGATGTTTTTGCATTAACTGACCTGGCATTCAGCAGCAACACCCTAATCCTCGAAGGGGTGTTCTCAGAGCTCCCTAGGGTCAGAGGGTTGGGAGAAGGGCCGGAAAAAGGAACAGGCCTCAATTGCCTGGACCGTTTTCCCCTGTAACGGCCTGCCCAACTCCCACCGCCATACCTCCCTCTGCCCGCTACCCGTGATATTGCCGCCCCCACTCCAGACCCACTTTTTCGCTCTCCCAGACACATCTCCCCAGACTAACACACCACGGCCACTTGGCTTAATAAAAACCAAGACCAGGCTTATATAGACTCCTGCTAGCTTCTCGATTAAGGGAAGACGATCTTCAGGCAGAGGAGAGAGATCTTCTGAGCCCCCAGGCAGCTCGCCCTACGGCTGAGAGCCACAAGGACGAGAGCCCTTGGGCCAGCCGGCCCTATATAGTGGCAGAAGCCCCAGCTCAGCAGCAGCCCAGGAGATGTAACACACCTGGAGAAGAGGTGGGCAGAAGCAAAAGACAGTCAGTGCCCCACCCAAGCTGTTCCCCTCTTCCTTCTTCTTCCCCAAGCCCTGGGCCAGCCTGCCCTATATAGTGGCAGAAGCCCCAGCTCAGCAGCAGCCCAGGAGATGTAACACACCTGGAGAAGAGGTGGGCAGAAGCAAAAGACAGTCAGTGCCCCACCCAAGCTGTTCTCCTCTTCCTTCTTCTTCCCCAAGCCCTGGGCCAGCCTGCCCTATATAGTGGCAGAAGCCCCAGCTCAGCAGCAGCCCAGGAGATGTAATACACCTGGAGAAGAGGTGGGCAGAAGCAAAAGACAGTCAGTGCCCCACCCAAGCTGTTCCCCTCTTCCTTCTTCTTCCATTTTGAAAGAGCTGCACTGGCTGCCGGTTCGTTTCCGGGTCCAATTCAAGGTGCTGGTTTTGACCTTTAAAGCTCTTAATGGTTTGGGCCCGGGGTATTTGAGGGACCGCCTGCTCCCAAGGGTTGCTGCCCGCTTGACAAGGACATCTGAGGGGGCCCTGCTCTGGGTGCCGACAATGAGGGAGGCCCGGCTTTCGTGCACTCGGGACAGGGACTTCTCTGTTGCTGCCCTAGACTCTGGAATGCTCTCCCGGTGGCCATTCGTTCCTCAGACTCCATCACGGCTTTTAGAAAGCTTTTAAAGACTTGGCTTTTTACCCAGGCTTTTACATGATCGTTTTTACTGCGGCTTCTCTGTTTTTATCTGTTATCTGTTGTCATGTTTTTATGCTTGTTTATATGTTTTTAGCTTGTTGTTTTTATTGTTGATCTTTTTACTGCTTTTATTGTATGTTTTAATTTTTGTAAACCGCCTTGGGGTTTTCTTTTAACGAAAGGCGGTATAGAAATAAATAAATAAATAAATAAATAAATAAATAAATAAATAAATAAATAAATAAAATTCAATTTCTTTAAAAGGCCAGCTTTTGAATAGGGATGTGCACGGAACTGGGTGAGGGAATTCGAAGGCAGGGGGGTTGACTTTAAGGGCGGAGGAGGGTGCACTTACACCTCCCTCTGCTTTTCCCCTGCCAGCACTCCATTTGGAAAGGAACCGTCAGGGTGGCAGCATACTGGAAGTACCCAACATGCCTACGTGTGTCAGAGCATGCCACACTTGCAAGCACACATATGCGCCAATGTGTGTAGGCATGTTCATACTTCCAGTGATGTAGGGACTGATGTCCTTTTCCAAACGGAGTGCTCACAGGGGGAAAGCAGAGAGAGGGATAAGTGCACCCTCCTCTGCCCTTAAAGTCAAGCCCCCCCACCTTCGAGCCAGTTGCCGGTCATTCGAACCAGTTCTGTGCACATCCCTACTTTTGAATGGGGCTTTAGTTACTTGTATTCCAGTCCTGGTGTAGAGGTGGGGCTAATGAACAGCCAGCAGCAAGAGCACTAAAAAGCAGTCTGCACTTGCTTCTCTGTACATAGTATCTATTTCATTAAACTATTAGTATTCCTGATTCCACTCCACTGCCTTGCCCTTGCAGAACTCAACTCTTTCCCTTGGATTCTACAAAATTCAGTTATAAACAACTCATGGGTCCCTTAAGTTCATGCATAAAGTTTGTTGCTGTAACTGCTGATTTGCTTTCATTTATGTAGTTTGCATTCATGATACAGCCCCCAAAGGTGGAGAAGTTATCCCTGCAGTGCTAAAGTTATTTGTTGCTAAATCATTGGCCCAAATTTTGTTTGGCTCAGAACTGGGCCCTTACCCTAACTATAGGTCACTGGAGATAATCCAATCTAAGTTTCTTAGAGCAGTATTCAGGGCCCCTCATTGTATCTCTAATGCAGTGTTGAAGTTTGAAACAAAAGCATGGATTTCAATCCTCAGTTATTGGCTTAGGATACATTTCTGCCCTCTGGGATTGATCCCTCCTATGTTGGCCAATAGGTTTCAATCCACCTGGACACGAGCACTGATGGGTAAATTTTCATCACTTGGCCTCTCTGCTGAACATTTGTCATTATTAGGTTACAGTCAGGCCAAGGAGATCCTCAAACAGAGGGTCTTGGGAACTGAACATCAGAACGATTTAAGCTCCATCCCGGAGACCATAAGAGTCCGCCTTGGTGACTTTAACTGGGAACCTGCTAGCTAGCTATTTTCCCTCTCTTTACCGAGCCATCACAGGGTTTTTCTCAGAGCAAGATATGATGCTTTACCATCAGTGGTCTTATAGGGAAGGTTTTTGAAAGCCCCTCTGGCCAGTCGGTTTTGCCTCTGTGTCTCAGGTGAGGTCGAATCTGTCCATCATGTGCTGTTGTTTTGTCCTTTTTATGATAGTCTGGTGCAATCATCTGTTTGTATATATAACTGATCAATGATTGTAATAAAGTATTTCTGATACAGATTTGCCAGTCCTCGAAATAATTTTTTTAAAAATCTGGCACCTCGGCATGGTCCAGAGGTGAAGCCCAATAGTTCTGGACAGGTGCAATGACAGAGCTCAGTTGTTATTGACAGTTTGGGGCAGGAGTATTCTTCCCACTGACTTGGGGGACTAAGTCCATGGCCTCACAGCTCCCACTGTTGTGGGGGGGCCCTCCAAATCACGAAGCCAGCCAGCCCCAACTCTCCCATCCTGGCTGCCACTGCACTTGCTGCCCACACATTGGAAAAGTGTAGGAGAGGGAGAGCATCTCAACCAATCAAGGCGTTGCTTCAGAAGCTGTCTTATTTATTTGTTCGTTATTTCTCTATGTAAACCACTTTGTAAACTTTTGTTGAAAAGCGGTATATAAATATTTGTTGTTGTTGATGTTGGGTGTTGTTGTTGTCTTCCAACTGCATACAGGCTGCCCATTGGCTACCCAGCATTTGTTGTATTTCAGTAGTGTTCCACAGCTGCTCACTGGTAATCTAACTGAGTGTGAGCTGAGTTTAAAAATCAAAGGGGGGAAAAGAGACTGCAAATGAGTAAAATGGGGGTGAGTGGGAATGGAGAAACATAAACACAGAGAGAGAGAGAGAGAAAGCAAAGCTACACAGAAAAGAGAGAGAAAACACATACTTGCAAAGAAATATCAGAGAAAGAAGAAAAAGACAAGGTTGGGGAGAAGAAAGAAAGAGATAAAAATAGAGAAAGGGAGTTTTTTTTACCTTTTCATTGTCCAATCCTCCTGTAAAACTGTCATTTTAGTTTCCATCCCCCACCCTCCCCTCAGCTTTTGTTTTTGCATTTTTCATTTTATTGAGGCAGGGCAGGATGAGATTGATGCAGGTTCGAGATTGATGCAGGTTCTGCCTTTGCAAAGGCTGGACTTCACTGTTTTTGCATATTTGTGCAAACCAACCCCAATGCAAAATATGATATGTGCAGTTCTGTGGGAAGTATCTTCATAATTCTTCTTAAAAAAACTTTTTTTTCAGTCTCATTTATTGCAATACT
Organism: Hemicordylus capensis; assembly: GCF_027244095.1. Lineage (NCBI taxonomy): Eukaryota > Metazoa > Chordata > Lepidosauria > Squamata > Cordylidae > Hemicordylus > Hemicordylus capensis. The sequence continues at coordinate 240,843,391 of NC_069659.1, read as the reverse complement.
GCAAGAGAAAAGCAAAGCAGCTCCAACTTTTTGCCTGCTTTTCTGAATCAAAAGACAAACTGCGCAAGTCCTTTTCCCCATCTAGCCCCTAAACTGCATTAAAAAGCAACAAAAAACCCAAGATTTTCCCCCGCCCAAATTACCTTGGTTTTTTTTACATCTTTACATTCTAGCAAATTTATCTGTTTTCATATTGGATCCTTTAGAGACAAAGGGGAGAGTCGGTTAAGAAATACTTGGGATGGGAATATGTTAACTGTGTGTTGAAATGTTCCTGCGAATGCATATTTGCATAAATATACTTGTTTTACATTATTACATTCTTGTGAGTTCAGTTGCTGTTTGTGCCCTCAGGAACCTGCATGTTAAAAAAATACTCTGCATGTGTGTTTGTGTGTGTAGGGGGAAGATGCTTCATTTGCAGGGCGGGTGTGTGTGTGGCTCCAAAGCCCTATAGGTCCAGGCTCCAAAATTACCTAGGTGCACCACCTCTGGCAGCTGGTGCTGATATGCACGTTAAAGTCAGCCCAGCTGTGTCAGCTGCAGCACTGTTGTGCAAAACCACAGTTGCACAACAGCTTAAAACAGCATGCCCACACCTGTACTATGTACTAGAAAGCATGTGTGTAGGAAATAATATAAGTAGCGCTGCACAAGTGCGGACATGGGTTTTTAAGCAGTAGCATAACTGTGCTCCTGTGCAACACAGCCAGGGCTGGTTTCCATGTGCACAGAAGCACTGATTTGGGAATGTAGAGTCGCTGTGTGTACCATGTGGGCCACCTGGAGAGAAGAGCTGGTCTTGTGGTAGCAAGCATGACTTGTCCCCATAGCAAAGCAGGGTCTGCCCTGGTTGCATAGGAATGGGAGACTTGATGTGTGAGCACTGCAAGATCTTCCCTTCAGGGGATGGAGCTGTTCTGGGAAGAGCAGAAGGTTTCAAGTTCCCTCCCTGGTTTCTCCAAGATAGGGCTGAGAGAGATTCCTGCCTGCAACCTTGGAGAAGCCGCTGCCAGTCTGTGAAGACAATACTGAGCTAGATAGACCAATGGTCTGACTCAGTATATGGCAGTTTCCTATGTTCCTATGTTCCTCCCCCTCGTCACCCAGTTGTTATGCAAACTTCACCAAAATGCTAAAAATATTTTTAATAAATTGAAGTTAGCTTTAAAAAGCAACTTATTTTTTATCGCAATGAAGTGCAGTAAGAGAAACAAAGGAGAGCTCAGAGTGTCTGATCTATTGCTGTCTTTGAATTGTGTTTTCTTATGGCTACTACCCTAGGAGTACATTGGGCAATGTAGGCAAATCCCAACTGTGGGAATGAATGCTTCTAAGTTACTCACATATGTGAAGCAACTGCCACATGCTGTATGCGACTGTATACACACCACCACAAACCAACCTAAGTGCAGAGCTACAAATGGCAGCTGGGCTCAGTGGGGCAGAGAGTGGGTGACTCTTGTGTCAACTCAGATGGCAGGAATATGTCCCTGAGGGCTGTACAACCCTGAGGGACATATTCTTGGGAGAGAAAGGGGCTTTAGGAGAGTGGGGAGAAAAACAAAAATCACCCGTCCCCCTGTCTGCGACTGAGCTGCAGAGTAAGGCTTCAGCACAGCTACTGTGCTGCCACTCTGAAAGGGTGGAATCTTCCTCCCACCATTGGGGAAGATGTCAGCCAATGGTAACACATGTAATCGATGTCCAGGTGGTGAAAGCAAGAAGGAGATACCATTTCTAAATATAACTTTCTTTGTACCCTTTAGGAACACATGCTTTTTGTAAAGCCCTATACAGGTTCTTGTAGCAGGAACAGCAATCCTTCCATCTTTCTTCCACCCATTAAGACTAAATTATCTTTCCATCTTCCAGTGAATTTAGGCAAGTCCCTTTTTTCATTGACTAGGAGCAATTTGTTCTAATCCCTCTTCCACTATTTGGCCTCTTCTTTTCCTCATAGTAGCACAAAACAATAATTCTATTAACTTAGGAACATAGGAAGCTGCCTTATACCGAGTCAGACCATTGGTCCATCTAGCAGACCTTGTAGTCCGGAAAATGCCCAGGTTACCATTCAGGTATTAGTCAGTTTTTAGGGCCTCAAATTGCATAAAATGTAAATAGCATAAAACTGGCATCTGTATGCCACAGAAAGAGTGTATGAATTATTTTCTTCCCAATGCCTTTGGCAGAAGTGCATGCTTCAACATAGCCTCTGGGCAGGTCACAGAATTAATTTGTGGAGGAGGTTTATGAATTAGTAGCTTTAGCTTTTTGTGCTTTTATTAGCCTTATACCTCTCTTGTATTATGAATACACACACACAACTGTCTCATCAAATCAAACACCTAAAATCCTAAAATCATTTTGAACACTAGCAATGAAAGTATTCACCAGCTATATATTTGGTGCCCTAGTTATACTGCTGGTACAGATGCCATATCTTGATGTGTGAGTCACAAAAGCTGGCCAGGATTCACAAAAGCTGCATCAAAACCTTTATATTTCATTCTGTATATTTTTGTATCATCTGTAAGTGATCAGGTCCTTTCTGAAAACAGGTTTTAGTTTCGTAGGGCCCATATTAATCGATTCAAATGTCACCTTATAAATCCTATAACCATGGAAATATGTTTAATAGTTAACATGATGTCTATCAAAGGGAAAGGAAACATTTGCTATGGTTTCTTAAACGTTCACTTTTTTTATTGTGCTGTTTCTATGACTTTTATTAAATTGGAAGCTGGCTGTATGAAATTTCGTACAGCCAGCATTAATAGAAGCTTATTCATGTGTTCGCTCTTCATGAACGGTGAACATGAGGGGGGCAAGTGGGCATGTGCCAGCTAGCTACGCCCCCTAATTCATCAATCTTTTTTTAAAAAAATAGTTTCTTTATCATACAATTTAAAAGTTGAAATTAACATACAACCATCAGTTGATGGATGAACCATCAAAATGAGCCATTTCTTTTGATCGCATGAGAGGGCTTCAATGCGGTCAGTGGGGAAGGCAGCAGAAACTCGCCTTCCCTGCAGATGATCCGGCTGCCAGGTCTGAGAGGGTCAGGGCATGCAATCCTGTGTGCCCAGATGGTCCGCTGTTGTCTCCGGCAGCACAGAAGTGCGAGGATGCATCATCCCCGCCCCCCCCAACTCCCACAATACACTGTGCCAATGCTCAGTGCATTGTGGGGATACCCCCAGTGACAGGTGGGTGCCTGTCAGTGTTGCAGCATCGGCTGAAAGCAGCCGACACTGCACATGATTTGAAAAATGGGGCAAAGAGAGCATTTGCTCTCTTCACCTCGTTTAGGACACAGGTTCCAAAATGGAGTTAGGCGGTGCTGGGTTTTAGAAATAGGACATAAATACGTGAGGTTCACCGTCTCACTCACTGAGTCTAAAGTAATTCTGAAGGGCATATCTGCACAGTCACTTCCCCATGTTGTTCAGATTGCTTAGGTTATACATGCCTTCGCTAGCACAAAACTCTGGGTGAGGTTTTGATGATAATGGGGGGAGTTGTTAGCCAGGAACCCCAACTTGAGGTCTCAAGTACACTCTCAAAAGAGGTGCCACAAACTTCAGGTTTGTGGTACAGAATGACTCAAAACTAGCACAAAACTCTGCAAGTGGGGGGGGATATGCACCTTTGGGGTTCATAGGTAACAGAGCTAAGCTAGACAGTGAGCCCTTTCTCACGATTGATGAGAAAGGGCTACAGGGTCAGCGGGGAGGAAGCCTTAAAAAGCTTACCTCCCCATAGCTCTTCATTGAGAATCTGGGCGTGGAAAATCAGTGAGCACAGAGATCGGAGGAGGGAGGCTGGCTTGGCAGGTTTGCTGCTGAGGCATCACTAGGGTCGGGCCTGATTCTATCGGTTTGCACATGTGGGCAGGACCGAGCTTGGCTTTATTAGGCTGGTTTTGCCTGCATGTGAGAACAGCCTCAGTAATTTCTGATCTATCCAGTCCCTTTTGGCTGCTTTCTACCCACCATCGCAGCCTGATGATAGAGCAACACCTGGTAAGGGTTTAACAGCTGCTCCCATCCCTAGCATTGACTCCTGCCTATTGCAGACCATGAGTGACCAGTCTGTGCTAGAGAAGGAAAGCATGGGGTCGAAGTGCTAGTGGGCACTAGGGGTGTGCAATTCGGGATTTCGGGTGATTCGGCTCGGACCCGAACCGAATCACCCCTGTTCTGTTTTGTGCCCGAATCTGAGTCACCCGAATCACCTTTGATTCGGTTCGGATTCGGATTTAATCTGAATCCGAATTGATTCGGGGGGGTAAAAAGGGCCCCAGGGGCAAAATTTTGGGGTGGGGTGGTAGTGCCCAATGGGTAGAGTCTACCACCCCAATTTCAGGGGGATTGGGCAAAATCCTGATTTTTGGTGAATTTTTAAAGTTTTAGTGACTTTGGGGCAGTTCGGGGGCATAGCATGGGATCTGGGCAAAAGGAGTGGGGTGGGGTGGTAGTGCCTAATGGGTGCAGGCTACCACCCCAATTTCAGGGGGATTGGGCAAAGGGCTGATTTTTGGTAAATTTCTGAAACTTTCATTCTTTGGGGCAGATTGGGGCAGAAAGTGGGGCCTGGGGCAGAATAGTGGGGTGGGGTGGTAGTGCCTAATGGGTGGAGCCTACCACCCCAATTTCAGGGGGATTGGGCAGAGGGCTGATTTTTTGAGAATTTTTGAAGTTTGGGTGTCTTTGGGGCAGATTGGGGGCAGAAAGTGGATCTGCCCCAAAGGAGTGGGGTGGGCTGGTAGATAGTGCCTAATGGGTGGAGGCTACCACCCATCCCCAATTTAAGAGTGATTGGGCAGAGGGGTGAATTTTGGTGAATTTATTTTTATGAGGTTTGTCTTCATAAGGTGAAGTGTGCTAAATTGATTACTTCCTCATATTATTCATAGTAATTGAGGTGTGAAAAAGTGAAAGTGGGGTCATGAGAGTTGTTTAATTGAAAAAAATCTCATTTGCTATGATAGAATGAGAATTCACACCTCAGAAAAAACTTCTGAGGTGTGAATTCTCATTGTATCATAGCAAATGAGATTTTTTTTCAATTAGACAACTCTCATGACCCCACTTTCACTTTTTCACACTCTCTATTACTATGAATAATATGAGGAAGTAATCAATTTAGCACACTTCACCTTATGAAGACAAACCTCATAAATTCACCAAAATTCACCTCTCTGCCCAATCACTCTGAAATTGGGGATGGGTGGTAGTCTCCACCCATTAGGCACTATCTACCAGCCCACCCCACTCTTTTGGGGCAGATCCACTTTCTGCCCCCAAACTGCCCCAAAGTCACTAAAACTTCAAAAATTCTCAAAAAATCACCCCTTTGTCCAAAGCCCCTGAAATTGGGGTGGTAGCCTCCACCCATTAGGCACTACCACCCCACCCCACTATTCTGCCCCAGGCCCCACTTTCTGCCCCAATCTGTCCCAAAGACATGAAAGTTTCAGAAATTTACCAAAAATCAGCCCTTTGCCCAATCCCCCTGAAATTGGGGTGGTAGCCTGCACCCATTAGGCACTACCACCCCACCCCACTCCTTTTGCCCAGATCCCATGCTATGCCCCCGAACTGCCCCAAAGTCACTAAAACTTTAAAAAATCACCAAAAATCAACCGTGAACCGAATCACCCGAATTTTTCGTGCCCGAAATTCGGGTGATTCGGCTCGTGCCCGAAAAATATCGGGGGACATCGGGGGTGATTCGGTTCGGCGCCGAATCACCCGAAATTGTTCGTTTCGGGCACAGATCGTTCTGTGCCCGAAATTTTTTGCACATCCCTAGTGGGCACCTGTGCTTCCTGCCCTTCCAACTGCATAAAAGGACTTGATTGCACCCATAGTCTCTAAAAGCAATTACGTGGCATTATCCTTTTACATTACAAGTTATTGCTTCCTTAATGAGACAGTCATTTATACATGGTTCTCTTTGTTGTCTTTTGATTCTTCCTTTTACTTTTTTGCCTTGCTTATTAAATACTTTCCCTTGATTGTTTTGAAAGGATAAAATTTTCTTAGGTCTTTGCATAAAGGAAATCTCACTCTATTGGGTCTTGTTCCTTTTCTTCTAGCAGCCCACTTTCAGCAACATCTTCTCTTTATATGATACGCTAAGGTTTTTACGTGGCAAGCCCCACCCACATAGTGCTTTACCAATCGAAAGTAACAGAGCGGAATCACCATGGTGATTCGGCAGTGGGGATTTCATATGCAGATAGGGAAGAGCAGCAGGCAAGTGAATGAGCTAGTGGTGGGGAGGGGGCAAGAAAGCAGGCGGCAGGGAAGGGGAAAGCGAGTGGCAGGGAGGGGGCGAGTGAGTGAGCGGCAGGCAGGGGTTGGCTAAGGGTGTGTGGCTGACACTAAGCAATAAATCAGGGGCTGTGGCAGGGGGCAAGGAGAGCACCAAAGTCCTTGCACCCAGAAGCTCTGTGCAGGTTCAGCTTGTACTTAATAAACCACATAGTTAATGCTCCATATATGTCTTATTGAAATTAGATACATGCACTTAGTGGTACAATGTATTTCATGCAGTCATTATTTCTTTAAATTTTGTCATTCTTGCAAGCCTGTTCAGATTGACACATATTGGCCACTTGCAATTCACCTGTTCATAGACTGGACCCAAGTCTATCTGTTAGGCTGATGAAATCAGTGTTGTTTAAAAATATATTTATTGCTGAAAGTTTCTTCTGCTGTCTTACCTGTACAACCTGTGCATAAGATCTACTCATAGGAGGAATGTCACATCAGGGGAGGGAACCCGGGGAAGATCATGTCTCCATCTTCATTATTTTATTTTATTGTATTATTTTACTTTATTTTGAAAGAGGAATTATTATTTCGGGAGGAAAATTGTATTTCAGAGGTAGAGCACACATGTTTTAAAACAGAAAGTCCAGTGCTGTGGGGAAGATATATGGAGGGACCTTAATGAAATCTAGAAACCCAACCTGATTTCCCCCAGTTTAGTGAGTTATAAACTCTCTGTATCTTTCTAAAAACAGTAGCTAAGAGAAACGTCCATGGCTCTCAGCCCCGCTATAATCTAAGCATGGAAAAGGTCCCAGTTACAGTCTCTAGTGTTTCCAATTAAAGGGTTTCACGTAACAGAGCTGAGAAAGACACCTGCCTGGGACCTGGGAGAGCTGAGCTTCTGCCAGTTGGAGTAGATACGACTATGGAAAACTGCTCCAAGGCAGCTCCATGTGATCATTCATGACCTTACACTGCTCATGAGAGTAAACCATTAATGGGTGCAGTTAATTCCAATAGTATATTTGCTACAGTTCTTCCCATAACACATACACATACATACGCGCACATGCACACACAATGCACAGATGCAGGAGGGAGTTGGATATGAACTTTAGGGTGTATTCAAGGATACAATGAGAAGCAATAGGCCTGTGGATCTATTCATGTGAAATAAGTAAGCCCTCAAACAATTTACAGAATCCTCTGCAATGAGCAGGGCTTCTGTTGCAGTAACTTGGGTAGATAATTCAATATGGAAAGCTTTACTCAAGGCTTGACTGGTTACACAAACGTTTATCTGGAGAATAACTCGCTTAACATTTAATTCAATCTTTAATCTTAAAAGCTGTCCCTAAATTCAGTTTGTTTAGTGGGACCTCATTTGTGTTTAAATCATTACTATCAGCCACTGGTTTTTAATTCCACAGTATCTAATTATCATTTATTATATGCTTTATTGTTTTGTTTGGGTTTGGTTTTTTCAGAGTGTTTTAGAAGATTCTTGACAGGCCATACTGATCAATGTTTGTAGTGCTTTAATTATACTAGAGACATTTTGTTCAAAATGTGTCTTCCTTTTACAGCTCATTCAAACATTTGATTGGAGGCCTGGATGATGTTTCCAATAAAGCATATGAGGATGCTGAAGCAAAAGCAAAGTAAGTGTCAATTAGGGCTTCTAGCCTTCTTATATTTTCCCCAGTATTCCTGCTTGCATGCAGTGTTTTTTAAGAGTAATACCTAATTAAGGTGTTTTTGAAAACATCCCCCCTTTGCTGAAATAAAAGGCCAATAAAAAGGTTAAAAAAAAAGAATAAAATCAAATCACTCCTTTTCCGCTAGTTAATTATTTTTATCATACCTCTACCCAAAGACAGAACAGATTACATAGTGTTTCTTAAGACAATAAGGCTGTTCACATCAGCAGTCCTACCTGGATAGGGCTGCTTGTGCGAAGCATTGGGATAGAGACCAATTGCAGCGCTGCCTTCTCACGTAGCCCAGGAATTTCACCCAGGTAGAGGATCTACTTGGCACACAGCCCAAGTAGACACAGAGCCAGTTGCCTTGAGCATGGTGCATTGTGGGCTATCTGGAGGCCAGGATTCCTTTTCCTTGCCTCCAGAATGCCTCGTGGCTCATGGCATCATCGGCCATGTGGGAGCTTGAGCCACGTGGCTGGGATTGCCACTGGATCCACGCATGTGCAGAGGTCTGAAATGGGCTGAAGAAGGCCCCAAGCGGCCCCAAATTGGGCCCGAGCCATCCCAACACACTTGGGGGGAAGCCAGCCACTGCCACCCCCCATCCCCGTGGCCACCATTGCTGACCATTTTAACCCTATTTAATGCACGGTAAGAGGTTTGAACAAGGCCCAGGGCCCAGTTCAGGGCGTAGGGCAGTACCGAACTTGTCTGGTCCAGTTTGAATCCCGGGGAAACTGGTTTTGTGCATACCCCATTAACAACCAAAGACACTAGCAAGGATTTTTCTGCAAGCCTAATCCATGGAGCTGATGGCAAGATGGATTACTTGCCTCTACTAAAGCATGGCTACAACAACCCAGTTTCTATTGGGGTTAAGAATCCCCACATCAGTAAGAATTGCAACTCCTGAATCTCCATCCACTGCATGTGTAAAAAAGGAGAGGGTAATGGGAAGAAAGGACAGTATTATTCCCTCTGTCTCATACTCTGCTGAGCCACCTAATGGCACAGCGGGGAAATGGCTTGACTACCATGCCAGAGGTTGCCGGTTCGAATCCCCGCTGGTATGTTTCCCAGACTATGGGAAACACCTATGGCAGCAGCAATATACAGTAGGAAGATGCTGAAAGACATCATCTCATACTGCATGAGAGGAGGCAATGGAACCCCCTCCTGTATTCTACCAAAGACAACCACAGGGTTGTGTGGTCGCCAGGAGTCGACACCGACTCGATGGCACTCTTTACTTTACATCATACTCTGAACCTAATTTAGATTATCACAGATCTTCACACTTATTTCACAGGGAGTATCGTAAAAGCTATAGGAAGATTGAGATGAAAGACTAGCTAGTGCCTGGAATCTCCTTGCATTGCTCTTATAATTTGGAAACATATTTTCACTTCTCAAAAACCTGCATAAAAATAATCCATATTCCAGCAAATTGATGATAAGGGCTGCTATAATTGCCACTTAGACATTCTTCTGCCTCAATGATCTTAATAGAAAGTCTTACAACTGTGCATTATAGTTTAATCTCTTCTATGAAACCAGAAATGGCTTCTATAATTTTTGCAATAAATGAACAGGATAAAATATTCTTGAGAGGCACAAAGTGGAAGGTCCTAAATGGTATAAAATTCAAATGGCAGCTCAACTGTATTGTATTGTATTGTATTGATGGCTGCTCTTGGGTCTTGTTGATAACACCATAGAATTTTTGTCTAATAGGAGAACCTTGTATGCTCTGTTAAGTCAGAACATTATGAATATCTGGCGGGCTTCTGTGTGCATAACCTTAACTGGATTGGGAATCTCATACATCAGGATAAATATTATTATTTTAGTTAGTGTTACCACACTTATGCAGATGTGTGTCAGCTATCAGAAGGTAAAAGAATTCTGCTGATCTGTGTGCAGTGCCTTAGGGATGCTGAAAGTCCCTCTTTAGGTCTTCTGGGAAGAGAACATGAACTGTTGGTAAGGTGCGGGTGCAGCACCCAGAACTGTAGCTCTGTGTGAGCTCACAGCAATCTGGGAGCACCGAGAAACCCTAGCAGTCAGGCCCCAACTGCAAGACTCATGCCAGCCCACTTTGGGATAATCTCAGCCTTAGAAAGATTTTCTCTGAGCTTTCTGCGTAGGGAGTCCTGAACTCTTCAGCAAGTCAACACAAGATTATTAGATCTTATGACAGTCTGTTACTGAGAGAACATTACTGGCTTACAGTTGTGGCGGGTGAGGGCAGCCCGTGCAGTGGCCAGGTATGTTCTGTACACGGGGCCTGTGCTGTGCAAAATGCCAGGCAGGAAGCCACTGCTCCCTGCAGAGTTCAGGTGCCAGCGATATCACTGGTTAAGACTGTTAAAGGTACCTCTCACCGCCGCCTGGCGTCTCCCTCACTGGCTGCCACAGTAAGATGATAATGCTAAGATACTTCCCTGTACTTTTAGCAACATTTCCATGAAGTCCTAAGGTTTTTGAATGATTAGCCTCAGTAGAGTCTGTGGACTTTGTGAAGCTGAAAATATAAATGACTTATGCCTCTAAAAGTCACAAGTAAAATGTTCTTTTTACCCTCATTTGAAACTGGGTTGGATCAAATCTTATTTGAAGAAAGAAAGAAAAATCATAAAACTTTGTGTTCATTGTTCTGTGACTCCATGTTTCTAGTCAGGATGAGACAGACATTAGACATTATTATTTATATATAACCTTTCAACTAAAAAGTTCTCCGAATGAATTGTATAGAAAAAGAAGAATTAGACTATTAGCTTTAACAAGGTAAGACCCTCGTGCTGTTTCATCCAACAACCCCCTTGTACACTTGTTTAAAATGGCAGCTATTATTAATATGGATATTGGACGATCGACAACCCCACTGTGTTGCATGTTATCTGAAAATACTGTGCACTTACAGTGCTAGAAATCAAAGAGACCCCACAAAATTCTGTTGTAACACTGTAATCACACTTTATGTCCATAGATACTTAGAACAGAACCTGTTCCTTCCATGTTTGGTGGGAAAGGAGCATAGATGCAGTGCACACAAGGCCATTTTATCCTACTTTCCAGTAGGCTTATGAGATCACCCAGCATTCTGTATGTGTCTGTTTGTGTGTCTGTCCGTGTTTCCCCCACTATCAACGTTGCAATGCCTGGACCAATATGAACCAAATCAGGTACAGCTGTAGGGACACATAGGGACACCTCAATGGCATACTTTGTGATGATGTCATCCATCCTGATACAAAATGGCAGACCCTTGAACTTTTGAGGTGCAAGTGGGCTAATTTGTGGACTGCCTAACCAATTTAAACCAAATTGGGTACAGTTTCAGTGAGTGACACACAGGCACACCTCAACGGCATAGTTTGTGATGATGTCATCCACAACTATTCAAGATGGCAGACGCATAAACCTTTGAGGAGAAAGTGGGCTAACTTGTGAACCTCTTAACTGATTTGAACCAAATTTGCTACAGCTGTAGGGACACATAGGGATGCCCAAATGGCATGGTGTACGATGATGTCATTCACTCCATAATACTACTCGATTTTACCCAACCCAACCTGCTGTTATTACTATATTTCAAACCCTACTGAGTCCATATTAGAAAAATAATTCTTTAAGTAAAGCAAAAATGGTTCCCAATCTTCTTTAAAACATTCCAAATTTCTGTCTCTCATAAGTGCTGTAAGCTTTGCCATCTCAGCATATTCCAAAATTTTTATCAACCAGTCTTCTTTTGAGGGCATTTTAGTGTCTTACCATTTCTGCGCATATACTATCCTGGCCGCCGTGGTTGCATACATAAAAAATGTTAAATTTCTTCTAGAAAACTCTCTTTCAGTTATTCCCAGTAGGAAGGATTCTGGCCTCTTAAGAAATGTCACTTTAAAGATTTTCTTCAACTCATTGTATATTATATCCCAAAAAGCCTTTGCCTTCCCGCATGACTACCACATATAGAAAAAAGTTCCTTCACATTGTCCACATTTCCAACATTTGTTTGAAACATTTTTATACATTAATGCTAATTTTTTCAGTGTCAGATACCACCTATACATCATCTTATAATAATTTTCTTTTAAAGTATAACATGCAGTAAACTTTAAATCAGTTTTCCATAATTTTTCCCAAGCAGCTATATCTATATTATGACCCACATCTTGAGCCCATTTTATCATAGTCATTTTAACCACGTCATCTCTTGTTTCCTCCAAAAGCAACAACTTATACATCTTAGGGACTAATCTTTCATCATTTTCACACAGCTCCTTCTCAAATCTTGACATTTGATCCACAAACCCAACCTTAAGATCCTTTTAATAAATTCCATTTAGTTAATGATACTGAAACCAATTACTAACCAAATTTTGTACTTCATTTAAATTTTTTAATTGATAGCCCTTCTCTTGAAAACATAACAAATCCCTATAGGTACCCCATTCAGATTGCATATTGTCTCTTTACGTACCAAAGCCTCAATCAGGGATACCCATAGTGGAGTTTTACATTCCAACCATTTTTTATATTTTGCCCATACTCTCATCAGACTCCTTACATAGTGATTAAGAAAGTCTTTATACACTTTGCTTTTATCATACCACAAATATGAGTTCCAGCCAAACCTTCTATTGAATCCTTAATTTGTGGGCAGTCTAAACTATTTGAACCAAATTTGCTGCAGCTGTAGGGACACCTAGGGACACCTCAATGGTGTAGTTTGTGATTATGTCATCCACCCCAATTCAAGATGGTGGATGTCTGAACCTTTGAGGTGCAAGTACACTAACTTGAGGACTGTCTAACTGATTTGAACCAAATTGGGTGCAGTTGCAGTGAGTGACACACAGGGACACCTCAGTGGTGTAGTTTGGAATGATGTCATCCACGCCAATGCAAGATGGCAGACTCATGAACATTTGAGGTGCAAGAAATCTAACTTGTGGACCTCGTTGAGCCAAATTTAGTCCAGTTGTAGAAAGTACTTTCTTTCTCCCGGTTTTCTGTGTGTGTGTCCGTGTGTCCATCCGTGTTTCCCCCACTATCAGCTTTGCAACGCCTAGACCAATATGAACCAAATCAGGTACAATTGTAGGGACACATAGGGACACCTCAATGGCATACTTTGTGATAATGTCATCCATCCCGGTCCAAGATGGTAGACCCATGAACTTTTGAGGCGCAAGTGGGCTAACTTGTGAAAGGCCTAACCAATTAGAACCAAATTTGCTACAGCTGTAGGGACACATAGTTATGCCCAAATGGTGTGGTGTGTGATGATGGCATCCACTCCAATTCAAAATGGCAGCCACATGAACATCTGAAGCGCATGCAGGCTAATTTGTGGGCTGCCTAACCCATTTGAACCAAATTGGACACAGTTGCAATGACTGCCACACAGGGACACCCCAATGGCATAGTTTGTGATGATGTCACCCATACCAGTCCAAGATGGTGGACTCATGAACATTTGAGGTGCAAGAAATCTAACTTGTGGACCTCATTGAGCCAAATTTAGTCCAGTTGTAGTCAGTGAAAGGAAAGTAGGCCGAGTAGTTCTAACTAGAACAACTTGTATAGATTCTAATAGACTCTTCTCAACATCTCTAACAGATTTGGAGGATATAGTGTCCCAAGGATACTAAAAATGTACTGTATTAATCCAGATTGGGGATAACAAGTACTCCAAATTACCCAAACACTTAAAAACCTGGTTGTTACATTAAGGATGACACCAACTGCTACAGTGTTGTTGTTGGTTTTTTTTAAAATAAGTTTTTGTAACAGAAAGTATAATGATATTTTTGCTTTTTTTGATTATTAGAATTAGGTGTGTGTGTGTTTTAAATGAGGCGTGTGTGTGTGTGTGAATGTAAATATGACAGCCATATATACTTGACTTCCAAAAGCAGCATGGGAAAAGGCATAAACAGAACAATAAAAAGAATGGGAATGCTGTTCATAGTAGAAGTAATCCTGAACCCCTGCTAACTTGTCAAAGAGGCACCTTTTAACATGGTGATTCTCTTTATTTAGCAGGGGGAGAGTAATTGGCCCTATCCACCCCCAGCACAGTACCTTAAAGGACTGTTGCTGGTGTCTATCTTATGTTTCTTGTAGATTGTGAACCCTTTGGAGATAGGGATCCATCTTATTTATTTATTATTTCTCTGTGTAAACCGCCCTGAGCCATTTTTGGAAGGGCGGTATAGAAATCAAATAAATACATAAATAAATAATAACTTGTTTCAAAAAAGTGTGCTACTCAGCCATTCTTCCGCCTCTCTATATTCTGCATGGATGAGTGCAGTAAGATGGCTTTTCATGTTGTTCTAATTGACTTCTGCTAATTGCCCTTCAAGGGAATATCTTTTCAATGTATCAGACTGTGAGGTGACAGACGGAGACACTATTCTTTCTTAGCAAGGTGCTCACTTTCTAAGAAGATAAGTGGCATAATGTTATTGTTCTCTTTTGTCATTTTGCACTGGCAAGCATCGCATTACTGAGCAATAATCACAGTGGATTCAGGAAGTGTTTGAATTAATAGGGTTTGTGTCTAATATACATATTCTATAATGTATCTATATTTGGTAGCTGACTCCAAGATTGGATCTGGCCGGCAGGGGGCACATTCTGGAGCTCTGTATCTAAGGTTCCTCTTGCTTTCCCCTATGAAGAAAAAGATCAACACATGCTTGTAGTTCCTGCTTATTGAAGAGAAAGGGGAATTTCCTGTACACAAAAATCTTAGTGTGCCAGTGTGTGCTTCTGAAGCACTAATTATCTTAATTTGCAAGATTTTACTAAACATTCTCTATGAATTTATCTTTAGATTTTGTTTAGCATTTTTATTTGGTTTCCACATAGGCAGACATTGCTATTCAAGAGCAATGCTTGTTATATTTCTTCCTCTTCAGTATTATTCTTTTGCTGCTTTCTTGCTCGTGTTAGCTTCCATTGTTGTTTGATTGTTCAAAGGGTTTTCGTTTTCTTTTTTATGATATTACACTGATTTTGATTTTGTAAGCCATCTTGGCTTTTGAGATCCAAAAGGCAGGCTAGAAATTATACATATAAATTGCACGGTGCATGCCTAAAGCAGTAGTTTGGCACATGTTTGGCATTATTGCCTTTCACATCTTCAGCATAAGTGCACTGTGTGAACGCAATCACTTTTTGGAAAAGAAGTGAAAGCATATAAAAATACTGTAGTTCAGTGACTGAAACTTTCACATTGAACCTTGCAGTGACTTGTATTTTGTCTTCAGATGCCATCTGCTGTTCAGTGCTTCCTTCTCATAGCAACTCTTCTATATACTTCCTTATGAAAGTTGCTATACTTTTTCCTTCTCCCATCCCTTGTTTCCATCTCCCAATTTTGAACCAACTACATATTATATATAGTACTGCAATGCAGTCAAATGTGGGACTGCATTTGAAAAGAAGCTGGAAGTTGGTTCAGAAAGTGGCAGCCAAACTGTTGGTGGGAGCCTGTGGCATGGATTACGTGATTCCAATGCTATTCAATCTGCAGTGGCTCCCCGTCCAATAAAATGTTAGTTACCAAGTCATATATATAAAGACCAAGTTATAAATAAAAACCAATAGAAGGTGTGTGTGTATAGATAGATAGAGATAGATTTTATTTTTATTTTATTTTATTTTTACATTTTATATCCCGCTCTTCCTCCAAGAGTGGTGTACTATATACTTAGGTTTCTCCTCACAACAACAATCCTGTGAAGTAAATTAGGCTGAGAGAGAGTGACTGGCCCAGAGTCACCCAGCTAGTTTCATGGATGAATGGGGATTTGAACTCGGGTCTCCCCAGTCCTAGTCCGGCACTCTAGCCACTACACCACGCTGTCTATATAGATATAGATGTGTGTGTGTTTATATATATAAATAAAACAGATAGATAGATAGACCAAGTTATCTATAAAGACCAAGTTATTGCAGAGCTGCCTTCTGCAGTACATACCTGTCCATCCACTTAAATAATCAGCAGGAGCTTTTCCGGACAGGAGGCTTTACCACGGGTTTTCTGTGAGGCTTTACTGAGGGTTTGAAGTTGTCCAAAAAACCCCAAAAAACAATGGTGCAAAAAGTGGGGTTTTTAACCCTGGATATAAATCGGTCTACACTTGTGTGTGAAGTGTTCCCTAATAGTTTGCAGGGACTTTGGGGTAAATTTAGCCGATATGTGAACGCACACCTCTATTCTAGAGGAGATGCAAACTAAAAGCCGGGTGTGAAAAAATTCCAGGAGCTTTTTCAGGCAGCAACTTTACTTTGGGAGGGTGGGTGTGCGTTCACATATCAGCCAGATTTACCCCAAAGTCCGTGCGATATTTCAGGGGTTAAAAAATCCTCTTTTTGCCTCAGAGGATCCTAGACTTGCAGTAAAGCCTCACGGTGAAGCTGAAAAAGTCTGAAAAGCCTCCCACGGGCCTGCTCCATGTCCTGTTGCTGTCAGAGGTGTGGCCGGTGGAGTTGTGACCCATGAGACAGGGCTCTTTTGGTGGCAGGATTTTCATTTTGAATAGTTGCTTCCCTTTTAGATTATTCTGACTGCCTTCCTTGCTGTTGTTGCTGATTTTGCAATTTTGTTCTGTTTCAGTTTGTATATTGGTAGTTTTATTTAGTTTAAAGTTTTTATCTAGCAAAGTATGCCACTCCACTTCTGGTGCAAAACAAAGCGGCATATAAGTATCAATAAAATAGTTGCTTGATTTATTTGCATTATTTATTTGTATTATTTTAAAAGGAATGTATTTGTTTATTTTAAAAGGAAAAACTGCTGAGAGAGGCAGGAGAGGAGAAATAGCAGTGAGGAGAGGGATTGTTTAACTCTTCCCTGCCTGTTGGTTATTTGCTCAGAATCTCCTGTGGCTGGCCATTCCGCATTTCTCCCTTAAGGGAAGCAATGTATTATAGTGAACTATATCTCCCCCACCCCCCAAGAAGGCTGCTGGGGAAGCTTTCCTTCCTTCCTTCCTTCCTTCCTTCCTTCCTTCCTTCCTTCCTTCCTTCCCTCCAAGATAAATCTGTCAGGGAAACAGTTAAAAGCCCTGCTAGTACTCCCCTGAAGATTCCAACCTCCGTCAGGTGTTTTGTTTAACCAACACAATTGTAACAAAGCACCATACAACTACATATAATGTGTAAAGCAGTCATAAAAGGCATCCTTGAAGTATATTTTCTATAAGATTCATGTAGCCTTGAATACCTAGGCTGCATTTATCTTGTATTTGCTTCCATTCTGCATCTAAGAATTTTCTTTTTTCAATTTAAAAATATATCTTTGTTTCCATTTGCATCTAAGAATTTTCTTTTTTCAATTTAAAAATATATTTTGCATCTCATCCTTCTTCTAAAAGCTCAGGTAATATACACAGCCATTGTTTTTCTTTCCTTTGAATTTCTTGCAACACAATTTGTAAGGAAGGTTAGGCTGAAACATGGCAGTTGGATCAAGGTCATCCTGGAGTTTCCTGGATGAACAATCCAGAATTTGAATGAAGGTGTCCAAGGTCCCAAACTAGTACTGAACCATACTGGTTTCTCCTCCACGTATGACTGATTTGGGCTGTAGTCGTCAAAACAATTGTTGTTCTACTGAACAGCACTCAGGAGCAATATAGGATAGATGGGAGGCAATGAGGCAGTTATAGAGGCAATGAGGAGAAGCTGAATGGATCCATTTCCGTCTTTAAACGCAGGAGATATTCAAATAAGAGCAATGCTTGTATTTTAAAAGAAACAACAGCTAAGGGGACACAGCTGAGGATGTTTTCTTCTTTGTCCATGAAACTTCAGTACACTTGCCAATGAGGGGGGGAAAGACCAATTAAGCTAGTTCAAGGGAAAACTATAATGAGAAGCTGAATGTGTTTATTGGTCTTTTATTCTCAAATTAAACATCTTTCCAGAAAATAATGGGGCTGCTCATTATGTTAATGGTTGAAAATAACAAGGGGTTTTTTTCTTTACCAAAAGTATTTTCTGGCTGATGTGAAAGCAAATGTTTGAGCAGTTTGAAGATGCTGCCATCTATCCCCTGAGCTGCCTGCTTTGTGATTAGCTGGCAGTGGAAGCCATTTTCAAGTATGACTATAGTAAGGTACAAGACTGAAGAGGTACAAGATTTTGAAGTGTGAAAAGACCACCGATAAACGAATTTACTACGGTTTATCATTACCTCTTTGGACTCAATATATTGAAGGAAATCTTATGAGGCCACACTAGTTAATGTAATTAAACAATTGATGTTTCAGTTTCATTAGTATGGAGATTAATTACTGTTTAATATATAAACATTGCAAACTGCATATAAAGCACCAGCTCAAAAGGAAAGGAACTTAAGTAAGATATTTTTTCAGCCTTTGCAGGGACTTCTAACTCTTACTGTAATAAAAGCATGATTCAGACATTAGTAAAAAGCCCCAGTGTAGCCATGTACAGCAGGGTGAAGGGAGAGGAAGTTCCGCCCATGCTGCATCACTAATTCCTGTGCCTCACCGCTCACAGTTATGATGGGGCTTGTCTGAAGAGGGGAAAGCCCTCCCCGCAATGACGGGTACATCCATGATTGAGAAGGTGGATTGATCCACCCTCTCAATCACGGATATGTCCACCATCATGAGGAGGGCTTCCCAATTCAGACAAGCCCAGTCATAACCATCAGTGGCAGGGCATGGGGGTGAGTGATGCAGTGGGGGCGGGACTTCCTCTTCCTTCACCCCGCTGTATATGGCTATAGTGGGGCTGTTTAATAATATCAGGATGAGGCTTTAGAATGTGTAGAATCTTCCCAATGCTCATGGGCTATAGTAATATAATTACTTTAATGTAATTAGAGACTCGCTATAGATCCAGAGCTGGTATTGTTACCATTTTTGCTTCAGACACATATAAACTACCATGTGTGTATCAATGCATTTCAATTATTTGAGAGAATTATCTCAAAAAGCAAACTTGCAAGTGTGTATAACATAGGCAAATCTGTCTGGACATAGGCAAATGCCAGTGTGAGGAGCAAATGTCTGTAGCCCTGTTCAGGCATTCAGGAGAATTATTGTGTCTTGTATCTATTTTATTGTTGTGAGCTGCCCCGCGCAGTAGAGCACTGGAGGGGTGGGGTATAAATATTTTAAATAAAGAAATAATAATAAAATAAAATGTCACTAAATACACCTGAAATGGGACAGAAGTCCCACCCCCTGCCTGTCACTGATCCTCCCAGCTCTTCACACTTACTGCAGCATTTGTCCTAGTCTCCCAATCACAGAACGGAGCTTATAGTGTGTTCATCTCTTCAGAGAAACACTGCAGTAAGCATGAAGAGCAGGGCTAGGAGGGTGAGTGATGAGCGAGGACAGGAATGCTGACCCAGTTCAAGCCCTGAAAGCGTGTTCAGAGGCATTCTCCTGACACCTGAACAGGGCTTCAGAGGAAAGGTTTTCTGAAACAACAAAATAAACTTTATTTCTACAACAGAAACACGAGACAAATGTGAATATTTTGTTTGGCAATCCTGACCTATTCTGGGAGAGGAGACACTTCCCAGCTAGATAAGGAGAAAGGGAGACTGAGGGGGTAGAGACTATAAAAGTGCAGGCATCAAAATGGGCAGAGAGAGACTATCTTAAGGACTTGTCATGTGCCCTGTGTTCTGCTTAAAAGTTTGTAAATGTTATTTTAATGGAATTTTATTGTATTTAAACTTTTGTAAACCACCTTGGGATGCCTTATGAAAAGCAGTATAAATGAACAATCAATCAATGAATCAATGGAGAATGGAAGAAATAGAGAGAATAATGTCTGGAGGAGATAGAATAGGTAGCTATCTTTCTGTGTCTGATGTGTTATGAAGACATTTTTGTTCACACAGGCATTTTAAATTTTGATCTGATTTTAACTGTTTTTTAAATGGATTTTAAATTGTTTTGTATTGTATTCTGTATTTTCTTCCCCCCACACACAGACACTTTTTTTTGGTCTGTTATAATTTAATCTGTTGTGTGTTTTTATCTCATGTTTTAATGTTGTGCTGTGAGCCACCCAGAGAACAATTTGTTATGGGGTGGCTAACAAATACAGTTTGTTTATTTATCATCATCATCATCATCATCATGTTTTGTTGGAATGCCAAGGGAGTACTTCCCACTCTAGAAAATATTTAGAATTCATCCCCATGGTGTTGCTGAAGTAGAGCAAAGATTCACAATGAGGTGCTGGTGTAGTATCCGAGGTTTTGTGGCTCTGTATGAATCCACGGCCACAAAAATGGAAGATAGCACTGGGGTTCTCAAGTAGCTGGGGGAAGGGCCCAGGGGGCAAGGCCCACAGTGAGCCCACAAAGAGAATGAACCAGTCATTCTAAAGCTTTTATCTGGGGGTTCCATTCAGGGAGTCTAGGGGTTTCTGCAAGTCAGACACTGGACTCTTCCCACGTGCAGTCCATTCAGACAGTGGTCCAAGGACCAGGTTGCCTAGCAGCATCAAGGGCAGTACAGCAACTGTCCCAGTCAAGAAGCAATCGGAGCTTAGTTGTTCAGCTAATATAAAAGCAGAGTTTCCCCAAAACCAGAGAGGGGGTGGAGGGGAGGGAGAGAGAGAGAGAGAGAGAGAGAAGGAAGAAAGAAGCAGACTGTCTGCTAACAGTATATCTCAAAGTGAGCTGAACATCAGATACCATGTTTCTGTGTCTCTCTCTCTGCAGACTCACATTTGTTCAGATATCTGAGAATGTTCGAGGGCTCAGAAAGAAGCCAAGGCTCACTCCTTATTAAGGAGGTGCTGCCATCAAGGTTTCCAATGCAAGAGTAGAATCAATCTCTGATACTGCCAATATTAATGGTGAAGTTTTTTTAATCTCTGATCTTTAGCTGCTTTCCTACAAGATTTTTATCTTAGCAGCCACCATTTCATCTCAGCTGTGGCAGCATCAGAAAAGCAACTGAGGGGGACACAGAAGGGCAAAGTGCATTTTTGGGTGGGTGAACTGTGTCCCACATATTAGAATTCTGAAACAGAAATGGGTGCAAGCCACTTCTAGGGGAAGGCACTTGCCCCCTGCTTCCCCTCTGGAGCTGCCCTTGCATTTCAGCGGGTTTGTAAAGTTTACATGTATTACATGATGTATTACAATCCCTCAGTATATCAAAATTCACAGGGAAAATCTGGTGCTACCTAGGGGTTGTCTTGAACTAGCACGTCTGATAAGACATATGCCTCTAACAGGGAGGGAATGGACCCAACATCCTCAATAAGTGTAGCATGCAGTTGCTACCCTAGACCATACAAAATAGCTCAGAAAGTTTTTTTAAAATGCTTGTTTTTTGCTCCTTGGTCCTCCCAAGTCAGGATTGCCTTTTAAAATCAGAGATTTTAAAAGTGGATACTAGAATGAACAAGAGTCTAGTTTCTCATGGCAACAAAGTGACTGTACATAGATACTAAGAGAACAGCTATTGAAGATAAGCAGTACCTTTTTGTTGTCCAATCCCACATTTGAAAGACTGACCTGGACGCTTTCCAGACTAGACCCTACAACAGGGTCAGGACATATCACACTTCCTGCATCCTGACACCACAGTCCCTACATGGACAGTCGGGTACTGGTCACATTTCTAATGCCTTGTTGCGAATTTAATCACGATATAGAGCTAGGACATCGTATATCTGGCGTGAAAAAGTTGTGGTTTTTTCAGGTTGTTAGTTGCTGCGAGACTGCTCCCCCTGCTGTTTACATTTCGAATGTGACTTGCTGGAACAGAGGCATTGTGCTGCTGATGAGCAGCTAGTCTGGAAAGCGCCCTGTAGCCTAATTCGGAGATAGACATAAAACACTTTTATTATTAGAACTGGCTTTGTCAAACCACTTTTCACAGTGCAGCACCTGATCGTGTGTGCATATTCACCACATAGTGCTTCACAAAGACCAAGTCTAACAG
This sequence comes from Hemicordylus capensis, assembly GCF_027244095.1. Classification (NCBI taxonomy): domain Eukaryota; kingdom Metazoa; phylum Chordata; class Lepidosauria; order Squamata; family Cordylidae; genus Hemicordylus; species Hemicordylus capensis. The sequence continues at coordinate 240,821,422 of NC_069659.1, read as the reverse complement.
GATTGCTGCTTTACACACTTGCAAACCCAGGCCCAAATAATGACAGGATATGCATAGTAGGAAAAAACTAGGGTCACTTCATTGAATATTTACCTGCAATGAGGAATCATAACTAAAGTGCGGGTATCCACTATGTAGGTCAATCTCATAGGAGGTATGCCCAAAGGTGGGTGAAAGACCGGGCTTTGATTCAGCTTAGTACCCAGTCCAAACCTCTTCTCTACCATGAGGCTACCCCCGTCGAGGGGGTGCATGCCAGCCCACCTCAACCCAGGTCACGAGGCACTGAGCAGCGTTCGCTGGCATGCATCCAAGTGGGAGCAGATTCCGCTCGAGAACCGCAAGATCACCAAGACTTCCTGAGAAAGAAAGCAAAGAAGCTGGCTCTTTATGCAGCTGCTCCTCGCTCGTGATTGGGCCACTGGCATCACATGCTGGGGGACCAAAAATGGTGGCTCCCATGCCCATCTCTTGGGCTGGGCCCTCAACTCTGTCCTCCACTCACCTGATATCGCTGCTAACACAGTGAAAGGGGCAGGAAGCAGCTTTTCAACAGGGGCATAACACATCTCACAGCTGACTCGGCTCTCATGGAGTGGATCTGCATTGCCAAAGGGCAAGAGAGTCCAAGTTCTATAGCACAACAGTAGCCCTGTTGTTCAACGCATGTATAAACTGTGTACCATGGACATATGTACAAATCTGTACACATGTACCATGGTTCACATTTTATGCTGAGTGTACATCCTATCTTTCCCTGTATTTGAGAAGGCCTGTACCCAAATACACTTTTTAAATGAATGTATGTACAGTCATTCACACAAAAACATGTACATGTGTACAGACACATGAAGGTACAGTGTAATGTTTGTACAGGGCTAGGATTGTCTATTCCCTGCAGTAGATAACAGGGAACTCAATAGCAAGATGCCCACCTTGCCCTCTAGCACACATGCTTACATGCACTCTAAGTAACAATTGTAGACCCAAGTGGGACTACAACCCACTTCCTACTTAAGTTCAAGATCTGGCATCTTCCTATGTGTACAGTTTCCTATAGAGCTGTACAAGCACAGTCCCAAATGTACAGCTGCACAGTAGACACCGAGATGACAGCAGTTATAATTAATTGACTTTTTCTAAACCCTCTTTATTAAAGCTGACTTCTGTTGAATTTTGTCAAAAGTGTATTTGAATCAAATTTTGAGTGTCAGTTCAGATACCATTTTAAGTTAAAGTAATTTGGAGAAGATTAGCAACATCTTTTGTTGGGTTCCATACATCTCCAACTTCTGCACAAATTTTGGACAAAATCTCTCTAGAAATGTCAATGTAAATTAAAAGAACTTCAGGATGGTTTGCAAAATTTCTCAGGAGAGTTTTGTACACCTGCATTATATATCATATCTGTCAAATTCCCCGTCTCTACTCATCCACCCTTTTCTGTTTTACCACCATCTGCATTTATTTTTTCTATCCATATTCTTTTCTCAAGTTCTCATGATAAGCGTAGGTAGTGATTCTCACTAAAACAGGAAGGAAGTTCCACACAGGTAGTAGGGAGTTATAGAATGTTAGAGTGGGAAGAGACCCTTGAAGTTCTTCTAGTCCAACACCTGGCTCAGTGCAGGATGTTTCTCCACCATAAATGTTTGCTTTTCTTCCTTTCCCTCTGTCCTACTCACAATATTTAACTGTTTACTTCTGGAAATCACAAATCCACCAAGAGTAGCTGGTGAAACATGCATCAAGCAGAAAAGATGTTTCTGTATCCAAAGATATAGTTATGGCTTCTCTGACAGAATTGTAAGATCAACAGGTCCATTGTACCAAGGCATATGGCATGTCTTAGGAAATTCTCATGAATCATGTTTAAACAAGAAAGGAATGGGGAGGAAAACCAAACAAACCAGATGTAGAACTCCTTGTCAGGTCTGTTAATTTAAGCCAGAGGCGGCTAGTGGCACTGTGGTGGGGGGTGGCAGCAGCGAGTGAGAGGGACCTTTTAAAATTAAATTATGAAGTGCTTACCAGCAGTACCGCTGGCACCTGCAAGTTGCCATGGGCAGTGGCACTCCACCTGACATCCCGCACAGTAGCGGCGCAGCTCCAGCACTCATCTGGCTTCTGCACATGCGTGGAGACTGTGTAGTCAGCATGGTGTTGCTGACCATGCAAATAGTCTCTGCCCTTGTGCAGAGGCCAGGTGAGTGGCAAAGCCTTGGCAGTGCTGCGTGGGATGCTGGGCGGAGCACTACTGCTTGCAGCAGCTTGCAGGTGCCAGCAGTACCACAAGTAAGCACTTTCTAGTTTAATTTTAAAAGGTACCTCTCGCCACCCCCGCCACCAATGGTCCTGCTTTGGACCAGAACAGGTGACATTTTGTCAAGCAATGAATATCCTTCTGAGCTTATACACATATATATTTATTCATCAAATTTGTAGACCACCCTAAACTTCCATCTCTGGGTGGTTTGCAACATAAAACAAATTAAGACAAAAATGAAAACCTTAAAACAATTTAGAACCACAGTCCGAGTAAAAAGCTTGGTTGAAAGAATAAGCCTTAAAAGAATTTTTAAAAGTTGTCAGAGATGGGGAGGCTCTTATTTCAGCAGGAAGCACATTCCAGAATCTCAGGGCAGTAGGAGTGTTCACAAAACTGGTTTTGCCCAAGTCCAGTTTGAGTCCAGATTTGAACTGGACTGGGCATATTCGGTTTTGGCACCACAAACGAGAGCCCCAGTTTGGCTCAAATTTGAGCCAGTTTGGGGTTCTAAAGTATAAAAAGATTTAAAAAAAAAAAACACTTACTGCCAGGTTTGGGGGCCTCCAGGGTGCTGCTGCAGCAGGGTCCCTGTTGGTTCCCCCTCCCCCCACCAGCCTTCCCCTGATCTGTGGGCTGGTTCTGCCTATTTGGGGGCTGTTTTGGCCCTCTCTGTGATCAGCGGCAGCCATTTTGGAGGCCGTCATGCATGTGCCCTGGCCATTTGTATGGCTGGGTTCAATGGTAAGGTGTTTTAAAAAAAAAATTAAAAAAAAATCACACTTTAGAACCCTGAGCTGGCTCAGGGGATATGGCTCAATCTCGAGTCAAACGGGCCCAGTCCGGCTCAAGGGTGAGCCATTGAGCTGGCCCCATTTGATGGCAAACAGGCTGAAGCTCAAGCCGGTTCACATATCAATACAGGGCAGGAAAAAAGAAGGCCCCCACCTGTGTAGCCACCAGATACGCTGGTGGCAATTGCAGACGAAGCTCTCCGTCTCTCCAAACCAGGACCTAAGCTGTATATTACATTTTTCCTGACATTTACTGCAGGGTAAACCCGTTTTACACTGAGGGTAAACACTGTGCTAGAGGTAGGGCTTTACTGTCAGAAGAGTCTCACTTACCTGTAGTGGATTAATTTTAAGCACTGCATACCAAATAGAACTCCTGCTTATATAAGACTTTGCTATTCACATTACTGTCAGGGAAAAATGTCTGGATTTAAAAAAAAAAAAAAAAACCTCAAGAAAAAGCAGCTGCTGGAGGCTGCCATCAGAACTGGAGAAGGATGGGTAGAGAAAGGGGTGCTTAACCCTTGCTCTAATGGCCATTTTCCCTTTCAAAATCATGATTTTTGTTCATGTAGGAAAAATATAATGGAAACCTGTATATAATTTTCTCCAGGCGGGTGGGTGGGATGGGGCTGAAGCAGAGAGGTAAATTTTGGTCTGCAGAGAAAGGATTAAGCAGTCCCTCTCCACTTTCCCTGAAATGACAAGACTTGATGAGAGACTGGACACATCAGGTAAAGGAAAGAGGGGGGGAAACCTAGCTTAACCCGCACAGAGAATCTGTGCATTACTACTTGATTGTTCCCCTCACCCCCTGCCACAGCCTAACCCTCACCTCAGAGATCTCTCCAGCCTCGCCTGAGCCACACTCCTGCTCCTACTCCTCCATATGGTTGCTTCCATCCCCCTCACCCCTCTTGGTCACTCCTCCATCCCATTGCTCCATCCTGCTCACCCCTCTTGGTCATGGCTGCAGCACGGCTGGCAGCTTTTGGCCAAGCTGCAGCCTCCTATCCCCAGAGACCTCCTCACCCTCACCCAAGCCCCACTCCTGCTCCTGCTCCTCCCTCAGGAGCAGCAGCAGTGGTTGACCGGGCCCTTCCTTGCAGCCACCACCACCATGGCTGCTCATTCCCCTCAGGCCGCTGACAGGCGTGGGCCCGTCCCTTGCTTGCCTGCCTCCCTGAGCCAATGGCTTCAGTGGCCCCAAGCAGCAGCAGTGGTTGGCTGGGCCCTTCCTTGCTGCTGCTGCTGCTGCTGCTGCTGCTGCCACCACCATGGCCACTCATTCCCCTCAGGTCCTCCCTATCTGCATATGGAATCCTCACTGCCCAATCACCATGGTGCTTCTATTCTCACAGACTCTTCCTCCCTATCTGCATAGGGAATTCCCACTGCCCAATCAGGTGCTTCTGCTCACAGACTCTTACGAGAGTTGCCATGCATGGGATCAGCCACAGGTACACCTTAGAGAAATATATAGAGAGAGATTTCAAGCATTCTAAACCGAGAAGTACCTGAAATGCTGAAAAAATTGCTGAGAGCCAGGAGGAACTAAAACTAGAAGCTCAGTTTTGGTAGAGTTAAGTTGATAATTTAGCATTTATCCAATGATAGATGACAGAGAAAAAGGTTGTTCTCATGACCAGAGATTTCTGGATAGGTGAGGATTAACTCAGGAATCTCTGGTTGTCTGAGGCATTGAGAGTCTTTCCGACCCAGCAGAGTGGCAGAGCCAGAAACATGCTCTGGTCATCTGGGAGCATGAAGGTAGAATCCTGCCATCCCTCTAGCTCCCCCTTCCCTTTTGGTTTTGTGAACAAGCCCAAAGCCTAATAGAGATGAAGAAAAGTGAAGGTAAAGAACAATGGCTAGTAGTCATAACAATAATTGTTAGACATCCTGCTTTGCCCATATACACATTCACTGAAAGTAATGTTTATACAGTCCCTGAAAAAGAAAGAGGGATATGGGTTAAAAGTGGAAGACACAGATACCTAATCTTTCTATGACATTAGGGCAGCTCAGCCAATCATTGCCAGAGGCTTCACCACCACCAGTCACCATGTATTATGATATAGATGATGTGCCTAGTGTTATAGGATCGAATAGGAGACTTCAGAACGTACATAAACAATAGGAGCAATGATTCGTAGAATTGCTGCTTTGACTTGGCACAGTTTTGCAGCAAGAAAATAAGCTCTTAAATTCATGTAGTAGAAATAGAAAAGCCTTGTATGTAAATTTGTGCTGTTCAAAATGCTCCCTTGATAATAATTGAAGATGGCACATTAAAGATTGGTTTAATCTTTTATTGGTGAGGAAGTATGTTAAAGATGGCAAGCCTGAAAAAAGATACAGTTCACCAGCAAGTAGAACTGCTTTTACTTGTGCTAGAAAATTGAAATTCTGCTTCAAAAAGAACAGATTTTATGTTCAAATTATGTAAATCCTTGCAAACGGTAGACGTGTACATTGCACAGATCTGAACAAACTGTGTGATTAATTTGAAGTCAGTATGTATTTAGGTTTTGCAACATATTTTATAAGTGGGCAAGGGGATCTCTTGCAAGAATTGTGCAAATGATATGAGCAAATGATGAACAATAGGAGTGTGCAGGTTTGGGGACGTGAATAGAAACCATGAGAGAGTGACAGGTAGTCTTGAGGTGCAGAAGTCACAGTTGTCTCAAGCCTTGCAGAATTACTTAGATATTTTAAAACATATTGCAACATATTTAAAACATTCACATTTACCTCTTCCTGTATGCATTTTGATAGATGGCATTTTGTGGAGAGGGGTAGCATATATTGTGGTGCATATGAAAGAGTGACACAATGGAGGTCTAATTGGCAGGGGGAAAGCCAGGATCTGTCATTTAAAGTATGAATATTTAGTTGTGAAGACCATTCTGAAGAAGCAATAAATTGCAGTGAGGAAAATTTATGAGTTGGGTTGTGTAAGAAAAAGGAGTCAAAGTCAAGCTTGGGCTGAGCGGGACTTTACCTAAAATCAGGTTGTGGAGGGCAAGTTTTCTCTGACGCAGGGGCACTGTAGATTAGTCTAATTCTTGGTATAGGTTCCAGTAGCAAAGTCAAAATTGATTTAGGTAACCACTTTCACCTTTAGGAATGCATGGGAAAAATTAAAACAACCTCAGCTAGACATCACAGTTTCCATCACAGAACTCAGAAGAATGTCATCTTGTAAAATAGCTGCCTTTACACTGTCTGGGTGTGTATCTCTGCTCCTGGGCAACCTAGAAACACAATCTTGGTATTTAGACATTGGTTTTTCAAGTCAACAGAGCTGAAATGGCCCCAGAAACACGGAGGCAAAAAACATCATGCTATTAGAGGTTTGTAGACATGCTTCTTGAAAATGGCAATAGGAGTTATTAATATTTGTAGTTAAGACACATACACACACACACACACACACACACACACACACACACGTACAAAAGGGGTAGAACCCCTTTTTAATATTAAGTAGGTTATGAAGCTTGAACTACAAAGAACATACCATATTATCAAGTTCTAACAAAAGTAAGCTCATTGTGAAACTCACAGGCTAAATGCACATAGAAACAGGTTTTCATAGGAACAGGTTAGTAGCTTTTCCTTATATGCATTTTCAGTGTCCAGAAAAGCAAAAAAAATCAAGAAAATCTGCTGCAACATTTCTGCTGCTGTATACATTCCACAGATGTCAGAAACAGGACTAGATGATCTTCATTGATGTGGTTGAAAGATGCTGAGGAGATCAAGCCAAGAAGCTGAATTCAGCAGCACTTATTGTTTACTTTGAAAAGCTGTCCATTGCTTTACAATAGTTTTGAGCAAAAAAATTGTTTAACTAGCAGCAATGAATGAACCATTTAACATAAGAGCTTAATATTTTTTTTAAAGCATGGCTTTAGGCATGCCACTGGGCCAAACGATGGAGGGAATAAGTTGCAGGGGAGTAACAGCAGGAGAAAGGGCATGGCCTCAACTCCTGCTTGCAGGCCAGAGGCGTAACTAGGGAAAATGGCGCCTAGGGCAAGCACTGAAATTGCGCCCCCCCCCCAAACATCTGACACACATCTTTCAGAAAACATGTCTTTTACCATAATATTAGCTCAAAAATAAAAAATTACAAAAATACAAGTCACAACAACCCTGTGAAGTAGGTCAGGCTGAGAGAGAAGTGACTGGCCCAGAGCCACCCAGCAAGAAACCAAATGTCAACCTGAGGTATGCAACTGAAGGCTATGTGCCTATGCAGGCAGCGGGGCCAGCCAGTTAGGATACCCATATTTCAGATAACTTTACCATAATATCAGTTTAAAAATACAAGTCAAGCTCGTTAATCTATTAAACAACAAATTATTGCCTACTTGAAAATTATAACTATCAGCAGTCAAACACTCAGGCAGTCAGTGATGATTTTTCCAGCAGCATAAGCCCCCCTTCTATTCTAAATCCAGCAGAATCTGTTGGATATGATATGTGTTTGTCTTATGTTTTTTTGTAGATTGTGAGCCCTTTGGGGATAGGGAGCCATCTTATTTGTTCATTATTTCTCTGTGTAAACCACCCTGAGCCATTGGGAACTCACATCCTGCATTCTGTTTTAAAGAAGCTGCCAATACAATCAATCCACAAACATTTCTGAAAGATTTGTATTGTGGCAGGGGAGAGTTTGCTACCCTCTTTGCCCTCAAGTGTGATGACTTCAGGAAAGGTGGCATGCCATCTCCTGTCTATGATATTGACCCAGGACCACTTGCAGATGCAAATAATTCTTATCCATCAGTGAACTGCTACAACATATGACCACACACACACACAACTGGCAATTAAATTGTTTAATATGTTAACTACTGAAGACGAGAACACAAAAGAAAAAAGAAACTACCAGATAAATCCAAACATTTCTTCACCTGTTACAAAAATGCATAGGCTAGTACTCTCAGGCATATACCCCTTCTACACATTTTAATAAACTGAAATTATAAGCTCTCATTCTTCAACACAGCTTAAAAATTGTTCGGCTAGAAATAGCAAGAAAGAAAACAAACATATACTCACACTATTGGGGGAGGGGGGAAATCCCTTAAAAACTTTTTTAAAAAATTCAACAATTCAGCCAAGGAAGGCTGTAGCTACTTCACTGTCTTTATAAGGAAGCAACCCACACAAAAGATAAAGGGGGAGAGAGAAATGAGAGGGAGAGAAAAGCGAGCAGCAAAGCTCCGAGAAACACAGGCAAGGTCCCTCTCGCTTTATCTCTCTCCCCCAAGCGGAGTTTGGAGTTCCTAAGTTTTTGGAGTTTGGACTCGAGTTCCTCTCTCTCTCCCAAGCGGAGTTTGGAGTCCCCCCCCCCCCCCCATCAACTCTGGCAAGGTTGCATTTGAAAAAGGGAAGCAGAGAAGAGAAGGGGGTGGGAGGAGTGGAAGGGAAACACTGATGAGAGTCCTGGCACCCCTGTGCTGCTCACCGCCTCCAAAGCTATCTTCAACTGCATGCACAACACACCTTTTCAAGCTCTCAGTTGAGACTTTCAACACACACTGACACAGACACATACCAAAAAAACCCCAACTTTGCACAGTGTTTATATTTTAAATCCTATTTGCTCCGATATTGATCTCCACGTTATTTTAGGACTTAGGCATTCTCACACAAGAAACCTCCTCCCAGATTCACACATATCAACAGACTAAGACACCCAGACCAAATAAAAGATTGCTGTACTTGCCTCCACCCGCCTATGCTTCTTTTAAGAGATCAATGACCTAGAGCAGAGCAGAAGCAGTGGGGCAAACGAAGCCCCCCTCCACTTTCAGGAAGTTGGAACTCACTTGTGCAAGCTTCCCGCCCCCCCAGACAAAGACCAGACTCTGGTCCCTGCAACATGCCCGTGCCTCACAGCAGGCTCTGAGCACACACAGAGTTTCCCTTCCTGACTCCAGTCCGCACCAACCTTCCTCCAAGGAGGACTCTTTACATTGGCTTGAGGGAGGGAGCATGAGAGAAGAGGAAGATGATCATCTAAGGATTGGGAAGCAGGCAGGGCTAAATCGAAGCTTCCAAATCCTCCAGAGAGCAGGCAACTGAGAGAAGGCTGAGTGCCCCACCCAAGTACTGTGGGGTGGGGAGGTCACCCATGACCCTGCCGCCCCTACACACTCCCAGCTTAGAGAGAGACTCACCCCCGAGAGCCCCAAACAAGTCTAGAAAGAAGAACAAAGCAGCGCCGCCTCAACACGTGGGACTGGAGGGAGGTCAGCTGCCGCCGCCCACCACCACCACCCCTCCCCCCCAGTAAATTTGATTAAAATAATTTCTTTTAAAAAAAAAAAACCCACGCACACACCTGGATGCTGCTGCACACACTTTATTTGTTGTTCTCTCAGTGTGTGAATGATGATCCGATTCCTCCTCCGACCTACTCTGCGTAGCACTACTGCAGCCGAAGAAGCCCAGAACTGAAGAGAGAGCCGGTCCTGCGAGCACACTCAGCAGACCCCCGCTTCTTGCCGCCTCGCCCTCCATGGCTTAGCAAAGGGGACTAAGTAGTAGTAGTAAACAGAAGCACAGGCACAGCTTTGCCTGTTGTTGTTGCTCCCGTCATCCCTCCTTGTTCAGCAGCCAGCCAAGCCGGCTGCGCAGCAGAGGCAGCAGCACACATGATAGGAGGGCAGCGCGCTGTGCTCCTCGTCATCGTCCAGCCACGCGGCGCACACTCTCTCTGCTCGCCAGGAGCCAATGGGAGATAGCGCCGCCCCACCCGGACAGATCTTGTGACTGGTGAGTCGCAGGGGCGCCTGCGCTGACTCAGTGGGAGGGGGAGGGGCGCCGCCGCCGCCGCTTGGACTCGAATTTTTAAAAAAAAAAATTATAAAAATTTGTGCAAGTGGGGGCGGGGCATGGCAGGCACTTTGCGCCCCCACCTCAAGTGGCACCCAGGGCACGTGCCCTGCCTGCCTCCCCCATCGTTACGCCTCTGTTGCAGGCTGCCAGTGGCATCTGGTGGGCCACTATGTGAAACACGATACTGGACTAGATGAGCCTTGGGCCTGATCCAGCAGGGCTGTTCTTATGTTCTTAGCAGACAGTATCCATAAGTTAATTCTGCCTTTTATGCCACTCAACATTGACTGTCAAGTTTGGGATTTAGAAAAAAACATACAGATGAGCTTCAAGCAAGATCTTTTTTGATCTTGCTTGAAGATGAGCTTCAAGCAAGATCAAAAAAGAGTAGTCAGACAAGACACAAGTGATGGTTTTAAACTAGGGCTACTTTATTCAACTTATAATAACTGCAACAAGGAAAAAACAGTCAACTCCTAAACTGAGTGCAGACAAATCCTACCTTGAGATCAAGCTTCCTAGTGACAGCTGAAATCCTACCAAAGGGCAAAGCAGCCAGGTTCAGCAGTTGCCAGCTGCCTTCCAACAACTAGCTCACCCCTTACCACACAATTGCTGTGTTGACAGAGGATTGCCCGGGTCACACACACACACACACACACACACAAGCCACAAAGTTCTGAGTGGGTAAGGCGAACAAGTCCCCAAGAGGATCCATTCCCAGCCGCCTCCAGCCTGCACTCACCTGCCACAAGAGGGGCCAAAACCTCTGCTTTCCCCAAACCAGCTACAATTTCCTTCAAGTTAGATCAAACTAGGAGAACATTAGGCCAACAGGCCCGCAAAACTTCCAAATCAACTAATGCCTGTAAAATAAGCACCTTGCCCTTCAAATGGCCCAAATCATTGCCACCCAAGTACAATGGCAAAACCTGGGGCGGACAGTAGATTCTAGTGTAGTCAGCCAACAGTGGTAGGAGTCGGTTCCACTCATACCATGCCGACCAAGCCATTCAGTGCTTGTGACTGCACTGAGTCCCAACCGTGTGCCAAAGCTGCTATGCTCTTTGGAACGCATAAAACACAAAACTGTGGCTGCAGATGAGAACCTGTGTCAGACTCCCAAAGGCCAGCATATCTGAAAAAAGAGTAGTATCAGTCCAATCAGAAGTAACATAGCAAACTAAAACTCAGGGAATAAAACGTACATAATGCTGACAAGCAGAAGGATGCCACCTGCCAGTATGACGCACCTGAATCTTTGAAAACCCCACGGCCACTGCCAATTCTGTTATTCTAAACAGTCTTGTAAGTGGCTCAAGCCATTAATATCCTAAACTTATATTCTAAGAGAAATTAATATTTGGGTGTAGCTTTTATTTAGATACATTCAGTACCTCTTATAGTACTAGTGATAGGCTGCTTCTGTAATTGCCTCAAATTACTTTGGCTTTCCAAGAGTTCAAGTTGAACAGTTGGAAAACCCTGAATGGTTTTTTGAACACTTCAGCTGAGCATTCAAAAAGCCAGTTCTCCCCTTCCCAAGGCTTCCTGCATCCATCTACACTGTCAGTCTCCCCTAGTCAAAGAAAAAAAAGCATTGTCTTGATGAAGAGGCAGCATAGAGAAGGAGATCAGACTAGGTCCTGAGGGGTCTCTCTGTAGCTGCAAATGATGCTCTATGTATTCCTGTCAGGTATCATAGGACACAGCCACAAGTTCCATGGTCACCAGCATGTGCATGATGATAACCGTTTGCAGCCAGGCAGAGTTGCTCAAGAAATCTTTGGCTACAAGTAATGCATTCTGTCATTTTCAGTCATGGATCGTGGCTGCACCCTACACTAGAAGGCTTTTCAGGCGCTATTAAAAAAAAGATGCCATACTGTGTGTAGCATCCCAAAAGCAGACTGGCAAGCCCTGCCCCTCACTGAGAAGCATCACACTGCTGCACTATCTTTGCTTACAGTGTTTGCCTCTTCAGACAAAGGCATGAGGCTCTCTTCAGACATAAGTGGCATGAGGCTTTCTGACTCCACAATAGGGGCAGAGCCGTATCTAGGGTAGGGCAGGTAGGGCACATGCCCTGGGTTCCACTTGAAGGGTGGACCATTTTTTTTAAATTAAAATTTTTTAATGATGACCATTTGAGCATGTGCGTTGGCCATTTTTTAAAATAAGTTTTTTTAAAAAAAATGGCCGCCAAAAACAAAATGGCCACCACACATGCTCAAATGGCCTCTGTGAGGCCTTAGGCAATGCCAGGCTTCACAGAGGCAATTTGAGCATGCGCGGTGGCCATTTTGTTTTCAGTGGCCATTTAAAAAATAAATAAATTGTTTTAAAAATGGCCACCGCACATGCTCAAATGGTCCCTGCAAGGCCCTAGAGGCCAGTGGGGGGAACCTTTGCAGACCCCCCCCCATGACCTTTAGAAAGCCCCCCAAAGGGGCTACAGGTAATTTTTTTAAAATTTAATATAATATAAGTCACTGTACACATTCAGATTGGCACTATGTACAGAGAATCAGGGCTTGTGAATATTGAGCTGAAGCTTATGAGCTAGGGCAGGGTTTCTCAACGTGTGGGTCTCCAGATGTTATTGGACTTCAAATCCCCAGCCCCAGTGGCCTTTGGTGGGAATTATGGGAGTTGAAGTCCAATTACATCTGGGGACCCACACGTTGAGAAACCCTGAGCTAGGGTATTCATTTGCTCTTACTTTGCTTCTTGTGATAAGTGAGTTAAATGTGATGTCTTAAGAATATAGCTATTAATGGTGAGTTTGTCTTTGAATCAGTGTGAAATCCTTAGTATTAAGGCCCACTGGGAGTTTCTTGCTCTCTTTCTCTCATTTTAACTGTCTTTCTGAAATACTAGAATATATTCCAAGCAGTGACACAGTTTATACTGCATATCCTTTAATTAGTTTCAGAGTATCTGGGAAAAGTCAAATTCTCCATTTATTTTTAAAAACTTATGTAATAGTGATGCTACAATGCATAGTAGAGAATTAGACAGGCACTTCTGTTTAATTTTCCAAATACACCTCCACATAGTATTTGGGTATTTCATGAGCCCCAGCATAGAGAAATTTGTAGTTTTCCAGCATTTTTTGGTCTGGCTACATCCACTGCTAAATAGTTTTTGAAATATTAAAAGATTAAGAGCTTGACTTGTATTTTTCAGCTGATATTATGGTAAAGTTATCTGAAAGGTGGGTGTCAGATGTCTGGACAGGGGGCGCAATTTCAGTGCTTGCCCTAGGTGCTATTTTCCCTAGATATGCCTCTGATAGGGGAGTGGGGGGGGGGCTTCCAGGTCTGCTTTGGGACTTCTGTATGCAAGAACAGCATTCTTCTCTCTCTCTCTCTCTCTCTTTTACTAACATCTGAAGAGGGTTTAGGTATAGTTGCAATGAATGTTATTCTGGCACAGGTTACAACTAATAATGTGAAATACAGAATTAAATTCATTGTTGAATAAAGATGGGATGAATAATTTTGTTGGAAATTGAGAAAATATTTGTATATTTAACAAACTATTCGATATGGGCATAGTAGTTTAGAAACCAATGACTGTGTCTCATTTTCAACTTTTTCCTGATACAATGTATATGTTTTTGTTTTAGGACTGTTCATAGCTTAAAGCTGGGATAAGACTTGGGTATCATCTGAAAGTTCAGATCTCAGTGCCAATCTAAGTTCCTGTACTTTCCCAGATCTCAGCAGCTTTAATCAACCAACATATCTAGTTTTCCAAACTCATTATATCAGGGGTGCAAAACTCAAACAGTTCAATGGGCTGGAACCAACTGTGATATGGTGATCAGGGGCCAAAGTCAATTTCCAGCACATTATTGCATTAAAATTGATTATTTAAAAATCAGGGGCGTAATGAGGCTGGAGTGGGCCCAGAGACAAGATTTTAAAATGGGCCCCTCGCTGATACACACACACTCACTTCACATGTGACTTGCCTCTGGGGGGCCCCTCGAGGCGTGGGGGCCCCCAGGCAGCCGCCTCCCCTTGCCTAATGGTAGTTACGCCCCGAATGAAAGCAGTTAATAGTTGTGGATCTTCTTCCTTTGGCAAGGGACCCACAATTTTAACTAAGCATAGTGGCCAGAAAATAAACTCTGTGCCTGCTCAATCACATCTCCCTTAAATGCCTGCCTGATACAAATGCAAAGTCCTCTCCTCTCCCTAAATTGCTTTTGCTTTCATGTTGCAATCCTAGTCATGCTTACTTATGGGTAAGCCTCACTGGGAGGCCTGTGGGAATATTTCCAAGTAAACATGAATAGAATGGTGCTGTAAGGCAGTTTCAGAGAGGACAGAGGATGAAAAGATGAAGAAGAGGGAACAAACCCAAAGAGTGGCCCTCTGTCTTTCTGGGGTGCAACCAGGGGGCCAGCAAAAAATGTTCCCAGGGGCCTGATCTGGCCCCTGGGCCTTGTGTTGTGCAGGCCTGCATTATCATCATAAAAACCCTGTATAGTTTGTTTGGCTGGGGAGGGGCCTGCAATTTAGCAGAACTATAAGAAACTTTCTGGGATCAACATTTTCCATAAATTTTCCATTATTGGTAATGGAAACTTATTTTAGTCAAAGTAAACTCCCGAACATTCAAGACTAAATGGAAACCGTGTATAAGAAGGATGCTTATTAAACAACTTTTCTTCCAACCCAATTATCTTTGGATCTTTTCTTCAAATATCTCTTGGTCTTGAATAGTTTGCTCATGTCAAGTCAACAAAACCATTGAGTAATGATTGACATCAGAGCTGTAGCCTTTAGTCAGATTTGCAAAGATGAAAATCTCCAAGCTGATTGCGTATTAGCAGTTCTACACTGAAGTACAAAACCACCCCCCACCCCTTTCACTGCATTAGCAAAGATATGGGATGGGTGGTGAGCAGAGTTGTGGGTCTGGCCCAAAAGATGGGCATGCAGACTGCCATTTTAGCCCCCCAGCACATGACACCAGTGGACCAATCATTTTTAAGGAGCAGCTGCATAAGCAGTCAGCAACTTTGCTCTGTCTTTCAGTTGCTCTGTGGTCAGGCAGTAAGCAAGTTCATTGCTTCTCGGCCCTGTAGCAGCTACTAGAGTGGGGAGAGTGGCAGCTATCTTCAGCTGTGAAGGGACCGGGCTGTGGTGGTGATTCAGCAGTGAAGGCTATTCCTGTTTGACTGCTGTGGTGACTCCACTTCTCCTTGCCTCCAAGGAGGCTGCCACTTTAGTTCTGGGCTATTGCCCATACAGTTTGGTGGTTCATTATTGTTTAATTAAGTCATTTTGTGCTCTTTTTCTTACACTTCAATAGGTTCCCTTGCTCCCCCCCAACCTAAATTTGGTTAACAGTATTAATTTCTGACCCTTAATTTGGTTACTCCCCAGCTCTTTCTTCATAAATCAATTAGTTTGCCTAGTCCTTTAAAATGGTCAGTTATAATAGTTATTAAGTACTGTTACTATCATTGTCCCTATACAAGCACTTATGCTCTTTTGCTTATACTTTAATCTGGTTTCTCCTGACCCTTTAATAATTAATTATATAATTAAATTTTGTACTGTTGCTTTCTGCTCTTCTCTGGTTTATTCCTTGCTTTTGCAGTTAAATGAGTTACAAATAGCTGAGCACGTTTGTGCACCTTCCAACTGATTCTCTTTTCCCTTAAAATTTGATAAGTAACTGATTTTAGTTGTTTTCCACTTTGAGCAGCTTAGCAGCCGGCTCTCTTGCCACTTGGTCAAGACAGTAGCAGGATAATCACTGCACATGAACTGGCTACACCTCAGGAGATAGTTGTGGAAGCTTAAATCTATTGCAGTGTTAACCCCCCTACACACACACTTTCCCCCTCTACCCTCGTTACTCTTTCAAAATATCTGGCTAGTACAGAATACTTTCCCATCTATAGAGTAATTTTTTTAGATCATTTTTCTTTCTTTTAAGGAAAAAAAAATTATGGTTTTTCCTTACAAGTAGTACTTTGGGAGTAATTTTAGGGGTAGCAGGGACCAATCATCTGGCTCTGACTGAGCAGTACTGTTTTGTCATTGGCAGCCCTACCTTTAGGTTGTAGTGAGAAATGGCTGCTCATCTGTTCTTCCATCATGTGTACTTCACTGACAGCTGCATGAAGGGCAGCCATTCAACAAACACATCTTTCTTCAGTGTATCTCTCTGCTGGCTTCACCTCATATTGCACCCAGAGATGCCAGGAAAACTCTCAGTATCTTTTCCCAAACATCAAACTACTCTTTTGTCTTTCTTTATATTTCTTTTCCCTGCTCAGAAGCTCCTTCCCTAGCATTCGGGAGTTTCAAAATGCTTCAAATGACTGTTGCTTCAAAATTGGGCAAGTTGTATCACTCTAAGGCGTTAGAATTCCCCAGCTGTGTGTGCTTGGGTGTTACTTGCCGTTGCCTTAAAGCACCAAGTTCATCAAATAAATAAATAAATAAATAAATAAATAAAATAAGGAAGGCTTGGTGGTCTCACGACTCTCAGGCTGGATCTGCTCCCACTTGGATGCATGCCAGCGAATACCGCTTAGGGCCTCGTGACCTGGGTTGAGGTGGGCTAACATACATCTCCTCAATGGGGGTAACCTTGTGGTAGAGAAGAGGTTTGGACTGGGTACCGAGCCAAATCACAGTCCAGTCCTTCACCCTCCTGTGGGCATACCTCCTATGAGATTGACCCACATAGGAGATACTCACAATTTAGTTAATATTCCTCATTGCAGGTTTTGTAAATATTCAATAACGTGGCCCTAGTTTTTTCCAGCTACATGTGTCCTGTCATTATTTGGGCCTGAGTTTGCAATGCACAGTCTTAACCACAATGCTCAGTTAGTTATATATGGTATGAGAGACAGTGAATGGGGTGAGCTCAAAATGTGAGCTTGCCTGTTCGAAACGTCTGACCTCATTTTGAGTTTGGTCCAGATCTTTTGACCTGGCTCAACTTAGAATGGGTTTTGCACACTGCTGCTGTCCAGCCCTCTGCTTTCCAAGCTTTCCCCCCCACCCATAGCCTTTTATGGGGTGGTATATAAATGTAGTAAGTAATACTGTAATGTAAGTAATATAAATGTAGTAGGTAAATAAATAAAAACAGTCTATTTTAGTTGGAAAATATTTTCATTAGTCTTATACTCCTTAGCAGGAAGTTACAGTTAAGCCAGTTATTAAGTGTCCTATTGAAAAGTTGTGGGGGTTTTTTAAAAAGGAATTTCTGAAAAAAATAGTTTTGGGGGCTATTTGGAGGGGACTTGCACATCACAGGACAACCATCCAGAAGATTATGCCGTACATCTGTGAGCATGCACACTTCCAAATATAAACTCTATAGCTGCACTGAACATTTATTAATATTCATTGGATATTTGATATTCATTTCAAAATTTGCATATTTGATGCACAACGTTTTCTATAAAAATAGGCTTGGAAAATAATCTGAATTGTTTTAAAGCTGTTCAGTGCCCCTTGTTCCGCAACTGCTACTTCCTCCCATTTTGATTTTTCCTGCCATGGTTTTCATTGTCCTTGGCTTCATTTGCCTTCAGTGCCATTTAATCTGACTGAATGATTTTGCTTGCTGCATCAGTAACATCATAAGTCAGAAGAAGCATCATGACATCTTTAGCAAAAACTCCTGGGCTTTGCTCTTATTGGCAAATTAGGGTGAGCACTGTAAGGACAACATAGAAAAGGAAAAATGATGCTTAGAAGCAGGTGCAGCCTGGGGAATAAAATGGTGCCCAACAACAATATAATTATGCTCAGGTTATGAAACATAAGTTGGTTTAAAACAGTAATATCATATATGCAAATTTATGACACCCATGGGAGATAGCTTTCCAATCATCTAGGCTTAAAAGCTGGTTTAGCCATGTAATTTCTGCGCTTAGCAAGAATGTTCTTCCATCAGTGTTGCTTGTTCGTTGCTTCCTATGGAATTGTATTGATTTATTGTAGATTACTAAAGATTTGTACAGGTTTAATCAAACCCGGTTCCCAGACATTGTGGTGACATCACAATTCTTAAGAATCAAAACTTCAACAATTATCTTTGTAAACTTTAGTAATCCAAAGCTCTCTGATCTGAACATATCAATTATCTCATTTAGAGTTAAGTTCCACAACAATGCCATCTAGCTTAACATGAAAAAGCAATGTCACTTTTTTGTTCAACTTTTAAAACACATTTTAGGTTTTTATGCATTTTGCCACTTTTATTTATTTGCATTTCTCTGTATAATGAAATATAACATTGTCAACTTGGTCCTGTTCATTTGGATTTTACAATTTCCCTCTTTCCTCTCAGTTTCTATGGAAACCTGAATTGGTATGACAACAGAGAATAAAGACATGAAGACAGTTCTTCGAAGATATAAATGATCTCAATATAGAATTCCATGGATTAGAAACCTGTCAGAAACAATCTAGGTATTAGCATTTGAGCTGTGTATATTCTAGAAACTAAAATTGCATATTTTGGGGAGAAGCAGTGAAAGGGCCATGGCCTAATTTACTAGTCTGCTTTTATTAGGAATCCATGCACCTAAATTCAAGAAGACAAGATAGTATATTGGATGAGGAAAATAGAAAGAAAACATTCATAAGATCATCAAAGTATTTACAAGTAGAAAACCATTATAGAGGTTGTCAGGTTACTGATAGAATGCATTCCTCTCTGCAAGGACTGAGTCCCTCCCTATTAGTCAAAATGGAATGAATGGGCCAGTATGGCCTGCACCATTCAAATAGTAGATTCTCCCCATACAGCTTTGTACCTTTTCTTCCGACTACTCCTCTCAGCACTTGCAGTTTAGCTAAGTTACCTCACCATCATTGGAGAAAGCTCCCCATTTGAGCCCAGCTTGTATTGTTGATAATATCTAGATAATCTCATATCCTTCGCCATTTTGAGTCTGGACACCACATTGAAGCTGGGGCCATTCATATGACCTACTGGGCGAGTGGGGAGAAGGATTCTCAAACCTTGCCTCCCCCCAGCCCCCACCACGACAATTGATGTTTTGTTGGTAGGAGTGCACTCCGTACTCCCACATAATCAGCCCTACTCCATGCAGTGTGGAGCAGGGCAGATTGATCTGAGGCCGAGATCGGACCCAGCCTCCGTGAATCCCACAATGCACTGCATGACACATGTGATACATTGTGGGATTCTCCCAGGAGATGAGTGCTCTAGGCACCTGTCTTGGTGTCCACTGGGGCTAAACATAGCTCCAGCAAAAACATGAGCAGTTACCTTGGGTTAAGTGAGCTCTTACTCCCTTAACCTTGGCTAACAGCTGGGTTTGAAAGTGGGGCTAGGTGGAGCTGCCCTGCTGGGATTGGGCCCGATCCCGGCAATTCTCACGTACAACCTAGCCCAGGTTAGGCTGCACATGATAACAGGCTCATTGACTTTTAATTCCTCCCCCTCCAGCAGTTAGACTCTACATAGTGGCACCTAATGGACCAAGTGCTTATGCAGCCAACATAAAACAAGCACCTGCACTGTCCAGCATGTAAATTAAAGTAGCATGCTGGTTAATATGTAATTGTGGATTATTAGAAATCCACAATTTCTATTTCTATCAGGCAACAATTCTATCAGGCAACAACCCTTGTGGTTAATAAAACTTTCAGAGTGACCTTGGAAGAATCTGGAATCGAGTTTTTATGAGGAATAGTAAATGATGGTGTGCTTTTAATATATTGAAAATGGTAATGTAGCCAGCACAGAACCACTAATCTGCTAGTCATAAACAGGGCTTTTGATGGACCACTCAAGACGATATGTGGAAAGATTTTTTTAAATACCAGACATTGTCCTGTCCTTAAAGTGTTTAAGTGCTTTTAGGAATTCATACTCATGTTTCCAAGTCCTCAGTATTTCAGACATCATTATTCTCTAGCACTTCCAAAATGTCTTTATTTCCATTCTGCAAAGCATGGACGAAGGGAGAGCATGGATAAACATTTCTTATAATCAAATTGGGGCTGCTATGGCCACTTCCTCACAGGCTGCAATGCTAGTAATGTCAGATACCTTTTCCTTTGAGAAATCAGGCCCTTCCGCACAATAAGCCAGCCATGTAGACTACACAGCTTATGTCTTGCATCAGTCTGTGTCCACTAGGGGGATCTAAGCAGTCATCTAGGGCACCAATTCTTGAGGGCATGGGGTGGGCGCTGCTCCCCCTGCCATGAATAGCTGCCCTCTGCATGGCAGCTGTGGCAGTGGCAGTTGGCCAGGAGAGCCCTGACAAAGGAGATTATACCTTTCAGAATCTGTAAGACAGTTGTTGCTGCCCCGCACCACTGTCCAGCTCTCTGCCCACTGTCCTCCTCATCTCTGCCACTCACATTGCCCAGGTGAGGGGCAGTTAGGGATGTGCACAAAACCGGTTTGGCCTGTTTGGTTCGAATTCAAACCAGAGTGGGTAGGTCTGGTTTTGGTTTTGCTTGAACTCTCCCTTGGTTCTGTTCAAATTCAAATCCAACTCAACCCAGTTCTAAAAGGTTCTACATAGGGTATAATGGGGACTCGAATCAGCCCATTATTCTCTATGCAGAGCACATAGGGGCACAAAACTGGGTGCCTACCACCCACCGAACCCGAAAGCAATTAGACACTCCTGAGATTTTAGGTTATTTTTTTGAATATCTTTTTCTTTCTTTCTTTCTTTCTTTCTTTCTTTCTTTCTTTCTTTCTTTCTTTCTTTTTCTTTCTTTCTTCTTTTTGCATTTTCCCCATAGGGAATAATGAGGACTCGAACTGACCCATTAATCCCTGTACTGAAGGGAGCCCCAATTATCCCTTTTCCCTATTCCAGGAGCCCCAAGCCAGTGGGGTTCATGGTTTATTTTTAGCCTGTTTCAATGCAATGAACATATGTGACCTTAATTGCTGTGAATCCTGAGTTCACAACAATTAAAGTCACATACTGTTCTACTTATGAATACTATTCATTGCTTTGAAACAGGCTTGGAGCTACCGGAAGGGGGGGGGGTTTGTGACCATAACTGCTTTGCACCCAAATACACTTATCTTCAAAAAGAATTGAACCCCACCCCCGTGGGTGCACCCTCTTTAGGGGTGCATGGCTTGGATAGTCCCTCTACTTGTGGGATGAGAATGAAAGGCTTATTCCATCTAGGGCGGAGGTTACATATGGCTTCCTCTAGCCAATTTGATACAGGAAACCTCTCACTGCAGAAAGCAACAGTGTGTGTTTCAAGGGCATAAGTTCTATTGGACAAGGGGAGACAAATGTCTGTAGGCCCACAGGGCCTGGAGGGCCCCCCAAGGCCCCTTAGCCAGTCACCCTTGCCTTGACTGCTGACCCCCTCTCCTGCTAGCCCTCCTGCTCTGGCCAGGGGAGTGAAGCAGCCTGCAAGCTGCTGCAGCCCCTTTAGTCTTTGCCTCTTAGCTGTTCCGCGCGTGGGCAGGGCTTCCAAAGAGGCCTCCGTACAAGCCTCCCTGAAGCCTGAACTCGAGGGCAGGCAGGCAGCAAGGAGGGAGGGAGGGAGGGAGGCAGAGTGGCCAGCTCTGGCTCAGCTCTGTCCAGCTTTTGACTCCTCAGACTTAGTAATGGAGGTAGGAGGTGATTTCCTTTTTGTGGTCCCTCCCTTGGATATTTAGGGATAGCTTGCCATAGATCTTTACTATAAGGTGTGGGGGGGATATAGAGCAGATTGAAATGACTCTGAATATTTAATTCAGAGATTGAGGAATTTGCTGAGGAATTTGGTTTTAAATATTTTTTTTAATTAAAAAAATATATTTTAAAAAGTAGTTCCACCTCGATATGGAAGAATCAGCCCTTTGCCTTCATTAAAAAATCACCCCATTTCAGCCCCAGCCCTTAGATCACCTGGAATGACTGGGCATAGGGCATTGGTTTTCAGCAGAGAGATGTGGGAGGAATATGTATATTTAAATCAAAGTGGATTGGAGAAATTGTTGGTTTTTAATACTTTTAAATTAAAAAATGATCCCAAAAAAGTCCTATAAGTGGCTTGTTTTGTGACAAAAAGTTACAAAGTCCTTTTCAGTGAAAAGTTTCAGTGAAATGTACTTCCAGCTAAATGTGGTTAGATTTGCTGCCTGAGGCTGCAATTCTCTACGCACTTATCTGGAAGCAAACTGTACTGAATTTGTTAAGATTTATGAGAAAACATACATAGGATCACACTGCATGTTTGAAAGTCTCCTTTGTTAATCAGCAGTGAGGGGCCCATTTTAAAATCTCGTCTCCAGGCCCACACCAACCTTGCTATGCCCTTAGTTTGTTTATGTTAATTCCCCCACTGTCCATGTCCCCTAGGTACCCTGGGTTTGTGCCTCTAGGTGCTATGCATAGGGAATAATGGGCCTTTCTGAGTCCCAATTATACTCTATGGAAAAAATGATTTTTCCCCAAAAAAACCATTAGAAATGGCAGGAGTGTCCGATTGCTTTGGGGTTTGGGTGATAGTTGGCACCCATGGGTGCCTACCACCTCAACCCAGTTTTGGAGGCTCGAACCTTTGAACCAGTTTGAAGTGGTTCAAATAGAACTAGGCTCTGTTTGGTTCAAATTCGGACCAGCATTGCCAATTCAATACCCTGTTTGGTTTGAGTTCAAACCTTCTAACAATGCCCTGTTTGGTTTGAGTTCAAACCTTCTAACTGGTTTGAATTCAAACCTGTTTGCACATCCCTACATAGGAACATAGGAAGCTGCCATATACTGAGTCAGACCATTGGTCCATCTAGCTCAGTATTGTCTTCACAGACCGGCAGCGGCTTCTCCAAGGTTGCATGCAGGAATCTCTCTCAGCCCTATCTTGGAGATGCCAGGGAGGGAACTTGGAGCCTGGACTCTGTGCAATGGTGCTGGGCAGTCTTAAGGATTTAAAAGAGTATAATCTCTTTAAGATTGCCCTGTCCCAGCCAGCATCCACTGTCAAATACAACTTGGTCCCTTCCCCCTCACATTCAGTTAAAATTATATTTTGTATGTTACAGAATATAATTTTAACCGAATGTGAGGGATAGTGCCAAAGCCATACCTCACAGAAGTGCCAAAAACCCAAGGGCCAGCCCTGACTGTGTTAGCCTGTGCTGGCTCTCCTCAGTTGCATGGCTGAAGCTTGCTTTACATGACTGCCGCTGTGAAGGAAACTGCCTGGTTTCTGAAATTAGAGCAGTCTAAGTTCTCTACAGGCAGCCTGGTGTCAGATGAGTACATTCATATATAAAAATAGCACTCTGGTATTTTTCCCATGAAACTTTTGATTATGCAAATTAAAAAGGTTCTCTGAATAATCTGCCTGCTTCTCCCTTGTGGGGGTGGGGGGGAAGTCTGAGAGTTCTGCTGGATTCTGAGAGAATCCACTGCCTACAGAAAAGCTATATGGTTCCTCTCAAATCAAAAGGAACCCGCAAAGGAATTGGAAACTCAAATTTTGTGAACAATACTACTTCCTCAGCCACTTTATATATTTATAGGCAGACAACCAAGATATACCTGTATTTAAATGTACACCTAAAGTGTTAATAAAACAAACTCATTTGCAAACAAGCATATATCCTTCAAGTAGCCAGGAAGATGTGAATGGATCTATTTAGAAGATTCTGTAAGGTCGTTCACACAATCTCACTGGGGAGGGTTGGTGGGGAGGCAGGTTCCTTCCTGAGGACGTGCCTGAACTGGCTCGGTGAGCTGCGGGCCGGGTTGCTGGAAGCAGCACTGCAGCAGCCATGCACTGCCTTTACAGAGTGGGTGCCACACCCAGAAAAGTGGTGAGGCAGCAGATGAGCAGGTGAGGACCTGCTTTTTAAGGAACCCATCCCCGCCCTGCTGAACTGGTTCAAATGTGGGTGCCTGAGCCGGTTCGGCGCTTCCCTAAAGAGGCATCAATCTGGTTCGGGCACATCCCTAGCTGTGGCACATGAGTAGCGAGCAGCAGAGCTGGGAGCTGGAGGAGGTAGTCCTCCGACATCCCACAATGAACTTCACCAGGAGTGCAGTGAATTGGGGGACTCCTCCACTGCCGGGCGCTCTTACCACCCAGCTCTGTGGACACTCAGGCTGCAGGCAGCCCAAGCATTCACACGGCCGGCAAGTGGGGTGGAAAGGTACACTCACACCATTCTAACTCATTAACCCTGGTAAAAAAAACAACA
The DNA here is from genome assembly GCF_027244095.1 of Hemicordylus capensis. Taxonomy (NCBI): domain Eukaryota; kingdom Metazoa; phylum Chordata; class Lepidosauria; order Squamata; family Cordylidae; genus Hemicordylus; species Hemicordylus capensis. Next base: position 240,797,302 of record NC_069659.1, on the reverse strand, counting down.
ACCCAGGCTACCCTGGTAAAGAGCTCTGGGTTCGGCAACAATGCTGGAGCTCCACTTGAGAAGTCCTACCCAGGTAGGGCTGTGCAAACCCAGGTAGGGCTACTTGTGTGAACTATCTTGCCGAGTGGCAAACTTGGGTTTGCTTGTACATAATGTGTGAAATGACCCTAATATAAATGTTTTCTATGCCCTTCAGGCCATTCCAATAGATGAAATTGTGCTATCAGACTCTTCCCTGTTTATTATGTGTCTTTTGTCTCTTTCCCATGCTATTTGTTTTCTGTTCATTTGACATATTGTTCTACTTTATTTTCTAGTGCTCTCTTGATGTCTCTAGCTCGTGTACAATTATTATTATTTGTTTTTCTATTCAATTAGAATGTAAAAAACTGTCAGAGTATTTTTCTTTGCTTTTTCGCCTTTTAAGCATCTGTCTAGAAGATAGTAAGTGAGACAGATCTACTTAATGAAGTTCCAGCAGGGAAAATATATCTTTAAACAAACCATATATTATCCATGCATTGCCACACAGTATTTACACTTGTAGATGCAGCTGCACAATTAAGCCCAGGCAACGTTTGGAGGGGAACACCAAATGCAACAAATGCATGTCAGAGAGGCACTTCCACATGTTCAGGCCATTTGGATTGAAGTCATAATTGAAATGCTTTATATTGTCATGAGTTACCATCTTAAACCACCCTCAGGTATTTCCATTTTGTTGGGCCTTTCTTTTTCCAACCCACAGAGGGAAATGCTTCATTTGAAACACACAGTTGCCCTTCAAACAATGCATGCATATTTTGTGTTCAGCTGTATATTTGCCGAGTACAATATATACTGTGAGCACAGCCCTAACAGGAATGTATAATTAGGTTATACTCTCACACCACTTTCAGTAGCAATCATTGACTTCAGTGCCGCCAAAGCAACCAAGGCCATTGCTGGATATCAAGCTTAGTTTTGGATCTTTGCTTCATCTCAAAAGAGAAAACATAACTGTACTACTTCAGGGAAACAAGAGATATGGTCTCAGCTTTGAGTGTCTTGAAAGCAGCTTTGTAGAATACACCAAGCCATGGTTGCGCAAATAGTCCTTTTGGCTTCAAGTGTCAATAGTAATTCAGAAGAATAAGTCTGGGTTTTAGAAAGTTATCTGCCTTCCTTTATTTACTTTTGTCATGTATACCTTAGGGATGCGCACAAGCCGGTTCAGCGCCTCTTTTAGGAAGCACCAAACAGGTTCTGGAGGCTACAACCAAACTGGTGTGGCGGGGTGTGCTTAAGAAGTCAGTAAGCAGGCCCTTACCTGCTCCACTGCCACCCTGCCACTTTTCCAGGTGTGGCACTCGCCCTAGCAATGGCCATATTGGGCTGCAGAGCTGGTCCCTGCAGCCTGTGTGCACGGCATCCACACACACAAGGATGGCATCCATGTGCATGCTGATGCCACATGTGCAGGCTGCAGGGAACAGTGCCACAGCCCTGTGCAGCCATTGCTAGGGCAAGCGCCGTGCCCAAAAAAGTGGCAGGGTGGCAGTGGAGTGGGTAAGGACCTGCTTACCGGCTCCTTAAGGGAACTGCTCCTCACCCCGCCTGCCCGTGCACAAACCATTTGTGCGCATCCCTAGTATACCTTAAAGAAAACCTCTTTGGTTACATTCCATGCTGAAAAGAACTGAAAAGTGATGGTTTGGTGATAATCTTATAGCAATGAATTACCTGAAAAGGAAGCTGTAGTAAAAGGTGTACTTCAGTTGGACTTCCAGTGCCCTTATAGGTTATGCAACAGTATGTTCAAGAGTATTAGTATTTGAAGTGACATTAAATTGTTGACCATTTTTGCTGCAACACAATCCATGATAAGTGAGTTTATCACAATGGAGGTTTCCACTAGGCAGTATCGTAGACGTTTATGGGATTATTCAAGTTGGCTCAAAGTCCATGACAACAGCTAATTTTTATCGACTACACTGTTTATCTTTATAAAGTATGTATAAATGAAATTCATTTGGGAAAGTCCATGGTGGTTCCAGGAAGAAAACCTGTGGGTCTTGGACACATCGCAAAGATGGAGTGAAATTTGGGGCATGACAGGAAATGAAAGTTGTTTATTGGGCTGACTCCTAGCCAATGTGCTCTAATCTTGCACTTTGGGGTGGTTTATTAGACTCAGGGAATTGTTTCTCATAGTATGCACTTTGTGCTCACGTGATTTCCTTCACACATGGCCTTTCATAAACCTGGAATCATTTTATAAACTGGACACTATTTCAGCCTGAGGGGAAAGGTTAGAGATTTCAGTGATTCTCTTCCATTCTTGTTTCTGCCCCCAATAATTTCTCTAAATTATTATAATCCCAGATGGACTATGATATTGTGTGCACACTCTAACCTAATGTAAATCTCCAGTTTTCAACTTCATATTTCAGGTGTGTGTGTGTGTGTGTGTGTGTGTGTGATTTCAGTACTACTATTAATCAAACAGCTACTTATTACAGCAAAATGTTATACAATAAAGCACCTCACTTGTTCAGCATTTGGAGGAAATTCAGATTTTCCAAATGCATTTCCAGCTCTACACGGTAGAAATAGATATAATTTACCACTAATGCTAATATCCAGAAACTAATGCTAATATCCAGAAACATAGAAGCCATTAAGTATCTGCTGGGAGTTTCAATTGACAATTTGCCCAATAATGGAAAGGAAACATAGGAAGATTTCAGAAGAAAATCAAAGACTAAATAATCATTTCCACCCATAACCATATGCTATGAATATTTATTTTAATAATAAAATAATATTTATTTTCTTCTCGTACCTTTGGTTTAGAAGTCCCCCCACCCTGCAGGGTTAATAAATAGCAGCACTGGGTGATTTAGATCAGGAAGATAGCACAGAGGGAAAGGGTACCTGCATTTTGACGTGGGACAGTTTCAAATTGTACATGGGTTCAGTAGTATATGGTACAGGGGTTCGATAAAAGATAAAAGGAAATGGTGTAGGAATTTGGTGTTGTGTGCGCACACATACATACACATGTACCAAATGTCCTTCAGGAGAAATGCAGGAAAGTGTGAGATCCAGTATTGTATCTGTCTTGTAATGTATGGGAATAGTAGCAGACATCCAGACTAGCAGTGCTGGTGCAACAGTGACAATATCTGTACAAACGGTGTGCCGTCATGCAAGGTTGGGAGGGATGTTTTTGTCTGATCTCTCTTTCCTTCTAAAGCCCACTGTACTTCCCATAAATCATGCCCTGAGGCCTGCTTGACTCTCAGGACATATTTTCAGGAGGCACAGCAGGTTTCAGAGGGAAGGGGAAATCAGCAAAATTGACTCCTCCCCATCACACAGTCGTGGTGCAGCGGTAGTGTGGATGTCAGCACTGTTGCACCAACATGCACTACTGGTCCAAATGTCAGTCAGTAACTAATGAAGTGCTTGCATAATAAACAGAGTTGCACTAGCACAACAAGATCACTTCGTTGCACTAAAAAAATTGAGATCTGTGGAATTGCACTATTGTGCTATAGTACTCTAGTGGAAAAGTTCTCTTTAAAACAAATGAGGCATGGCACAAATTGTGCAACTGTTGCACAAGTGCAAGCATGCTTGCAGTAGCACGACGCTAATCTGGAATGCAGGCTCCAGATTTATTTTATTTTATTTATTTGTCATATTTTTACACCGCTCAAAACTTACGTCTCTGGGCGGTTTACAACAATATTAAAAAGCAAAACATTAATTATATATTTTTTAAAAAAAATTAAAAGCAAGAAATTTAAAACACAATTTAAAATTTTAAAACAATATTCTAAAAACAACATTTAAAACAATCAAAACAATATCAATTAAAAGCCTGGGTGAAGAAATGCATCTTTAAGGACTTTTTAAAGGATGTCAGTGATGGGGAGGCTCTTTGCTAGAGCTAGCACAACATCTTTGCGCTTGTGCAACGTCCTTCGACAAACGTTTTATTAGGATGTCAGCCAGTGGCTAACATCCTACAGCAACAAACCACTTGCAGAAAGACGTTGTGCTAGTGCAATACTGTTGCAAGTGATCTGCATCTTCTGTGGCTTCACTTTTAAAATGAAAACTCAATTACTTTTCACCCCTTCTTCTCTTGAGTCCTGAGAAAGGTGGAGGCACTTCTGAACTTAGTATTTTTCCAGGACTGCAGCCCTTGTTCAGAGAAAAATAAAAGTAGAAAGCCTGTCTCCTGCCCGTGCCACTAGATAACTACAGGAATTCAAGGAATTGGATGGACAGAGCTTTGGCCCCAAATATAAGTTACAACTTCAGCCCTGAATTTAATTGGAATCCCCGAAGCACCAAGACAGCCCTGAATTAATCAGAGCAGTAAATGTGGAGAATGCAGTTCCTTTGAAAGTAGAAGTTTGAAGCCTATCCTGGCAAATTCAGGCAAATTCAAGCCTACACAAGCAAATTCAAGGAGGCAAGCAAGCTTTTCTACACAAAACAACAAGCCTTTTTTCTTCAAACAGGAGGGGAGATTTTGAGGATCTGGTTTCTCTTTAAGAAAGATGTCCTAGTGTGTGTGTCTGTGTCTGTTTTTTGCCAGAGCTAGCATTTGCCAGGGCTTGTTTTGGGAGCTCTGTGGCATTTAGTTGTTTCTCTCTGCCTGGAGAGGAACAGAGGGAGGAGTTAGCTAGTGCTGTAGTGAGTCACACCTGGTGGGAGGGGCCACATTCCTGTGAGCCACATTGCTGTTTCAGTTTGAAACAGCAATATAAGAGGTGAAGGCCAGAGAACTTAGCGAACAGGGATAGCAAACAGGGCATTGGAGTTTTGCATGGAGTTTAGCAGAGAAGTGTGCAGGGGAGCCTGAAGCGAGCTCACAAGGCGCTCAGTGGGAAGAGAAGGTAACTACTCCTCCCTCCTTCATATTCTTAGGAAAGGAGGTTGAAACCTAAGACCTAACTTTCTAATAAACAATCTCCAAATACACTCAACAGCCAACAAAACTAGTTAGGAAGACAGAATGCCAGCAGGGGAAGGGGCACTTCCCAGTGTATTACACAGAGTGTCACATGTATGACTATTTGCTCCACAGGCAGAAGTCTTGAGTGTGTGCTCTGTGCAAATAACTCCTGGCTCTCATGGAACAAATTTGCTCCCTTGTAACCAAGGTGGCAGATCTGGAGAAGCTCAAAGAGACAGAGGGGTATGTGGACAAGACCTTCAGGGATGTGGTAGAGGCATCCCACTCCAAGGCTGATAGCTCCTCTGCTGTCAGGGAGAATGAAGCTCTCAGGGGAGGAAGACGTCAGTCTGAGGAAAAGGGAATTGTTCCTTTAGAAGTGACCCCTTCCATGGATGATGAGCCCATATCTTCTCAAACAGGGGATACTCCTCTGGGGAGTGGGGGCCTCCTTATTGTGGGTGATTCAATCATTAGAAGTATGGAGAGATGGGTCTGTGACCTGCGTGTAGACCACACAGTAACTTGCCTGCCTGGTGCAAAGGTTGTGGACAGAATGCGGCAGTTAGATTGGTCTCTGGGTTTACCCGAAGGGACCATATTACACTGATTCTAAAAGAACTGCACTGGCTGATGCTATGTTTCCAAATGAAATACAAAGTGCTGGTTATTGCCTATAAGGCCCTTAACAGCTTAGGTCCAAGGTACTTAAGAGAGAGCCTTCTCCGTCGTGAACCCTGTTGCCTATTAAGATCATCTGGAGAGGTCCGGTTATAGTTGCCGCCAACTCATTTGGTGGCAACTCAGGACCGGGCCTTCTCTGTGGCTGCCCCAGGGCTTTGGAACGCACTCCCTGCTAAAACAGGAGCATCTCCCTCTCTGTTTGCTTTTAAGAGGACCTTGAAGATGTACCTGTTTTCCCAGGCTTTTAACGGAAATTAAAACTTTGATGTGTGTTTTTGTTTGTTGTGATTTTTATCTCTTTTTATAAATTTCAAATGTTTTGTTTTATATTATGTTTTGGTCTGTGCGCTGCCTGGGGATTTCTATACTAGGTGGTATAGAAATGCAATAAATAAATAAATAAATAAATAAATAAATAAATAAATAAATAAACACAAGAACGTTATATTCAAGAATCGTTCATCAAATGAAGATAAATCTATCAGAGTGAACAGAAAGCATTTTACAGGAATGAAATGTGCCTTCTACATGCTTTTCCCCCCAGTGGAGGAACAGAAAAGTACTTTGTAGAAGCTTTTTTTGGGATCTTGACATTTACTTTTTATGGTCAGAACTGCTGGTTCTCTGTATTGATTGCTGTGCTTTACACATACAAGGGCCATTGTTCTCAGTGGGATATTTCATATTCCTTTTTATATATTATTGCCATATTTCTGTGTACCAATATTTATACACAGAGGGTAAATCACATGGCCAATTGTAAAACTATTTAAAATAGATATTTTTTCCCCTTCAAACTTTTAAAAAAGTTTGTGCAGCATGTATAGCCCTTTTTAAAAATACCTGAAATTCTGACAATCTGTTCAGCAGGGAAAGGAAGTGTGTCGGGGAAGGAGGGGAAGAATTTAGTCCAGCCCCACCCCTCCTAAAGATGGGGCCATAACAGAAGGTCCCAGGTTCAATTCCTGGCATTTCCAGGTAGGGCTAGGAAAGACTCTGCCAGTCTGTGTGGATAATAATGAGCTGGATTGTCTAACTGTGTACAGCAACTTCCTATGGTCCCCTCTGCAGCAAATATAGCAGCAAATTTAAAGATGTTTAATGCATTTTTAAAGTTATATCACTGGCTAACATTCAGACTAACACTGCACTGGTGCTACAGGGAGATGCCTTTCTCTGAAGCCCACCATGCCTCCTGAAAATATGTCCTTGATTATTGCACAGCCCTCAAGGATATGTTTTCAGGAGGTATGGTGGGTTTCAGAGGGAAGGGGAGATAGGTGAAAATTAGCCTTCCCTCATCGTGCCAGTGCAGCATTAGTCTGAATTTCAGCCACTGTAAGAGAGATGAAGTTTGCATTCTTATGTTTGATCGATAAAGACATTATTTTTGTTTGTTTTGTCAAAATGTCTTAAATGAAATTTAAAATGTACCCCATTATTATTAGGTATATTTCCAATACAATATCACATAAACTGTGTAATAGTAGGTGAAATCTCTGTCACCAAGTCCAAAGGTTTGAATTTGACTATTATGTATTCAGTATATTTGTCAGCGGAATATTTCCAATCGATTTTGAAGGGAGATCTTTGAACAGGTTAATGTGAGTGTTTCCCAAGAGCTAAAGGATCTGAGCAATGCAATATAATGTGTTCCCCACTGAGAGTTCAATCAATACATAGTTATTAAAGAACATGGAAAGCAAGACAAGTAGGCACCACACCAACAGGTTATGCACAACAGACAGATGCAGGGGGTTCTGCCCCACACTTGAAAACAAAACATAAAAAAGCAATACATAAAGAACAATTAAGTTATTCATCAGAGCATTGCTGTTGCCGTGGTGAACATTTATTTATGAAAGCCATGCCATCTTTCAGTCTCCAGATTTGAGATAAGAGGCCCATCAAGTATTTACATGCTTAGATGATCCGATTTTAAGTTCGCGGCCTCTAATTAACAATGTGCAATACATTTATATGCTCATGAGACTTAGTAAAGAGATAGGACAGAATTAATGTACTAAATTAGTATTGTTGACCAATTAGAGGCTGCCTGCAGTATCAGTGCACTAGCTCCATTTGCTGGTTAGTGGAAATTATTTTTAAATGAATGTATTTTGATTCTGTTGCATACATAATTGGATACTTATTTGTCAGGGAGGCAGATTGCTACTAAAGGAAGGGCAGGCTGTTCTCACAGGGCAAGTAGTAGAACATATATATGTCGACATTTAACAAAAAGATGACTTTTTTGTTTAGATTTATGCAGGAGAAAGAGGGCAATTCCAGAGGGTTAGGCAGGGGTGTTTGAGGAGCTCGTGTGGCCAGCTTTTTGACCAGCTATGTTCACACTATAGTTGTCATTACAGTGGGGTGTAGTGTGGGAGGCTTTCATAAGGATCTGTGAAGTGGTCTGGAAAACATAGGGTTTTCATGTGTCTCCAAAGCCTTCCAGGGCCGGGTGGGCTTCAGGTAATTTAAACTAAGCCGTTGACTCTTTCCAATTCAGCTGATGATCAGGAAGCATTTGGCTGCTTGTGGCTATTACTACTCCATGCTTTACTTACCAGACTTCCTTGTTTACTCAAATTCTTGAATGCTGAGTTTTGCTAAGTTACAGAGAGGAATTGAAAGAAATAAAGCATGCTTGTGCAGAGTCAAGAAAGAAGTTGGTTGATATTCCCTAAAGTCAGAAGAAATGTCTCAGTCACTACTTTTCCAGTGGGCACCATAATTTTAGAATCAAATCACATGCTTCCCCACCCCCCTCCTTTCTAAATCTTTGCAAAAGTAAGATAAACAATTCTGTACCATCCAGGGGACTTAGCCTTGGTTGAAACTGTCTCTGGATCATATGCTCTTCCTTTGTTTGCATTAATTTTTGGAACAAGGGATCAGTGATCATCGGCTCCAGGATTTGACACTATGTGAAAAATCCAGTACTAGCTGGGGTGTTGGCTGAGTGTTTTGGAGCACATCCCGAATACAGGTCTATTGCTTTGCTTCTATAGCCTAATCTTCTTAATAGAGGTTGTTCACCTTCTTTCTTTGTATTTATAGAATTGTATTGCTTTCTAGGGTGATAGGTCAGAATCAAAATAATGATTTTTGATAATTGTATGCTGCTCTTCCTCCAATACATCTCAATGGCATCCCACTTTTAAAGCATAAAGCTGCATCCGAATTTAAGAATAATGCATGCTGTCAATATAAAGCACAGGAAAAGGTGCACCCCAAGACCAAGACCAGCAGTGATTCAAGTCCAGGCAAATGTCAACTTGATAAAAAGGTCTTTACCACACACCAAAAAGTGAGGGCCATGCAGACTTATGGGGCCTCACCCTAGTGTTTACTCTGAAACAAGGTTGGATGGGAAACATTAAAATGGTCCTGCATTTAAAGAGTATTGTATGTAATCACATAAGATTTACTTTGGTGTAGTAATTTGAGAGACCTTAACATCTGAACCAAGAAAAATGTGAGATTACAGGCATGTCCAAGAACAAGCCATCAACACAAAAATTATTTGGGAGTTGTAAGAAGGCAGTATATTTATCATAGCCAACAGCAATTAATATATATTGCCAGTCCATTAGCTTTTCCTGCTTTTACTTCATGGCTCATGAGTAACAACACATCATATTTGGCAGCTTAGTGTTGGCTTCACTTTTTAATAAGCTACACCTGCAGTCAGCCAGGACTAAACCAAGCCTTATCCAAAGCCTATTATAACCCCCAAACACACACACACACACACACACACACACACACGTGGCTTGGGCAGTGGTTTTTTGGCTGAAATCCCTTCTACACCAGAAAGAGCCAGAGTTTAAAGTCATTGTTGGCAGCAGTCATTGTCTAGGTATAGAAATAACATCCACGAGAGAAAGAAATTCTGCCCCTCACCTTCCTTAAATTGGAGGATGGAAGCTAAGCTCAATCCAAAGGGCCCAAGCATCATTAGTTGGGGGGTGGGGGGGGATGAAGGAAAACATATGTTTTAATGCCTGTGTTTGTGCAGCTAGACTTTTCAATGGCATATTTGCCATTGGCATACCTAGCTCATTGCTTTTTTAAAAAAAAGCACATTATGAAAGTATACTACTTTCTTCAGTATAGTCTCATTGAAATCCCATTGGAATGACCCAGGGGTTGGGGGATTCATTCATTCATTTATACTTTAAAACATTAACGGAGAGGAGAGCTGGTCTTGTGGAAGCAAGCATGACTTGTCCCCATAGCTAAGCAAGGTCTGCCCTGGTTGCATCTGAATGGGAGACTTGATGTGTGAGCACTGCAAGATATTCCCCTCAGGGGATGAAGCCGCTCTGGGAAGAGCAGAAGGTTTCAAATTCCCTCCCTGGCTTCTCCAAGATAGGGCTGAGAGAGATTCCTGCCTGCAACCTTGGAGAAGCCACTGCCAGTCTGTGAAGACAATACTGAGCTAGATAGACCAATGGTCTGACTCAGTATATGGCAGTTTCCTATGTTCTCCTATTTATATTTTGTCTTTCTCATCACTGATCAAAGGCATCCAACAAGAAGAAGAAAATATAATAAAAACATATACGAGCATATTGAACATTTTACCTCTGTGGAATGGGGTTTTGTAAAGTAAAATAAGGCAACAGCATCTAGAGCACAACTATCATCTTTGTTAAGCTCAGGGGCATCAGGTGGTGTCCCATGGGGCATAGGTTGCCAATGAATTGCTCGGAGTCCCCAAATCTCATTAGCCTTCTCCCTCTTCAGCTCTCCTGTCTTTCAGGGCCAGGCAGTATGAGGACTCACCAGGGGAGCCAGTTGGAAGTATAGGTCAGTTTACAAGTCAGGGCCAGAAACCAGGAAGTCAGGTCCACACAGGAGGAATGGGAAATCAGATCTTTTCAAGCTAAAGGAGATCAGGTCTACACAGGAGCGAGCAAGCAAGTAAGTCAGGTTAGTCAAAGCCAGGGTCAGAAGCCAGGAGATCCAGTCTGCACAGAGTAGGGCAAGGAACAGGCTACCTATGATGTTGTTGCAGTGAGGACCTGCAGCAGACTGAGCCCTTTTCAAGGCAAATGAATCCTGGCCATGCGCCCTGGTCTTGAAGGTGGCAGTTTTAAAGTGGCCACGCCACTTTATTCCTCAATCGCTGGCTGTGGTGTAGCTGAGGCATGGCTGCAGCTTCTTCATCTGAGCTGGAGGAGGATGAGGAAGAGGTCAAGGGTGCATCCTCAGGACGAAGGGGAGGTTCCAGAGACACGTTGTCCCCCAAGTTCTGGAGTGGGCGGGGGGCTATCATATCCCACTTCTTCAGCCAGGTCTCTGGAGTCTATCTGAGGCTAGGGGTCTGTCTTGGGTGAAGTGGGGTCAGGCTCAGGGTCTGTGTCACTTGAGGGGTGGTCAGGTTTAGGGTCCATCTCAGATGAGGAAGAGTCAGGCTTGGGGATCATGACACTGATGGCCTTTTCCAGAAAGGAAGTGCAACACTGGAGGCACCTGCACAGAGCATGGGAGAGAGCTCCTAGCCTCATCTAGCTCTCTGCTGCTTCCACTTTCATTGGTGCTCTATTATAATAGTAGACTTTTTAAATTATGTAATTATTTGTGGGGGGTATGATTGAGTTTAATTTTTAAAGATGGGGCTGTGGGCCCAGGCCCTGGATCTTTTAAGTACATAGCAATGCCACTGGTTAAGCTTATGAGATCAGCTTTTCTTATAATTTCTTGTTTAGACGCAATAGCCTTATTTTAGTTTAAATTCAAAATATCGTTCCATAGAAGAAAAGTGTTCAATTTTGTCTGAAAGGAAGAAGGCCCCACATTAAGTAAGATTGTATATCTTTCCCCCTAGAATTAACAGTGCCTAAGCTTTCCTGTTATCTATTAACTATGAAAATATTACTACGGTAAACATTTAATACAGTTATGAATTCTTTGTTTCTCTTTGATAATATAAATTGAGTCTGACAAACAAACGTTTTGAGTCTGCATTCTTAAAAGTGGTCATATTCCTTATATTGTATGAGCTACAAGTGTTGTCACAGTATATCTCCAAGCTGCTAGGAACAATAAGATAAAATAGGTTAGATAATACATATATGGGTGCATACAAAAAGGATACAAGTTCTTTTTCAGAAGCATTGCAATAGAGGCCTATAGTGCCCTGCAGCCAGTAAATGGACGGTAATGACTGCCTGCTTTGCCCTAGTGGGAGAAAAGGAAAGGAGTCTAATCAAGGTGATGAGGGGACAAGATTCATTCTTGCATGAATCTGCCTGACCTGTTGGATCTGATAGCAAGGGCCATCTCCAGGTGAGCTTTGTTTGTCATCCACAAAGGGTAGGACCTTATCTGTGGTGGCCTCCTCACTCTGGAACTCCCTACCTAGGGGAGGTGTGGTTGGCCTCCTTCCTCCTTTATTTTGGTATCTTGTAAAGATGGTTCTGTTCAGACAGAACAGAGAGATAAATTCTTCTCCCTCTCACATACTAGAACCAGGGGTCATCCCATGAAATTGATTGCCGGGAAATTTAAGACCAGCAAATGGGAGTATTTTTTCATACAACACATAATCAACTTGTGGAATTCTCTGCCACAAGATGTGCTGAGAGCCAACAACCTGGATGGCTTTAAGAGGGGTTTGGATAACTGCATGGAGGACAGGTCTATCAACAGCTACTAGTTGGACAGCCACCTCCAGCCTCAAAGGCAGGATGCCTATGAGTACCAGTTGCAGGGGAGTAACAGCAGGAGAGAGGGCATGCCCTCAACTCCTGCTGTAGGCTTCCAATGGCATATGGTGGGCCACTGTGTGAAACAGGATGCTGGACTAGATGGGCCTTGGGCCTGATCCAGCAGGGCTGTTCTTATGTTCTTATGACAAACTTTTAATCTCGTGAGTTGATGGATTTTGGTTTTATGTCTCAAGGATTTTTAAAAATATTATATTTGTATATTTGATTATAGTTTTGATTAGCTTTTAAAATACACATTGAGGCGGGTCTCATAATCCGTGAGACCTGCTTTTTCCAAAACTGCGGGGGAAGTGAGCTAAGCCCACTCTCCTCGCAGACAATCGGGCAGGGAGCCCTGGGTGGCTGGATTGGCTGCCCACACGATTGCCGGCTCCGTGATGGAGCTGGCGGGGGCTTGGGGGATCAGGGGCCGCGCGGCCCCGGAAGCCCCAGTATGCCCTGCGCAAGTGCGTAGGGCATACTGGGGAGACCCCCAGAGTCGGGAGGTGGCTTTTCGCCTCCCCTCTGGGGGTCTACTCATGAGTAGGTGCAGCGCAAAGCCACGCTGCAGCTACTCACGATCTAACCCTAACCCTAACCGGCTCCGCAAGGGGTGGGCAGGGGTACTTGAGCAGCTAACCTGCTCTAGAACCACCAGGCTCGCAGCCGAGCCCAGTGGTTCTGACGATTGGGAAAAATCGGGCTAAGCTTTCCTTGCCTGATTTTCCCCGATTGTGGGAATACCCCATTGTTTTCTTTATATTTAATATTGCCCTGGGAGTTGTTTGTGAAGGAGTGGTATATAGATTTTCTAAATAAATAAAGAGCTAGGGCTCAAAGGATGAGAATGGTGAAGTCTCTCTCTCTCTTACACACACACACACACACACACACACACACACACACACACACACACTGCTTCCAAGCAAGTAATCTGCTGCCAATCACTGGTTCCTTGTGTGCACATGCTCCTGGCATGTTCTCTGAACCCACCAACATTGCATTCTCCAGCCACACTGCCTTCTGGGAACCCAGTGTCTGTAACCTAGAGTGGAAGCTGGTTGCATATGTTAGGTTCCTGGAGACACACGTGGCTGAGGAACACAACATTGGAGGTTTCGGATAACATATTAGGAGTGGGACTTGTGGCTTGCACCAGGAGCATGTGCTTGCCAGGAACCGGCAGTTGGTGGCACCTTACTTGCTGCCATGACATGTGAAGTTGCCTGTTACATTTTTCTCAGCCCACATTAAAGAGCTCCATTGGCAACTCAAAGAATACAGGAGCAGCAACATCAGTAATCAGAGTAATTCTAAAACATGCTTGACAGGGAAGTTGCTGCCATTATATTCTGTGACTTGTAGCCTTTCACACTACACTTCATCACATGAGCAGCCTGGTTGCATAATAGAAAACTGGCCCTTGGAAAGGCAGATCTTCAGCATTATCACATTATCCGTAGCTTCTTTTGCTTTTAATGTTGCTGCCTCCCAGCTGGTTACAATTCTTATCTAGGCGCAGCCTAAACATGGTCAAATTACACTGTGCTGTTTATCTGAGAAGATGCTAACCAACAGATGTCTAATGTTTCCCAACACATCTCATTTATTTACTAGAATTAAAACCATAAACCTAAAGCACTAAGGTAATTAGAAAACTCAGCTCTCTTTTCTCATTTTGTGCCAATGAGTGATTAGAACTGGGGTGTTTCTTAAATAACATGGGAAATGCAAGCATAGTGTTTGCAGTGTGCCCTTCACACCCTTTTGCTTGTGTAAAGTTGTCCATTATAACAATGGACCCAGTTAGAGATTTGTATTGGCATGTTCTTTTAGCAGGTCTTTGTCTTCACTTGTTTTAGTAGGTGTGTTGTGCTACATAATGATTCTCTACAGTCAGAAGTGTCATTCACAATTAACTATTGTGTTAATTGGGTAGTGTTGCTTTGCACTGCACTAAGCAGCGCAGATTGTGTGGGTGTGCTATGGTGCACCCACGAGAACACAAAAGGTTGTCTGGGCAGAAAGTAGGTGGAACCCTACCTCTCCCCAAAACTGCCCTCCCTGCCCCAGCGGGGATCGTGTGTATAGCCCTATAGTAGAAAACTAGGAGTTTGCATTGCAACAGGGGTGGGGGAGTTGCTGTGGGGGGGAAATCACCAGACAGAACCCAACTGCCACCACAACTAACAGCCAAATGAAACACTATAAACATTGGGACTCTTGTGCAGGATTCTGGGGATATTTGGGGCGTGAGAGACAGTATAAGATGAGCCAGTGTGGTATAGTGGTTAGAGTGCTGGACTAGGACTGGGGAGACCCGAGTTCAAATCCTCATTCATCCATGATACTAGCTGGGTGACTCTGGGCCAGTCACTTCTCTCAGCCTAACCTACTTCACAAGGTTGTTTTGAGGAGAAACCTAAGTATGTAGTACACCGCTCTGGGCTCCTTGGAGGAAGAGCGGGATACTCATGGTCCCCTGTTCCATGTTCCCTTTCACTTCTTCTGGCCTGGAAGGGAAAGGTTGCTTACTTTTACACCTATGGTTAGGTCTTTGGAGAGATCACCTCCCACATTCCTCTGTTCTTCTCCCACCCTACTCACAGAGTCAACATTAATCTCTAGAAATGGACAATCTTTTGCACTTATTGCAAACAAATCTTATTTAGTGGATTCTAGGAAGAAATGGAAATTAGCAAGTAAAATGGGGAAAAAATGCTACTCCATCTGTTGCCTCTTGATGACATTGCACAATACTAAATGCTAGGGCTGTACAAAAGAGTCCACTGTGATTTGGGGGCCTAAATTTGATGCAGGATTTCAATCAATCAGTCAATCTGTATTATGATCTCAGACCAGCACAAGGTAAAAGGAGCATGTAACAGGTGATATTAAAAGCAATTAAAAGCAGACAAAAGCAATAGAATCTGTTCCTATTAGCACAAAGACGGTAAAGCTACTATGAAATTACTATACGATTAAAAATTATGAATGTCTTTAAAAAGCTATAAAGGAATATAAAGTTGCTAAAACAGTAGTAGGTAAGGTTTCAATGAGATTACTGTAAGATTAAAAACTATGAGCAATAAAGGAGCTATAAAATTGCTAAAAGAGTAGCATGTGGCTGGGAGTCACAGTATGGCTAAAATCCATGAGATAGAGTTGAAAGTTACATGCCATAAGCTATAAATTGCTGCAATGCTAAAATCTGTAAAAATAAATCATAAATAAACTTTAAATCATAAATAAACTTTAAAAGCAGTAGGGCTGAATGAGCGAAGAAGTTAGTTTTTGCTGGCGGTCGGAGCCAGGTAAATTCTGCATGCTGCTGCACAGAACCTGGCAACAATGTATGTTATAGATGAATTACAGTTTGAGAGTACAGACATCCCTCGCCAACCGTGGGTTTCCCAATCGTGGATTTTAGTATCTGTGACCAGGAAATTGTGACCAGTCTCGCCAACTGCAACCTGAGTATCTGCGGTTTGGCAAGGGTTTCCCCCCCACAATTTGGGTGGTGTTGTTTTTAATTTTGGGAGGTCAGGGCTCATTTTAAGGGAAAGGGGGTCATTTTCTGGGATCGAGGGATCATTGGGGGGGTCCCATTCACTCCTCTTACTCACTCCTAATGATTTCTCTATATTTTTAAACTGTATTTGTAAACTGTATGGAGTTTCTCTATATATTTTTAACTGTATTTTGCAGTCCTTTTGTGACCGCAATTCCCCTAATCCCTGTTTGCCATTGGTTTCAATTGCTCATCTACCACTAATTTGCCAACCATGAGGATTTCCCAGAATGGAACCCTCGCTGTTAGCAAGGGGTGACTATAATAGAGAGACATACAGGCAGGTCTCATCATTCACAGAGACTTGCCTCCATAGGGTTTGCGGGGAGAGCTGGCTAAGGCTGCTTTCTCTGCAGACGAGCAGGGCGGCAGCCTGGGTGGCTGGATTGGCCGCTCACACGACTGCTGGCTCCATGATGGATCCAGAGGGGGCTGGGAGGATAGGGGGCCGCATGGCCCCCGGTAGCTCCAGTATGCCCTGCATGAGCACGCAAGGCATACTGGAGAGACCCCCTGAGCCGAGAGGCTGCTTTTCAGTCTCCCGGTCGGGGGTTTCCTCATGAGTAGCCGTGGCGCGGAGCCGCACTACAGCTACTCATGATCCAAAAAACTGGGTTTGCGGAGCACTCGCTCCGCAAACCCGGTTTAAGTGGCGGGTTACTTGAGCGGGTTACCCGCTCAGGAACCACCGGGCTCACAGCCGAGCCCAGTGGTTCTCACGGACTGCAAAAATTGGGCTAGGCTCCGTTAGCCCAATTTTTGCAGACCGTGTGAATAGCCCCATGGTATTGGCCTGAGCATCCTGGTAGCCTGTCAAGAAGTAGCTGAATAAGGGTGTTTCTTACATCTCTGATTCAGGGTTTCTGAAGAATCGCATTACATTTTGGCCAAATTTGGAGCCAAAGCTTCAGTTCACAATGGAAGCTTCTGTCCCCTGGCTCCCACCTGCCTTGTACCTATCTCCTCTACCCTGGGCATAAGGCATGGGCAGTGGCAACCAGTCGGTAAGGACAGGGGTCTGTCTCCCCACCACCACCAAAAATAAAGACAGAAAAGAAAAAAAACTTAGACTATTCACACCGTCCACCAAAATCGGACTAGGGGAGCTTAGCCTGATTTTGGTGGACCGTGAGACCCACAGGTGTACCCGGTGTCCTCCAGGTGGTTAACCTGCCAAACAGCCCCTCCTCTTAAACCGGGTTTGCGGAGTGAGCTCTCCACAAACCCGGATTTTTTATTGTGAGTTGCCACAGCGCGGCTCCACACCACTGAAAAGCAGCCTCCTGGCTTGGGGGTCTCTCTAGCATGCACTCACACAGGGCATGCTGGAGCCTTTGGGGGCTGTGAGCCCCCCGAACTCCCCAGCCCCCGCTGGCTCCGTGACGGAGCCGGCAGTTATGTGGGCAGCCGCTGCGGACTGCCTGCTAGTCTGCGGGAAGAGCAGGCTTTGCTCGCTGTCCTCCCACCCACCCCCATGGCTCTTCTCACCGATCGTGAGAAGAGCCTCACTCTGTGGGTAGTTGTTGTTTTTAACTTAGTGTTCAACCAGCCAGAGTTAAAGAAAGAAAGGGGGGGGACTACCCACAGAGGTAGCCCAGCTGCTGGGAGGCAGAGAACCTCCTGCTTCTTCTTCTGGCTGCTGGAGGGAATAGCCTGCTAATGAAGGCTCTTCCCTCACCTCATTGCTTTGGATGTCCTGCATCACCGCCTCCCCAGATTAGACAAAAGGGCAAAAGAGACAAATGCACACATGTCTCTTTTGCCTTTCTATGTCTAATCTGGGGAGGTGGGCAGCAGAGAAGGGCAGGAAGCTGCAGCAGTCAGAGGAAGAAGCAGGGAGTTCCCTGCCTCCCAGCCAGGGATGTAGCTATAATTGAGCGGATGGGTTCAAAGAAGCTCCAGAGAGCCCCCCAGATCCACCCCTCCCTATTTTCTTCCATCTCCCTCACTCTGAAGGGCTGCCAGGGAGAGGGGTGAACACGGGCCCCCTCTCCCCTAGTTACACCCCTGCTCCCAGCAGATCAGCTGCCTCCTTTCTCCTCTGACTGACTGGACACTGTAAATTATCTTGTACCAGCAATGGGCTGTTTTCTTTTCTTTGGGTGTATGGGAGGGGTGCTGGCTGCTGCTAGATTTGAGTGGCTCAAATCACACCATCTGTTACCCATGAGTAGCCCCACTGGGAATAATGGGATTACTCATGTGCAACCTTCACTGCATGGTTTTTGCAACAAGCATCCTTGCCCCCCCCCCGACTCCCAGATGGCAGCAGCCACCAGTGGGCATGGGCATGGCCAGGTTAACAGGCATGGGCAAAAGTTGGATTCTCTCTCTCTTTATTTTTATGAGTGTGGCAAGGCAGTGACATCTTCTGTGTATCATTTTAAAATGGCTGCTGGGCTTTTTTTTTTTTTAACGTCTTTCCTTGTAAGAGAAAAGTACATGATTTCCTAGAAATTGCAGTCTTTTCTGGGATTGCAGCAATAGCCACAACCCTTGAAATAACCACAATTACCAGTAAGCCCTGCACCTTTCCTAGGACTACATAACGCCATTGAAGGTGACACTGTCACCTCATTGCACCAGATAAAAATAGAGCCGGCCTATCTCTTGCCCATGGCTGTAAGTGCCTACAGGGACTGGTGGAGGGACCAGAGCAGCTAAATCACTTCAGAAGCAAATTAGTTTGGCCACAGTTGCTTCAGATCAGACTGAATTGGTGACCTGTCAGTTTTGTAAAATAAAAACTTTGGTGGCTGAATCAGTACAAATCTCCTCTGAATGAATCAGCCACTGAAGCTTTGCACAGCCCTAGTAAATATCTCTGCCTCTCAGAAGACAGACAATATCAATAATCTTTGTGGAAACTCCTCTTGGGACTGCCTCTTTCTCTCACATCTTCTATATTAGAAGAAGTTGGAAGACTTTTTCTGCTGCATAGGCAAATTATAAAAACAACACCACCGCAACAAAACACCTTCCACAAGGAAAGCTGTCCTTTTTCTCCTGACTCTCAAATTTTTCTCAACCATTATTTCAGAAAGGAGGTGCCACCTTTCCTTTATCATAGTGAAGAGAGAGTTTTGGGAGTTACTGTGGATGCTATGTAGCTTTTCCTTTGGCCACCTAGGAGAACCTCTTTTACCTTAACACTCTGAACTCAGTCTGTGGAGCTTCATCATGTTGACTGTCAGAGCAGCTCCCCACCTTCTCTGGAAAAAGATCGTTGTCAAAGCATTTACATGGTCTAGAAGGAACTTAGTTGACTTTCTTCTACCTTTCCACTTACTGGATTGAGTTCTGTCTTTCCCCACAATTGTGCCAGTGTCTAATCGCAGGAGAGCCCCTGCCAGCCATCAAGAATAAAGAAGTGGCTCCAGGGAAAAGAGTAGGGGCCTTCTCATAAATTTTTGGGTTTTACATGTGATCACTATTATCCAGGGAGTGAGCTAGTAAACTTAGGGGACTCCAGACTCCTTCTAGCCAACCTGTTACTTAGGAAGGGAGGAATAATGTCCATAAGGACCAAACTACACACTACCTTAAATACACTGGTAGCAAACAGGATTAAGACAATAATTGGACCAGAAGTGAGCATATGAACATGTGAAACTGCCTTATACTGAGTCAGAAATTGGACTAGAAGTGAGTATATGAACACATGAAGCTTCCTTATACAGAGTCAGACAATTGTTGCACCTAGGTTAGTATTGTCTGCAATGACTGGCAGTGGTTCTCCAGAGCTTCAACAAGGGGACATTCCCTGACCTATCTGAAGATGCCATGTCCAGTGCACAATGGTGGTAGAGACAAGGGGGCTTAAAACTTTTTGCAGTAGCTGCTTTGGGAACAAATAGGGAACAAATTTGGGAACAAGCCCTGAACGGCTTAGGCCCAAGTTACCTTAGAGAGCGCCTTCTTCTGCGTGATCCCCACCGCACATTAAGGTCATCTGAGGAGGTCTGCCTGCAGTTACCACCAGTTCGTCTGGTGGCGACTCGGAGGCAGGCCTTCTCTATGGCTGCTCCGGGGCTGTGGAATGCGCTCCCTGCGGAAATCCGTAATTTGAACTCTCTGTTAGCCTTCAGGAGAGTCCTTAAAACGTATTTGTTTGACCTGGCTTTCCAGGGTTTTTAAATTTTAACCCGATTTTGGGGCTTTTAATTATTGTAAACTGTTTAATCCTATTTTAAAATGTTTTTATATTGTTAATTGCTATATTGTTTTTAATTTGTTTTAGTTTTTATTGTTTTAGTGGCTTGTTTTAATTGTAAACCGCCCTGAGCCATTTTGGAAGGGCGGTATATAAATCAAATAAATAAATAAATAAAATAAAATAGCCACTTCAGGAGTGATTTTTGGTGCAAAAAAAAAGGTTAATAGTCCTATCCCACACTTCCATGCCAAATAAGGCCCACCTGAGCTGTTTCAGGGCTTAAAAGAACAACTTCTAGTTCACTTCCTGTTTTAAGCATCTCTGTTACTGACAGGCTTAAGGTAAATCCTATTTAGGAAATAGGATTGTTTTGATGTAATGTGAGACATCATAGCTAGGGTTAAAGGAAGACTGACACTGCAGTCAAGGAAGGCAATCAAAGGAAGTTGGCCCATCATCTCAGCCAACACAAAAGTACTTAATACCACCTAAGCCATGAGGGAATAAAGGAAAGGCTTTCTGCTAGGTGAGTGACTGATTCTCAATTCACACAGGAAACATATGAGACTGAAGACATGCACACACACAGCCCAAGTGAGGATGGGACTCAAAATGGAGTTGTAGTTTATCAGACCTATGCAAATATGCTTTAGGATCTCCGCAGTCTTCTCTTCTTCTTTACTTTTGTCGTTTTCCCATTCTTTTTCTAATTCTGGATATAAGCAACTGTAGTTCCCTCAGTTATCCTTGGTCTATTGTCTGAAGTTTCTATAGTTTATCTTTACCTCATGACAATTTATGGTAGTTTCAACTTTTTCTTTAGTCTGTTTTACTATGTTCCCTCTTCATCTACCTCATTTTATTTTCACACACATTTTTGTGCCATTCTGCCATCATTGTTATTAATGCCTGGTGTCCTAACTGAAAGTGAACTCAAAGTTTTTCCTTATCACTATCTTTGGTCTATGTCGTTGCCTTTGAGCTTTGGTTATGCTTTGCAGGGCTGATTGTAGAATCCTTCAACTTCCTATTAATGGTATATTTATACTATAATTCCTACTGCTTCTCATCACTATGCTGTATGAACCTTCCATATTGCTATCAGTATTTTCTGTGTTGGATTATATATTTGGCAAATAAGCCCTGGAATCAGTGGTGCACCTATGTAGCTTTGGAGCCTGGACCTAAAGGCCTTCAGTCCCCACCCCCCTGCAAGTTAAGCATCATCCCCCCCCCACACACACACACAACGTGACACACGTGGATTCTTGAGGGCACAAACAGCAACTGGACCCACAAGAATGTAATATAAAACAGGTATATTCATGCAAATATGCATTAGCAGAAACATAGCAACATGCAACTTAACATATTACCATCCCACATAATTCTTTCCCCACTCCACACACCCCGTTTCTAAAGGATCCAATATTTAAACAATTGAATTTGCACAAATGTAAATGTGTTAAAAAATAATAATAAACCAAGGTAATGATGATGTTGTTGTTTTAGAGAGGAGAGATCTTGGGATTTTTGTTCTTTTTAAATGCAGGTGGTCTGAGTTGGAAAGATTAAGAAAAGCAGGCAAGAAGTGGGAGCTCCCTCGCCTCTCTGTCTCTCCCCACCTTGCACTCTTTCCCTTGGCATAGCTGAGTGCTTGAAAAGAAGGCCATCCCCCCACCCTCCCTCCTGCTTTTGCTTTTTCAGGACTTTTGCAGGATTCAGGAGCTTTGCAAGCCTGGAGAGCAGACACTGGTACATAATAAAATAAAACATAAAACAGACCTGATCTCCACGAGGGTGCTCCATTCTCCACACCCACACAAAACTCTTCCCGTTCCTCCTTTGCCAACAGGAAAGAGACAGTTTACAAATTGCAGTCCAAGCTCTTACAAGTGCTTCTGTCTCCAAGCTCTCCACAGTTTGCACCAAAAAAAGCAAAAACAAAAACCCTACAGAAGTTTCATCGAGCAAGCAGGCCAGGTGGGGCGGAGGCTTACTTTTTCTCGCCTACCTTGTGGTGTCTCCCACCCTCCTATCCCCTCCACCTTCTGTGCAGCCTCTGGTGATAGAAGGCAGATAACAATGCTCCCCCCCCCCGCCAACTCAAGCAGGACAGAGCTCAGCAGCAACCCAGAAATCTCAGCTGCGCTACAGGGAGGAGGAAGCTTCCTTGGGGCCCAGCATTGTAATGTTTTGCTTTGCTGCTGAGAGGAAGTTTGCTTTTCTTCCTTCCATCCCTTGAAGCAGCCGCTACTCCCTCTCACTCTTGCAGGAAGTAAGGAGAGACTTGGCCAGCCACCACAGAGGCAGGCAGGTGGCCCACACTCGACCATCTCCTCTGCTCCCTCTCACAGGTGTGTGGCATAAACAGGGAAGTCTGAACAATTTGGACAGCCACTGTGGAGGCGGGCAAGCAGCCCACACTTGGCCACTGCCTCTGCTCCCTCTTGTAGGTCTGCGGCATGGGCGGGGAAGCTGGAATGATTTGGCCAGCCACCATGGTGGCAGGCAGATGGCCTGCATTCAGCAGCCTGTACTTGCAGCAGCCTCTGCTCCCACTCACAAGTGTGCTGCATGGACAGGGAAGCCGGGAGCAATTTGGCCGACTCCCACGAGGCAGTCAGGCCACCATGTCCTGCACTCAATGCCACCTCCCACTGTGCACATTAGAGATTGGGCTGTTGCTGGGCCCACCAGGCCTCTCAGTCTCGCAAGTTGCACACATGGCCAATGATGTGGCACAGCAGAAGCCAGCGCCAGCAGTGCGGCAGACACCACCAAGGTCCCCTGGGGGGACATTTTGGAGGCCCCCTCCATGGCTGATAACCGGACATCCACCCGGAAGTCTGATCCAAAGAGCGCCAGTGCCTGGAATATAATTGTATGCATGAAAATAATGTTCTGGAATCAGAGAAAAGGAGGCTCATCTTTTTAGGTTGCTATTGGTTCCTGTGATATCTGCCCAGAGTCAGTATCTGGAACATTGCTGGAGCTTGCTTCATTTTCCTAAGCAGGTCAGATAGATGGAAGGTCACCAATGGATAAGTGAATAACCAGATCTGAGCTTCAACCCTGGCCTATCATTGCCACATAGCTGAGATTCTGGTCCTGACAAGGGTCATTGGGTTTCTTGTTATTGGGGCTCCTTTGGGCACATGTTAACAGGGGAGTAGTCTTTAAGTGTTCCTCAATGTGTATTGAATTACGAGGGTCCTCTGCTTTGGGATCAGCAAAGTACTCTAGCCCCCCTCCTCCTCCTCCTCTTCAAAGGAGGTCTCATCAGGTCCAGGTTCTGGAGTACTCATGCATCCTGGAAGATCATCGTGTGAATAACATATCCTTCTGAATCCATTCTTAATTAATCCTAAATGAAAACGATTTCTTGGGCAGTAATTGCTACTCAGATTAATGGGACTTACTTCCATATTATGTATGTATGTATGCATGTATGTATGTATTTGTTCGATTTTTAGACCACCCTTACAAAATAGCTCAGGGCGGTTCACAAACATCAAAGGCCCTTTAAAACAATTTAAGAGCACTGGAAGGCCAGGCCAAACAGGTAAGTATATCTGGCATTAAAAGGTTGCTGGGTTTTTTGGGTTGTTAGTTTTCGCAAGACTGCTCCCCCTGCTGCGCACTTTACTATTTACATTTTGAATATTAACAGGAATCAGAGAATAGGCTATCAAAGACACACAAAGGGTTAGGACAGCTAGTATTTATTATCTGTGACAGGGACCACAACTAAATTTACATGTGACAGATGTGTCTTTACATGACAAATACAAAGTTTAGGTCCAAGGTATTTATTTATTTATTTATTTATTTATTTATTTATTTATTATTATTATTATTATTATTATTACATTTATATCCCGCTCTTCCTCCAAGGAGCCCAGAGCGGTGTACTACATATTTAAGTTTCTCTTTCACAACAACCCTGAGAATGCCTTCTTCTTTATGAGCCCCACTGTCTATTGAGATCATCTGGGGAGGTATGTCTGCAGTTGCCACAAGCCTGTCTGCTAAAATAAGAGCCTCCCCAACTCAGACAACTTTTTAAAAGGCTGTTGATACAAAGGCTGTTCATCCAGGCTTTTAATTAGACTTTTATTAAGACTCTTGTTTAAAATAGAATTTAACATTGTTTTTAAATTTTAAATTGTTTTAAAGTTTTAATGTTTTCGTTTTAATTTGTGTTTTATTGTAAACTGCCTAATATAAATATGTTTATGTTTAAATAAATAAATAGAATTAAAATATTAAATGTGTTAGAAATAACATATCAATAACAATAATAACAGAATTAAATATAACTCTCTGGAGTTCACAGATATAATGCCCTTCTTGACTAGGTTTCAAAGTCTACCACTAGATGTGTTCCTTATAATTTAGATATAAAGAGATTTGTAAGCTGATCTTCCATTTGGCAGGCATTTAGCTTCCTCCTAGCCCTTTAATATGCACATCATGGCAAGTGTAAAATGATCAATAAGCAACCGTGTCAAACAAGGTTATTCCATGAAGCACCACAGCCTCCGTGCTGATTAGCTTCCAAGATCAAATGCAATGCAGTGGCCATAGACACAAGGTTATTGGGAGGACCTAGTGACAATATAAACAATAACGCAGAGCTGAAATAATTTGCCATCAGAGCCTTTTGAGATAGGATTACCTTGGCTTCTGCAGCCTCTCTATTTTCTTTCCCTCTTTTCTTTTTTGTGTCCCTGTAACATGTGTAACAGGGTATCTGCTTTCTTAGCAAAAGCAGATACCCTGTTGCACACATTCCCATCCCAGGGCCAGTATCAGCACTTAAGCATGGCAGGACACCTGCCCACGCCCCAACCAGAGCCCCCAACATTGTGGCTGGATGCCATCTTTTTTTAAAAAAATAAAATCCTTCTTTGTACACTGCAACATGCATCCAAGGCCATTTATCCTAATCACCAGGGTGCTTTCCAGATTAGACCCTGCAGCGGGGTCACGTCATATCTCTGAAGTGTGCTTCCACACTTCCTGTGTTGTGACACCGCAGTCCCTATGCTGACAGCAGGGTGCCATTAATATTTCCAATGCCTTGTTTTGAATTTAATTGCTGTGATATAGTGCTATGACATTGTATATCCGGCATTAAAAGGTTACTGTTTTTTTCGGGTTGTTCGTTTTCGCAAGACTGCTCCCCCTGCTGAGCACTTTGCTATTTACATTTTGAATTGCCTGAATGGAAGCATTTTGCCACTGTTGAGTGGCTAACATGGAAAGCACCCAGGAGAGCAACAGCATCTGCCACTGCAAAAGCCAGAGCCTTCTCCCTCGGTCCACCAAGTAGTGATGAGCAGGTGAAGAGAGAGCAGCAGCAACCACCTAACAGTCCCCAAAAGTGAGAGCTCTGATAGGCAGCTATTGTTCCCTTTGCCAACAAAGCTTAGTGGACATTTTGTTTGTTTGTGGTTGAATTTGTATACCACCTTTTTAAAGACAGCAGATTACTCAAAGCGGATTACAATATAGTTAAAAACAATGCAAACCAATTAGACCATTAAAACAGTACAAATATTAAATTCAAATCACACACACACACCAATTTAAAAGTTACACATGCACACCATAAAAAACAAATAAGACACAGCATACAGAGTAGCAGCAACAAGAAAACAGCACACTCATCTAAAAGCCTGGATAAAACATCTTACTTGCCTTCTAAAAACTGTAATGGAGACCAAAGAATGGATGCTTACTGGGAAAGCATTCCAAAGCCTGGGGGCAATGACCAAGAAGGCACTGTCCAGTGTGTCCTGTGTGCACAACAGCCAAGCCTCTCTCATTGTCAGCAGGCGGAGCAGATCCCCCTCTGATGATTTTGCCAGGTGGGCAGAACCCTTTGGGAGCAGGCAGTGCTTCAGATATCCAGGGTCCAAACCGTTAAGGGCTTTGAAGATCAAAACCAGTACCTTGAATTGGACGTGGAAACAAACTGACAGATAACGTACTCGTTCAGAACTAGAGTGATATGGTCCCAGCAGGCAACCCTGGACAAACCCCTAACTGCTCCATTTTGCACTAGCTACAGTTTCCTAATATTCTTCAAGGCAGCCCCACATAGAGCACATTAGAGCAATCCAGCCAGGACATGACTAAGGCTTGGGTAACCATGGCTGGATCTGCCTTCTTGATAAACAGATGCAGCTGGCACGCTAGCCGAAACTGTGTAAAGGTACCCCTGTCCACTGCCTCTAACTGAGCATCCAAAAGCAGAGCCAGGTCCAGCAATGCCCCCAAGCTGTGCACTTTCTTTCAAAGGGAGTGCACCCCATCCAGAAGTGCACCGACTCCTGGCGACTACAGTTGAATCCCCTCATCCCTTGGCTTGCCTACTGACCAGCAGCACCTTCATCTTGTTTGGATTCAATCTCAGTTTACTAGTCCAATTCCATCCCTTCACTGCCTCCAGCCCTCAATTCGGGACATCCACTGTCTCCCTAGGGTCAGGTAATAAGGAGAGATAGAACTGAGCATCATCTGCACATTGTTGACAGTCCAAGTCTAATTGACCTCTCTCAGTGGTTTCATGTAGACATTAAACAGCATGGGGGACAAAACCGAACCCTGTGGCACCTCACAGGCCAGTGGTCAAGCAGTTAAACAGTAGTCAATACCATGGTATATTTCTGGACCCTCCCTCCAAGAAAGGAAACAGTGCCTCCAAGTCCCACACTCGAGAGGCAGTCCAGAAAGATACCATGGTCAATGGCACTGAATACTATGCTGAGAGATCCAGCAGAAACAACAGGGACACACTCCCCCTGTCAAGCTCCCAATGTAGGTTATCCACTAGGGTGACCAAGGCAGTTTCAGTCCCATTCCAAGGATGGACGCCAAATTAAAAGGGGTCTAGATAATCTGTATCCCCCAAGACCTTCTGCAGCTCAGAAGCCAACACACGCTCTATCACCATGCCCCAAAAGGGAAGGTTTGAAACAGGTCTGTACTTGTCCAGGTTGGAGGGATCAAGGGAGGGCTTTTAAAATAGTGGTCTTACCACTGCCTTCTTGAGGCACAGTGGTATCTTAAAGGGAAAGTGTGCCGTCGAGTCAGTGCCGACTCCTGGCGACCACAGAGCCCTGTGGTTGTCTTTGGAGCACAATACAGGAGGGGTTTACCAGTGCCTCCTCCCGCACAGTATGAGACGATGCCTTTCAGCATCTTCCTATATCACTGCTGCCTGATATAGGTGTTTCCCATAGTCTGGGAAACATACCAGTGGGGATTTGAACCGGCAATCTCTGGCTTGCTAATCAAGTAAATAAGCATTTATTATAACCTACGCCCATCGGTCGTACCCTCCCTTGCAGGTTTTATTAGCAGTGAAGGGCAAGGGTCCAGAGCCCACCTTGGAGCTCCTAGACCCCTTCCCTCCCAGTTCTGAGCCCTTCCATGGTTTGTGCAGGGGCCCACTGATCAAAAGGCCCACAGAAGGCTGGCACTGGCTCTGCCCTGCCCATCCAAACACGGTTCTTTCACTAAAAGAAAACTCTAGCAAATGCTTCAAAGGGAAAGGAAGTTAAATCAGTAACATTTCATTTCTGAATAAGATTAGGCTTTAGAGTGTGACGGGTATGACAGACTGGCATACATAAATAACACTGGAGCATAGGGAGAAATATATATGATGATGATAATCAGCAGCAGTATGACATTTTATTTTAACTGTAGCACTGTGAATAAAATGCCGAAATCTTAACCTATACTCACTTTGGGCATAACAGCTTAGGGTGGCTTTTCTTGTATATTTAACATGTGTAAGAGCCAGACTAAATGTTTGAGGCAACCACATTTATTAAACACATGCTTATTCAATTCATATTTAAAGGGAATGAAGACGGCTTTTCATATCAAAAGGAATATGCAGGGGCCAGTAGCAAAATCCTTCCCTTCCCCACTTACCTTACCACATAGGAACATAGGAACATAGGAAACTGCCATATACTGAGTCAGACCATTGGTCTATCTAGCTCAGTATTGTCTTCACAGACTGGCAGCGGCTTCTCCAAGGTTGCAGGCAGGAATCTCTCTCAGCCCTATCTTGGAGAAGCCAGGGAGGGAACTTGAAACCTTCTGCTCTTCCCAGAGCGGCTTCATCCCCTGAGGGGAATATCTTGCAGTGCTCACACACTTAGCTACCTTAAGTAGCTCTGGTATTTGAAACAGATGCGCTGGGGGGAAACTGCTTAAAAGCAGTGGAATGTTGCAAAGGACAGGTTTTGTGCTCCTCCCTCCAAGCATAGGAAGAGTGGTTAGAGTGTTGGACTAGTGGTTAGAGTGTGGTTAGAGTGTTGGACTAGGACCAGGAAGAACCAAGTTCAAATCCCTATTCAACCATGAAACTCACAGGGTGATTCTGGACCACTCATGTATCTCTCAGCCTAACCTACTTCACAGGGTTGTTGTGAGGATAAAAATAACCATGTACACCACTCTGAGTGCTCCTCGGAGGAAGAGCGGGATATAAATTAAATCTATATCTATAACTTATATCCCGCTATATAAGTGTGAGATATAGATAGATAGATATAGATATATCACATATATGTTTTTTAATGTGTGTGTGTGTGTGTATGTGTGTGTGTGTGTAAATAATATTACACACAGAGAGAGAGAGTTTTGGAGCCTTGGTCCATCTAGCTTAGCATTGTCTACCCAGAATGGCAGTGGCTTCTCCAAGAGGAGAGGAGAGCTGGTCTTGTGGTAGCAAGCATGACTTGTCCCCATAGCTAAGCAGGGTCTGCCCTGGTTGCATATGAATGGGAGACTTGATGTGTGAGCACTGCAAGATATTCCCCTCAGGGGATGAAGCCGAAGCCGCTCTGGGAAGAGCAGGTTTCAAGTTCCCTCCTGGCTTCTCCAAGATAGGGCTGAGAGAGATTCCTGCCTGCAACCTTGGAGAAGCTGCTGCCAGTCTGTGAAGACAATACTGAGCTAGATAGAACAATGGCCTGACTCAGTATATGGCAGTTTCCTATGTTCCTAAGGTTGCAGGAAGGAGTCTCTCTCACCCCATCTGTAAATGCCAGGCAGGGAACTTGGAACCTTCCACATGCAAGCATGCAGGTGATCTTCCCAGAGTGGCCCCATCCCATCAGGGAAATGTCTTACAGCCAGAGGTGCACCTAGGTAATTTTGGAGCCTGGACCTAAAGGCCTTTGGAGCTCACCCACCCCGCAAGTTAAGCATCCTTTTTAACATGTAGGTTCTTGAGGACAAAAAACCACACCATCCAGGACAGACTAAATAGGATTTGGGGACCCCCAGGGGGTGTGGAGGCCCTGGACTTCGGCCCAAAAGTCCAGGGGTAAGAGCGCCTCTGCTTACAGCACTCATACATGCAAATATGAATATGACCAATATTTATATACCGCTTTTCAACAAAAGTTCCCAAAGCAGTTTATATAGATATAAATAAAATGGCTCCCTGTCCTCAAAGGGCTCACAATCTAAAAAAAGAGAAAGAAACATAAGATAGACACCAGCAACAGCCACTGGAGAGATGATGTGCTGGGGATGGATAGGGTCAGTTGTTCTCCATCTGCTAAATAAAGAGTATTGCCACTTTTAAAAGGTGCCTCTTTGCTCAGTTAGCTGGGGTTTACATGTAGTCTCCCATCCAAATGCAAACCAGGGTGGATCCTGCTCAGCAAAGGGGACAGTTCATGCTTTCTACCACAAGACCAGCTCTCATTTAAGTATAAAAAGTAGATCATCATCCCCATCCTCACTTCATAAGCAAATTGAACAAGTGGGGTTTAAAAAAAAACCAAAAAAACATTCAAGGGCCCCAGATGTGTGGCTCTAATACACTTATTTTTGCTTACCATGTTATCAATACCAATTAGTAATACAGTCTAGAGCAGAGATCCTCAACGTTGGGACCCCAGATGTCCTTGGACTTCAACTCCCATAATCCCCAGGCCCAGTGGCCTTTGGCTGGGGATTGTGGGAGTTGAAGTCCAAGAACATCTGGGAGCCCAACGTTGAGGATCCCTGGTCTAGAGGACACGTGAATGTGTGCATTATGCTTTACTATCAATTGTAAGACCTAACAAAAAACCAACAACTTTGCATGTAGTTAATAAAAATGCCATTGGCAGCAAGGATCCTTTAAAATCATAGCTGACTTAATGCTGGTGCTCCTAAGGAGTGCCCATGCAGTGCTTGTCCCAGTGCCGCTCAACACTCTCCCCAAAGCACAGGCAGTCTTGTGCCTTTATTTTGGGGCTTCACCTACAATCCAGAAGTTATCTATTCAAGAGAAAACATATTGCTGGCAGACAAGCACATCTGGAGCATGGGCAAGCTCCAAAAAGTATTTGCACTCTTGCGCAAGAGAGCAGGACTGCCTGTGTTTCATGGGGAGCATGGAGCAGTGCTGCGTCTAGCACAGTATGGGCACTCTGTAGGACTGCCTGCCTGAGGCTTCTCTGGATTTAATATATCTGATAATAAAACAATAGGGTGGCATCCAGACCTCGATCAGAGTGGCACTCCATCAGCAAAAGCTCCTGGGAATTGAAAAGGTATTGCTGCTTACACAAGAGGTCCTTCCATGAATGGAGCTCTCCTTCCATTCCAGGAAGGAGCTTCCAGCATCAATGTGCTGCCTCTTAAGGTCTGGACTGGACCATATCCATGGGCAAAGATTCAAAACACCATGCAGCTAATTCTATATGCCCAAGGGTCCCACCTCCTCCATAATGCAGGACAAATTTCTCAGGGCACCTAGTAGCCCTCTAGGTTGTGGTGGTAGTCTGTTGCTTTAAAAAGAAATAAAAAATGCCACCAATCACACATGAGCACATAAAATCTTTTAAAAAATCCTAGCTGCTAGGTGTGACAGTGAAAATAATTAGCTGCCTCTACATTCAGTTGAAATAAATGGAGCAAAAGGGCACAGCTAAATAGATACTAGTTTTTACTGGTGTGCCCTCTGATTAATACTGTATGACTTTACAAGTAGTTTATTTTAAAAAACTTGGAATGCCATGTTCTCCCTGCATTGGAAACCTTACTGCCACGTACAGTTCTGAAAAAGAAAGGTAGTGCTTAAAGAGTTGCACATGCATTAGGTCTTTTTTCTGGCAACCACATACTTCCCAGATCACACTTCAGTAAGTGGGTGGAACCTGTTCTTCTGTTTCCTTTCTTAGCTTTCTAAATATACTTTAATCCCCATGAAGAAACTATTTTAAGGGATTCATGTGTATGGGTATACCCATGGGAGGCTTACTTTTGGCATGCATGCATGTGTCAGCTTCACATCACTTGCATAGTTAGCACTGTGCATGCTTTCATTACAAGCAACTCTGCACACAGGCTAAAGACTCAGCTTCTGGATTTTGGGACCACAAGTTTTGGAATTTGTCCGCTAAGTTTCTAAATGCAGAGAAGGGGAAAGATTTTTTTGAAAATTTTAATGCGTGTCTGAAATATTCCTTTCAGATATCCACACAGCAGTTTTCAGCTTATTGGATCTGATTTCATACAACCTGACTGTGATTTCTCTCCAGGGACCTTAAAGATCTTGCCACTTTCAATAAACAATTATAGAAACTCTGCCAGCCTGTGGATGAGGGAAACTCATATGAAAGACTTTATCTTCCAAAAATACTAAAAGGCAAACAAAAAACAAAAAACCCCAACCCAAACACCCACCAACTGAAAACTCTCACCAGAAGATTAATAGAAACTGTCAAAATGTAGCATTCAATTGATAACTGAAATTGAATTATAGTGGAAAGCATTTGCATTACAGACATGATGTTGGCAACTTTGGTTCTTTTATTTCGAAAAAAAAATGCAAACAGATTTAGAATGTGGATCTGGGACCAATAAACCAAGGGTAAGAAAACCAAGAAACTTTAAGAGGCAAGATGGACATTAAGGTGGTAAACTCTGTTCAACGCTCATGTCATCCAGGAACAGAATTACATAGTACTCATGTTTGCACCTCTAAGAAATTTCCATTTTTTCGCATTAAAAAATCCAGATACGAAGCCGAAGCTGCCTTCTTCGCCAACCTGAAACTGTCTGACTTCAACATCATTGACACCCTTGGAGTTGGAGGTTTTGGAAGAGTTGAGCTGGTAGGTAACAGTTATTTTAGTAAACATTTTAAGTATTTTGTTTTTTGGTTTTGCTTATTGGTGTACAGTATAAGAGAAGGATTGTTAGCTTTTCCTTCCAATTGCTCTGAGGAAGAGCAGCATTACTAAGGCTACAATCCCTATGCCTGCTTACATGGGAGTAAATCCTACTGCTCTTGCTTCTGAATAACATGCATAAGATCATGCTGTGAAGGTAGGATTATAAAGTTGTCAGGCACAAAAGAAGTGCAAAAACTTTGCAATATTTTTAAAAATGAATTAGTTTAAACTAATAAAAATAAGTGAACTCCTGTTGCTTATGCGATAAGCCTAGATTTATCATTTGACAGAGGTGGGGAAAAAATCTTACAATCAATATCTGAAAATATGAACTCATATGGGCTCTGACATGAATTCAGAGAAGTTTTTAATCATTTACTTATTGCTATTATGTATTTCTGGTCTTGATCGCTAAATTGCATTAAATAACAATGTCCTAACGTAGTATAGTTATGAAATAACTGAAACTCACAGTGAAATATATAAAAAGTAAAACAATAATAAATATGTGAACTTTTCTAATTTTCATAGATTCATGTGTAAAATATACACATAGAGAAGAATCGTAAATGTTATTTTTAGTTGGGTGACTCATTTGTGAAATCATGTGAATAACAGATTTATAGCAGCAAGGAGGACTCCCTGATATTTGACACTGGTCAGACTCCTAGGAACTCCTTTAAGTTATGTACACTGCAGTAAACAGGATTAATGCTGCCTTTGCAAAAAATAAAGGATGTCCCTTCTATAAAAAGGGGTGGGGGGGGGGGAAAGGAACATTTATTGCATATTAACAGCCTCTTTTCATGATAGAAAAGCAGGTGGTGGACACGATCCAGAGATACACACATAGCATGTCCAGAATTACTTCCAAAGTTTAAGAACTCCATTCAGCAGCAAATGACCATGATCCAAAGAACATATTCCTTGAACAGGAGTCCCATATATAACATTTAAAAGGGAGCAAGGTTTGAAGAGACAGTGATAGGGCCCTGCTGGTCAAAGATAAAGGTCAAAAATGTAATTGGGCATATTCGTCCTTGAATAGTTAGTTAGTTGTTTATTTACAATCTTAGATCAAACAATTAGTCCTTGAATACATTTTAGACAACACATTGAATGTCTGCCAATCTCCAGTATACAGATGCTCTTTTCTCAACAGGAAATTTCCTTACCAGCATTGTTTGCACCAAACTCTTAAATCTTCGGTTTAAAAAGCAGTTGAGGGTTCAACTGTAGCTGCTTCTACAGAAATACTTCTAAATTACCCTCTTTTGGTTCACATCTGGGCATCTAAAGCATGCTCAGTGTAATTCTTGACTAGAATTGCAAGTGTCATGCAGGCCTGCAGGAACTTTGCATAGTCTTAGGGCTGGCTGAAGTGATGGCAGGAATGCGCACGCACAGCGGCAACTTCCGGTCACTCCCAGGCCGAGGAGGCACCGGGGCGGCAAGGAGGTACGCTGCCGCCATGCCGAACCATTTTAAAAGGCAGTGCTGGTAGGGAAATGTGGCGGGAGGGTAAGAGCACCCTCCCCCATCCTTAAAGAGACCCCCCCCCATCTTCGAACCAGCCTTAACCACCGGTCCTTCAAACCGGTTTGAAGGCCCATAAAGGGCCTCCGAACCAGTTCCATGCACATCTCTACCTACCAGACAATAGTCAAACCTCTGTAATTTGGACTAACAAAACCTCATATATAATGGCTGGTTTGATTGATTGATTGATTGATTGATTGATTGATTGTCCTGTGGAGCACCAGGGTCACTTCTGATCCTGTCACTCCTGCCCAGCCTAACCCTGCTCCCCCCCACCAGCTCTTAGCCGAGGTTAAGGGCACAAGCGCACCTTTAACCCAGCGCCGGGACTGTGTGTTTCCTTGGGCTGCAAGCAGAGACGGGTGCCTAGAGCAGCCGTCTGACAGGGGAATTCCCCAAGGCAACATGCTCACTGTGCAGTGCACTGTGACATATCTGGAGGCGGGGGAAATGAGTCCCAGCCTCTGTTGATCCACATGGCTGGGAGCAGCATGGATTGTGTCGGCACG
Organism: Hemicordylus capensis; assembly: GCF_027244095.1. Taxonomy (NCBI): domain Eukaryota; kingdom Metazoa; phylum Chordata; class Lepidosauria; order Squamata; family Cordylidae; genus Hemicordylus; species Hemicordylus capensis. The sequence continues at coordinate 240,762,961 of NC_069659.1, read as the reverse complement.
CTGAAGACATCACCAGCAATTGCCTGGGGGGAAGGTAAGCTGGATTGTGCCTCCCCCCCCCCCGCTCCCGTCCTCCCCACTATTCACACATGCCTGTATGAATAGCCTTAATGTGTTGCACAGCCAAACAGGCACGGAGGAAGGGGAGCAATTTTATCTTTTCTCTCTTCCCTCCAAAAGTCCTTTCTACTTGGAGAATGTTCCTGAGGGCTGCACAGCACTAAAGAAAACTGGTATTCTCTGAGTCAGAATTTAGACCTGCTCACTGACTATCCAGAATCAATGGCCTATAGTTTAATGTTCAGGTGTGATTTGTTAAGTATGCATATGGTGCTCCAGACGTTTCTATGAGTGTCAGTTGTTTTAAGAATGCATTCCCTTAGCACATTTAGATGCAGGTACATGTCCGTTAAATGAGACAGACAGCTATTTAAATAATTGTCAATTCTAAGAAGATTAGAGTGGGATTTGGGAGGATTTAGGGTTTTCTTTGCCTGCAAAAAGCAACATCATAGTAAGCCACACCATAAAACATGTGTAGTGAAGAATATGAGCTGTCATATGCAGTAACAGGGTTTCTCCTATGTAATTTGGTTGTCTCTATAAGTTAATAGATATTTCCAGTAGACTTGTTTTACTATTCATGGAGTTTCCTGGCTTTTTTTAGGAATCTAACCTTAGACTCATATTACAATATCTCTCAGTGGATACTATTTTTGTCCTTTTCTTCACCTCAAGTGTATCCATAAGGATCTTGAGGACAGAGGCAGAGAATCTTGTTAAATTTTCATTCATAAGAATATAAAGGGCTCCCACATTTGAGTTTGACGTGGGATGAATCAGAAATTTCCTTCTTCACAGCATGGCTCCACTAAGTACACACACAGCTCCCAAGAGGGAAACTGCAACGATAAATGAAAGGGAGGAGAGCACTCTTTGTTTCTGCTGCCCTTTTCATGTCCCTGAAGAAAGGGAGCAGCTAAGCCCCCACTTCTGAAGATGTGGAAAGACCAAAAGCAAGTTAGAGTCAAATTATAAGGATCATGAGGGAAATTACAAGAGGAGAGGGTGAAAGGAAGAGGGTGGTTGCTATTTTCCCCCTGTTGGCCAAAACATGTGTCTTCTTTAGAGCCCTATACATTACTGAAGTCCCCCTGAGAGCATTTGGTACTGAAGAAGGGATGTAAAAGGATAAAGGGCAATGCTGATTATGGATGAAGGAGGTCTTAAGATATGTACTTATACTGGCATTGAATAACTTCATAATATGTCTAACTATGTAAAGCCATCAGTCTATGTACTCTGCTTGCCAAAAAGAAGGAGAACTTTAGGAAACTCTGTCTGTAAGGTCGTATTTCTGATCAACAGAGCTGGAGCTGGAGTGGGCTGGGGGTAAGGCAGGAGCCTATATCCCTTCTCCCACGAGCTGGGGGCAAACAGGGTTCCGCCACTTGCATGCCCAGATGAGCGGCATGGCAGTGAGCAGGAGGCGGGGAAAACACGCCGGGCCATAGATAGCCTGCAGTGCACCGCAGGAGCAGTGTGGCGCATTAGGAAATATGGCTGTTGCCAGGATGTTCCTTCTCCTGGCACCTTTGGAACAGATAGCTGCTGGCAGCTCAGAGCAAGTACATGACTGAGTAGTAAGGTAGGAGGCATGTGCTCTTCCTACCTCACTTTTAGCCTGCGTTCCAAAACAGGGTTACCCATGAGAGGAATGGCGGGATCAGGAGTGATCCTAGCACTTCTCACAACCAGCCCTATCTGGGCTAGCCCTGTCCTACCTGGGTAGGGATGGTCATGAGAAGTATGTGTGTGTGTGTGTGTGTGTAGTCAGTACCTAGCAGAGTATCACATATAGCATCACACTCAAGAGACAGAACTCAGAATGGAGTTATACAGATAGGAGCAATTCCTCTCTATCCAGGGCTATGCAGATGCTTGATTCTTAAGGCTGTCCCCACAGATGGGCCTAATCAAGCATGGGCCTAAGGTCCAACTCCTTTGCAGTGGAGGAACAGCTCTGAGAGTCACATGTGGAGGGATAAGAAAACATAGTCAAGTCATGCACCTCTGCTATATTTTTAATCTATATACCTGACTTGAGAAGCAGCTCCTTCTGGACTCATCATCTCCACCAAGCAATGCTCCCCTCCCTAGCTTTTTCAATGATGCAGGGGCCTTTGGAATAAAACTATTGACCAATGGGGGGGAGGAGGAGGAGGAGGAGGAGGAGGAGGATCTGCTGCCACTGCCTGACCAAAGAGCCATGGGAAGTGTCTGCATGCCATGCGGGGGGGGTTTGCTGTCCCATGCCCACACACCAATGAAGGGGTTGACCCTCACCCAGGTACTGTTGGGGGCATCCCTGGCCCATGCACTAAGGAGGACAGTGCCTGGCCCAGCCCCAGTCCCCAGAGCAACTTGGCATCAGCCCAGTCAATTCTTAAGGCCTTAATGGGGTGACAAGCAACAAATTATCTCCCAATCATGTTGTGTCACCAAGTGCACTTCTTTCCTTCATGCTGCATAAGTGAATGGTTGCCATTCACATGAAGAAAAGTAAAGTGCTATATTTGGGGACACTGTTGCACAACAGCAAAATGTGGCCTCACCCTGATACTGGGTGACCCAGCCCTCAATGAGGAGTATCCCACATGGGAGTACAGTGGTCTGCTCCTCCTAGTGGTCCTTCACATTAAAAGCCATCTCCATCCATCCACTCACCTCACTTATCATAATGACATGCATTTTGCTAGTTCACAAGAAATATGAACTGTTTGATTAAAATAAAATGCAGCTCTGCTTATAACACCAAAGACAAATACATTTTAGTTTTCAACATAAACATGGACAAAATAATCTGCCTCTTTTGCCTCTCTTCTCAGTTTTTTTTTTTTAACTTAAGAAGAATGGTTCAGGCTGACCTAAATCTACACATCTATCAGACTCAGTGGCATCACTATCATCAATTTCAGCAGAGTCTGCCAAATAAGCAGAGGCTGTTCTAAGAAATGTCTGTCTCGTATTTCTGTCCAAAGACATAATAAAAGGAAGTCATATAAGACAGCCAGACATCCTATTTTAACAGCTATAGGTCAACAGAAATAAACAGCACCTTCTTCTCTTTTAACTAAGGGATGATCTACAGTCCAAATTATCTTCCCGGTGGGAGGCTGTTCTGTTTTCATATAGTGGCTGTAATACCCAGTGTATCTTGCCATATGGATCCTCGCAATCGGGTAGAGTTCATAAAGCAGAATGCAAAAAAGATTGATCTAGCCCTTTAGTAGCTTCTGTGTACTGAAGTGCAGATCTTGTAACCGGATAAGACTCTGTTTAGGCACCATGAACAATCACATCAGCTGGACAATATACAAATGTCGTTTAATAGGATTCTAAATTTATTGTTGTATTCATTCATTCATTCATTCATTCATTTATTACATTTTAGACTGCCCCATCCAAAGGCTCTGGGTGATGCACAACAACTTTAAAAAGACATTTAAAAACCCACCATTTAAAACACACTGCTTATGGTTAAATATAAAACCATTTAAAACCAATTAAAATACTAAAAACAATTTAAGAACCTTGCAAGGCCAGGCCAAACAAGTAAATTTTTTGAGCTCTTGTAAAGGCCAACAGTGAGCCTAAACTGTGCATATCTGCTGAGAGTGCATTCCATAGGCTTGGAGCAGCTACAGAGAAGGCCCGTTTCTAAGTCTCCACCAGATGTATGGGTGGTAACTGGAGACGGACCTCTCCAGATGACCTCAATGTGTAATGGGGGTCATACAGAAGAAGGTGCTCTCTAAGGTAGCCCAGACCCAAGCCGATCGGGGCTTTAAATGTAATAACCAGCACACTCCCTCTGTCGATTCCCAGGTTAAGGTCATCTATCAGGCTGACCAAGGCAGACTCAACCCCATAGCCAGCTCTTAAGCCAGTATGAAATGGGTCTAGATAAACAGTTTCCTCCAAAACTGCCCGGAGCTGGTTAGCCACCACTCTCTCAATCACCTTGTCCAACCATGGGAGATTGGAGACCGGCCTATAACTATCCATCACTGAGGGATCTAGGGAAGTATTCTTAAGAAGTGGTCTAATCATTGCTTCTTTCAAACAAGGAGGCATCCTACCTTCCCTCAATTATGAGTTAATAATATTAACTAGGCCATCTCTAACAATTTCCCAATCCCTCCTAGATAGAACAGCCAAGTCGGGAAAGGATCCAGAGAACAAGTGGTAGGCCGCACTGCCCCAAGCAGCGTGTCCTCGTCCTCAGGCATCACAGATTGAAATGGATCCAATCTAATACTGCAAGAGGGATTGCTGGACACCACCTTAGTAGGCTCTGCAAAAACAGTGGAGTCCAAGTCAGCCCAAATACTTTTTTTGTCCACAAAGAACCCATTAAAAGCATCGCAGCAGAACAAAATCTCCGCAGACTGGTTTGAAATGGAAGGAGCCTGAATCAAACTCCTCACAACCTGGGACAGCTCGGTTGAATGCAAACCTGCAGACCAGATTTGGAGGTGGGGTTTTTTTGCAGCATACATAAAACTTCAAATGGGCTCTATGCTGTGTCTTGTCAATTTCGAGCCGATTTCTCCTCCACTTACACTCCAGTCACCTACCTTGCTGCTTGAGACCCTGCAATTCCTCTGTATACCATGCGGCCACTTTTGAAGCAGTTCGGGAAGGACAGTTCGGGAAGGTCCTTTCTGCTGCCCTGGTGAGTTCCCTATTCCAGGTTCCCACCAGGGCATTGGCAGAATCTCTGTCAGCACAAACACTCAACCCTCCAAGGCCTTTAGGAATCCTACCGGGTCCAGCAGCCTTCTCAGATGGACAATTTTAATAGGTCCAACACCCCTGCAGGGCTGGGTCGTGGCCATGAAAACAAACTTAACCAGGTGACGGTCTGTCCATGACAATCGGGAAATCACAAGATCCCCCACCCATGGAACACCCCCCTGATCTGAACAAAGACCAAATCGAGTGTGTGACTGGCAACATACAGGTGAAACTCGGAAAATTAGAATATCGTGCAAAAGTCCATTAATTTCAGTAATGCAAATTAAAAGGTGAAACTGATATATGAGACAGACGCATTGCATGCAAAGCGAGATAAGTCAAGCCTTAATTTGTTATAATTGTGATGATCATGGCGTACAGCTCATGAAAACCCCAAATCCACAATCCCAGAAAATTAGAATATTACATGGAACCAAGAAGACAAGGATTGTAGAATAGAACAATATCGGACCTCTGAAAAGTATAAGCATGCATATGTATTCAGTACTTGGTTTGGGCCCCTTTTGCAGTAATTACTGCCTCAGTGCGGTGTGGCATGGATGCTATCAGCCTGTGGCACTGATGAGGTGTTATGGAAGACCAGGATGCTTCATTAGCGGCCTTCAGCTCTTCTGCATTGTTTGGTCTCATGTCTCTCATCCTTCTCTTGGCAATGCCCCATAGATTCTCTATGGGGTCAAGTCAGGCGAGTTTGCTGGCCAATCAAGCACAGTACACTGTATACTTTTCGGAGGTTTTAAGTGCCAGCAGTCTGGTTCCATCTTGATTCAAGTGGCGCCTGTGGCTTTTGTACAGGCTTGTCTTGTCCCAAAATGTATCCCAGTGCCTAACAAATCTAAACCCCTCCTGCAGGCACCACCATATCATCCACACATTGTGACCCCTCAGCTCTGCTTGTCTCACTAGCCCTGCACTTAGAACAGGTAGCATTTCTGAGAATGCTACCTTGGAGGTCCTGGACTTCAATCTGCTATCTAGCAGCCTAAATTTGGCTTCCAGGACCGCCCGACATTGTTGGTCCTGATGTGCACCATGACAGTTGACTTCTCCCCAGCACTAACTAGATGTTGTGTGATATCCGCAACCTTCCCACCAGGCAACCAAGTCACTGTGTGGTCTACACACAGGTCACAGATCCATCTCTCTATACCCCTAATGATCAAATTGCCCACTGCTAAGAGGCCCCCACCCCTGGAGTATATCCTGTGCAAGAGGATATGGGCTCATCATTCACAGAAGCACCTTCTAATATAAAGAACATTGGTGTGTGTGTGTGTGTGTGTGTGTGTGTGTGTGTGTGTGTGTGTGTGTGTAGAGAGAGAGAGAGAGAGAGAGAGAATGAATGAGGAGAGGGGGGGTGCCGTAGAGTCATAGTGAATGCAAGTTTAAAGCCCACCCTGGCTTTTGTGGTAAAAACTTGAAAAGATACAGAGAATAAAGAAATCCATTTGACTTTATTTTCTGACAGCGGATCTAACTCTTTTTTCAAGAGGAAATATTAAAACTTGCTAATTCTCTGCAAGGTATCCTTTTGCATTTGGATTTACTGAGAATTATTTTACTTTAGCTACATCAGTAATAAACTTTCAGTTAAAGTATCTGAAAGAGAGATTGGTGTTGTTGGTGTTCTGCTTGCACAGAGGGCATCCTCTAGAAACCCTCTCAGAGTTCAGCCCCCAGCATATCAAGAGTCTGGCCTTCTGCAGGATTTTGACGTTTTTCATGGCTGTTTAGGGGGGATTTGATATTAGCAGGGAAGTCGCAGCCATCACCAATAGCACCATACCAGTTGAGAGGGATTGTGGAATGAACCTTGCTCTGGGGACCAAGCTAACTTGAATGTCGTGGTCAGGCTCAGGGGTGGATCCTCCATTCTGTGGCTGCCTGGAAAGAACACAGGCTGTCAGAGGGGGGCTACCAGGGACAGGAGCTTCCAGGTGGAGATGCCACCTGCAACCTCCACCACCTGCTGCCATTGCCTCCATTTCCTGCTACCTCCACCAAGGCTCACCCTCCCTCTCTCCCACTCACTGCTGGCTTCCATGGCTCTGATAATCACTGCAGCCACCGTGGCCGGCAAAGGGAAGCAAGCTGGCCATGGTGCAGTATAATGATGCCACAACTCAATTCATGTACCAAGCAGTGATGTTATTATAATACGCCATGGCCAGTTTGCCTCTGTTCGCCAGTTCTGGTGGTTAGCAGGGCCATGTAGGCAAAGCGGGGGGGGAGGGTCTGGCTGCAGGGGAGTTGCGGTAGCAGCATTCCACAAAAAGAATTGTACATGGGCTGTCACCAGCAGTCCATAGTCAGGCTCCTTTGTTATCTCCACTGGGACAGAGAAGTCCTCCCTGTTCCCATGTCCAGGACTGCTCCGAGGTGTAGAAGCAGACATTTTTCTGGGTGCAAGAAGTTCTTTCTCCTGCTGATAATGAACCCATAGCTTTGTAGGCAGGACTACATGAGGGACATTTCTTTGACCTTGCTGGCTGCCCAGGGGATCCAACTAAAGGATAAACTGGTGGTCCTGAGGTGCACTACCAGGATCACCAAAATATTCTTACATTCTGGAGCAGAAAAGAGACTGAAGGGTTTTGTATTGCTATTGTCTCCTTCCTTATTAAAATCTCAGAAAGTGATATTATGGTAGGATTGGAATACACCTCTTTCAGGTCAATCAAGACCCTAAAGTATCTTCTCTATAGGAGGCTATGCCTCTCAGGGTTTCCATCCAGAATGTTCTTACACAGGAAGTGATTGAGGAATCTGAGATCCAAAATCACTCTGATTTTCTGGGGAACTGTGTCAAATACTGAGAAAATCAAGAGGAACTTGCTGGGAGCAGAAATGGTGTCTCTAGTAGATAAATGATGGTGACAAGGACTTGGTGTTTGCCTAGATTTCAGTAGACATGGGCAATAGGGGAAGCAGAATGGAGTATAGTTCAAAGCTATATGCCTAGCAAACCCATCTGTCCATGGTTATAGCTTCCCACCAAAAAAAGTTGTAAATTACCTCATACCAGGGGAGATTCATCATCAGGCTACAGCAGATTTTTCCAGCTGCTTGCTTCTGTGGTTTGACTTGAAAGATAAGGCTTGGTGTTGGAATTGGATACAGACCACATGGTCTTTGGGGCTTTGCTGTTATAGTACTGGGAGGAATTTATGTGGAGATTAAATGTGTGAGAACTCTCTTACTTTAATTGTCAGTTCCTTTTTGGTAGCAGTGGGGAGAGAGAGATTGCTTTTTGTCTTTAGTTTCCACTGTGGCAAGTGTTTATCATCTAATGGAGGTTAGGAAAAGGTCAAGGCCTTTTATATGGTGCCTGCATAATTTCCAGAAGGTCAAGGAGTACAGTGGGAGCTAGACTGCCCTGAACAATGAGGTAAGGGTTTGCCACATCCTGGATGGCAAGAGCCAGATTGCAAGAGCCATTTCATTCACTAGGGAAACAATGATGGCTTGCCATATTGTCTGCTGCTCTTCCGCAGGCCTAGGATGAATGGGAGTAGAGCAGCAGCCTCTGACAGAAGTGATCCAGGGGGGAAATGGCACGCCGTAGCCTTGGTCAGTTCCTTTTTGGTAGCAGTGGGGGGAAAGAGATTGCTTTTTGTCTTTAGTTTCCCCTAGGGCAAGTGTTTACCATCTAATGGAGGTGAGGGAAAGGTCAAGGCCTTAGGAAAGGTCAAGGCCACCATAGTTTTGTACAAAGGGGAACGGGAGAAATTGAAGCAGATAGGGCTCGTTTTTTGGACCTAGGCTCAGGACAGTGCTGGATAGTGTGTTATCCTCAGAAGCACTGGCAAGCCATCAAGGTCCTTCACCACCATAGTGGTGGGGGTGGGAAGTAGAGGAAAAGCTACTCAAAAAAGAAAGGATGAAATTTAAGTCAGGGTTAACTCTTCTGGATGGTGTAAACAAAAAAGGAGTTCTCTATTACACAGAATTATGGAATTTTAGAATTGAAAGGGAGGTTTTCTAGTCCGAACTTTTGCTAAGTGCAGGACAGATAGCTGTCCAGTCTGTGTTCGAAAACCTCTAGAGAAGAAGAACCCATGAGAGTACGCCCTCCCTAGCATGAGGGGACCCGAAAAGACTCAGTGGTAAAGCAATGCTTTGCATGCAGACAGTCCCAGGTCAATCCCTGGCACCTGCATGCATGGTTAGGAAAGACTCCATGTGAAAGCCTGGAGACCTGCTGATAGTTAGCGTACACTGTCCTGAGCTAGACGAACTAGCTTCCTGAGCTAGGAAGTTTTACCTATTAACCTGAAAAAGCCAGAAAGGAGAGAAAGAAGTCTTATTGGTTGAACTCCAGGATAGCACACAGGACCAGCAGAAAAAACAAAACAAAACCCCAACAACACCCCACACTCTGCCAGGAGCATTTTCAGACAGCAAGCTTTATCGTGGGTTTACTGTGAGGCTTTACTGTGAGTGGATTTTCTTTACCCCATACATAAATCAGGCTATATTCCAATGCCTAATGAAAATTCTGAATGATATGTTGAATGTTCCCCAATAGCTCACATGGACTTCAGGGTAAATCTGGCCGATATGTACATGTACACCCGCCATTCCGGAGAAGAAGCAAGCTAATAACTGCATCTGGAAATGCGCCTGAAGGCAGAGTCGGAAAATTGGGGAGAATGTCTTCTCCAGATTAGCAATCAAATTTGCTGGCCCTGTCTTCTGATCAAAGAGGAGTTAGCCCTTTGCTTGCCTGTCCTCACACCATCTAAATTGTCATAGAAAAACACCTGGGGAAAAGAAATGCTAGGGGGTTGGGCGGGATTGAAAAATCTTTCCCAGTTGAGACTGTTTCCAAAAGTACAAAAAGACAAAAGAAAGAACGATGTTAAATCGGTGAATCCAAGACATGATTGAATCTTCTGGCAGTTTGGTGTAATTATAGTTTGTTTCCAGGTCCTGTATGTCAGCCAAAGCAATTTATTCTGAAAAGCTTGCTCTTTGTCACTTCCTTCCTGGATAAATTAAATGGTAGCTATCTGTTGCAATACCTGGCATTACAGCATAAAACATTTGTCATCAAAGAGGTTCTGTTACTGACTTAATCTGCCCAGACTTTCATAGTAAATCTCTACAAAGATCTAGGTTCTACTTCAGCAGAGCTTTTCATCCCCTACTTTCTAATATGTACTTAGGTATCTTCTCAGGTATCAGTAAATGTTTTATCAGGATGTACTGTATGTTGTAGTTTTCTGGTGCTCAAAGTAGTTTACTGGCTCCCTATAGTCTTTCAGTCTAAAATTGTAAAAGTAGCTTGAGATGCCTTTGAAATTTTGCTGTAGTCCATCATGCTCCCCCAGGATAAACTGAGTATCTTGTTTGTGTTGACATTAGTGACTCATATTGAAACTCCTAAGAAAACAACTCACACAGATAGAGGAGCTATAACCTATGGTGTAAACAAATAAACAATGTTCTGGGGGCATTTGTTTCCCTCAGAACACTAGTCTGGGCATACTTGAGAATTAAAATTTCTTTAGTGATTAGTTTAGTAGGGCTGTGCATGATCACAAATTCCAAATCTGATCCAATCCAAAACCATAGGTATTAGTATGGGGGTATTTGGACCCTTCAGAATTCTGGTATTGGCTTCAGTATTGGATCCCCAGAAGGAAATCCAATAAAAATATTGGTGAAAATCCCCATAGAAGTCTATGAGGAGTTTTTTAAAAATCTCCGGAAAAAACACCAAGACAGGGAGCTCTGAAAGATGGGTCATAAGTAGGTAGTGATGGCAGGAGTCTTGTGTATGTAATTACAAGTGAGTCCACCCATCCATTGATTATTATTTTTTAAACAAATCCAGAAATTGTACTCACATCTGAGAATTGTAGAAGTAAAGTGATGTAACACCAAAGAATCTCAGGGGAAGTGATGAAACATCTGAGGATCAACTGCTTAATTTTTTATTTGTAAGTAAAATAATAAGCAAAATAAATCCATGGGCAGGCAGGTGGGCAAATAGATGGCAGAAGATTCCCACCCCTGTCAGCCACGATGGAGGAAGGCGGACTCCATTTTGTATCCCACCAACATTTAGAGCTTGATAATAGGGATGTGCGAACTGGCTTGAGATCAAGATCAGCTAGGAGCCGGTCCAGGGTTACAAAAGTTTTTTGTTTTTTTTTAATTAAACTCACCCCCAGTCCCTGGGTAACTTTGCTGCCTCTGAGGATTTTACCGCACCCTCAGGGAGGTCTCTGAAGCTTGCCCCTCCCCCCGCCAGCCTCCCCCCAGCCTTTACGGGGCCAGGTCAGCCCATTTTGGGGACTTTCTGGCCCTCTCCTGGCTCAAAGTGGCCATTTTGAAGGCTGTCATGCATGCATATGGGCTAGTTGCGTGCCCACGTCAGGACACTTAAAAAAAAAAATTCAAACCCCAGACCAGCTCAAGCTTGAGTTGGACCGGGGCGGGTGTGTGTGTATAAAACCAAACATGCCCATTCCTGTTCAAATCTGGTCCAGACTCGAACCAAACCAGGCAAACCAGTTTTTTGCACACCCCTACTCCAGAATGCTCCAGAAATCCCCCAACTGTTTAAGATGATTCCATACCAGAATAGGCTTCTCTATTCTTGGTCTGAATTATGTCTGGAATGGCCCATATTGGGCCATTTCTGGAACTCTGGAACTGATATTGCACAGTCCTAGAATTAGTACTCAAGGTTAAGCAAATGGAGAGTCATATAATTTACTAAGGGCTGGTTCAAACAATATATCCTCCAGCTTCTCAGGAAAGAAGCATGGGTGTGTACATCTCCCCACCTCCATCCACCTATTTTGCTGCCATTAAATCACATAGAGAAGGGAGCCAGTTCATCTGAATTACCCCCCAACAGACAGATAAATAATATGATTAAGTAGTGGTGAGGCAGAATGCCAGATGATGAGGGAAACTGTGCAGCCATGCATTTGAAAGGACCAGTGAACATAATGGCTGACATTCTATGCAGTGCAACATGGATCACCCATAACATTCTGCTGTAGGTGTCTAAGCCCTGGTGGTGCAGTGGTAAAACTGCCGCCCTGTAACCAGAAGGTTACAAGTTCAATCCTGACCAAGGGGCTCAAGGTTGACTCAGCCTTCCATCCTTCCGAGGTTGGTAAAATGAGTACCCAGAATGTTGGGGGACAATATGCTAAATCATTGTAAACCACTTAGAGAGCTTCCAGCTATAGAGCGGTATATAAATGTAAGTGCTATTGCTATTGCTAAGCAATGCCTGTGGTGTTGCACCAGAGTGTTCTTGCACTAATTCTTAAAATTGCACACTTGCACTTGCATAATGGTACTTCCATTATTTCTTTTGGAAGTGTGGCTGCACAAATGTGATTGCACAGTTTTAAATACTAGTTGACCCGGCACAGAGCATCTGCACCCCTAGTTCTCCCTGTCTGCCCCCCACCGCCACAACCAATCCAGCTCCCGGCCCCATCTTCATTTTGTCTCCATCCCTTCAGCCGTTCTCCCCACATCCCTTTGGCCAGTTCGCTCTCCCCCCACCCCACACACACACTTCCCTTCAGCCAATTCGTTCTCGGCCCCCGCCCCCGACCTTCCCTTCGGCCAGTTCACTCTCACTCCCATCCCCTCAGCCCCAGTTTCGCCACCCGCACTGCCGCCTGCTCAGCAGTCAGAGCAGGTGAACAGTTGGAGCCAACGTGCACTCTCCCACTGGCTCACAGTGGTGCCGCCGACTTGTCGACCTCCCTCCCTCCTCAGAAGGCTGGCTCAGAGAGAGGCTCCCCCTACTGTGCTGTGCTCTGTTCTGCCCTGCCAGGAAATCTCTCAATATGTGCCACGTACTTAGGGATTTGCTATGTCCTAAGGATGATTTGCTATGTCCTAAGACTATTAAATATAATGATTAGTGCAAGAGCACTCTTGAGCAATTCTGTCATTGTTGCTTTCAATGCCTGAAGCAGCACAAGTGGTTCAGAACTTGGCATATTGCACTGCACAGAATCTCAATGTGTGTGTGTGTGTGTGTGTGTGTGTGTGTGTGTATACACACACGCCACCAACTAGCACTTCTTCACACTTTAGTGTGACCAAGGAACAGAACCAAGGATGTGATTATGCAGAAAACTGGGGTTGATTCTCAGTGGCTGAGCTCTTAGAAAGATACTAGGTCAGAGCCCAAGTATAGCCTAGAGGATGTGGGGTGGTGATGGCCTGAATGGCAAGTACTTGCCCATGAGCAGGGAAACGAGGCTAAATTGTGGGTTCTGCAAATGCATTTCTCTGTATCAATATGAAATGTCCAGAATATCTAAGATTGTGATTTGAGAGACATAAAGTGTGCCGCCATATATGGCAGGAACTATACATTCTTGCATTTCTGTCACTGGCAGCAGAAGAGATGGACAAGTACCATATACCAATTAGGGATGTTCAGAGTAGGGCTGAAGTGAACATTCTCAGTGGAAAACCTTAACATTGAAATTTGTGTGAGCGGGAGGAGTTCTGAAATCCCTTTCCATTTGTGTGTGAAATTGGGGCGGGGGGAGAGATGAGCTCACCAGGGTTACTCACTGGTGGGGCAGGGGGATGAGCTCACCAATGTCCATTATGGGCATGACTTATTGGCAGGTACCATTCTTTTACCCGCAAAGCCCTCAAGAATGTCATTGTAGCGTCATAAGACAGAGCCTTCTCTGTAAAACAGATAGCTACCAGCCAACAGTCATGGAGGGAAGCATTTCTGCAGTGAGTTCCTCTTCATTCCTGCACAAGGGTGGCTCTAGGAGGTAGAGTAAATGCTAACCCAGACAAGTAGTTTGCTTCCCCACCTGCCCTCCCATTTCTGCATCAGAAATCTAATAGGTGGAACACAGCTCGTCCACCCAAACATGTACTTTGCTCCTGTTTGTTTGTTCATTTATTTATTACATTTCTAGGCTGCCCCATCCAAAGGCTGGGGAGTAAATTAAAGCACTGCCCTTGAGAACTCTAGACAGATTCAGATTATCATCACCGGTTAGCCAATGTGATATGAGCACTCAGTGGATGCACATCTGGCCCAAATGGTATGTTATCCCTGCCCCTAAATAATCATGTGGTGGAACATATCAATCATGCCTAATTGGGCATACTGTTTTAGGTGGTAGTGTTTTAACCACGATTAGTCCCTGTCCGGATATTCCATCCCCAACTTGATTATGTGGAGGAGGGGTTGGAACATTATATGAGGGGGAGATGTGCATGCATTTGCTCCTTAGAATGCATTGCCCAACCGGCTGAGCAACAATCATCCAGACCAGTCCACTGTTGCAGTGATGGTGGCCTGGCCCTCACGCATAGAGATTCCATGGTATGGGGAGAGACAATATATTTCCATGCACAGAGATGCAGTGCACTCCTGGGGATCTTTCACTATAGAAGTCCTCCCTCTGTGAATACTCATCCCTTTATAATTAAACTATTTTCCTAGTGCTTATATGGACTCCATATATTATCAGAGGAGTTGTAGACTTTAGAATTTGAGGAGTGTGTGCATGTGCGAGGCGGGGAGGGGGGAGATCCCCAATGCACACAGAACAAGAGTGGATGGTCTCTACCACTGGAACTATAGACCTTCTCCTGTCTTATTTATTTATTTATTTATTTATTTATTTATTTATTTAATCATATTTTTATACTGCCTGATATGTACATCTTTAGGCGGAGTACCTAGAGGCACTCTTCCTCTTTCATTGGCAGCCCTCCTCCGCCATTTGCATATTCAGTCATCTCCACATTGAGAGAGTTTTCAAATTGTTTTGCTATGAATCTGTAATTTCTCTAAATACAATCATATGTATCTTCCAAGCTTGCAAAATTTCAAAAAAGCAATGATAGATGTACTATGTTCAGACTAAATCAATTAATTTGCTACTTAAGATACGTGATGTTCCTGTGCTTGGAAATAATATTTATTGCTACTGTTAATCTTACAACTCAGCTGCTAGGATTACTATAACTCAGTATGTGTTCTATTTAGCCTCTCTATATTCTAAATGCTTCTATAAGTAACAGCTGTTGCTATTTTTGGCTGTTCAAATGCATATATTTTGGAAGGCCATGGAAGCAGAATTTATACTTTAAACAGAAAGGAAGGAACCTTGCACTGCTGATATTAGATATTGTGCTTAGCTGGATATTACAAATCCTGATAAAAATAGATCACAGAATTATTGCATAGAGTTCAGCTTATGTTGTATATAGAAATCAGTTGTGCTCTGAGATCATTCTGTTATACTCTGTAAAAGAGCTATCACACATCACTAACCTGACCAAAATTTGCCAGATATGGAGCTTTCTGAGCCCTGCACACATATATATATCCAGTTTAGATCTGCTACAAGATCAAACATGATTTAAATATGAAGGCCTATAGTGGCAAAAGTACCTCCACAAAAAACCCTCCATTAAGTACAGGGTTAAATAACAAGATTGATAAAACCTATTTACACATACACACATACACTTAACCAGGGCTGTGTTTATTCTGCACAAATGTGTCAAAACTGCTCTGGTTATCAAAATTGTGAGCAAAGGAAAGGATTCTATGAGCTGTAAATTGTGTAAATTAAGCAAAAGTTGCATATTTTAAATAATGTATTCTGCTTCTCCTAATCATGGTGATACATTCTGTAAAAAATTGTACGGGTCACTTAATCTGAACTCGTGTTCATTGGAAATGACAGCATTTCCCATACACTGTCATAGCCTTAAGGACTGGAAACTTCCTTTCTTAAGCAACATGAATTATTATTGGGCATTCACTTCTTCTGCCACCACCATGTTCATGACATCTGAAGCTGCCAGTTCCAGGCAAATGTTGTGCAGTTACCAACCTAAGCCAACATTCAAAACCAACATTTGAACTTGACTGAATGAAGTTGTGCTGAAGTCAGTAATTGACATTCTCTGCCCAATACTGGCTGCTTCAGATGTCACAAAATCAGTGGGAGGGTATGCCCGGTAGGTACCAGCAGCTCTTCTGTACTTACTTTCTGCCGTTTCCTGTGAAACCACCCATACTCTGTGCTTTTCCTGCTCTCACTGGGTACAACATAGCTGTTAACTGCACTTCCGCCATTCCAGAAAATATTCTTGTATTGGAAATGTCATCTAATGACTGCAAGCTATTAAATATAATCAAATTATTATGATCATATCATTAAATAATCATAATTTGTTTTCACTTCTCTGTCTTCCCTACTGCCACTCTTCCACCCTCTGTTAAATGTTTATTACATGAGGATTTTTGGCTAAAGTGAGTGCACATATTTGAATTTATCTTCAAATTTCTGTGTTTGAAAATAATATAATAATTTTAAAATAAGAGCCTGAGTTTTGTGGGCATTTGCATTTCTCGTACTCTGGCCTGTTTTCATGAGGCTTTTAGGCTACCAGGCTGATCAAAGAAAATAAGGCAATAATTATTTCTCTGGAGAAATTTTGCCATTGTTGGTTGTTGTTTTTTAATGGATCTTAAATGGCAAGCTACTATAGCTCCTCTCCTATCTAAATAGAATAGGTATTCATTCACAACCTCTTTTAAGTACTTTCAGGGCCTCACCCATATTTCCAGAAGTTGGTATTGTAGTAACATTATGACTAAAAAGTTAAATACAGGTGGCCCTTGTTATTTGCAGGGATTCCATTTGGCCTACAACTGAAGATAACAAAAGTGCAAATAATGAAACTTTGAGTCTAAGGGAATTGGGGTGTTAGATTCTGAAACCCCAGGACATGACTGAAAAATCACAGAAAAGAGAGGATAAAAGCAGAAATAAGGATGGAGCACAGCACTGTACCTTGGTATCCTCAGCTCTCCCATCCCCAGATCCTCTAGCAATGCCCCCCTCTCCCCCGGCTTCTCCAGTGATGTATAAGCGTGCCATTTCCTCACCCCACTGTTGAAGTCCAGCATTTAGCAGCACAAGCCCTTGGCCTTATTGGTTGGTAGGCTGGCCAAAGAGGCAGCAGAAAATTAAATCCAATTCAAGTAAACACAGACAGAGGAGTGTTTGAGAATCGAGGAGTGAGAGGAGAATAAATTTTCAGTGGATAATTAAAAACATGTTTTAATTTTAATTTTTAATTGAATTTTAATTGCAATTTAGATTAAATAATACAGTGCTGCAATTATCAAAAAATAAAATTAATGTTTTAATTTGAAATTTTTAATTAAAAATAAAATTTAATCAAAATTAAAATTAAATGTATAAAAGTTATAATTCTTATCTTACAAGGGCAGCACAACACTGCAAGAGGCTCCAGAAAATGGCTTATATAAGCTCCACAGGAGTGGTTAAAAAAAGGCTCCACAGAAATGGCTCTTGAAGGCTCCTAATGGCTCCCTAAGGATGCCAAATGCTGCCAAATGCTACCCCAAATGGCTTTTAGAAGCACAAAAAAACCTCTAAACATACAGACCAAAGCACTCCACTATCCTCCTCCAAACTCCTCTCACAACCCATGAGCACGTGCAGCAAGAGCATGACCATGTTAGAGCAGAGCTGCGCTGCCGAAAATTGCGGATATGCAAAGCTGTGTCCCATGGATGATGAGGTCGGGTATATTTTGCCCAACCACAGATATGCGAAACCGCAACTGCTGAAACTGAGGATAAAAAGGGCCACCTGTATTATCATCTTCTGTTAGGGGCTGGAACTAAACTCCAGCATTGGACATTTCTTGTTCCTCTCAGTTTCTCAGTCAGCAGTTTTTTTCTGCCCAGCAATAAAGAAGCATGTTTGTTTGACTGCAAAAAAAAAAGTGAATAAGAGTTTATTTTTACTAGAACATGGGGCCCTGTACAAAAGATATGAAGAGGAAGACAGCTGAGTTTGTGAAGAGGCATTTGACTGACAAATTACCTCCAAATGACAAATGGCCAACATTCTAACTCTGCACTTGTGCAATGAATAAAGTTGCATTAGTGGAAGAAGACTGTGTAGCTGTGCAAAATTGTCGGGATTTTCAAAATTGTACTATTGTGAAAAGGTTCCCTTTAAAATATATGAGGCATGCCCCAGTTTGTGCACTGTTGCACAAGCGTAAGCCTACTTGCAATAGCACAACAGTAGTTTGAAGTGCAAGCTCTAGACTTAGCACAACTAGTTAGTGCAGCAGGCTTGCACTAGCACAACATCCTTGCATAAGCAGAACGTGAATCAGGATGCCAGCCTATATCTGTGATGCATTTTGTCATGACTCTGGTGGGCCACTGTGTGAAACAGGATGCTGGACTAGATGGGCACTGGGGTCCAGCAGGGCTGTTCTTATGTTAGGAACATAGGAACATAGGAAACTGCCATATACTGAGTCAGACCATTGGTCTATCTAGCTCAGTATTGTCTTCACAGACTGGCAGAGGCTTCTCCAAGGTTGCAGGCAGGAATCCCTCTCAGCCCTATCTTGGAGAAGCCATGGAGGGAACTTGAAACCTTCTGCTCTTCCCAGAGCAGCTTCATCCCCTGAGGGAAATATCTTACAGTACTCACACTTCTAGTCTCCCATTCATATGCAACTAGGGCAGACCCTGCTTAGCTAAGGGGACAAGTCATGCTTGCTACCACAAGACCAGCTCTCCTCTCTAGCTCTCCTTATGAATAGGAACTTTCATAAGTCTTTGAAACCCAAGGGCAGACATCTAAAATGCCAGGACCCTCCTCATAAGGAGAATCAGAGGAACTCAATCCAATACGTCGTCACCAGACCCAAGGACAGAGCCCTGCCTTCATCCTCTAATTCAAGCAGCTCCTGAAGCAACTTCACTCTTGTGTTGCTATAACCAGCTCTTGTGTGGCAATCCTTCCCTGTCTGAGCTGTCTTTGGAGCTGTCTGAGGTCTGTGTCCCTTCTGGATCCCTGTCTTGGCTTTGACCTCAGCTTTCCCTGGAACAGGATACACCAACATCACAGACAACCTTGAACATTACCTTTGATTAGCTCTAAATATTTAGTAAAAACTTGGTTTTGAGGGATTAAAAAACCCCATATGGATGCTGACAAATAATTCTCTGCCAGTGCCACGTGTACTAAGGAATTTTGTTCTATGGGTAGAGAAAATAAAGAGCAAATCTTAATTGTTTTAATGTAATCACTATTGGGGGAAGTTAGGATTTTGACTAAATGAAGTAGCTGAAGTAATGTGGACAGCAACTGTGGAGAAGGCCTTCTCAGTTGTGCCCCATTTGTGGAGTGCTTTCCCCAGGGAGTTTCACCTGGCTCTATTTTGATGTTATTTAAATGCCAAGCAACATAATAACATTGTGGTGTTTCCTCTTCACAAGCCTCACAATCCCTGGGCATACAGGCCTCAGAAAGATGGGGAGGGTTTTTTAAACATCCTCCATTTACCAAGGAGAGGGAATGCCTTGCTCCTTCCCCAGAGCCTATACAGGCTGCCATCTCCACTGACCTCCCCATCACTAACTTCAAGTCCATTATATGTGTGCACAGGTCGGCCACCAACCCTCTTAACCCTTCTCCTGCCTTCCATTCTTGCTCTCCTGTATTCTGCCTGTTAGCCCTTAAAGGGGATGTCTTTTCTTCTCCCTGCATCATCCCCCAGTGGCTCTGTTGAGGGGAGGGACCTGCTAGCTCCTGGCTGCAGCCAGGCAAATGCTTGTCAGACTATTCCGACCCAGTCAAGGGCAGCTGTCCTCCTGGCTTCCTTGCCATCCCCTGCCTCCCTGCACGGTTGCCATCAGGTTCATGCACAGCTAGGCAACTCCTGTTTGGGTGAATGTCCCGCCCTGCTGGGCATTGGGGGAGAGTCCTGACACACATAAGAATAGCCCTGCTGGATCAGGGCTTTTCCAGTTCTACAATGTCCTTCTTGAGATATGGTGACCAGAACTGCACGCAGTGCACCAAATGTGGCTGCACCATAGATTTGTATATGGGCATTATAATATTAGCATTTTTATTTTCAGTCCCCTTCCTTATGTTCCCTAGCAGGGAATGTGCCTTTTTCACAGCTGCTGTGCATTGAGTCAACACTTTCAACGAGCTGCTGAAAGCCATTACCCCGTGACCCCAAGATCTCTCTCCTGGTCAGTCACCAATAGCTCATACCCCATCAGTATATATATGAAATTGTGGGGAGTTTTGGTCCCTACATACATCACTTAACACTTGCTAACATTGAATGTTAGCATTTGCCATTTTGTTGCCAGTTTGGAGAGATTTTTATTTATACAGGCCTTTTAAATTTGAGATGTTTTTATGCTGCTGCTTTTATTCTTATTGTTTTATCGATTGTTTTATCGATTCACATAGGATATAAGGCCTATCTTTTATGTGAATCACCTTGGAAATACCTACTAAAGGGTTGCATATCATTTATAAATAAATAAATAAATAAAGTTTGAAGCAAATCCGTTAAGTAGCACTGATATTCTAGATGCTGTATATTGTAAAGATGTAAGTTCCAAACTGATTGTGAGACTTGGCCCTTATTTACTACACTCGATATTCTTGCATGTTCTTTGACTGGAAATGCAAGAAAAACAATCCATGTAGCTAGAGGATGATAGACAAGCTCATGAACAGCATTGGACCTCATTTGCTTGGATGGCTGACCTTCATTCCTTGGAGGAAGGAGATAAATAATTACTAATGAGGCCAGTGTACCTAATTCAATATTCAAGGGTAACTCTGATGAGTGACAGAGGCCACAGCAATCTTGAGCATTCAGAATATTGTTTGACTTGATATGCCACTTCCTCTCACTAAATAACCCTTTCAAATATAATTACATCATCTTGTGTCTATTTATTTATTTATTTATTTATTTATCTATCTATCTATCTATCTTTCTATCTATTTAGGGCATGGACTACCCAAGTTAAGCACTTTTTGTTTCATTGATTTCAGTGCATGAAATTTAAACATGCACTTCACTCTCCCATTGAGTTTATAGTCATTAGCTTTTAGCTAGTCGAAATCAGTGGGTGAGATCCAGAATACAAGAGTTTAAAAAACAAACTGAAGCAAACATTTAAATCAGAGAAATATGGTAATTTATTTCCTATGGCTAACTAAACTAAAGGAATACATAAAATACTTCAGTTAACTATTAAGATTTCATTTCATGTGCATAATACCACTAAGTTTTAAAATACGTTTTCTTTGTTTACTCTCTAGGAAATTTAGTATATATGTACCTTAAATATATAACTTAACTTTTTTAAAAAAATAAAGTAACTTAAACAAAATTAAAGGAGAGATCAAAAGTATTTGAACAATAGTTGTCTCACTTGACTTTACATGTTATGTCAGTGTTAGAAATTAAGACATTGTACACCATAAAGCAGAGTAGCACCTTTGGAGTTGTTCCAGCAAAGAAGCATTTTATATGAAGCTGAGTGAACCATGCACACATCAACTAAATGAAATAAGAACATCAAGAACAGCGTGGGAGAATATTCTCCCCAATTTTAGCACCTCCTGATCTAATTGATTTTGTATACACTGTACCTAAATAAGATACTTCTGACCTAATTGATTTTATGTAAAGCTAACTCAACCCTTAAACCCCTTAAGAAATTGATTTAAAAACAAAGTCAGGCAATATGTTTAAAGTGCCAGCATCCATTTGATATCCTAGAAACTTAAGAAGCTCCTTAGTTATTGTAAATATGCGGGGCAGTAATATTTTCTTAAACTTTGGAGGTTAGGAACTGTTGTATAACTTCATAAATAGTAGCCAATTCCATTGAAAAACCTCTTATTTTATCTTTTCAGATATGTATCATATGAATAACTCAGGTTGTCACTAATCACAAATCACTTATAAAGTGCACCCATGGCACTTTGGTTCCATGACTTAAAGTCATGTAATATGGCATGTGACATAATGCAGCTGCCTCATTAACAAGATTTGGCAGGGGAAAGAAACTCTTGACAGGGGAAAGAAACTCTTTGGATCATGGCTGTTATGAGCTTTACACTTCAGCTTGCACTAGCAGACTCTTACCTGATGATAGTCTACATATGCAGCAGATCTGGACTATCTATACCACATTGGACTTCAGGTGGAGAATCACATGGTCACATTATTTTCTTTCCCTTGTGTCTAGAGCCTAATCTCCTTTATCACTCTACAGCTTTGGAAGGTGATTTGAGTGTAGCTTCTAGGAGACCAAAGAGTCAATCAGGGGTATTTACCAATCTCTTTGCCTTGTTCCTCAAAGGGTTCCCTGTTAACATTTCCCCAAAATATCACAAAAATTATAATTGTCACTTTTGAGCATCCCATATAGGCTTTACTCATCACCTTCTTGGTAATGCCTCAATTTTTATAGAAAGCCAACCACAACAGAATGTTTGAGTGTAGGTAGATGGAGAGGGTTTAAAACCATAGTCACTTTAATGCAATAATAAGAACATAAGAAAATAACATAAGAACATAAGAACAGCCCTGCTGGATCAGGCCCAAGGCATCCAGTTTCACTTAGTGGCCCACCAAATGTCTCTGGGAAGCCTACAGGCAAGAGATGAGGGCATGCCTTATCTCCTGCTGTTGCTCCCCTACAACTGGTATTGAGAGGCATTATGCCCCTGAAGCTGGAGGTGGCCCATAGTGACCAGACTGGTAGCCATTGATATACCTATCATCCATCAATTTGTCTAAGCCCCTTTTAAAACAATCCAGACTGGTGGCTGTCACCACATCTTGTGGTAGAGAATTCCATAGATTAACTATGTGCTGTGTGGGAAAGTACTTCATTTTATTGGTCCTATTTTCCCCAGCCTTCAGTTTCATGGGATGACCTCTGGTTCTAGTGTTGTGAGAAAGGGAGAAAATTATCTCATTGTCCACTGTCTCCACTCCACACATAATTTTATACACCTTGATCATGTCTCCCCTTAGTCGCCTCTTTTCCAAAATAAAGAGCCCCAGATGCTGTAGCCTTGCCATATAAGGAAGGTGCTCAGGCCCCTGATCATCTTGGTTGCCCTCTTCTGCACCTTTTCCATTTCTACAATATCCTTCCATAGCGCCATAGATTTGTATAAGGGCATAATAATATTAGCATTCTTATTTTCAATCCTTTTCCTAATGATCCCTAGCATGGAATTAGCTTTTTTCACAGCTGCCACACACTTTCAATGAGCTGTCCACCACGACCCCAAGATCTCTCTCCTGGTCAGCCACTGACAGCTCAGATCTCATCAGGGAATATGTGAAGTTGGGGGGGGGGGTTGCCCCAATATGCATCACTTTACACTTGCTCACATTGAACCACATTTACCACTTTGTTGCCCACTCATCCAGTTTGAAGATATCTTTTTGGAGCTCCTTACAATCTGCTTTTGATTTTATTACCCTAAATAGTTTAGTGTCATCTGCAAATTTGGCCACTTGGCTGCTTACCCCAACTTCTAGATCATTTTTGAACAGATTAAAGAGCACTGGTCCCAGTACAGATCCTTGAGGGACCCCATTTCCTACTTCCCTCAGTTGTGAAAACTGTCAATTTATTCCCACCTTGTGTTTCCTGTCCTTCAACCAGTTACCAATCCACACATGAATCGGTCCCCTTATCTCATGACTAAATATATTCAAGAGCTTTTGGTGAGCAACTTTGACTGGTTTTTTTAGTCCAAGTGTTCTCCTTCAGCAAGGCCTGTTCTTCTATGTTCAACAATTTTGTCCTTAAGTAAGCTTTCTATCAATTTGCCTGGTGTCAAAGTTAAGCTAATTGGCCTGTAATTTCATGGATCCCGCCGGATCCTGTTTTGAAAATCGGAGTTACATTAGCTACTTTCCAGGCCTCCAGTACAGAGTCTGATTGTAGGAACAAGTTACATATTTTTGCTAGGAGATCAGCAATTTCACATTTGAGTTCCTTCAGAACTCTTGGGCGGATGCCATTTGGCCCTGGCGATTTATTAATTTTTAGTTATTCAAGACAGTTTAGAACATCTTCCTGTGTCACCTCAAATTGGCCCAGTTCTTCAGCCTCCAAACTGAGGACCTCAGTTACGGAGAAGGTATTTGTTCAATATCCTCTGCTGTGAAGACAAATGCAAAGAACTAATTCAGCTTCTCTGCAATCTCCTTATCCTCATTTATCCCTTTCACACCCTCATCATCTAGGGGTCCAACCGCATCCCTAGCAGGTTTTCTGTTTCTGATATATTTAAGGAGGTTTTTGTTATTCCCCTTGACTCTTCTAGCTCCTCAAACTCTTTTTGCAAACCTTATTTTCTCTTTGCATTTCTTTTGACAGAGTTTATGTTCTTTTTTGTTCTTTTCACTTGGGCAGGACTTCCATTTTCTGAAGGAATTCTTTTTCCCTTTTATAGCTTCCCTGACTCTATTTGTTAGTCATGCTGGTATCCTCCTGGTGTACCTTTCCTCACTTTTGGTATACATTCTGAGCTTCTATTATTGTGATTTTGGAGTTCCATGCTTTCTAATTTTACAGTCCTGACTTCCATTTCAGCTTCTTTTTTATTGCTCCCCTCATTTTTTAGAAGTTTCCTCTTCTGAAGTCCAACACATCTGTGCTAGACTCCCTTGGCAATGCTCCACTCGCATATAAGCTGAATTGGATTACACTATGGTCACTATTCCCCAATGGTTCTGCAACTCTGACATCTCTCATAAGGTCCTGGGCACCACTCAGATTAAGTCCAAAGTTGTCTTCTCTCTGATTGGTTCCACGACCAACTTTTCTAAGGCACAGTCATTTAACATGTCTAGAAATTTGGCCTCGCTGCATGAATTTACCCAGTCTATGTGTGGATAATTGAAGTCACCCATTATTACAGTTCAATCTCTTTGCTTCTCCAACTCCATGTCACTCTCAGCATTTTGATCCAGAAGGTGATAACATGTCCCTAGTAACACATTTCCTTTCAGTCCTCATATTGTCACCCATAATGATTCTGTGGAGGACTCTGGTCCTCCTAGGTTTTCTAGTATATTGGATTCTATCCCTTCTTTAATATATAGTGCTACTGCACCCCCAATCTGCCCCTTCCTGTCCTTTCTGAAGAGTTTGTATCCAGGAATAACAGTGTCCCACTGGTTCTCATTGTTCCACCAGGTTTTTCTTGTGATCACTGTATGTTTTCTCTAGCAACCAAGCATTCCAACTCGTCCATCCTAGCTTGGAGGCTTATGGCATTGGTATATAGACACCTATACACCAAGTCTCTTACCTGGTGTTGGCATATGTTATCTCCCTTATTGACGTTTGACCTTTTTGACTAGCTGTCCATCTGCTCTACTCCTGGTTTTATTCTGTCCCTTTCTGGTTTATCCAAAACGTTTACACCCTCACACCTTAGAGGAATTCATTTGCCAAACAGATACTACTCAGTTCCGGCTGGCAATCCCCCAGGAATCATTTAAAAAGCTGTTCTGCTATCTTTTTTTATTTTAAACACCAGCAATCTGGTTTGATCTTAGTTCAAGTGGACCCCATCCATTTTGTACAGGCTTTGTTTGCCCCAAAATGGATCCCAGTGCCTAATTAATTTAAACCCCTCCTCCCAGAACCACCATCTCATTCACGCATTGAGACTGCTCAGCTCTGCCTGTCTTGCTTTTCCTGCACATGGAACAGGTAGCACTTCAGAGGATGCTACCCTGGGGGTCCTGGACTTCAATCTGCTACCAAGCAGCCTAAATTTGGTTTCCAGAACCTCCTGGCTGCATTTCCCTACATCATTGGTGCCAGAGTGCACCACAACAGCTGTTTCTTCCCCAGCACTGCCCAACAGCACTGCCTAACCTCCCTGAGCCTTTTGGAAGGGCAGTATAAAAATTTAATAATAAATAATAAACAAACAAAAAACAGCCTGTCTAGATGCAGTGTGATATCTGCAACCTTTTCACCAGGCAGGCAAGCAACTGTACAGTCTACACACAGGTCACAAACCCATCTCTCTATGCCCCTAATGATCGAATCACCCACTACTACTAGGCCCCACCCCCCCAGAGGTTATCTTCTGTGCAAGAGAATATGGGTGAATCTCCCAAGGAAGGGGTCCCTGTTAAGGCCACGTTTCTCTCTTCCTCAGACTGATGTCCTCCTTCCCTGAGGTTGCCTAAGAATCACAAGTTCATTACCAAGGCCATATCCAGGAATTAGACAGACAGATATCCGTTTCCATTGTGCCTAATGTGTGGACACAACAAAGAAACAAGAGCAACAAAATTACCAATGCAGCATGCTCCAACTGAAACGGGATCTCCAGTTGTGACTGACCCTCTTAAGAACTAGAATCCTGGTTTTAATAGAAAACAACACTTTCAGGAATGGGAGGGAGATAACAATTTCAGGAATGTAACCCCCTTAAAGAAGTGGAGTAATAATTATTGTACAATATTGTAAGAGCAAAGCGTATAAAAAGCCCATTAGAATTGGGCAAGGATTAGATGACATCATGAATCAAAGCTTGGACAATTCCCTGATCACTGGCAACAAGGTTGATTAGAGGCCAATTAAGCATTCCAGGAAAGAAAAAGCCTGACGTTCCCTCCAATGCATTACAGATATTTAGAGTATGGAGGGGGGAGCAAGTTTCTTGTTGTCATGGCAACAGAGCAGCAATAAACATTAGTCTGAATGTCTAAATGCGGATTTTCCCTCTTAAAATAGAGAGCAGTAATATCAAGCAGGCCAAACTTAAGCTATCATGATGACTATAACCCAGTCCATTATACAGCTACAACGTGAAAAATAGAGATCTGCATACATGGAAAGTATTCACATGACCTTTTTTTTTTTTTTACACATACCCAAAGGAGAAATATTCATAACCAGATTCAAGCAAACCACCTAAAATGGTGTTCATCAAACTGAACTCTGCCCATCAGCTTTCTCACACTTTGCATTTGCAGCAAGTGGTGTATCCTGGGTTTCTTAGAGAGCACATAATAGGTTTGGCTAATGACAGAGCATTACAGTATTATGATACTTAGTTGACACAAATATGCAGCACATCCCTAGCAAGTTAACTGAGAAACATGGGTTTTCATAGTTGTGTCACTGCAATGCCAGTCTCTGGCTGGAAAGCTTCTAGTCAGACCTTCATTGGAATACTGGATGCATAAGGATGATTTTAGAATGTTATTTTGAAATCCTTCCTCTCTAACATGAAGGACGGTTGATGGAGTGTGTTCTCAGAACCAATTCCTGGCATAAACTTGTTAGGAAAACATTGTTTGAAACTTATTTGGAAAATCTGAAGAGACTCTAGATAGTGTGTGTGTGTGTGTGTGTGTGTGTGTGTGTGTGTGTGCGCGCGCGCACATGCGTGCGTGCATTTCAGCCAAAGCTCTAAGAATGGTATATAGAAGATAAAGCATTCAACTATACTAGCAGAAAAACACAACAGACTACTAAACAAAGCAATACGCGTGTACACGGGCTGTAAGTGGCAGTTTGGTCCAAATTTGGACCAAACAATAAGCCACTTCCCAAATCGGTTTGGTTGAACTGAATGGCGAGGCCAGTTGAACTGATGAACCGGCTCAAAGAGGTTTGAAGCAGTTCGTAATCGAACCACTCCAACCGGCCTGGTTTGTGGTGGACTGGTTCAATTGTGAACAAGTCCATGCATACCCCTACAAAGCAGCAATAAAATTTCATGATAAAAAATCAGTTGTACAGAGTTTGTCACTGGTGCATGCTAACCACTGCTCACAAATTGGTAGCTAGCCTCGATAATGTGCTTTCCTTCCCTGAGCCCCACCCCTCTCATGAGTGAGTTCCTCCTCCATCCCTAACTGTGGCTAATTAGTTTACCAGCAATGACATTAGTCATAGCTATGGCTAATCAGGGCTTTCCTTAAGCTTGGGTCTGAAACCACAGTAAGAAGAGGGTACTGTGGCTTGAGGAGGGGGATTGCACTGAAGAGGGAAGAAGCTGCAAGACAGATTGCACTTTTTTAGGCTGTCTCCCAGTTTGTCAATCTTAGTGGGGAACCAGGGTTACATCTGCCAATTACAACTCAACTTAGCTGGTGTTTTCTTTTTTCTAGCCAGCTTGTACCATATTTGTGGTGAACAGGGGCAGCAAAAGACTCTATTAAGGGCTGATACAATCAGCTTTCAAAGTATTATATATTTTCCTGGCATTCAGAGTTGTGATTTGTGTTCACTACACAAATCCTATCACATAAGTTTCAGCTGGCTACAGTCATTGATTGATTGATTGATTAAGTGCCGTCAAGTCAGTGTCGACTCTTAGCAACCACATAGATAGATTCTGTCCAGGATGATCTGTCTTCAACTTGGCCTTTAAGGTCTCTCAGTGGTGCATTTATTGCTGTCGTAATCGAGTCCATCCACCTTGCTGCTGGTCGTCCTCTTCTCTTTCCTTCAACTTTTCCCAGCATTATGGCTACAATCATGATGCACTCAAAATAGGTTAGAAGTTGCTGGCTGGCTGAATTGGTCAAATAAGGCTCTGGCTTAGCTAAATACCCATGCAAACTTTTGTGCTTAATAGTTTGTGATGAAGCAAAGAATAAATGTACACAGCTTTTCTCATGTTTCAACTTGTACTGGCTAATTTATTTTTAACCAAGGATTCATTTCCCTCATGCCTTTAGACTACAGGCCATTTGCAAAAAAGAAAAATAAAGGTCCCTTAATTCTCTTGGTGTATTTTATATACACTTACACTGCAGCAAACATCAGTGTGGGATTTGAGTACCAAGGTTACTTTTAGTGCTTCATTATGCATGAGAGAGCATCCTTTTACAAGAAACAGTAAAGAGGACGTGCGCAGACCTATGCTATGAGCAGTCTAGTTCAGATCAAGTACTGTTGTCTGTTTGCATTTTGATATTCAGTCTATAGCCTGCAGAAACAGACCTTGTGTCCAAGCAACAAGGAGACTTTTAGCAGAAGTTGTAAGATATTTCCTAAGCAAATGTATAATTCAGGCATATGCAAATATTATTATTATTGTATTACATTTATATCCTGCTCTTCCTCCAAGGAGCCCAGAGCAGTGTACTACATCCTTGAGTTTCTCTTTCACAACAACCCTGTGAAGTAGGTTAGGCTGAGAGAGAAGTGACTGGCCCAGAGTCACCCAGCTAGTATTATGGCTGAATGGGGATTTGAACTCGGGTCTCCCCGGTCCTAGTCCAGCACTCTAACCACTACACCACGCTGGCTCCATATGTGTATCACCTTAGATTTGGGCCGATTATTAATATGAATTTGGGGCTAGCCTCAGTATCTGAAGTTAACATTATAATTATGTGTATAAAATAAGTAATACTGCAAAGACAAAACAGAATTAAACAAGCTAGATGTTGCCCTATGGATTTTCAAAGCCTTTACTTAAAATAGTAAATTGATCTTGAAAATTATACTAGTGTGTCCTCTTTATTTCATTCATTTGAATTAGAAATTTAACCTAATGTATATTTGCTTCTGTGGGTCCTCTTTTCATGAAAAATTTAGTAGGTAGTAGATACGGCAGGGGAGATCTATCTGTTAGTGTCCAGCTGTGGCCAGGCAATGCAAGAAGGTCATGTGTACTTGTGCTAAACTTCTACATATGAGCAAGAACATAAGAAAAGTCCAGCTGAATCAGTCCAGAGTACAGCATCCTGCTTCACACAGTGGACAATCAGGTGCATCTGGTTTTCACACACCACTAATCTATATTTTAGGCATGCCAAAGTATTAGTTATGCATATTGTGATAGGTTCACAAAAACAGCTCAGGACAGGCAAGAACCAAATGGTCACAGAGATAAAATCATAACATGCTTTATTTATTATTTATTGTGCTTTATTTCATTAATTTGATATTTGTATACTACTTTTCCTCACAAGCAGTTTACATTAAAAACTAAAAAACAACCCAACAGTTAAAAACATACAAGAACAAAAAGACATTGTTGCAGCACTCACAGTATAAGAACCTCGTTCTCAAATATTAAGGGAACTTAGTAATATGACCATTAAATAATTAAATATAAAAACTTTCTATTATGAGCTAGTTAGCCTCTGACTTTTCTTTCTAGTGCCTTTCAGTTTATAAGTATTGTTTGCATACTAAAGAACTACTAAAAAAGCATATTTGTTTGACTACAGTAAAAAGTGAGTAAAATTTATTTATTGTGGAAACCAGGGCCTCAGGAGCAGCTCAGTAATGAGGCAGGTGAGGCATCAGCCTCATGTGGTTCCTCCACAATGGGATGGTGAGTGCCACAATCTTGTGCACTGCCTCTGGCCCATCCCATCACTGCCAGGACACCTTTTAAACTTTAAGTTGGGGAACGAAAAGGAAGGCACTTCCTTCCCACAGCCTCATCTGAAGTTTAAAATGCTCCAGCAGCAATGGGGAGGGGGCAGAAAGAAACTGATGTTTATTTATTATCATTTTATTTTATTTTATTTTATTTATTTAAAATATGTATACCCCGCCCTCCAGTGCAATACTGCTTGGGGCGGCTTACAACAATAAGGTAGACACAGATACAAGTAATTAAAAAAATTGTTTTAAGTCAGATTAAAAACAATCATACTGTTATGCTGACCCCATCCTGAGGGTGTGAGGCCACCTTGGGCCTCACCTTGGGCAGCACTCATGCTGGAGCTAGTGCTGCTGGGCCCTAGACAAAAGAGAAAGTTTTGTTAAGGAAACAAGTGATATTACTGGGGCACTACTCCTAGTTGATAACAAACTAGCATCCCCAGGAAGTAGTCCCACTCCCTGGATCAGGACTTTACTGTCTGATTTGAGGTACAAAGTGGAGGTGGTTGATCATAACAGAAAAGAAACTCCTGAGATATTCAGGATGCATATAGTTTACAGCTTTGGAAGTCAAAACTAGCATCTTGAGTTGGGCTCAGGAACAAACTGAAAGCCAATCAAATTGTTTTCATATAAGGGTAGTATGACCATGTGACTTAACCCATACTATTAAGTCCTCCTCATCCCCAGGCTTTGTACAGATCTGTTCCATTCCCAGCCCTACATTATTTCTCTTAAACGTACCCATCGCTAAGCCCATGTGTGGCAGCTCTTGCAAGAATTTGTGAGCAGCTGCCAGATAGTGGTGGGGATGGGTGGACAGTGGCCCTGTTGGCTGGTGGGGAAAGAAACAGGTAGCCAGGATGGCCAGTGGGTGGTGAGGGAAAGTGCCACTGCAGGGCGGTGAAAGAAAGTGGACTGGGAGGAAGAGAATGGATTGGGGCTGAAGGGCGGGGAGAGAATGGACTGGGGCTGAAGATGAAATGAAGATGCGGGGGAGAGACAGGAAGAACTAGGGGCGCAGATGCTCTGCGCCAGATCAGTTAGTATTTTAATAAATCCCAAAGCTTCCAAATTCTGGTTTTAAAAATGTCAAACCCAAAACTTCCAAACATCTGTATATAATTAACATATAATTATGTTTCATAAAACATAATTGAGTGTATTACATAAAGTCTTAACATCTGCCCTCACCTTGCACAGTGTATTCCAGTTGCAGAATGTGGGCATATGATGATCACAGAGATTGGAATGCTTTAGTGTAGAACTTCAGTGTCACTTTCTCTGTAATATGCTGTTGGAAGAAAAAAACTTTGCCCATTGGATTTTCCTACCAACAGATTTTTCATAATAAACCACTTGCTTTATTGAGTCTACTCCAGAGGTTCCATCTATAATGGTCCAGGACACAGACAATGTAGTAGTCCCTGATTTTTGTCAGAGATATAAATCACTTTTACTCTTTACCCCCTAGAAAAGGCTATAGGAGCTCTTGACTTGTATTTGTATGACACAATTTAAGATTGATGAATTCTAATAAGATCAGGAAGCTGAAGATGGATAGCACTCCTTCAGATTACTTAGATTTTGCACTTACTGCTTGCCAAATCTCTGTGCTCTACAAAGGTTTCTGCCCCTGCTTTAAGAAAAAGCACCTTGTTTCAGAAAGGTTGGTTGAGTCGATTGCATTTTTTATCACTTGTGTAAGACTGATATGCTTAAGCTCTGCTAAAATTCTAATAAATGAGATCTGCAGCCTGTGGAGAAGGGGACTTTATGCTTATCTTAAATGTGTAAACTTTTTACATTCTTGCGTCTGGATCCAGCTAAGGGCTATATACAGTATCTGTGGATTCAAGCTTCTGCATGTGGATTCCTATTTGGAACCCGCATATGGGGGATTGTACACAAATACTTGTTGGAGGAATCAGGCACACAAACAAATGCTGAAAAGGACCCCGCAGCCTGAGCCAGCAACCAGGCAGAGCCCTGTAGTAGAGGAAACTGGAGTCTCGCCAATGAGCCCCATTTTGATGAGGATCTGAGGGCTGATCCTCTAACCTTCCCCCTCCAACTCCTATTCCCTGTGAAATAGCTTATTATTCATTTATCAGATAGAACCTCCAACCAAGCGGGGGGTGGGTGGGTTGGGAGCAGAAGGAAAGGCAGGCCCCTACCTG
This sequence comes from Hemicordylus capensis, assembly GCF_027244095.1. Classification (NCBI taxonomy): domain Eukaryota; kingdom Metazoa; phylum Chordata; class Lepidosauria; order Squamata; family Cordylidae; genus Hemicordylus; species Hemicordylus capensis. Next base: position 240,730,684 of record NC_069659.1, on the reverse strand, counting down.
CCTCCTTCCACACAACAGGGCTCTGCCACTCACATGCCTATACGAGCAGTGTGGTAGCAAGCTCTGGCTCTCCGATGGGAGGGGGAAACCCATACAGGGTCCTCCACTATCCCACTATGCAATGTGCAGTCAGTCAGCAGAACTGCTGCCCTCAGCATTGGAGCAACTGTCTTCTGTCTGGCCCCTCCCCCTCCCCGATTCTATGAAGAACATGGCCAATGGCCACCCAGGATCAGTGCTGGAAGCAGCAGTGGCACAGATTACCAGAGTGTGTGGTAGAAGGCACATGCTTGTCCTCCTACCTCACTTTAAACCTGGGTGGCTGGTTAGGGCTACCTGGGGAAGGAGCAGCGGGATCTGGAGCAATTTGAGGGCCCCAGATGACCAGGTCTACCTGGGTAGGACAGGGCTAACCCAGGTAGAGCTGGTTGTGAGAATGGGCTCTATGTGCCCACAGCCTTGATTACTGCATATGTGCTCTGGGATCAAGGCCTTTGAGCTTCTGTATGATTTCAGTTCTGGTGTTTGTAGTTTTCATTTTTGCCACAGTTACTAGCAATTTTCTATCCATCCAGAAAACTTGCATTCCCTGCTTACACACCCACCCCCCGAAGGAGGAGTAGCTTGCTTTTCACCATGAGACATACATTTGCTATCTTCATGTAAAGCTTAAGTTTACTATAGCATCTTATAAGATGATAGGTAGTTTTACTTGCTTAGGAAAAATATTTTCCTTCAAGCTGGAGCATTTACTGCATTTACATTATACTGAGGCATACTGCAATATGTGATGTGTGCAGTGCTATAAAGCAGAACAAAAATTAGTTGTCTGTTTACTATATAATCCATCTAGCATTGCCAAATTGCCCGGGCTGCTCTCAGAATTATGCATTCAATAAAAATAAAACAGCTGCCAACATGAATAATTTCAAACAAAAGCCAGTGTGCCTCCATGTTAGTAATGCAGGCATTACAAATAGGATTTGTTTTCTTTTGTCGTTTATTTTTTATAGTTGAATACTTCAGCAACACCCAACCAATACATAATCAGAAAATCACTGACTGCCCAAATTTAAAAAAACAAACAAACAAACAAACAAACATCACCCACTAATTTGAATAATAAGTTTCGTTATAAAATGCTGCCACATGGTATCTCACATGAGCATCCCTCAATATTGCCTACCCCCATTTTGTTTCCTCTGAATTACAATACTTATCTGTAATCCTCTATGCAGTATTCACCATTCTAGCTGAAGAAAGAGGGACCTTTTGTGGTTGCTCTTTTATACTGATTAGGGGGAGAGCAACTGTCCCTATTGAACCCAATTGAGCATCACCTCCAGTGAATCATTATATTATTATTATTATTATTATTATTATTATTATTATTATTATTATTATTATTATTGTGACGGGGTGTTCTCATACCTTTTGCTACAGCACATAAACCACTTTGAGAACTCTTTTGTTGAAAACAATAAATATTTTATTAATAATAAGATAATCAGAGCAATAACTGCCAGATTATTTTATGACGACTCAAAACAATAAGAGTATGATCCAGTTGCTCCTTTTTTACACAGAAAGAAGAGCGTGGAGGAGCTCTGGCTATTGCATACTGCATGCTCTGTATGCTACATGCCATAGACCTTCCTTCACCCACTGTGTCACCCTGTGCTGCATGTAGAACTATCATGCTGAGAGCAGTGTAGCACCTCCAGCATTTAAGGTAGGCCAGAGCCAGGGGTGTGCAAGGACCGGTTGCTGCGGCCCAGTCCTAATCCAAACTGAATTCAGACTGAACCCAAACTGAATTGAGACCAAACCGCGGGTCCCCGAACCAGTTCGCTCAAACCCACCGACTGGGCTGGTTGGGTCACCGAATCAGCTTGAAGCAGTTCAAAGTGGTTTGCGATCGAACCGCTTGAACTGTACCTGTTTGCAGTTGCACGCCCCTAACCTAGGTTCTCCTGGGCCTCAGGTCAAAGAGAATGGGACTAATTTGAAGGCACCTTTGTGGACATAAAGTATACATAAACATATCACATATATTGTGATACATCATCCTGAGACCAAACCCATGGTAATGTAGAGCATTCTCAGATAAATAAAATTTAACAAGGAAAAAAAGTCATTTCCGCACAGCCCTCATCATGTTTAATAAACTTAAGATGTATACAAAAACATATATTTTTTCTGTCCCAAGGCAAGAGCTGAAACTACCACTTCAATCCAGCAACTCAAACATGCTCATGGACCTCTTTGTGAGCAGCAGCTGTCCCATTAATTTATATATATAGGAATGCCCCAGGAACACAAGGTCATCCATTCACAGCCCAAATGAACTTGTGTTTAAAAAGCTATGGACAGTTCTAATAAAAACTTTTGGAAACTGTTTGTCCTCCCATTGAAACAACTGGTACTTTAAAATGGTTTATCTTAGCTTTCATTTCAACCCTACCTGATTCAGTGAAATATAGGAGGCTTACAGTAACATTATCTTTGCAGAATTATTGGGCAACATACAGACTAGTTAGTTGTGACCACTGAACACACTAAACTTAATGAGACAGAATAATCATGACTAACTTAAGTCATATTAATTTCAATGGGACTTAGTCATGAATAACTTAGACTGATTGACAATCAAATCAATCAATCATCTTTATTACAGTCAAGGACCTGGCTAAAGTACAGGGCAGAAAGTGAGTTACAAGTTGTAAAAGCATACATTCTACAAAAGGCATAATAGTATAACAACATAGCTATACTGTTCTGACTGTGGCAAAACTAGTAAATTTTAAAAGCTTTAGGAACTATAAAAGTTTTAAATTAAAACTAAGAGAACTATAAGTCAGTCACTGAGAGATGAAACTATAAAAATGTAAAAAAAAATTAAAAAGCTATAAAAACTGTAAAAACTATAGAACAGTAAAAAGTATGGGACCTTAAAACTGTATGGCTGTCGTATGGCTTTCGTATGGCGTGCCATGATCATCATAAGCACACTGGAGCTGTGCTGCCTAGTTGGGTGCCATGCTATATGCTGTCTGTCAATGTCCAGTGAATTTTAAACGCTGTTGCACAGAACCTGCCCACATTGTGTGTGACAGCGGGCTTCGCATCAGAGAGCAGCAGAGAGGTGTAAAAGTGGCTTGTACGTCCAGGGTACTTGTGTAGCAGCAGAAGGATGAGAGTGGTGCGCATGTCCCTGATAACTTTTTCTGGAATCTGCCTATTAATTAACTATAATCTATTAACTATTTCTAATTCCATTAGCTTTATCTGATTTATTACAGAATAAGGTACTCTTCTCTTGGGCACGCTGCACACACACAGCAGTATGAGAGTCACTTTCCCATGGTGTAATTCCATTCTACTGTACAGTGTATGTGAATACTACAACTACATGGGCAGCAGGGCTTATTTTATGGGTCATTCCTACCTGACTAGACGTGAATGGGCTTATTGGGTACGGAAGACCCATGCAATAGGTCCTGCCCACCTATGGCTCAGGGCAGTTTACATAGAGAAATAATAAATAAATAAATAAATAAGATGGATACCTGTCCCCAAAGGGCTCACAATCTAAAGGAAACATAAAATAGATACTGGCAACAGTCACTGGAGGTACTGTGCTGGGGGTGGATACAGACAGTTACTCTCCCCCTGCTAAATAAAGAGAATCACCCCATTAAAAGGTGCCTCTTTGCCAAGTTTTGCAATGTTTACACACTCTCCATAATGTCAAATGTCCCACAGTGCTGGAGGTGTGTATGTAGGGGACGTAAGTAGAATGATTATCTCAGCTGTCAGCATCTCTGTGTAATGAATGTAAGGACAATAGATGACTGAGAGTTAGTCTACAGGGTGTCTTATCCCCTGTAATATAGCGCTTTTTTGTAGTAACAATCTTCATCGCACTATGACATCAATCACCATTTGCCACGTGGATTCTCCTGATCACATGAGAAGTGTCCTCACTCACCAGTACGAATAAAACATGAATGAAGATGTCATCTGTTCCCATGGAAACTCTTCAGGTCACTCAGTGAAATCTCATGGCAAGCTGTGCTATACACAAACAAATACTCAAACATATTTATTTAATATATACATATCACACACTTAAGAATGCATCAAAGTGGCTAGCAAAGTGTAAAATAATAAAATAAATTTGAAATACATGTTAAATAGATGCATACGATTATAAAACACTTAAAACAGAAATAAATTATAAAAGCATAAGCAGCAGAGAAACATATTCATTCTGTGAAAAGCATCTTCTGAAATTAAAAAAAAATAGGTTTTCACCTTTCATTTAAAAACTGCAAGAGAGGGAGTCATCCCAGTCTCTCTAGGAAGAGAGTAGCATGTGGTGCCACCACCAAAAAGACCACATTGATGTTAAGGTAAACCACCTAGAGCCTTTGGAGTCAGGAGATATAGAAAATAAGTAAATAAATAAATAAAGTGGCACAGCAGGGAAGCAACCTACCTAAAGAGCAGGAGGCTGTTGGTTCGAATCTCTGCTGGCGTGTTTCCCAGAATATGGGAAATTTCTATTTCAGACAGCAGTGATATAGGAAGGTGCTGAAAGACATCATCTCAGACTGCACGGGAGAAGGCAATGGTAAACTCCTCCTGTATTCTATCAAGTAAACCACATGGCTCTGTGGTTGCCAGGAGTTGACAACGACTCAACGGCACAACTTTTCCTTACCAACAGCCATACTAATGAAGCGCTAATACAGTGAATGCACAACATGCTGAATGGGGAAAGAGTTATTTTTGTTGATCTCCCTTCTGAAGCCTACTGTGCCTTCCAAAAATATGTCATCGGGGACTACATAAGCCTCAGGGACATATTTCTGGAACATACAGTTGGCTTCAGAAGAAGGGGACATTGACCCCCAAAAAAGCCACCCCTCCCTGTAGCATGTGCTGAACATTTGCTGCACCAGTGCTTCTAACAAAGCTACAAAACCTGGTGCTCTTTACATCTAAATGTTGACCTACACCAAAGGGACTATGGGTTACTGACATAACTTTCCAACTTGAAGGCATTACCTGTAAGACATTCAGTCACTTCTGGAAAGTTATTAAAGCTGATTTCTCAAAGGGTTATTTATCATGGCAGTTACATTTCTAGTAAATCTCTACTAGAAGTAATACAAGTGACTCATTTAATACAAGTAACCCCTGCTAACTTGGCACGGAGGCACCTTTTAACAGGGTGATTCTCTTTATTTAGAAGGGCAGAGTAACTGGCCCTATTCACTCCCAGCACAGTACCTCCAGTGACTGTTGCTGGTGTGTATCTGATGTTTCTTTTTAGATTGTGAGCCCTTTGGGGACAGGGAGCCATCTTATTTATTTATTATATCTCTGTGTAAACTGCCCTGAGCCATTTTTGGAAGGGTGGTATAGAAATCGAATAAAATAATAATAATAATAATTATTATTATTATTATTATTATTATTATTATTATTATTTTATTACTACCTTATTTATTACTACTAATAAAGAAGAAACAGTGCAATTCTGGCGGAAATTATGGGACAATCCAATAGATTATAATAAAAAAGCAGGCTGGATGAAAGAGGTCAAAAAATGTAACCAACAAATGCAAGATCTAATAATAACACCAGAATTAATAAGTGAAAGAGCAAAGAAAATTAAAAATTGGACTGCGCCAGGCGACGATGAACTGCATGGCTTCTGGCTTAAACACCTAACAAGCCTTCATAAACAACTATCAAAACAGTTCAATCACATTATGAAAGGCGGTGATATTGAACAATGGCTAACAACTGGAGAAACTCATCTCATTATGAAAGACCCAGCAAAAGGTGCAGTTCCAAGTAATTATAGACCGATAACCTGCCTGCCAACCATGTTCAAATTATTAACTGGAATAATAGCAGATGAAGTGATGCAACACTTATTAACTAACAAACAGCTTCCAGTTGAACAGAAAGGAAATTGCCCGAACACCAGAGGCACAAAAGACCAGCTGCTGATTGACAAAATGATTTTAGAAAACTGCAAGAGAAGAAAAACCAATCTAAGTGTTGCATGGATTGACTACAAGAAAGCCTTCGATCCATTGCCTCACACATGGATACTAAAATGTTTAGAAACAACTGGTGTCAGCAAAAACATTCAGATATTTATTTAAAAAGCAATGAGCATGTGGAGTACACAGTTAACAATCAATGGCAAAACACTTGGACAGGTTAGCATTAGAAGAGGCATTTTCCACGGGGACTCACTATCCCCTCTATTGTTTGTAATCGCCATGACCCCACTTTCACAAATACTAAAAAAACCAAGCCTCGGATACCAAACATCTAAAACATCCAATAAAATCAACCATCTGCTGTACATGGACGATCTGAAGTTGTATGGAAAGTCCCAGTCAGAAATCGAATCACTGCTAAACACTGTCCGTATATTCAGTAGCGATATAGCAATGGAGTTTGGACTAGACAAGTGTGCTGCATGAATAATGAACAGAGGGAAAATAACAAAAACAGAAGGAATAGAACTGCCCAATGGAAGCAAGATCAAGAACCTGGAAGAGAAAGAAACTTACAAATACTTGGGCATTCTCCAGGCTGATAACATCACACACACTGAAGTTAAAAGAAAAATTGGAAGTGAATACATCAGGAGAGTCAGAAAAATCCTCAAGTCCAAACTCAATGGCGGGAACACCATACAAGCCATAAACACCTGGGCTATAGCTGTTATCAGATACACTGCAGGAATTATAGACTGGACCCAGGCAGAGCTAGAGACGCTAGATTGTAAGACCAGGAAAATCATGACCATCAATCATGCTCTACGCCCCCGCAGTGATGTCGATAGGCTATACCTCCCTCGCAGCTCAGGTGGAAGAGGAATGCTGCAAGTCCATCAAACAGTAGAGGAGGAGAAAAGAGGCCTTGCAGAATATATCAAGGACAGTGAAGAAGATGCACTTCAAATGGTCAATAATGCGAAACTATTCAACACCAATGAAAGAAAGCAGGCCTACAAGAAAGAACAAGTCAAGAACTGAGCAGAAAAATGGAAAAATAAGCCCCTGCATGGTCAATATTTGCACAATATAAGTGGAAAATCAGATATCACCAAGACCTGGCAATGGCTTAAGAATGGCAACTTGAAGAAAGAAACAGAGGGTTTACTACTGACTGCACAAGAGCAGGCACTAAGAACAAATGCAATAAGAGCAAAAGTAGAAAAATCCACAACAAACAGCAAGTGCTGCCTTTGTAAAGAAGCAGATGAAACAGTAGACCACCTAATCAGCTGTTGTAAAAAGATCGCACAGACTGACTACAAACAAAGGCATGACAAGGTAGCAGGGATGATACACTGGAACATCTGCAAAAAATACAAGCTACCTGTAGCCAAACGTTGGTGGGACCATAATACTGAAAAAGTTGAAGAAAATGAAGATGTAAAAATATTATGGGACTTCCGACTACAAACAGACAAACATCTGCCACACAATACGCCAGATATAACTGTAGTCGAGAAGAAAGAAAAACAAGTTAAAATAATTGACATAGCAATACGAGGGGATAGCAGAATAGAAGAAAAAGAAATAGAAAAAAAACCACAAAATACAAAGATCTACAAATGGAAATTGAAAGGCTGTGGCAGAAAAAGACCAAAATAATCCCAGTGGTAATTGGCACCCTAGGTGCAATTCCAAAAGACCTTGAAGAGCACCTCAACACCATAGGGGCCACAGAAATCACCATCAGCCAATTACAAAAAGCAGTTTTACTGGGAACAGCCTATATTCTGCGACGATATCTATAACAACAGCAACAACATTGACAATAAGATTCAGCCATCCCAGGTCCTTGGGAAGGACTCGATGTCTGAATAAAACAAACCAGTCAATAACACCTGTCTGACTGTGTAAACAATTAATAATAATAATAATAATAATAATAATAATAATAATAATACAAGTTTGACCAAGATTGAACTAGCCCAACCTCAAGGCCAACTTGAATTTTATTTCAAAGCTAAAAATACAGCTGCTCCTTTTTAAAAGGCAATAATAATAATAATAATAATAATAATAAGAAGAAGAAGAAGAAGAAGAAGAAGAAGAAGAAGAAGAAGAAGAAGACGAAGAAGAAGACTTTTTAAAAACATACATATTAGTTGTAAATTTTAAAACTGTATTATCTATCTATCTATCTATCTATCTATCTATCATATTTCTATACCGCCAGATATGTACATCTCTAGGTTGTGTACAAAATGTAAAATATTTAGAAGTCCCAGATTAAAATACATGACAATAAAAACAATAGAATAAAATAGTTACTAAAACAAGTTTTTAAAATTATTAAAAATTATTAAAAATTAATTCTAATTAGCCTGCAAAAGACAGGAGAGTCTTGAGGTTCCTGAAAACAAGCAGAGAAGGAGATTCTCTTATTTCAGTAGGGAGCATATTCCAAAGCGTATTATGAATCAGGCTGCTTGCAACATATCTGCCAATGAAAACTTTCTCTGTTTCCTCTTAATTCATCTCATTTGCCATTTTAGAGATGGGCAAACTTGTCAAAGCTCATATCGGACTAGCCACAAAATGATGCAAGTTCTTTCCACTGCCAAATCAGGAAGAACCTGGATAATTTGCCAATGTAATCCAAGTTGGCTTTGAAGATGATCCAGTTCCTTCCTGTCAGCCCTAGTTACTAGTCTCAACAGTGGGAGAAGCAGCAGCACTACATTAAGGAGGCTTTCTTTTTCTTTCCCAATGCTCTGGCACATTCCATAAGAACATAAGAAAAGCCCTGCTGGATCAGGCCAAAGGCCCATCCATTCCTGCATCCTGTCCTATGCAGTGGCCAACCACATGCATCTGGGAAGACTGCAAGTGGGGGGGGGAAGGCAACCACCCCCACCCCCCATTGGTATTCCCCTAGCACCGGGGAACATGCCAACTCCAATTCTGATTGAAGTATCCAGCCACAAAAGCTAGTAGCCACTGATAGCCCTATCCTAGATAAATCTGTCTAACCCCCTTTTAAAACTTTCTAGACTGCGGGTTGTTACCACATATGGTGACAGTGAATTCCATAGTTTAACTGCACGTTGTATTAAGAAATACTTCCTTTTGTCTGTCCTGACTCTCCTAGTACTTAGTTTTAACAGATGACCCCACATTCTAATATTATGATGGCAGGATGTCATGGGAAAAGCAATAGTACTATCACACAGGACTTAAAAAGTTTTTTCTCCCCCTTCTCCCTGACATGCTGCAGAGAAGCACATCAAGCAATGTGTGATCGTCTTTAGGATTTGCAGCCTGCTTTTCCAACGGTGTGCTGCTCTGGAGTGCACCAGAGTGGTAGGGGAGAGGATAAAGTTCCAAGAATTCTTCTCTGAGCTTAGAGAAATTTGCCAACATCTCTAGCTAAGGATATGGAGATCCCCCTCCCCACCAAAGTGGAAATTCTCTCTCTGAATTTTCAGGAATAAATTCTGAAAATTTTCTCAGAATTCAGGTGGATTCTTCACACCCACATTTGAAATTCACTGCCCCATCATGTAGTAGTTTTCAAGCAGTTATTTTAAAAAAGGTGGGCAGCCCACCTGAAATTAGGGGGTGGAGGTACAAGTCGGACAACTGAATTGACATTTATTGCATTTATCCAATGTATTGTGTGCAGGAGATGCGGGCAAGGAAAGTTTCCTTTCCAGGAGAAACAGTCATAGATAATCCTGTTTAAAGGAATGTATGTATGCACCTTGGCAGTATTATCATAATTACATTTCATTTATGAGTTTGGATTTCTTCTTGTTTGCTTTTTGCTTTCTGGTGTCTTAGGTTACTTCAAAATAGGCTATTTGCTTGATCTAATTTGTCCAGAAAAGAAGGTACATGGGTCAGTTCTTTCTTTTGTATCTCTTAAGATTATGAGAAATACTGTGTGTTTGTGTGTGTACACACAACACATTTGTTTGCTAAACACATAGAAATATAATGTGCAAGACATTTCAGCTTCCGCCTTATTCAATTGCTCTTATGTTCTATGAAAATAACATCAGATTTCATTGTGAGGCAATGCCATTTTTCTTGATATATGCACTTCCCAGGTTACATGCTCTTCAGTCCCTCTCTTGCAGTATATGATGACACTTATACTAGTATATAATGAAACCCATCGATTCCAAATATTACAGTTCCCTTCTGCCTATGCTCCGAGACATCATGAAAATGCAACCACTGTCTGGAAGATGTGACACATAACACTGAATTGTTAATGTACCAGTTATAGAATCTCCATGATGTTCAGTGCCAAAACATCTTGCACTTTATATTTCTGTTTGTTAATCAACAAGAAATGTATACAATACTTTTTGATTAACAGCATCCTTCTGGGATGCAGAACATACTCATAAAAAGTTCAGTTTGCCCCTTTAATAATCATCTCTCTCTCTCTCTCTCTCTCTCTCTCTCTCTCTCTCTCTCTCTCTCTCTCTTTCTGACCTTAAATATATATTAAATATATATCTTATGTCAGAATGTGCAAATTAATAGAGAAGCATGTCCAATAGGGATGTCAATAAATGAATGAATGCATTGTTTATTTCGATAATTGATCAGAAAATAAAAAAAACCAAAATCATACATAGAGGGATGTGCAAAACATTTTGATGTTGAAACGTTTCAATTTGAAACATTTTGAGTGTTTTGAGCTAAAAAAAAAAGCCATTTAAATAAAGGTCTTGTTTTGAGCTCAGATCAAAACAACCCCATTTCAATCAAAACGTCTTGACATTTCAATCACCATTTTAGAGGCCTGTTTTCCCCTTGCTGATTGCTTTTCTGGCACTGGCTTCTGATTGGCTTGTGATCTCCTTGCTCCTTGGTTGGCTTGTTATGCAAATCAAATGTTGTCATTGGCAACTGTGTCCCCATTGGCTGGGAGGAAGGGGGAGAGACAATGGAGTCCAAAAGGAGGGAATTTCAAGGTAATTTCAAAATGTATTCAAAGGGGCCAGGAGACAGTGTGCCTCTTTTGAACAGGATACATCAGGAGAGAAGGAAGGTTTGATTTTGTGGTTTTATTTTCCCAGCACTGAGTATAATACGCTGTGCTATTACTGCAATAACTATCTGTTTTTACTGGATCTCAGATTGACAAAGGCAGAACTTGGGTGCCTGCCTTCCTTGAGTTGTGGTTTGGTTTATTTGTGAGATAGTGTTGTGGCAAGAAATCGACAGTGCTAGGAAGTAAGGAATCATAATTTTGTGAGAGAGAGCAACTTGAGCCAGTGATGTTACTGCAACGCAGGCACTGGCATTGGATTCTTGGTCAGTGATTCTTTTTTGGCCATTTTTGGACTGTTTTTGAATGTGTGTTCTGTGTCAGGAGGGACAGATTGATTCCCTTTTACTGTTTCTGCTTCTGCAGTGTTTTTCAAGGCAGGGTTGCAAAATGCATTGCAAATTGCAATGCAAAACTTCTGTGCACTCTGAGTGCAGCTTGTTCCAGCTATAGGGAACAATTGGGGAACTCAGAACACCCCATAATTTCCCATGGGTGGCTCCTAGGGACACCAAAGTAGGTTGTGTAGTAGGGCATGATGGGTGCTAACTACCACCCAACTCATAAAAGAAATGGGCAAGCAGGCAATTTTTAACCAATTTTTAACCTTTTCCCCCAAACTCCCATAGAATCCTTTTGTGGGTTGGGTGGTAGGTAGCATCCATCATGCCCTACCAGCCAACCCACTCTGGCATCCCTAGGAGCAAACTCATGGGGAACAATGTGTGTTTCTAGTTTCCCCTTTGTTCCCTATGGCCGAAACACTCACTTCAAGTTTTGTTCTGTTGGAAACAACCAGTCAACTGCTGTTTCGATGAAACATTTCAGCCATTTGCATTTTGTTTTGAACTCAAAACAAAATGCAAAATTGGTTCTGTGCACATCTCTATCATCCATTTCACAGGATGAAGTCAGGGATGAACTGAAGAATTTTTGAATTAGCACACAAAATAAAAGCAAGAAAACAAGAGGTTGATAGTAGTCCATTGCAAGAGGGCCTGGCACTAGGAACAGAGCATATAAGGAGGCAGAGCACAGACTTGGCAAGATGGCAGCTGGCAAGGGCTAAAAGCGGGTCCTTCAAATACAGCAGCATTTTAAGCACAAATATTAATATTTTTGACACTAATCATACTGTTTGCTTGTACTACCAAGTTGTTGTTTTGCAGCGGGGGGAGGGTGTTGCAATTTTATGGCCTCTGATATAGGCTATAGATGTTAAAATATATTCACTTTTATCTTCATTTAAAAGTTTTGGATTATACCTCTTTGTGGGAGTATTTAGTGATGATGTCCACTAAATGCAATTTTCCTAACATTCTGTTTTCTCAAGGTCCAGTTGAAAAGTGAAGAATCAAAAACATTTGCAATGAAGATTCTAAAGAAGCGCCACATAGTGGACACAAGACAGCAGGAGCACATACGCTCAGAAAAGCAGATCATGCAAGGGGCTCACTCAGATTTCATTGTGAGGTACTGTTGTTTTTCTTCATAAACGCACTTCCCAGGGTACATGCTCTTCAGCCCCTCTCTTATACCAGCATAGAATGAATCCCATCTATTCAAAATATTGCAGTTCACTCCTGTCTATGCTGTAAGCCATCGTGAAGATGCAACCACTGTGTGGAAGCTGTGACACAGAACACTGGACGGCTAATGTACTTGTGCCAGTTAATCTCATGCACACTTGAGGAAACGCAAAAGCACAAAACACAATTCAAACATAGACACTGTACCCTGCATCCTTCCCTTGCACTCATGACCAATGGCAGAATAAGAAGAAAAGGGGAGGGGGAATGTGTGTAGGGTGTGAATCATTCCTAGGTCAAAGAGTTTTCAATTTATTACTCACCTTTTAATGGTATATTTAAGGCAATCGATAAGTAAAAAAACAGAATAAAAAACAAAGCCGACAAAATAACAGCACAATCCTATTCATGTTTACTTAGAAGCTGTGTTCAGTTGGACGTATGAGGTTAGTGTATATAGGACTGTAGGATATACAGAAACCTGTATATGATATGTCTAGCAAAGACACACAGTGCCTTTTGCACAGTGGTTTTGCTTCATGAAATACCTGTACTCCGTTAGAAAGATAATTTACCATATACAAACTGTACCACTCTGACACTCTGGGAATGCTCTGGCACTGTATAAAGGCATGTTAACCACTCCTGTTTTCTTTGCCTTAGTTAGGCAAAGGGGTTGTACAGGTAGGGACTTCTTCACTAGCTGTTTTTCCAGAAAAGCCTAGATAGACAGCTTATAGCTATGTGATATTTTTTCCTTTTCTCTTGCCTTTCATCTCAAACGACCATTAAGGTGGTTTTAGATCCCGAATGTTGCCCTTGCCTCTATAGGTGTTGACTTTTATCATTCTTTAGGTCATCTCTATAAATGATTCTATGAATTCTATATTGAGGGTGCTATGAAATTATATTTCAGGGGAAGCTTCTTCACTTGATTTCTGGGCAACTTCTTTCAAAATTCCAAAGTTCTCTAGCAAATTATTTTAATATGATTATATACTAACTCAGGGGGGGGAAATAAGAAAATATTGCTATAGCCTGTGTGCACCTTTTCTTCATTGCATATATAATAGGATTCTTAGGACATTGTTGTAGAAAATGTACCCAGTTGTTAGAGAGTACAGCAGAAACTCTGGGATTTGTCAGAAACTTTAGGTCAAACCTTCTGCAGCATGCTGGGCATGTAAGAAGCATGTTATCTGATCCCATTTATCTCATTACATGGATTTTTCCTCTTATTCATCCTTGGGGTGAAAAGGAGGAAATTCTCCTTTGATCTCTAAATGTTAATGGGTTTTTAAAAAAAAATCTGTGGAAAAGATGAGAAAATTCTTTGTGTCATTTCTTTGAAATTATTAAAACAAAATAAAGAACGACATTTGCAGACTGTGGTTTGAAGGATAAACTTATCTACGATTAAAAGGACTAGGACAGATAGCATTTCCTTCTCACCCAAGTGGTCTCGAAAAGTGTTAGTAATGTCAAACCACTAGTAATATGTCATGCTGCACGTATTTCTCAGAAGGGCCATCTTCTTCGCCTCACATTAAACACAACATTGCGAATAGTACAAACTACACTTTCTGTTGTTTTGAAAATAATTCAGACATGCTGTACCGTTACTGACTGATGCTATCTAGCTGGTTAGAGGTTGACATGCTATAGAATCACCCGCTGTAGCATTTTCTGGACTATACCCCATCAGACAGTATGTAGTAGAAAAACATGCTTGAGCACGCCCCTGCGGCAAAAATCCCTGCATATAGTGGACTAGGAGGCTGTTCTAACAAGCAGCCAAGACAGGGCTAAGGCAGCCAAGCCTCAGCATGGCTGCCGGCAAGAACCACCAAGATCCATGTGGGTACTGGTGGCACTGCAGCAGCAAATCCGCCTATGGATCCCACCAGTTAGCCAAGGTTAAGGATGCAAGCGTGCCCTTAACTCGGGCTAACTGCGCTGCGCATGTGCGAGTACCAGCTGCTCCTAGCGGCACTGGCACAGGAGCGGCTCCCAGCCATTGCTGGGGGGAATCCCCACAATGCACAGTGCACTCGCATGGTGCATTGTGGGATTCCCGGAGGCCAGGACCATGAGTCCCAGCCTCGGAGTGATCGGCCCTGCTCTGTGCGGCCCAGAGCAGGGCTGATGGTGTGGCAGCATGGAGCATGCTCCCACCCACCTTCTGAGGATCATTTATGGGGAGGCAAGGTTTGGGAAGCCTTCCCCCCACCGTCCTGCCCGCCCGGTTGTGAGGATGATCTCCACCTCTCTGTTAGAAAGCTACACTAAACCCCTGCATCCTGACAGGCTCATTTTTATAAATCGAGAGGGGTGGGTCCCCTTCCTTTGGGGGAGTATTCAAACATGCCATGCTTCACTGAAGTTTGTTGGTTTATTTATTTACTTTATATTCTGCTTTTTAGGTGAACTTCCCAAAGCTGTTTACATAAAAGCATTAAAACCATGAGTTATACAACAAAGCAGGAAAGATGAGCAACAACACGTTGAGATGGGGATAGTCGGCCACATGCTGCCCCTATAGCTCCGCTATTAACATCTAAGGCAGCTAAAGTGACACTTAATGCCTGACAGATGGAACAAAGGTGTGTGACTCTACCTCTTGCTCAGGCAATAACTGTCTCTCCCTGTCGCTTACTACTTGTAAAGCAAGGCAATTGAATATGAGAGCTGTCTATGCTGAGTCCAGCCAAGATCTGTCTGGTGCAGCACTGTCAGGACAGGGGGCTAATGTGCTGCTGCTGGGAATCTAATGACGAAGCTATTTAATTTCTTCATAAATGGTGTTACTGCAAAACTCTATGGAGACTGTGATCCCAGCCCCAGTAGACATCCCTATAACAGTTCTGCATGTTATATGGCTTTAATATCTCAAATTCCAGTAGGTACTACTCAAATCCTGCAAATTACTGAGGATTTTCCCCCCCTTCCCTATCCCCCCACCCCCCATAGGCTATACAGAACATTCAAGGACAGCAAGTATTTATACATGTTGATGGAAGCTTGTTTAGGTGGAGAGCTTTGGACAATTCTCAGGGACAGGTAAGAGATTTTATGTGTTTCTTCTTCATATGAAATGAAATCCATCTTTGTTGCAGAATGAGGTCACATGTTCAAGCTGCATCATCCCCAGCAAGACCTTCTGAATCCTAAAGCCTTTCCCAGAGGTCTGAAGGTCCAGGCTTTGGCTGAGAGCCAGCTTCACCTATTACTCATTCCAATGAGACATTTTGCATGCCTTTTCAAAGGCACTGAAGTCATCCCATTACTTTATAATGCCGCATGACAAGAAGCACCACTTAATATGATAGCCGCTGAACTAGCGGCATCCTGTCAGGAGCCTCTGATTGCTCTCTTTTCACTTCTCCTCCACAGCTTGGGCTTTAGAATTGTTCATATTATCTAAGTGAGTGGTGAGTACTTCTCACCTACTGTGTATAAATCACGGTACATCTACTGTACTGATTTGGGGAAATATATGCATGCATACAGTATGTCTGCTCTCTGCAGTCTTTATGCACTGAGACTTTTAAGCCAATTTGTTATGCACACACATAGCTGACAGAGATGACTGGGACCTAAACACTCTGTGCAGTCTGCATAGTCTAGCTACCTGCCTTGACCAAAGAGGAAGAGGCATCTGCCTTTTACAGAGCTATGGAGGAGGAACACTAGGGCTGTGCAATAGAAAGAATGCCAGCTTTGGACAATGGAGATGTAGATAAAATCCTTTCTTGGCCATATTGGACATCAGGCGAGACACATCTCTCAGCACAACCTGTGGATAACCTCACTTATTTTGTCCTGAACTTCAAATTTGATAAATCAGATAAATTTCAGTTGCACAGTACAATACCTAGCCAAGAACAAGGGCAGCTGCCATCTGGACGTGTCTTCAGTCTCTGGAGCTGATTACAAAAACAATTACTCTCTGTACCAAATTGGATTAGGTAGAGCCTAATTGGATTAGGTACAGGAACATAGGAAGCGGCCATATACTGAGTCAGACCATGGGTCCATCTAGCTCAGTATTGTCTACGCCGACTGGCAGCGGCTTCTCCAAGGTTGCAGACAGGAATCTCACTCAGCCCTATCTTGGAGAAGCCAGAGAGGGAACTTGAAACCTTCTGCTCTTCCCATAGAGGCTCCATCCCCTGAGGGGAATATCTTACAGTGCTCACACTTCTAGTCTCCCATTCATATGCAACCAGGGCAGACCCTGCTTAGCTAAGGTGACAATTCATGCTTGCTACCACAAGACCAGCTCTCCTCTCTGGTTTGGACAAGCCTTCTAAACCCTGACAGTATTGAAAGTATTATTATTAGTATCATCATAATTTAAAATGATGGAAATAATGCATGTTACATCACACAACTGTGCTTGCACAACGTTAAGCTGAACAGCCTTGTTCCACAACAGTTCAGACAGGGTTTACACACACGCAACAGTGAAGATAGTGCTCAACTGCCTGTGTGTCGCTGCAATGCTTTTCACCATAGGCAGCATGCTTTCAGCTATGTTGACCATAGAAACTACCATCGGTTCTAAGAATGGAGACCGTGGCTTTTTCACACAGTTATTTGAACCTAGGTTTAATGTGCAACATTTGTATGATTGTGTAGACCAATGTACTATAAACCACCTTGCCATGAGTTGAAATAATCATGTCAGTGTTGGTCACCCACATGAAACCAAGATTCATGGTTGTGTGAACCAGGCCTGTAAGTTCCAAACTCAAGCCAATATTTGGTTTAGATTATGACCAGAATACAAAGAGCAACTTTAAATCTGTATCAAAACTGTAACTATATAAAAGTGTGTTAAATAATAATAATCTGTCCAAAGTTTTAGATGCATCCAGTGGGATTTTGACATTTCCCCCACCACCACCTTTGAACAGAAGACCAACGGCTTTTGAAACTCCTCTTAGTTTCAAAAGTTATTTATCATATGGTATGGGTGGGGCCCCATGAATGTGTAGAACAAGTTGCCAGTGTGATACAGTAGTTAGGGTGCTGGGCTAGGCCCAAGGAGGCCATGAACTTCACTGGATGACTGAGGACCACTCATTTCTCTCTCAGCCTTACCTACTTCACAGGGTTGTAGCTCTGAGCTTCTTGCGGGAAGAGCAGGATATAACTGTTAAAAAAAAGCCTCTCGACTTATGATCTTGGTTGTAAGTAGCTAAACGCCCTGTAAATCAGTGTGGTTAGTGGTTAAAGTGCCCTACTGGGACTTGGGAGAGCCAGGTTCAAATTCTGTGAAACTCACTGGCCAGTCGATTTTTCTCGGCTTCTCTTACAGGGTTGTTGTGAGGATAAAATAGTGGAGACCATTTCATCACCTGCTAGGATTGCCAAGCCCGATTTTTGCTGTTCGTGTAAACCAACGGGCTTGCAGGCAAGCCCAGTGGTTTACAAGCAGGTAACCCGCTTAATTGCCCCTACCCTTAGCTGAGGTTAGCAGATCAAGCGCTCCGCTAACCCTGTCTTTGTGCTCGTGTGTTGCCGCGGCGCAGCTCTGTAGTGTGGCGACTCACAAGTAGACCCCCAACCGGGAGGCTAAAAAGCAGCCTCCCAGCTTGGGGGTCTCCCCAGTATGCCCTGCATGCTCACACAGGGCATGCTGGAGCTTCTGGGGGGCTGTGTGGCCCCCGATCCTCCCAGCCCCCGCCAGCTCCGTAACGGAGCGGGCAGTCGTGTGGGCGGCTGGTTCGGCTGCCCAGAGCAGACTGCCTGCTCGTGTGCGGGAAGAGCGGGCTAAGCCCACTCTCCCCGCTAACCCACTCCAGCTCTTCTCACTGATCATGAGAAGCGCCTCTCTGAGGTTCTTGGAAAAATAATGGGGTGGTAACTGAATAAGTAAATAATCTTGTATTTTAATATTTTAATAACCAGGATGTGACTAAAAGCTTACATATGCATTTTAATTACATAAGGACTGCTCACTAGGTTTGTTCCTCATTAACTTTTAGATGGCTGTGAAACATTCTTGGTTTTTAGAAAGACTGACCTTAAGGCTGACCTTAAGATTGACCTCTGTGGTTGATTCTTTTGGGGGCTAGTTCAGATGACATGCTGGTCACAATACACAATCAGGTTGGGATTGAGCTGAGAGCATGCCTGCCCTGACATCACTGGAAGACATCCCAATATGCTGTCAGGGCATTCCTTAATCATCTGAAGCACCCCTCTACACAGGCTCCAAAACCCTGCTTGCAGAGGTTAAACATGCATGGAGGGGCGACTCAGATGAATCCCCTCTCATGTGATTAAGGGACACCCTGAATGCGAATCAGGATGTCCTCCAGTGAAGGAGGTGGCAGGTGTGCTCTCAGCAGAATTCTATCCTGATTGCATGTTGCAGCTGATGTCTCGTCTGAACCAGCCCATAGTAATTGTTTTTCATCTGACTGCTTTAGCTGTTATGGAGATTTGGTATTTTAGTGTCTAGCTTTTTACATTTTTTACAGATTGTTTTAGTCTTATATGGGGTCTTCAAACAAAGAGTGGTATAAAAAGGTAGGTAGGCACGTAGGAAGGTAGGTAGATGTTTTCCCAGAATCATGAAGTAAATTGCCCTGGGAGACTGGTTTTAGACAGAGAGATGGGGTCATTAACCAAAAAGAAAGATGAATTTCTTGTACAAAGAGCTTTCATAGATCTGATATCAGAGACAAAGCACAATAGTTTTCAATGGAAGCAGTTCACATGTTCAGCTATGAATTAGTATGCAATAATTCATATTGCGCGTACACACACACACACACACACACACCAAGAGCAAGATTGCAGTGCTTGCCATGCCCCCCAGAAGTCCATGCATTCTCTGTTAATGTGAAAGGTAAATAATCAGAGTCTCCAGTCATGGGAATTGCTATCTGTATATTTCACGTTAACAATGAACATATGGATATTGAGGGGACGTGGACATCATGTGGATATCAGGGGCACACTGTGATTGGGGCATGGCCAGAAAGCACAATCCCACTTTCCCCTTATGTCTTCATTGAATGAGAGTGGGTGGCTGTATGCATACCCCGATGAGGACTGCCACTCATACATAAATCAGCACCTCCTGAACATAAATGACAAATAACTGTGTATCAGTGTATTTAGCAATGGATAGAAATTAGCAATAGAAAGAAATCATGGAAGTAAAAACAAATTGTTATAACCAAAATCAGATGGAAATAAAATTGTATAGAAAGTATCATATTCAGAATTAGTAAGTAACATAAATAGCACAGTATGGAAAGAATATATTATAGTGCTCGTTTGTCACAATTTACCTTTCCACTTTTTTACAAGCATCTTGAAAACAAAATCCACTCTTTTAATAAATATAGAAGAAAGTTAAATTTCAGTTTATTTATTTGCAATACTTATATCCTGTCAGCACAATGCTGCTCAGGATGGCTCACAACAATAAATCATATAAAACTAAAAAATAGACAAACAGGCAGCCAAACAATATAAAACATAGGGTTAAAAACTGGAATCCAATTAAAACAAGTTTAAAACCCAAAGTGCATGGGTACAGACAGCAGATTAAGTGCTAAAAAATTACCAAGAGTTAGTACTGAAAAATTAAAAACTCAAAAAGGCTGCAGAAGCCTTTGAAATTCCTTTTCAATTCTTATTCCTTTCATACTCAGGGTATCTACTGCCATCTAGCTTTGAAAATGATATATCTTTTACTTCCTTAAACCATTAATTTATGTTTATAACCAAAACACGGTATTGGAACTTAATTGCAATGGCATTCACTTCAAGAAAATGGAAAGTGTTAAAATATATTACTGATACTTAAATAGCAATTAAATATAATTTTGTACTCATTAAGAGCAGATGCCATTTAAATTATTTTCCAATCTATTTCCATGTGGGTGTGTGTATTTATATATAACCTAGATTCTATGGAATCTGTGTTTCAAACATAGGCAAACATTTCCTTTGCTACCTTACAACTAGTTAGAAACTATACTGTATTTAACAATGCTAAACCTTTCTGAGTTTGAGTCTAACTTTAAGTGAGTACTCAACAATGAACTTAGGCCAAATGAGAGTAGAAAGGTGATTGTAAACACATCTGCAACTGCAATATCTGTCCAAAAAATTGTTCTTCAAGCAAGTTAAATAAGTTCAAACAGTTTACCAACAAACAGTGTACTACCATCATAATGAGGTTGGTCCAAGTGTAAATAAGAGATGGTCTAATATTTCTAGTTCCTGAAATTCCGTGCTAGTTTGACAGCTGACTGTGTATAGCAATTATTTCAGACCCTTTGGTATGCTCATCATAAGCTTATGATATCAGTGCCACTCTTTGTTCCCAACAGATTTTTTTTCAAGTGCAGCATGTGAGGAAGTTATTTGTGGCCTTAAAAAAAAATCATAAGCCTTCAGGAACTAAGCAAACAAGCCGAGAAATATGATTCTATCATAGCCCTACAGCTGTTTCACAGTACGGTTTCTCTGGCAGCTATCGGGCTGCTACAGTGAAGTCATTAAATATATGAAATATGTTCTCCTGACACCACAAGCCCTTCAGGTGGTTTAATAGGCAGAACGTGCTGAACATAGTCAAACTATTTGTAAGACTTAATGCTGCCAGTGGAGGTCAGTGCGATCATACCCACACTTAAAATCCTGTATGTATTTAAATAATTTACTAACTAATATGCAGGTTGGCAGTGCATGTGAGTTACAAAAAAGAGCATTTTTGCTAATCTCCCCTTCCATCTGAAGCCCACTGTGGCTTCTGAAAACCACACAAGGGTCAAGTGGGTACCCAAATGAAATGTAAGGTTGTCCACTTCTGATTTACAGGAGCATTTTATTTTTCTTGCTAAAATTGGCATGCAACATAACTGATTCTTGTATGCAATGTATTATTGATTTAAAGATGTATACCTCATCTTTTCATCCATCAGTAACCACAAGGTGACTTAACAGCAATATAAAAAACAAGACAGTTAAAGCCAGCAATGTACAGTACTGCACAACAAGAATCCAGTGGACATGGGAATGATTAATTATCTATTATCCCCCACACCTCCTGAAATATCAGAGACCTCTGCACCACATTAATGAAGGAGTCAGGTGAATCTCCTTTGAAATGGAGTTCCACAATTTAGACACCGCCAGTGAGTAAGCCCTGTATTGCATAGCTACCCATTGCAATGCACATTCGATGGTGGGAAGGGTATGGAACAACGCCTGAGAAGATGACCTGAGTGAACAGATAGGTTTGTATGAGTGGAGGTGGCCCTTGGCTCCTAAAGTAGCATAACTGGTTTTAGTCTTTAAGATGCCACAAGACTCTTTGTTATAATTCTCTTTCTTTGTGTATTCATGACTACAGCTAATGGAGTATAATAGCTAAGGCACAAGGACCAATGACGTCACAGGTTAAAACTCAATTTCTGCCATGAACTCACTAAGTGGCCATAGACAAGTTGCTTTTCTCTCAGCCTTAGCTTTCCAACTTGCAATGTGGACAAAAATACTGAACTATTTTGTTGTAAGGATTACTAGGATAATCTGTGTGAATCATTTTGAACACGCTGAAAAAATACTCTATAAATAATACCATTATTCTTTTCCTAAGCAGAGGTTCATTTGAAGATTCTACAACCAGATTTTATACAGCATGTGTGGTAGAAGCTTTTGCCTATCTGCATTCCAAAGGAATCATTTATAGGGACCTCAAGCCAGAAAACCTCATCCTAGATCATCGAGGTTATGCCAAACTGGTGAGTGCTCAAGACATTTTTCTTCTAAGCAGTGAGAAAATATTGCCATGTCATGCCCACTGCATTATAGTTAAGACTTTGTCTTCTCTTCCATTACAAAGTACTGTCTCAAACAGGTTTATAATAGTCATAAAACAGTGCTTCTAGCTGAGCAACAGTAGTCAGCTCTGTAGTCTCAGGACAAATCGATGTATAAAGAGAACTAATAAAAACAAATTATTCTTACCATTTTGGAGTTAAATGAGCAAACGTTGAAGCTTACAATAGTTGTACTGCATGATTCTGGAGCTTGATAAAACTTACTATCTTCATTAAAATGTGTTACTTTTTTAAAAAGTCATACTTGAGTTATTTCTTCAGGGGGGAAAATTGCATTATTTTAGTCCCTTAGCTTGGCCTATATAATTGCTATGGACTTACAATGATTAGCTAAGAGCCCAGCCTTGATAAGGAGAAAGCAATCAAGTCTGCCTATGGGAGGAGTGCTGATCTTGTGTTAGGAAGCATGAATTTGCAGGGTCCATTGTTTGCATTGGAATGGGAGTCTACATGTGTGAACACTATAAGATATTCCCCTTAGGAGATGGGACCCCTCTGGGAAGAGCAACTGCATGCTTCCATGCAGAAGGTTCCAAGTTCCCTCCTTGGCATCTTTAAGATAGGACTGAGAGAGATTCCTGCCTGCAACCTTGGAGAAGCCGCTGCCAGTCTGGGTAAAAAATACTGAGCTAGATGGACCAATGGTCCACTCAGTGTAAAGCAGCTTCTTCTGTTCCTAAGTTAGAAGGGCCAGTCCCAGACCCATTCCCCAACAATGGGCAGGAGCACGGGCTTGCCAACCAGGAAACCCTAGAGACAAAGACTTCAGAGCTGGAGATCCTAGAGATACAACCACCTGAGTCCAAGCCACTCATAGGCTTTCTGGTTGTCAAGGCCTCACACTCCCCTGAGCATGCATACTGCTGCTGGCAGTGAGCCATGAACAAGTGGACAAGGAATGCAAGACTCCAGGCCAGAGAGCTGCCCCTTTAAATCTCTCCACTGTCCAGGCAGGGAGATCTGAGCCTGGAAGGATTAAGGGTCTTAGTGCACCTCTGGTTCATATCGGAGCAAGTTGCTTGCTTGGACCTCTCCAAGATACTGAAACCTTGACCTGCCTTGCTTTGCCTCCTCCAAGAAGCACAAATCATTCATATTGGTAAGAAATGGAATGTGCCATTTTCTTTTCTGTTATCAGTGGTCCAGTGTTCAGATACTGGACCTAGTTAGATCTAGGGCTGGAACTGAATCCTATCTGGAAATTATTGCTGAGTCCAGAGTATTTCTAGACTGAGGGACGCTAACATGACTGAGCTGTTACACCCACACAATTTGATGACTTCATTGTAGCACACCATCATTGCAGTTTTCAGACAATGCAAGGCCTGACTCTTGCCACAGCCACCACAGGCACCATGAAGTACAGGAGCACTGTCGAGGTGTAGGCAGCAGCAGTAATGTACCAGGCCTAGATTTTGGGTGCTGACACAGGTTGACATCATCAAATTGCATCTGAGCACCAAGCTTTGAACGGAGCTTTCACTGGAGGAAAAGCAGAGAGAGAGAGAGAGAGAGAGAGAGAGAGAGAGAACACGCGCTTTTCTTTCTTTGGAGGGAACTCTTTCGTGTGTGTGTGTGGCAAAACTCCCCAGTAGGCATACTCAAGAATGTTGCTAAGTTTTTTTCTTCTTCTTCTGAATTTCTGGATCATCCCCAGTGAGAATTTTTGTTCTTCTATTAGAAGTCAAGTAATATAGTGGAGTGTGGGAAGGACAAGAAGGATAAAGCTGCAACTTTTCTAGTCCCCCTGCACTATTACAAATGTGGCTGGAAGTACATGGATTTGGAGTAGGCCGTAATGATACAATAGCACACTGTTCTTCATTGCTTCACTGGTGGGCCCTGGCTTGCCTAAACCCCCTTCTCCTGCTGCCTCTAGTCCCCTCAGCCACTGCACTCACTCTTGCTTTTGTCCTGCTGCTGTGAACTCTCTCCCTCCCCATTGCCACCACACATATACTCTCTCTCTTGCTCCCCACTTCCTCCTCCTCCTCCTGTCCCTGTATACACTCTCTCATTCTCTCACACATACCCCTTCCCTTCCTCCTGTCATCATCTGTGCTGTCTCCCACCCGCCCCCCAGCCGCTTGTGCAGCCACTGCACTTGCATGCACTCTCTCTCTCTCTCTCTCTCTCTCTCTCTCTCTCTCACTCCCCTCCTCTTCTTGTCCCTGAGCATGCCATCTATCTATCTGCCTCCCACCACTGCCCTCGCATGCACTCTCTCCCCCCTGCCTCTGCAGAATGAGCCCTCTCAGTGGCTGTAAAATAGTCTAAAAATAGTGAAGGTCACTGCAATAGCAAGTCGAGGAGAACATAGTCGGTTCTGCAAAGCCAGACTGCCTTCATCATATTGCAACACTGGTGAGCACTTTTCCCCTTGAGTAGAAAGGAAAACACCCCAGGGAGCCTGTATCTCTGTAGAGGATCCTGGCAAAAAAAATGGCTTAGGAACTTGTATGGTCATTTAATGTCAGCATCATGTGAAGTACCTTAAATCAGGAGCAGGTAACGTATGGCCTGCAAGCCACATGACTTCAGTTTGGTCAAGTCTTATTCTAGCACAAACTTCCCCATGCCTCCTGAAACTGGAAATTGAGAGCTGTGTGAACAATAAACATATTGGGCTGAATGCTCATTCTGACCGATGTAGTTGAAGTGGCCCAGGTCCTAGGCAAAATTCTGACAGTTCATTGATCACGTATAAAACAAGAAAGCTTATATAACTGTTATATACTTACCTTATATCTTCAAAATTAAACAAATCTTACATCTGGGGGGGAAATTACTCTCCTTTGAATTTCTGCAGCAGCCCAACATGACAATCGACATTCTTACTTTTACTTGAGAATATTCCCACAGTGAAACTTTTCCTTCTAAAGTGGTTTATTCAAAGCAAAACAGAATCATCTCCCCAAATTCTTGTGCCCACAGATTTGCTCTTTATTTTCTTCCTTGATGGTGTGTGAACCTTCTTTTCACAGGTCGATTTTGGCTTTGCAAAAAAAATAGGATTTGGAAAGAAAACATGGACTTTTTGTGGAACTCCAGAGTATGTAGCCCCAGAGATCATCCTGAACAAAGGTCATGACATTTCAGCAGACTACTGGTCACTGGGAATCTTAATGTATGAGCTCCTGACTGGCAGGTATGGGCATTGGAATGGGAGCTGCTGATAAAAATAGATCAGCAAATTAGGGAATACTTCTGCCTTTGTCACTTTGATTAGGAGCACTGGAGGTTCAGAGCTGATATATGCTGTGATGGCAACAACAAAAAAGTCTGAACATTTTACTGTTGAGCCCTGCTTGTTATTATTTTCCACTGCTTTACAATCAGTGTTCTGAGGAATAAAGGGTTTGGAATAGCTGGCCTAAACAACCAAGGCACATGGCAAAACTTTAAATTTTACAGTTGCCAGTTTCTGGCAACTCATTTACATACAGCAGATGCCACGTGCAGAATCCGTCTGTTTTCACTTCACCATGAACTCATCAAAACATGGATTCATGGCAGCATACACAACAATCAGGTTCAATACATGGTGGCCACAGCACATAACAGATAGAGGCTGGAACCCACAGTTTCTCTGGATAATCTGTACAGGGTTTTTGTCCTCTCAAAACCCTGCTATAAAAACGGAAAAGGGGAATCCACTCTTTATCAGAAACACTGAGGGCTGATTCAGATGTCACACAAAACAACAGTTAAAGCCTGGTCCCAAGCAATGTCCCTAAATATTGGGAATATACACTCCCTTTCTTTACCCACATGAGTATTGGAACTCATCCAAGGCAAACTGATGTAACTTCATGGTGCCATTATATAGGGGCCCATAATTACAGCATTAGCAAAGTTTACAAAACACAATTAGGCTATTCACACGCACATGCAAAACCAGGCTAAGGGAGCCCAGACTGGTTTTACATTCACGTGTGAGCCACTGGGATTGGGCTGATCACAGTGGCATATCCACCTAACTTGCCAACCATTAAAACAGGGTTAAGGGAGTGAGTGCTCCCTTAATTCTGTTTTTCTGATCATTCAAGGGAGGGAAGGATCGTTCCAGGGAGGGAAGAGGGAATCCCTATGATGCACTGCACACTCATGCAGTGCATCATGTTATTTCCAGGGGCCAGGAGGGCACATCCCGGCCCGCCCTCCCGGCCAGGGTGCACAGGGAATTGTCAGAGTGCACGGAAAGCGTGCCCCATAATGCCACATTGATAGTCTGTGGGGAAGGTAGGTTTAACCTGCCTTCCCCGCAACGCGCTCTGGAACCCTTGTCGCTGCTCATGAGAAGAGGCTCTATGGGTGGCTTGGCTTCACCAGTCATGTGAATTTCAAACCGCTATTTTGAAATTCACATGAATTACATGTGAGTTTGGCAGAGACACTGGTGCCCTGGAAATGTGTACATGCAACTTCCACTATCAAAAAGTCTGTGCTTACATTGGGCATGCTGTGCAAACCCACCACTGCTGGCATATCCTACCCTACTTATAGTATGGAATCTGACATTTTTAACCAAGATTTGAAGTGTGTGACAGATGTCAGGTTCCATGCCATAAGTAGAGTAAAATATGCCAACATTGGCAGGTTTGCACAATATGTCCAATGTTGGCATTCCCTTCTTGACTCTGTACGTTGGGCACACATGCATTCCCAGGACTCCAGAGGCTCCACCAAACTTGAAGTTTGGTGTGATGTTTGTGCCCTCCTAGAAAACAGTTATCACCACAGTTCCTGTCTCATCATTGCTAGCAGTATTTCTAGTAGCATCAACTTTTTCAGAGATTTCTTATACTTAAGAGTAGCAGAGTACAATGTCAGGTGTTCTGAGGGTTTCTTATCAAGTGTTTAATATCAGCATCTTTCTTACATCAAAGATCATATATGCTTCAGAAGTGCCTGAGACAGATCTATAGATATATTTAATTGTTGGAACAAGATCTTCTGGCTGCCCTATTTTCCCCACTCACTTTGTGAGACAAGGAGAAGTAGAGGAGAATATAGTCATTAGGGCAATTAACATGATGGGTGTGTTCAGTAATTTGCATGTATTACTTGTTCTTAGCAACAGTTGTTAGTTGCTCACCAATAGTTGAGAACAGCTGAAGAGTGGCAGAAGGGAAAAAAAAGATAAAGGACACATTGCTATGTAAGACAATATTTCACATAGATGAGAGTTCATAAGGCATCTTGTCCTTTTCTGTTTGTATCAATGAACTTATAAGCACACAAAGAAGGATTGGATTCAATGGTCTGGAAAACCTTTGTGAGTTTTATTTGGATTTTATTTATTTTAAAAGTTGTATTTAGATATATAGGCTCGATACACAATCCGTGGACCGGGTCTCATGATCCGTGAGACCCAGTTTGGGGAAGTGAGCAGGAAGAGCAGGCTAAGCCCGCTCTCCCCACTCACGAGCGGGGAGGGAGCCCTGGGCGGCCGGATCAGCCACCCACATGATTGCCGGCTCCAAGACAGAGCTGGCGGGGCTGGGGAGCCTGGCCCCTGGAAGCCCCAGTATGTCCTGCACGAGCACACAGCGCATACTGGGGAGACCCCCAAGCCGGGAGGCTGCTTTTAAGCCTCCCAGCCGGGGGGTCTACTCGCAAGTAGCCATGGCGCGGAGCCACGTGGCGGCTACTCATGAGCAGATAGCCTGGGTTTGCAGAGCGCTCGCTCCGCAAACCCGGGCTAAGGGATGGGCCACAGGAGCGGGTTAGCCGCTCCAGAACTACCGGGCTTGGCTGCGAGCCCAGTGGTTCTGATGACCCACAAAAATTGGGCTAGGCTTTCCTAGCCTGATTTTTGTGATCATCAGAATAGCCCCCATGTGTAGAGCCTGGGAGGGTTCTGTGGGGAGTGTGGGCTTAGCCCACTCTCCCCACAGACAAGCAGCCACTCAATGCTGGGTGGCCGGATCAGCTGCCTACATGACTACTGGCTCCGTCACAGAACAAGTAGGTGCTACAGGGATCAGGGGCCGCCCAGCCCCCGGAAGTCCCAGGATGCCCCGTGTGAGTACGCAGGGCATCCTGGGGAGACCCCCAACACCAGGAGGGTCATTTTAGCCTCCTGGCAGAGATCTCCTCACAAGTCGCCATAGCACAGAGCTGCACCATGACGACTCGCAATCAGGAAAACGGGGTTAGCAGAGTGCTCGCTCCGCTAACCCCATTTAAGGGGAGGGCTTCTTTGGTGGGCTAGCCGCCAGAGAGCCACCGGGCTCACCCTCGAGCCCGGTGGTTCTCATGATGGAAGAAAACCAGGTTGGGTCCTTTAGCCCAGTTTCTCTCATCGTGAGAATAGCCTCTTTGTCTGCTAACGCAAATCATGATGGAGTTGAGGCCATGAGATTCTTGATTCCTTCACATAGCATAACTGAGACTCTTGTCACATTATGTTCAGATAGGTTATGTGAATCCATCGTAAGATTAGAAAGGTTTTCTCATGCTGGTAAAGTACAAGATGAATGAACTCTTATCCCATGTATATAATGTGCAGAATTGCATGTTTTAGCAATACAGATTTGATCCTATTTGCTTGTGTACACATTACCTAGTAACATAGGAAGCTGATGTTAACTCTGATTTGCAGAGGCCCCATTCACACATAACAGCAAACCACGGGTAGACTAACCCAAGGTTAACTTTTGTAACCATGAATCACATTGCAGACATTCATCCAACTGTAGCCTGGCAACCTCTGGTTTCAGGGTAGGGGAGCCACTCCTACTTCCTGGTCTGCCAAGGCCACATCCCAGCAAGCTCCATAGCACTCACGTAGCCAGATAGTGGGCAAGGCGTCAGAACATCTGCAGGGCAGCAGCCATTGGCCACAACCTTCAAGGTGGTATGCCAAGCACGATTGTTCCTTTTCAGAATGGGCTGCCCATCCTCAGCAGGGAAAAGGCATTAAAAACCCTTTAACTGGCATTAAAGGAGTTTTCTTCTCCTGACAGCAGTTGCAACACTGCCCTTGTATAAGCATGATTTCTGGCAATGAGGGGATGCTGAGAGTTCTGTTACTCTGGGGAGAGATCATGATGACTTCCTAGAAGGGAATATGTACTGAGGGAGGGCAAAGGCTCCTGGAGTCTGGTCCACTGTGACTATGGATGTTCTTGCAATGGCAGATCCCAGCTAAGCAGTCCAGGAACACTCAAGCAAACTCCTGCCGGGTGAAAGTGCAGCCTTGTGGTGCGCTCCCCCGAGCCCTAGTAATGCACCGTGCAAGTGCGCAGTGCATTCCTGGGATCCCCTCCCTCTCCCCACCCCCAAGTGTTTCCATTGTGGTTGGAAGACACCACGGCAGACACACGACCAAAACAACGAGGTTAGAAGTTACCAAAAACAAATCGATCTTGTTTAAGAGGGTGGCTACACAAGTGGGCTTGTTGCCATGGAGCCACCAAGCTCGCCCTCAAGTCAATTGGTTCTCACGAGCTACAGAAACCGGGCTCGGGTCCCTTAGCCCAGTTCCTGCTGGTCGTGAGAATAGCTTCACTGTGTACTTGCACCTAAGGGAAAGGGGTTGGGGCCCCCGTTTCCCAACTTTATTGTACAAAAATTAGAGCAGAGACATTCAAGAATTCCTAGGTTCTTTTAAAGCCGATACTGGGTATCGCTGCCATATGTTATTGTTGCAATCTAAGCAGGTTGCCTGTTTTATGGTGCCACCGCGATTGCATGTGCTTGTGAACATACTTCTTTATCTATTTATTTTTGGTGACCAAAACACATAGTCCCCATCCCCTTTCTCTTCTGGTTGCCAGAGGAGGAGCAAGAGACACAGTGAAAAGCAGGCATTCCCCAATGTGACTTTTCCCTTTGACAGGCTTAGAAGCTTGGGAAGAGTGGCCATTTGAAATTGAACTTACATTGCTAGTTTTTGAAGGTCCTAGATCAGGTAGGCAACTTGTTGCTCTCCAAATGTTGCTGAACTACAACTCCCATCACCCTCAGCCACAATTTATTACAGCTGGGGATGATGGGAGATGAGCAAAATCTGGGGAACAATACATTGTCTACCCCTGCTCTAGATAATAATATTCAAGACCTTTGCTCCTGATACCTTGATCCTGACTGTCTAACACTATTTGCCTGCTAACTGAGCAAAGAGGCACCTTTCAAAGTGGTGGTTTTCTTATATTTAGCAGCATAGTGTTTCTCCAGGAGCTGTTCACTACTACCTCCATTATGTCTCTCTTTAGATCATGAGCCACTTTGGTAAAAGGAACCCTCTCTTTATTTCAATTCATTTTATTTGCTATAAACCGCTTTGAAGATTCTAGATGATTAAATGCTGCAACGCTTTGTCTACAGTTCTTCCACACCATTAGGATGTCAGCTAATATGACTATTACTACTTATATACTGCTTTTCACTTTTTAAAAGTTTTCAAAGTGGTTTACATAAAAAAGAAGAGGCTCACAGTCTAAGAAGAAACACAAGGGAGACACCAGCAACAATTACAATAGGCAGCATTTTGTAAATGTCTTCATTACATATTAAATTGATAGGGAATAATGCTTTTGCTATGACAGATCCATAGTGTGATTTCCTCTCCTAGCCACCATTAGTATTGATTAATTGATTAAGTGCCATCAAGTCGGTGTCAACTCTTAGCGACCACATAGATAGATTCTCTCCAGGATGATCTGTCTTCAACTTGGCCTTTAAGGTCTCTCAGTCGTGCATTCATTGCTGTCGTAATAAAGTCCATCCACCTTGCTGCTGGTCGTGCTCTTCTTCTCTTTCTTTCAACTTTTTCCAGCATTATGGACTTCTCAAGGGAGCTGGGTTTTCACATAATGTGTCCAAAGTATGATAGTTTGAGCCTGGTCTTTTGTGCCTCAAGTGAAAATTCTGGATTGATTTGTGCTATGATCCATTTGTTTGTTTTCCTGGCTGTCCATGGTATCCTCAAAAGTCTTCTCCAGCAACAAAGTTCAAAAGCATCAATACTTTTTCTGTCCTGCTTCTTCAAAGTCCAGCTTTTGCATCATAGAGTGTCATGGGAAAAACCACTGTCCTAACGATTCATATACCATTAGTATATCATTGGTGTATACCATAGTTGTACAACACTTAATTAAATTTCTACAATCTGGACCTTAATTACTACCAGTATGATACTGACTCAACTGATAATGATTTGGCAATTGTTTTCAGAAGCATAACAACTGTGCTAAAGTTAGAGCTCTAGCACAGTTGTTATGCTTCTGAAAACAATTGTATTCCAACCTATTACCAGTGCAATTCATTACAGTATCATCTATGATATAGTGGAATAATCCACAATTGCTCACATGGCCATCAGCTGTTCTTATCTGGAGAAACACAAGTTGGCTAGGACAGACCTGGTTCAATTACCTTGGCCAATACAAAAAGTTATTCTGATATAGGCTGAAAAATAAAATTACAAAACTCTCTAAGAGAGAGTCTAACACAATTTTGTTGAACTTAAGAAAAAATATATCTGGCAAATACATGAGCTGCTCTATTGCCTTCCCTATAATATGCTATGATATTTTAAAAACCAAATTAATTTAGGACGCTTTCCCCCCCATCTCTCCCCCCCCCCACTTTTTTCTTTAGTCCACCTTTCTCAGGCCCAGACCCCATGAAAACCTATAACATCATATTAAGGGGGATTGACATGATTGAATTTCCAAAGAAGATTGCCAAAAATGCTGCTAACCTAATTAAAAAACTATGCAGGTAAGCACTTAAAATGCATTAGTAGTTTTGTCAGTCTGCATAAAATTAATACAAAGAACAATGTTGCTACCAGCTTTGTTGTCTCACTTTTTTGTGCTGCTGCTGTTTTTCCAGGGATAACCCATCTGAAAGATTAGGGAACTTGAAAAATGGAGTAAAGGATATTCAAAAGCACAAGTAAGTATGTCACATGTGAACACAACTGTTATGTAGCACCATCAATACACATGGTGAGAGAGACATAAGGAACAACAAGCCCCATCCCCAAAGAGCTCACAAGCTGCAATTGAACCGTGGGGGAGGGGAGGATGAGAGAAGCAAGGGCAACAAGGAGGAAATGTGCACAATACATATACTGGACTTCATTTCAGTAGCAGGCTGCAATTAACTTTTAAAATTTCATGGTTTGCCTACCTATGAAGCAGTTGCATGGTTTTTAAACCAACTGTATACATTCAGAGTGCAGTTCTACAAGCGTTTATGTTGAACAGTCACATTCATTTTGATGGGACTTGCCAGAACCCAGTGGACTGAACCCTTGCAACCTAGCTTCTGTGGTCATATTCAATGGGATCTGTTGACTGCATGCATAAGGTTACGAACAACCAATACCAGAGCAGGCTGCAGCCCCTACTCAAAGAAACACAACATATCAGGTAACACGTAACACTGTGTTTTCAAAACAGAAAATGTTCTCTGAAGTTTACAAGTGGCAACACATGGAACCAGTTCATATGATACATCCAGGACAGCCCCGCCCACACACTGTTAAG
Organism: Hemicordylus capensis; assembly: GCF_027244095.1. Classification (NCBI taxonomy): domain Eukaryota; kingdom Metazoa; phylum Chordata; class Lepidosauria; order Squamata; family Cordylidae; genus Hemicordylus; species Hemicordylus capensis. Next base: position 240,697,678 of record NC_069659.1, on the reverse strand, counting down.
GACCTATATAAGCATGTCCTGCTCCTAGTCCTAGTGTACCATTCCCTTTCCCTTAATTGCTTGGAGGGATTTGTCTTAACTACTCCTTCACATGTGCTCTAAATACGACAGTAGCATTAGTAGTAAATTTAGATCACAAGTGAGGGGGTGGTTCAGATAGGCACTCACACAAACACATACACACATGATTAGGGGGAGGGAACAGTGCACTTGTGGGGGGAACCATTAATCACATGTGGGCAAGACCCAGTCAGATATACTATCCAAACTGGCCCATCATTTTTTGTTCTTGTATGTCTTAAGTAAACACGTATCAAAGATGGCATGCCAGATGTTGGCTGAGTTGCTAGTTGGAGCCCCCATTATCTCACAAGTCAATTTGGCCATGGGAATTGACCGCAGAGCATCTGAATATATAGAATATGGGCTGGTTTCTTGCGTGACTATACCTACAGTGTAAACTGACAGACCATGAACACCACCAACAGCATTTCTTGTGATCATGTCAGCTAATCTGACATGCCAGTTTCTTCATGTGAACATCCATCTCATAAATGTCAGGACTGCATGCCTGGGAGGAAAGTGTAATTGTATGACCTGGCCCTTCAGTATGAGCAGAACACAGGATACTAGATGTAATGAAATATGGCTATTAATATGTCTGTAAGAAATAATTAATAGCTCCCCAGCCATAGCAGTCATAGCACAGGTATCTATGAATGCCATTGTGAGGTCACCTTCCACACCACTACATGTTTGTTCATATAGTCTTGAAATCCTGTAATAATGCAAGCAAGGTTGTTAAAATACAATTCCATGCAAGGACACCCTTTATTGCTCCCTTCTGCCATAGCAGTTCCCATGCCTAACATTTCATGGCCACTACAACCCAGCTTTCTATGCTGTCCATCATCATTCACCTCTGCCCAACCTTACTAGACTGCTTTTGAGCCCTTTCTGTAAAGCCATGTAACTTCTCTATTCTGTACAACACCTGCCATGTCCCTGGAACTTAACAAACATTAATTATAGATAACAGTGGCACAAAACCAATAATTCATGTTGGTGGTGTAGAATTCCTCCCATAGTATATCAAAGACCATGTACTTTAAAAACAAGGTTGCACCTTTCAGGATGTTAAATGTGGGTTGTTTTACTCAACTGTTTGATCATTCTACAATGGCTTTGGAAGCATGTGTCTCTTTGTCTCATCTTAGTATGTTCCTTTCTTCAGGTGGTTTGAAGGCTTTAACTGGGAAGGTTTAAGAAAAGGTACATTGACACCTCCTATAATACCAAGTGTGAGTACACCTTTTGCAGCTATGTTTGTTTGTGCATGCTGGATGTAGTGAGTGGAACAATGAATGGAGAAAATTGCTGGAATTGCTCACTGGTGAGACAATCAGCAGTTCTGATCCAAAGCTCCATGTCTGCCTCAAGGTGTGTATGGGGTTGCTACATAAGTGAGTCCCTCATTGACCTTGCTGTCAGGGACATGCAGTAATGGCCCATATGCCAAGGTACCCCTGACAAGTCAGCAGGGAGGCCCTCACTCATGCAGCTTGCGGGCATTTGCAGAGGGCTTGAACTGAGATAAATCCAAAGAGATAGCCATGTACAGAGAACCTTGTGGTATCCGAAAGACTAGAAAATTTATTATAGAACAAGTTTTTGTGCATCTGATAATGTAGGCTGTAGGCAACAAAAGTTCATGTTACAATAAATGTGTTTATCTTTTAGGTGCCACAAGATGCTTTGTCTGTAGAGAATTACCTCTTGTCCTTTAGTACCATAATGGTACTACAGGTACCATTTTCTTTCCTAGACAATAAGGCTCTACACACGATCAGTGTGTAGACCCAAATTGGGTTCTGTGGGGAGAGTGGGCTTGACCCGCTCTCCCCGCAGATGAGCAATCACCCCTCCCCGGGCAGGCGGATCACCCACCTAGATGAGCGGTGGCTTCGCTCCAGCAGTCCTGCACCCAGCCACAGCTCGCTTGGGTGCTCTGGGGGTCGGGCAAAGGGAAGCCACACTGCATAGCACCCCACCCCCCCGGAGCCCCAGTGACACACTGCACGAGTGTTCCTGGGATTCCCCCTCCCCCACAACCCAAGTGTGCCTGCTCACAGCCTTGACTTACACATGATCATGAAAATGAGGTTAACAGTCGCTCGGTTAACCTCATTTAAGCAGGAGGGTATTTAAGTGGGTTTGCTACCATGGAGCCACCAGGCTCACCCATGAGCCCAGGGGTTCTCATGAGTGAGCAAAACTGGGCTGGGCTAACTTAGTTCTGGGCTCCCTGGGCTGGGCTTAGTTCCCGATGATCCCCACTAGTTTTGCTCACTTGTGAGAATCGCCTCAATGTATTTTAGTTCTTACCAGTTTTTTCTTTCATTCTGTTCTTCTGACTCTATACATGGTCTTAAATTCACTACAAACTGACGAATGGAGCAACTTGCTTGGTTTTTGAAAGCCTACAGCAGTGCCCAAATGCCTTTGGCTTTCCTTCCAGAGCAAAACCTTTTTTTGTGTCAAGTATCCCTGGCATCCATAAGGCAAACGACAGCATCTTCCATATGACAATGATCCCCACTAGTCCAAAGGGCAAACCAGGGGCTAACAGGATCAAATCTGATGACACTGTTCAAAACAAGCAGTGCTGCAAGAAACCTTTGTTGCTTTGTAGATTTTCTCTGCGGTAACCACCACTACTCCACACACAAACACACACAAACACACACACACCCCAAGAAATGCTAAAAGTGCTTCCAAACCTAGTGTTTTGTGAATGATTGAACTCTGAATCAGCACACTGATCAGCTGCAAGCCATACATTCAAGGAGTTAACTGCTTCCAGTCTAGACAGAATAACAAAATGAGCACTAGCACAGCTGCTTTTGAGGTAAAACAGTAAGTAGCTCAGCACTCCCACACTAAAATGTACTCTTCCATAGAGGTATGGTTTTTGCCTATGGGCCTTTCCAACAAAAGGAAGAATGTTGAAAACACTGGCTGTTTGTGGTGTGACTGATTTTTCTTTCAATATAGTTGGATTTGCTATATATTTTAGATTAGATTACTTTTAGTAAGCCAATATACTTCACAAATATCCTCAGATCCCAAAACAACCATTTCCTGTATTATTGGATCTCTAAATGCCAGCACCAGTCAGCTCCAGTTCATACATTCAGGGAACTAATTGCTGCTAGTCCAGATAGAATAACAGAATGAGCACAAAAGTCTAAATTATAGGTCTAAATTATATCCTAAAAGCACTAACTTTATGAAAGAACCCAGCCTATATTTCCACACTGTATTAATACAACTTGAATTTCCTTTGAGCATCAGTCTCAGATTTACATTCACTGTGAATTTCAGATTTCTGACTGAATGTCAGAAATTCATTATTACAGTCCTGAAAACAGAAAATCCAATAATGCACCGTGCAAGGAGTGTGATGCATTGGGGAAATTCCTGCTGCTAGGTTGCTCCTTCCCCCAGCTCTATGGTACAAATGGCTTCCAGCAGCCCAAAAGTGGCTGCCAGCAGCCCAAATACCCACTTGACCCAGGAATGAGATGGGAGGTGCACATGCATGCGTCCTCATACCTCACTTTTAGCCTGGGTATAGAAGCAAGGCTACCTAGGGGTACACATGAGCAGCCCTACCTGCGGTAGTTCTGTTCTACTTTTGTAGGGATGGTTGTGTGAATGACTTCTTTGTATAGCAAAAGTTATGAGAAAATAATTCGTTGTCTTAATGGAACTCACAGTCTAAAATTAAACACTAGGGGGACACCAGAAACAGCCACTGGAAAAGACCTATGCTGGCATTAATAGGGACAGTTGCTCCCAGTTCTCTGCCCTACACCCACAACACTCATAGTAAGAGAGAGTATCTTTAAGAGGTGACTCTTTGTTCAGGTAGCAGAGACTATATTAGACAATACATACACTATATAAACATCAAAAATGCTAAATTACATATTCAAAATTGACAAAATTTTGAATAATGCATTTGTAAGTATTTTCATCTGAATGCATTTTCAAAGCTGAAGAATACTGAATTCCAGGGCAATGGAATGCAGATGCAGTGAGAGACTGTATCTTCTCACTTAGAAGCTGCTCTCAATGCAGCAGGAGGCTTCCTCAGCTGGGGAGAATGCATGTGCAGGAAGTGTGGAACAATTTTTGCTTACCTTTCCTGCCTCCAGAAGGCTTTATTTGCCTTACAGAAATATGTCCTTAAAAGATGTGTGACCTTCATATTTCTGGAAGGCACGGACCATTTCAGAAGGCAGGGAAGATCAGTGAAAATTGTTCCACTCCTGGAGAAGGCTCCAGCCATGAGGACGCAGCCTCTCATTGCGTCCTCACACCGTTACTCTGGATGTCAGCCACCAAGTCAGACCATTGCTTCTTCTAGCTCAGTATTGTCTACTCTGACTGTCAGCTCTCCAAAGTTTCAGACAGGGGTCTTTTCCAGTCCTTCCAAGGATTGCACATGGGACTTTCCACATGTAAACATCTCTTTTCCACTGCCCTACAGTCTCTCTCCCTTGTAATATTTGCTTTACTTTAAAATATAGCAATTCAGCATAAGTGAAGGCAAACACGTACTCCCAAAAGGCAGCAGGTCCACCACCCTGCAGCAGATTCCCAGAGAGAGACCCCACACCTCAAGGTGCTTCTACTTCAGCCAAATCAGAACTTTCTTTCCTTCTGTCTGTAACTTCAAATTCAACACGGCTGCCTGCTATTGCTCACACACAATCTGCCAAGCATTCATTTCAAAGCCTGTTCCTGCAGGTGAACTGCTCATTCGGAAAACTATCCACAGTCATTAAAATCATTGACATTCTTTTGCCAAGTCCCTGACTCTAACTAGACAACACTGACAGACCCACTCACATAAATCAATAACAAACTCACACCAGTACTGGTGTATTCTAAATGGAACCTGTATTATCTGACCTCTTATTCTTCTCAAAGTTTTTCCATGTTTAATTGTTGGTAACTCTTTCTGACAAGCATGAGTTCATGGGAATCAGTATATATGTATTACAAGAAGGTCATGGCTCTGAAATTTAAAAAAAAAACAAAAACCCTGAAAACTGTGAAAAGATCCCAAGCAGAGCACTGGCATGAATCAGCAGCAACAAGCAATATCAACAGCCTCATTTTCTTCATTGTACAGGTTGCATCTCCCACAGATACAAGCAATTTTGATAGCTTCCCTGAAGACAATGATGAACCACCACCTGACGACAACTCAGGATGGGACATAGACTTTTAATGGATTTATCTTACCTGCTTCTGCCTTGCTGAAGACAGCTTCCTGAGACATGGCTGCCAGCAGACCTGAAAGAATTGGGAAGGATTAGTGCTCGGGGTCACCATGATGCCTTGATTGATGCTGCTACAGTAACTACAGTGGCATTAGGACTTATTGCTTAGATGACAATAGTGCTCTTCACATGTTTTCTGTTTGAACTTAACATAGCAGTTGACATGGTGGTCCTGAAGCAAAGCCTTTTTTCACCAGTAAATAAATGTGTTTTCTATCACTGTAATGAACTTGCTATGCTCCAGTTGTAATTTGAGAGTTTATAGAGTAAGATGCACATAATTCTAGCTGCAAGGTTGTTTTCTTTTTTGCTAATTCCATTCTGAATTATTAAGTACTGTAGCCTATTCTACACTGTAGAATCCGCAGTATAGAATCTGGGGTACTCCCAAATGGCAAAGCGAGTGCATTTGGGCCTCTTAAAAGGAGGCAAACACATTAAACCAAGGAGGACCATGAGCGATTGGTCAAGGAGCTCATGTCAGAGCAGTGCTATAGGTTGTCTTTCTTTTCAAGCAGTATTCATGACAAGAATGAATGTTACCTTTTTCCAGTTTTAATTTTTGATGTGCTTTTTTCCTCAGACTGATAACAAAAGCACAACTGCTACAGTTCCTGTTGAACTGTTAAGGCAGGTATGGGTCGGTTGGTCCTCACATGTTTCTGAGAACATGATATATCTAATAGTTAATTTTGTTGGTACAGCTACATAAGAGCATGTAGGAAAGTAATCATAAAACTACTCATTTTACATATATATATAATATAACTATATTATACAAAAAAAGGAAAAAAATGTTTATAGAAAGGTCCTAGAAAGGAAATGACAGCAGCCAACTGGTCTAATAGGCATTAACACTGAGCTTAAAATAACATTTACCTTTTAGAGCCCATTAAGGGAACATGCAAGACCCACTGCATACTCTATAGGTGCTATGTACATTTCTTATCTGTGAAATGACAACACATCCACCATCATTTCAGGAAAAAAAATATGTAGCGAGATACATGATTGTCATTGAAAATCTTAAACACAAAACAGTCCTTACAAATCCATTTTTGCATCTCTTCCACAGCATTGCTATCATTTTGTTTTGTTATTTTACAGATCTTAATCCCACAGGGATCTGGCTATGTGTTTAAAGTAGCTCAGTTTTCCCCTTGAAGCATAATAATATAACTGTAAGTCCTATCAATCAGACTAAAAATAATGTGGGACATAAAGCTGCTGAAGTGGAACACTTCAAAGTCCCATTCAATTCAAAGCAAAATTTAAGCAGACACTTACATCTCCCCTATTGAAATCAATGGGACTTCAGAATGCTCCACTTTGGCTAGATTATACTCAGAGGTTTGAATCTTTTGATATAACATTAGCACTCTGTTGGCAGTAATAGATTATAAAAATGTAAAGCAATGATAGCAATCTCGGCGCAGACCTCCATGAGTTTGTACGGCAACTACCCGCAACTGTGCACTTCAAATGTACTTAAATTTATATACAAAGTATGCTAACTGCTAAATCAAGCTTTTCTTGTACGGTGTATACAGGCTCATAAAATCTAACAATCCAAACTAGACATATCACTTAATATGAAATGCCCCTAAAAATAACCCCATCTACCCACTTGTTTACATTATTCTTTCTGGCTACAGCATTATTACCATGGTCTCACTATCTACTTTCTTTTCCAAAGCTAAATACCACAATTTTCACCTCTGGTTTTTCACATTATGAGCTTATGAACCCCTCTGATACTTCTGTATCCAAATGTTCCCTAGCCTCTGCTTGCCTCTCTCATCCTCGCCTCTCCTTCTCTTCTGCATGCTGTATCCTCCTGCATATTTTGGGCTACCACTCAATTTGTGTAATGGAGCTTGCCCTCTCGCCTGCATTTCAAACCTGGTCACTGGACTACAATATGTGTTTGGAGCAAAGCTTGTCTATGGCTGCAAATGCACTGCCTGATGAATATAAATCACTACATTGTTTTATAATAATATTGTTTAGGGCACATAGTGCAATTGTGTTGTCAGTATTGTTTTGCCCAGTCAAGGTGTTTAGATACGACCAAGTTTACGACCAAAATACTACCAATAAATGCTTGCCCCCCTAAAAGGGTGGGGGAATCTAAGGTTCTTATAAATTATCAACTGCTTGGATCAGTCTTTTCAGCTGTCCAAGGCAATCAGGTTTCTAGTCTAGTGCATTAGAAGAGAAAACCAACAGAATTTAAGAGGTGAAAAAAGAGAAAACAAGAACCGGAGTTTTCTTTGCAGTCTCTAAATCTCAATCCTAGCAAATATCTTTGTGAAGACCTGTGGCCCAATTTCCACCTCACTCCTGATGGCCTAAAATATCTTAGTACTTTCTTCTTAAAATAATGTTTTTATATTATGAATGAAGGAATCTACAGTGGTACAGTTATGATCAAACACTAACTAGGAACACAGATGATAAGATAAGTCTAAAAAGCCAATCCTAGGGAGTAGCACTCAGCTTTAGTGTACATTTCAATAGCAGGGGTCTTTGTGGTGGCACTAGAACAAAGTAGCATCATTTGGCACTAGTGGCACTACTACTACTATAAATATTTATATACCACTTTTCAACAGAAGTTACCAAAGTGGTTTACATAGATATTAATAAACAAGCAAATGAAATGGCTCCCTGTCCCCAGAGGGCTCACAATCTAGGCCTCAGAGCTTCCCAGCAACCCAACCGATAGCATGGGCAAATCTTCTCTTTCTCTCTCTCACTCTCACGCACACACACTCTTCACTCTCCTACCTGGAAATTCTCTGTAGATTGCTGTGGCCAAAATAAGAAGATAAGTAAAAACTATACCACTTTAATGGACAGTGGGGAGAGCTAGACAGATATGTTCCATTTTCCAAACACTGGGAAACCAGTGCTGTGCTGAACCTGAAGTTGCACAAGTAATTTAATACTGGCTTATTAAACATGTATTACTTTTCCACATGTGTTCAAATAAGTGTATAAAAGCTATAAAGCAGCAGAGTTAAAAGTGTAAGTAATGCAAAAATTAGTAAGAAGGAAGCACTGCCACTGCTTAAGTCAATCCATAGAATGAGGCAGGTGAAATACAACTTCATGGTGCACTAGAAAATTATTACAGAAGCCACATTAGGTAGCCATCATGAAAAAGCTTCTGTGAATCTGTGTCATTCAAGATCTAGTCAACCATGGTCGTAATCACTGTATGGTTAGATTTGGAAAATAATGGCTGACATCCTGATTAACGCTATGTGTACAAGGGTCATGGACACATTTCCTCTGTAGCAAAGTGCTTCCAGAGCACAGGGAGAGTGTCTATAATAGTTGTGCTCTTGCATGAGAGCACTTGTGCTTTAGAAGTGCAAAGATTAGCATTGCAAGCATGCTGTTGGTAGAAGCATGTATGCAGCATTAGTCAGGATGTCAGCCATTGATCTTGTCCTCACAGACTGAGATTTTATAATGGATTGTTTTAGTGTGTCCAAAAGCAGGGGTTGGGCTGTATATTACCTAGTCAAAACTAACCAGAAGATTTGCCTTGAATTCATCCTTTGCCAAAAAAAAACCCCACTGAATTGCATTGATCTTTGCTTGAAAGTAGAAGAAAATACAAATCTCATTTATTCAGTTGGAACTATCCCTGCTCAGTTTGGTCTGATAATTCTTCACATTTGTGAGCCCACCTATAGGTTGAACAGAACTTTGTAAAAAGAAATATATATAATTGTCTAATAAGTAAATATATCAACAATTTTCCAGAACAGTTAGTGTAGAGCCCTACAATATGGTTGGTTTCATGCTTTTAAAAAAGAGACATCAATATGAGAAGCACTGCATCATTTGATCATTTCTGCTGCTCATAAGTCCTGGGTGGCACAGCATTTGCTACATCTGCCGAGACAGACTTGTTGGGCAGCATCCATACTAGTAGGTCATGACTAAATACCACTGAAATGCATGAGATCAGTTAGTCATGGCTAACTGAAGTCACATTAATTTCAATGTGACTTAATCAGAACTAATGTAGTATGGATGATACCCCTTCACTTACAAGTAACTTTAACACACTTGTTTAATTCTAAGCGTACAAAGTAGTTATTTAAATGTTGTCTGAAGCAGACGTTCGATTCTAGGGCTAAAACAATACCATCGTCTTTTTTGGTACAAAGTTACTTTGTTTCTCCATTAAACAATTGTATTAAATTAAGCAATTTAAAATTGTTTTCACATTGGCGAGTGATGTGCCCAGGCTAAGTGATCTTAAATGCAAAACTGTTCATTTGAATTAATTGGCTTTTCCTGGTTATATACATGAGAACATGCTGTATCAAGCCTAAAGAGCTCTTATAATAATGGGTCATCCAAAGCACTCCGCTGAAGAAGAGTCACCCACACAAAATATTTATGCAAGGAAAGTTTCAAAATAAATTTGGTATGAATTAGTATGCTTGTTTCCTTTAGTTTGGCCTTGAGCCACACTCAATAATATATGTTTGAGTGTGGTGTGCACTTAATACAAATTTATTTTGTCATATGACTCACTTGCATCTTCTTTACCAAATGTATTTTAAATAACTTAAACTAGCATATGTATATTAGTGAACCCTGCATTTATAAGTAATATATTTTATTTACATATATAAAAATATATACATATTATATATATCACAAACACACACACACAAATTCATGTTTTTATGTACTGTCTCTTACAGCTGGTCCACATGTTACTCCCTCCATTAAGATAGCACCAAAAAGGGCACCTTGTGGTGAGTTTTCCATCCTAGTTGCAACATCAAGCAGTACTCAACATGTGGACCTGTCATTGGGTCATTAGTTCCCATTCCCATTGTACAACATTGATGGCTGCAGGCAGGGACAGAAAGATCATCACATTACAGCCCTGCTCTGCATGGTGACTGCTGCCTTACTCTGCAGCTGGTAATAAAATGCACCATGGGGGTACCATTTTTGGCAGAATCTGCACAACAAAAGTAGCATGTGGTCCATGAATGGACCGTCCATTTATTATTTATGACTACAGTCATAAGATAAACTTACCGATGAGTAAGACCTCTTCATTTCAATAGGTTTTACTCTCTAATCATGTTTTTGGGATTGAGAACTTTGCTTCCCTTTAAGGTTCGGAACAATGGTGTATCTTCATTAAAAGTAATTTACTGTCATATTTAAGACACATTTGTTAGAACTGGGTTCTAAAGGTACAGATGAGCTGTAGCTTATTACAGTGCTGCATTACCCATGGAAAATTCTTATTTAATAATAGGACCACAAGCAAATATTTATGTAAATAGATATTTTTCGTGTTGATATTTTGTGGTACACATATATCTTTTTATTTAGAACTTCATGGCATTATTCTTAATTTTCTTCTTTGTAAGGTAATGTTTTTAGATCAAAGTAGACTTGAATTAATGTCATAATTGTCAGTATTACTGAAACTTATGTCAACTGTACCGTTGTCCATCTGTCCCATAGTTTAGAACATCATCTAGTTATTTGGCATTGTTGCAAGTGCCTTAAATTCATGGCATCCTATTAAAAAATACAAATTTGGTGTTATGCTGCATGACAAAGACAAACACACCTCAAAATGTTGTCCTTTCTTAGCTTGCTGCGTTTTACAGTTCTTTCGGCTAACAGTTTATAAGCCTTTATTATATAATATTGATGAATTACAGAAATGATGAAGTTGTTCTCTTATTTCTGTTATAAATGTACCAGAGCTGTGTATCTGTTAATGAGATACAGCGTCATTTCTGTGAAATGTATAAATGTATGTGCAGGTCAAATTAATATATGACATACTATCAGTCTGTATACAGGTATTCCTGTTTTGCTAAGCTGTGCAAATTTTAAAACTGTAGTGCAGTAAAAGTTCGAACATATCACATTTTATAATAGACTCCATTGCAAACACGTTCCAATCAGACCAAATTAGCAAATTGACTGTAAAACTGAAACCAAACAAAAGCATATTCTTTTCATCACAAAACCAATGACTGCAAAAGGAGTGATTCTTGTTGCACCACTGAACAAAACAGGACCAGTGCTTTCTATGAGTTCTTGTATATGCAAACCATTTCTGAGACGAGCTCTCAGCGCACCTAGAAAGCAAACCACTGAGAGTGTGTTCTTAGTCCTCTTCTTCTGTGAACGGTCCACTCCACAAATAGACCACAGCACTGAGACATTGATGTTTCAGGCTTTAATAGCAAAGGGAATCTCATTCAGAGTTGCCTACTACCATACTTATTCCAAGGTATGCTGTTTTTACACTGATGGTTTCCTTTATAAGCTTCTGGCTATTTTTCCTTTGGTTTTCTTCTTTCTAAGGATCCTACATGAAAGAGGGGGATTTTTGTTTGTCCAAGATACACTTTCATCAAATGGTCACTGACCAATTGCACTCTTTTGATGTAGACTGAAAAAAAAAACTTTTTATCATAAACTTAACTGCTTTTGTTTTGCTCTGTATTTTCCCTGCAGCTGTAATTGCCGAGTGCCTGTTGTATACTTTATAGAGTTGAAATAAAAACATACTTTTGAACACTGCTGCCTTGCGTCACATTTCTAACTCCTGAGGGATTAAATGGGCATGGGAGTACCCCTTTAGTAAAGACGAGTAGCCCCTCCCCCCCAAAAAGTTCTGCCATTATAAGCTTCAAAATTCTATTGCTTATAAATATGACAACTATCGAGCTAATAACCTGAAACTTGGGATGTGTTATCTACTTGATGGAGGTCTACAAATGTGCCTAACTACAAGTAGATTGGATAAATAATGCCACAGCTACAGCGGGTTAAAAGTGCTGAGAACTGACCTTTTTATCCAAATTTTATCCAGGCGTTTCATATATTTCTTTCAAATTTGCTTCATATAGTAGTACAGGAACAGGACAATGTGGGGTATCTTTGCTGGTGCCAGGCACTCCATCCTCCACATCTTGATTTGGGCCTCAAAGACCAAGGAAAAGTGTGGGTGCATGGAAGGCAGGTTGGAAGCAAACACAATTTGTGACTTTGCTCAACATTATTAATCATGTGGTATGTTTGTTAAGGCTGTTTCCTGGCTTTGTGGAGCCTGAGGCAAAAGGAGATAGCCTTAACTCTGGTCTGAAACCAGCAGAGTTTTTTGACTATCTAATGTTAAATGGAATGAAACACAAACAGCACAATTCAGGACACAAAGTAATTGGGGGGTGTGGGGGGTGGGAAATGCCACCAAAGCAACAAAGGGAACTTCAAAGATGAGTTATGAAAAATGATTGGCTTGTCAAGGGTGCTTATCAGTATTGCTGAGTGTGTGAGAGAGATGCATCTCAAATCACTGTAGAAATGCTAAGGGTGCTGTTTTTCCTTTTCATCTGAAAAACAGCACCTCTGGCATTACAAAATCTCAGACACAATTCAACAAGTGTATCATCAGATGAACCAGTGACCTGAACTTCCTGGAAGTTGCAACCCTGAAAAGCTATTCAATACCCACCCACTTGCTGACCTCACCTGGCCTTTTGTTCCTTGAAAGACCTGCCAATATCCCACCTTTAAGGAGTCAACAATAATGTTGCATGTGGGTGGTCAGTTATTACACTTCTGTAATTTAAAGGATTGTATTTTATGAAATAACCACCCAGCCCTGAAGGGAAATTAACATTTATAATCCGTACTGCTTTGATGAAGTGAGTACTGGTGCAATTTTGTGGGTTTTTATTGTTTGCTTCTTTCTGCCTTCAGAACCATTTTCATGTGGACGATAAGCTTAATGATATTTTTATCTATCCTCAGTGAAGGAAATCAGTAAAATGAATTGCCTGCACTCTCTGGGAATATTGAGAAACTGTTCAAAGGAATCAGAATGAATTAAGCAACATAGCTCAGTGCAGGGGAAATTAAGACCTGATGGAACCCCCTAGCTATGAATACATTTATCTCAGTGCCACTGTGATGCTCCATTCTCTCCTTATAAATTAGGTGGCTGCTGTGTCCTTTAAAGATGTCAAGATGGGGACATATAATGAGATGCAACTTTCTTTTGCAGCTCAATAGGAATTCTATGATTGACACACATAAGAGCAATGGGAGCCTCTATTGATTTTGGTGTGCTTGGACATGACTAACTCTGCATAGAATTAGACTGAATGTTGCAATCCTATACAGTTTATCTAGGATTAAGACCCATTAACCTCAATAGGATGTACTTCTGAGTAAATGCACATAGGATTGAGCTGCAAGAAATCTGTAAGTCATAGCAAATCAGACTTGTATATACAGCACATATGCACACATACTTCCATCAACTCATTCATGCAAAACAAGAGAGGGGGAAAGTGCCACTGTTTGGTTGACAAGGCAGAAGATGAAAAATCTGGGCCTTTTCAAGAAAATGACTGGTGAGTGTTTTCTAAAATGCTCATTTCAAAAAAAGTGACTCAGAAGTTGAGTTTTGTGATGGGCCTCTCACGACTGCTGTCCGCCAACTGGTTGGTGATGCGTTTGCAATTGTGCTTCAGCTTGGAAAGGTCTTTGTCAAGACTTCGCCGGACCGTAAGGCAGAGACTAGGTCATCAAACTCCCCTCCTTCCTCGCTGCTTTCTTTCGCCTTTCTAGCCTTGCGCTCTCTCTCTCGCTGTTCTTTGAGCTGCGCTTCCATACGTGCTTGCCGCTCCTCTTCCTCCTTCCTCTTCCTCATGTTTTCATTTTCCTGCTTGGCTTCGGAGTCAGCTTGAAGGAACTGGTCAAAGATCCCAAAGAACTCATCTGGCTGCATTTTACCAGAATCTTCTCCAAAATGCTTCACTGCTTTGGTGAGTCATAGCAAATAAAACACACTCATTGCATGGTTTTCCATATAAGAGCTAACTTCAGAGACTATGAGCCCATGCACATGACTGGAGGCCGGGCAGGTGGGGGGAGGCTGCACACAACTTACTTTCTCCCCAAACGATTTCCATGCCTTCCCCACCACCTCCTTATTGCGAGGCTCGACCCACACATGAGCAGAACTCCCAGGAGCCATGCAGCTTTCCAGAGGCCGTCTTGGCCGCCAGGAATCCCACAATGCACAGCATCACGAGCACAGTGCATTGGGGGATCCCCCTAGGTGCCTGTCTCTGTGTCTGCTCAGGCTGCAAGCAGCACAAGAAAACATACGATCTTGGCAACCAGGTTAAGGGTGTGCTCATGCCCTTAACCCTGGCTAAAAGCTGGGCTTCAGAGCAGGTTTAGACTGGGTGGGCGCACTGGGATTGGGAGCGATCCTGGTGCTCTACACGAGTAATCTAACCCAGGCTGGGCTGCCCTAGCCTAGGTTAGGCTGCTCGTAAGAACAGCCTTTATATCTTAGTTCATACTTGTTCCTCTTCTCCACTCCATGAATGTGATTATTTGCATTGCCTTTCCTTGTCAAAGTCCATGGCTTCTAAGAACCAAGTCACATTGGATTTCAAGCCCATGAGCAGCAATGGCTTTCAGTCAGCCTATGGAAGTTCAAACCATACCAATGTGAGCTGATAAAGACATATACAAGCTGACATGACAATGAGTGAATTCAGGATAGAACAACTTCTTATAGGAAGATTGTGTTCTAATGCATGGGCTCATTTTGTGGCAGAATGGTTTGAAGTCAAATGGGGGGGGAACCAGGTTGTTCACCTGTAACTGATGATCTGGTAGTGATCCACTGACATCCATTAGTAATGGGTTCTGAACCTGCATGGAACTTAGTTCCACACAGGGGCAGAACCCATTACTATTGGAGCTCAAAGGATCACAATCCAAATCCATGGTAGCTATGAACATGAATGGTCATATGAACATAATTCTTACTGAATTATGGCATTAAACCCCAAATATTCTAGTCCAAAGTGATTCTTGGGCATCTTCAAGGAGATTCCTGTCCCCTTCTCCTAGTTAAAAGAAGGCTATTTATAAATACATTATCACTGCCTCAGAAGAATATCTACATTATTCTGCTAACTTAGCAAAGAGGCAGCTTTTAACGTGGTGATTCTCTTTATTTAGCAGGGGGAGAGTAACTGGCCCTATCCACCCCCAGCACAGTACCTCCAGTGACTGTTGCTGGTGTCTGTCTTATGTTTCTTTTTAGATTGTGAGCCCTTTGGGGACAGTGATCCATCTTATTTATTTATTATTTCTCTGTTTAAACCGCCCTGAGCCATTTTTGGAAGAGTGGTATAGAAATCATATAAATAAAATAAAATAAAATAAAATAAATACAATCTGTCATCATTCTAAAGAGTTGCAGAAAAACAAAGGCCTTGGTAACTGGCTTATAATTGTTTTCCAAGCTGCCCCTGAAAATGAGTTATTTGCGGCTGCTGCTTCTGCTTCTTTTTGTCACATTGCCTCTTCCTCTGTCAGATTCTAAATGAAGCAGAAATACCTAAATAACATTTTAAGTGCCTTCTGTCAGTATCTGATTAAGGTATTTTATATAATTCAATAAACTGGCATCTAAAATTTGGCACACCTACTTTAGGACTGAAATTGATGGAAGATCTTAATATTTTCGGGGTAGCCTACAATATTTAACTAACTCACACTTCTTTTATGTATAGCACCTCAGATAGATGACAGCTGTGCGTACATCTAGGATGTGCCACTCCTTTTCCTTAGGGGAGGAGGGATTAAGGCAGAAGGAGGGAAGCATCAGTTCCTGTGCCCGGTGAAAAACAGAATTAACTTTGGGCAAATAAGAAGGATCGGTCCGTAACAAAACATAGTCCAAACGCAATTCCTTACGAACAGATAAGGCACCCAGATCAGAAACCCGCCTCACGGAAGTTAAAGCAACCAACAACAAACCTTGAAAGAAAGCAACCTCAGGGGGACCAAATGGAGGGGCACAAATGGTGCCTTAGTTAGGGTCCTGAGGACCAAATTGAGATCCCAGGTGGGGAACCTGTGGACAGTAGGTGGCCTCAAAACCGCTGCCCCCTTCAAGAATCTTTGAATGTGTGGGTGCACGGAATTGACAGGGACCCCCTGAGGCTGCAGAACTGTAGAAAGAGCAAAGCCATGGTGTCGAAGGGTGTTGGGACGAAGTCCCACATCGAGGCTCTTCTGCAAAAAAAACCCCAGCACCTGAGCTATGGATGCCGAGAGAGGAGGAACCCCCAGAGGAGGAACCCCCAGAGAGTCACACCACCCCATAAAGGCCTTCCAGGTCAGCTGATAAACATTTACGGTGAAAGGGTGACAAGAAGCCAGAATGGTCTCCTGGACCGTGCCGGAATAGCCACAGGCTCCTAGAGAGCTCTGCTCAATCTCCACACAAAGAGATTGAGCCAAGTCGGATAAGAGACCCTGACTGAGGAGCTGGGGGTAGGAACTCAGCAGCATCGGAGGTTCGCTGGACAGCGCCACTAAGTCCTAAAACCAAGGCCTTTTCGGCCAGTGCAGGGCCACCAACAGAACCTCCGCACGAAGCTGACATACCCACAGAATGGTCTGTGTTAGGATGGCGAGGGGGCGCAAGCATATACCAAGTCCTGAGGCCACGGAAAGGTTAAGGCATCTGACCCCACAACCCCGGGGACATGGTACCTGAAGAGGAAGCGCTCCATCTTGGCATTTTGCCAGAGAGGTGAACATGTCCAAGACTGGACAGCTGAACCGACGAACTATCTGACGGAAGACTCGGGGGTCCAGAGACCACTCTGCAGAGTCTATCTGGGACCGGCTGAGCCAATCTGCCAAAGCACCCCCTCCAGATGCAAGCTCTTGCGTACCTTATGCAAAAGGACTGGAAAGTCCGATTAAGTAAAGAGTCAATGGCGGGGAGTCAAGGCAGACTCCTCCTCATCCCCTGACAACTCTCCCTCCTCTCTGCCCGAATCAGAGTCCTCAGATGGACCAGTAGGTCCAAGGCTGGAAGGCAAGGAAGGACCACTGGGACCCACCATGACAGGAGCTGGACAGGGGGACAATTGCGGGGGACCTCTTTCCAACCCCCGAGATCCATCAGCCAGCAGGCAAATAGTCAAAGCCAGTGCCTGAGCACCTCCCGCAGGACCCAAAATGGCAGCCGCCGGGGTTTGTGTGGGGAAAGGCTGGGCGGGAAGGGAAACAGGAACAGCCATGACCAGCCAGGAGTTCTTACTCATTTCCTCAGTGACCATGTGATGAAGGAGGGCAGAAAAAGCTGGCGGAATCTCCTCCTCACCCGAGTCAGAAACTGAGCCCCGTGGATGAGCAGAGATGTAAGGGCGCTTGGCGGACAGAGTGGCAAACGTGCCCCGCATGACTGGCCTGCCAGAGCACCCAAAACCACCCCATCAACCTGTAGCTCGAAGGAGGTCACTCCCTCAGTGAGCATGGGCTGCGGATGAGCACTGCATCAACGGAAACACTCCCTGACTAGAGGGGGAAAGCCTTGGCTCTCCCCTCGGTAGCCGATCGGAGAGGAACAATCCTCGAACTAGATGAGGAACCCTTTTTGTTCTTCTTCTTTTCCTTCTCCTTTTTTTGATTTATGCAACCAAGCTACGGGTGTGGGAGCAGTCGCCACCACCCACTCAGCCTGCCACACGGAATGTGCCACAGAGTCCTCAGAGAGAGAGGGTGAGACCTCTCTCTAGCCACGAATGGGCTCGGCTGCCATGACGAATTAAAGAGCAGCAGCTGAGGAACACACAAAGCATTCTGCCCCCCTGTTTACCCCCCTAACTGTCACTGAGACAAAATAGGTAATAGGTAAGTTGGGTAGGAAATAAGGAGACCAAAATCAGCAAAACGACCAAGAATTATGGAGCACTGACAAATAACACCTGCTTGGAGGAAGACAGAGCGAAGAACTGAGGTCTGAGGGGTTGGTCCCTCCCTCCTGCTGAGCCACAAAGTTCTGTGATTGACCCTGTCTCAGAGCAGTAGGTCGTGACAACCCATCATGCCTTCGGATACAATCCTCTTCTGAGAGAGAATCATTGTTCACTTATATATGCTAGTTTATTTACATGTATGCAAATAATTTCCCTGCTCATTGATTGACACAAACCTAACCAGAAAAGCAACAATGACATTCCATGAGGAAGGAGAAACAAAAAGTGTTCTTCTAATTAATATAAATCTGGCCAACTAGCAACTCTCAGGAATATTCAGGGCTTCAGCTGAGGGTTATTTAAATCTACTCCTAGGGCATTATTCATTTCAGGCATCATCGGTGATATCTGTTCACAAGACTGGGAAGAAATGAAAATACTTTCCCATATATTTCTTTTTCCAAAGAGGAATGGATGTCATTCAAGCATCGATTTGTCCCATTTTAATTTAGTTAGGGGTGAAACTCTACTAGGTCCTACATACAAGTCCATAACCATTACTTGTACACAAAATGCTTACTAGACCGCCTGTTCGTGCAGACCAATGTTAGTCTTTTGTGATATGCCAGAGAAAAAAGGGAAATCAAATTCCCTGCCTGATCATCTGTGAGTCTTACAGCCCAAAACCCACACATTTTTAGGCATTACACCAATTTATTTCAGGTTGTTACTGTGATAATGTTGTCTCTAGCCTTGGCCAGGTTTGGAAATCATCGTTAATGATCCCAGTATTGTAAAATCTTGGGAGTCAGGAGAACAGGCATACATTCAAGCAAGTATCGTATGGTTGCCTAGAAAAATGGTATGAAACCAGTATTATGAAGGGACGAGAGAGAACAAAAGTCATAATTTATATGTAAATATCTAAAAATCTTTAGTATGGTTTGAGAATTAAGATGCTTACTGTTTCTAAGGTAAGGTAAAGTGTGCCGTCAAGTTGATTTCGACTCCTTTGTGCCCACAGAGCCCTGTGGTTTTCTTTGGTAGAATACAGAAGGACTTTACCATTGCCTCCTCCCGCGTAGTATGAGATGATAGCTTTCAGCATCTTTCTATATCGCTGCTGCCCAATATAGTATCAGCAGGTATTCAAACTGGCAACCTTCTGCTTGTTAATCAAGCATTTCCCCATTGCGCCACTTAAGGTGGCTACTCATGCTCTAAATAAAAGAGTGGAAATTTCAAGTTAAGCTGATCACCTTAACTTCCATGCCATGTAAGCAATAAAGACCATGTACAGTCTTTTACATATTATGCTGACTTTACAAATGAGGCATCATGAGTGTGTGCGCACACACACACACACACACACACACTTTTTATTGTTGTGAGCTGCCCCAAGCAGTAGGGTACTGGAGGGGCAGAGTATACATATTGTAAATAAGTAATAATTTATTTATTATTATTATAGTATTATTATTTATTAATATTGTTTACACAGGATAGGTGTTATTGACTGGTTTGTTTTATCCAGACATTGAGTCCTTCCCAAGGACCTGGGGTGGGTGAATTTTAGTATCAGTGTTGTAGCTGTTGTCATAGATATCATCGCAGAATATACAGGTGAAACTCGGAAAATTAGAATATCGTGCAAAAGTCCATTAATTTCAGTAATGCAAATTAAAAGGTGAAACTGATATATGAGACGCATTACATGCAAAGTGAGATAAGTCAAGCCTTAATTTGTTATAATTGTGATGATCATGGCGTACAGCTCATGAAAACCCCAAATCCATAATCCCAGAAAATTAGAATATTACATGGAACCAAGAAGACAAGGATTGAAGAATAGAACAATATCGGACCTCTGAAAAGTATACAGTGTACTGTGCTTGATTGGCCAGCAAACTCACCTGACCTGACCCCATGGAGAATCTATGGGGCATTGCCAAGAGAAGGATGAGAGACATGAGACCAAACAATGCAGAATTGCTGAAGGCCGCTAATGAAGCATCCTGGTCTTCCATAATACCTCATCAGTGCCACAGGTTGATAGCATCCATGCCACGCCGCATTGAGGCAGTAATTGCTGCAAAAGGGGCCCAAACCAAGTACTGAATACATATGCATGCTTATACTTTTCAGAGGTCCGATATTGTTCTATTCTTCAATCCTTGTCTTCTTGGTTCCATGTAATATTCTAATTTTCTGAGATTGTGGATTTGGAGTTTTCATGAGCTGTACGCCATGATCATCACAGTTATAACAAATTAAGGCTTGACTTATCTCGCTTTGCATGTAATGCGTCTGTCTCATATATCAGTTTCACCTTTTAATTTGCATTACTGAAATTAATGGACTTTTGCACGATATTCTAATTTTCCGAGTTTCACCTGTAGGCTGTTCCCAGTAAAGTTGCTTTTTGCAATTGGCTGGTGGTGATTTCTGTGGCCCCTAAGGTGTTGAGGTGCTCTTCAAGGTCTTTTGGAATTGCACCTAGGACGCCAATTACCACTGGGATTATTTTGGTCTTTTTCTGCCACAGCCTTTCAATTTCAATTTGTAGATCTTTGTATTTGGTGATTTTTTCTATTTCTTTTTCTTCTATTCTACTATCCCCTGGTATTGCTATGTCGATTATTTTAACTGGTTTTTCTTTTTTCTCAACTACAGTTATATCTGGTATATTGTGTGGCAGAAGTATGTCTGTTTGTAGTTGGAAGTCCCATCATATTTTTGCATCTTCATTTTCTACCACTTTTTCAATTTTATGGTCCCACCAATGTTTGGCTACAGGTAGCTTGTATTTTTTGCAGATGTTCCAGTGTATCATCCCTACTACCTTGTCATGCCTTTGTTTGTAGTCAGTCTGTGCGATCTTTTTACAATGGCTGATTAGGTGGTCCACTGTTTCATCTGCTTATTTACAAAGGCGGCACTTGCTGTTGTTGACTTTTTGACTTTTGCTCTTATTGCATTTGCTCTTAGTGCCTGTTCTTGCGCAGCCAGTATTAAACCCTCTGTTTCTTTCTTCAAGTTGCCATTCTTATCCTTATTCTTATTAAACAGGTGAAGCTTCGTGCATTATTTTCTAGATGTGCCTGATAAATTGCTGTCTGATGCATTTCTGTAAGGCACAGTGCTTCCCCATATTTACTACTATAGTACATTTATATAATTTATTATTTTATTTAACATATTTCTATACCACCCAATATGTGCATCTCTGGGTGGTTTACAATTAAAATAATATAAACATTAACATCATTAAAAACCCAACATTAAAAGTATATAGGAAGAAATTCAACAGGTCCACAATCTGTAGGTGTATTCCTACAGATACATCTGGAGGATTTCTGCCTGATGCACTAGGAAATTATGGACACATTATCCCACAAATGGGCTGCTAAGAGAATATGTCATCAATACTTTGTAGTAGATTTGCAATCTCACAGCATGCAACAATGCACCTAAAAGAAACTGCACTGGATTCCAGCCTGAGACATGTTCAGCCCTGTAAAGTTGTACACAAAGTTGTGACACAAGTTGACAATGCCCCTCATTTTCTTGTTCTTTATTGGCAACCACAGGAACACAACTAAAACATTCCATAGTATCAGGAGGAATTTAAACCTGACAATATTTTTTCCATCTTCCATTCAGGTTGAGCAAGCCACTGCATTGCCATTAGTCTGAATGGAGGAAGGAGAAAGATTTGCTAGAGGAATGATAGGGAAAAGTGCTAAAGCTGTTGGACTTCTGCCTGGACATTTACTGTAGTACATGGAAGTGACTGATTGTGAACCTATTGCCTTTCTGCTAGTCAAACTTTCACCTACTGTAGTAGGTAGCATTTTGGGAAAGCGCTGTGCCATGTAGAGCTGGATCAGACAGATATTAATTGGCAATTTATCATGGGCATTTCTAGAATATTATAGAAGAACGTGCCCTTGTTGAATTCCTGACTGGACACATCCTTCACCAGCCCTATGTCCAGCAGAAAAACCAAGGCAAAGTATTGCTGCAAAGTATGACAAAAGTCAGCGTAATATTAGAGACTACAAAGTCATTACTGTTTACATGGTACAGATGTAAAGGTGATCACCTTAACGTGCAATTTCAATGCTTTTTAGAACATGAGTGAAACCAGTAAGCACCTTAATTCATTTCAGACTGAAGTCTTTCATTTTATTCTACTTTAATGATTGTGAGTACTCACTGAAAGAGGAAGCAATAGTTCCTTTGAATTAATTAGCAAAATACATGAGGGTGTGTAGTGTCTATTCACTACTCTGTGTATTTACCACTACCTATGAGACTTTGACCCTAACAGGATTTTCTACTTTTAAAGCATACTAGAAGCAGCTTATGTCATTATGGTAATTTGATAACAAAACTAACTTACATTAGTTATGTGGTTTTTAAAAATGAAATTTAAACGGAGGTAACAGGGAGTGCAAGGCCATTCGATCTGCCTTGCCGGGACATTACCAACTGGCCCCTCTGCCTCCTGTGGAGCTTCCAGCCCGAACGGGAAGCAGCCTGCTTGTCTGCTGCCAAGTTCTAGTTGGCTGGTTGCCAGCCTCCAGATTGCTGAAGAGAACCACCGGTCGGTCGCCGGCCCTGGGAGCTACTTGTAAGAGTGGCTTTCGGGGCTCGCTGGCTTAAGAGCAAGGAGGCTCGCCAAAGGCATAGCAGTCAGCGTAGCCGTCAGGCCACCTCTAGGCGGCCGCCAAATCCAGCTGCCAAAGGGGGCCGGCTTTTGGGGCCGGGCCTTCGAGGGTGGGACTGGGGGTTGGGGGGCTGGGTTTGAGTGGGATGGTGCTGGGGTGCGCCCAGCAGTTCTGGGGCAGCTATTACTGTAGTGGTGAGGACTAGAAGAATTGGCACTGGCAGAGCAGCTGGCCATTACAGGGGAAGGGAAATCAGTAATTTAGTAACTGTTTCCACTTCCAACTGCTTTGTCAACTCCCAGGCCTCAGGGAGCAGCTCCAATGACCCACAGAGTCTGGCCTTGCTCCTCTGCAATGCCAGGTCAGTTCAGAATAAGACCGAATTGTCCACAATTTTGGGATGAGGGAGCTGACCTGACATGTATAACTGAGACCTCGTTGGGGGAGACAAGTGGTCGTGGGGATGGAGTGGCTGTGGTCCATAAGAATACCAGGGCCCCTGTGAGACAGTTGACTTATATTGAGTGCATATTTTTGTGGCTGGGAAGTAAGAATAGATTGGAGATTCTGTTGGTGTACCATCCACCCCACTGCCCAACTGACTCCCTAACTGAGCTGAGGAGCTGGTCGCGGAGTTGGTGTTGGAGTCTCCTAGACTTTTGGTGCTGGGGGACTTCACTTTGGAGCTGGCTTGTCTGGTGCGGCTCAGGAGATCATAGTGGCCATGACAATTATGAGCCTATCCCAATTAGTTTCTGAACCCACTCATGTTGCCAGCCATGCACTCAATTTGGTTTTTTGTTCAGATCAGGGGGTGTTCTGTGGGTGGGGGATCTGGTGGTTTCCCCATTGTCATGGACGGACCACTACCTGGTTAAGGTTGGTCTCACAGCCGTAATCCACCACTGCAGGGGTGGTGGACCTATTAGGATGGTCCATCCGAAAAGGTTGCTGGACCCAGTAGGATTTCAAAACACCTTGGAGGATTTTGATATTGGTGCAGCCAGTGATTCTGTCGATGTCCTGGTGGGAATCTGGAACAGGGAACTCACTAGGGCAGTAGGCATGATTGCTCCTAAGCATCCCTTCCAACCTGCTTCAAAAATGGCCCCTTGGTATACTGAGGAGTTGCAGGGGCTGAAGCGGTTAGGTAGGCGACTAGAGCACAAATGGAGGAGAACTCAGTTTGAATCTGACAGGTTACAGCATGTGACCCATTTGAAGACTTATGCGGTGGCAGTGCGTGCAGCAAAAAAGAGATTTTGGTCTGTGCACATTGCAACTGCAGGTTCACGCTCAGCAGAGCTAACTGGGTTGTGAGGAGTTTGGTTTCAGCTCCTTCTACCTCAAATCAGCCCCGGGGGCGTTCTGCTGTGATGCTTTTAATGGGTTCTTTGCAAACAAGATCTCCTGTGTTCGGGCCAACTTGGACTCCACAACTTCTGCAAGTTCTATGGAGAAGGTGTCCAGCGATCCCTCTTGTAATATTAGATTGGATCAGTTTCAATCTGTGACTCCTGAAGATGTGGACAAGCTGCTTGAGATGTTGCAGCCTATCACCTGTTCTCTGGATCCTTGCCTGACTTGGCTGCTTCCCTCTAGCAGGGAGATTGTTGGAGGTGGCCTAGTTAATATCATAAATGCATCGCTGAGGGAGGGGAGGGTGCCCCCTTGCCTGAAGGAGACAATGCTTAGACTACTCCTAAAGAAGCCTTCCCTGGACCTCTTAGTGATGGATAGTTACAGGCCAAACTCCAATCTCCCTTGGTTGGGCAAGATGACTGAGCGGGTGGTGGCTGACCAGCTCCAGGCAGTCTTGGAGGAAACTGATTATCTAGACTTATTTCAAACTGGCTTTAGAGCTGGCTAGGGTTGAGACAACCTTGGTCAGCCTTTACCGGGGAATCGACAGAGGGAGTGTGACTCTGCTGGTTCTTCTGGATCTCTCAGCGGTGTTCAATACCATCAACCACGGTATCCTTCTGGATCGCCTGGGGTAGTTGGGGATAGGGGGCACTGATTTGCAGTGGTTCCGTTCCTATCTCTCGGGTAGATTCCAGATGGTGGAGCTTGGTGACAGTTGCTCCTCAAAACGGGAGCTGTTGCTCCTCAAAACGGGAGCTGTCCCCCAGGGCTCCATTCTGTCACCAATGCTTTTTAATATCTACATGAAACCGCTGAGTGAGGTCATCAGGAGATTTGGTGCTGGATGTTATCAGTATGCTGATGACACCCAAATCTACTTCTTTTCATCTTCAGGAAATGGCACTCATTCTCTAAATGCCTGCCTACAGGCAATAATGGGCTGGATGAGGGATAACAAATTGAAGCTGAATCCAAGCAAGATAGAAGTGCTCATTGTGGGGGCTCAGAATCTGAGGGGTGAGTTAGATCTTCCTGTGCTGGATGGGGTTACACTCCCCCAGAAGGAGCAGGTGCGCAGCTTGGGTGTACTCCTGGACCCAGGCCTCACCCTAGTATCTCATGTGGAGGCCATGGCCAGGAGTGCTTTCTATCAGCTTCAGCTGATTTGACAGCTACGTCCATTCCTTGAAGAGAACGACTTCAAAACAGTGATGCATCAGCTGGTAACCTCCCGGACTGACTATTGCGATGCGCTCTACATGGGGCTACCTTTGTATGTAGTCCAGAAACTTCAGTTAGTTCAGAATGCGGCAGCCAGATTGGTCTCTGGGGCAACCCGGAGAGACCATATTATGCCTGTTTTGAAACAGTTACACGGGCTTGCCAATATGTTTCCGGGCAAAATACAAAGTGCTGGTCATTACCTTTAAAGCCCTGAATGGCTTAGGTCCGAGTTATCTTAGAGAGCGCCTTCTTCTACATGATCCCCACCACATGTTATGGTCGTCTGAGGAGGTCCGTCTCCAGTTACCACCGGTTCTTCTAGTGGCAGCTCAAAGGCGGGCCTTCTCTATAGCTACCCTGGGGCTGTGGAATGCACTCCCGGCAGAAATCCACAATTCAAGATCATTACTGTCCTTCAGGAGAGCCCTTAAAACCTATCTGTTTGGCCTGGCCTTCCAGGGTTTTAAATGATGAAAAATTGTTTTAAATTGTTTTAAATGGTTGTCTGGTTTTCCAGGGTTTTTTAGCTGTTAAATTGTTTAATTGGTTTTATTCTGTTTTTTATACTTCTGATTTTAACTGTTAACTGGTTTTAATTGTTTTTACCTTGTTGTAAACCACCCTGAGCCACTTTGGAAGGGTGGTATATAAATCGAATAATAAATAAAATAAATAAAATAAATTTCCTTTCTTCCAGCTCCCTCCTTGCCCATATTCAAAAACTGATCCCGGCCTGTTCATATGCCTTTAGCAGCTTGCTCTACAAAAATAATGCTTATCACCATGTCTTGAAAAGCTGCTTTCTGCAGAGAAAGCTTCCATTAAAGACCCAGAAGCACAAATCAATAAAGTTGGCAATCCTGAATATTGTGCCAAGCAGACTTCTGCTTGATTTTTGAAAGTTATTATGTGATGATGTTACACTGGCAGTACCCAAAATTCTGAAGACCAATGGAAAGCCAGGCTTCAGCCACTAGTTTTTGAAAATCTAATTATATATATTTTTCTTAGATGTACCCGTCACTAATTCCATGCATGGCAGCTCTTGAGAGAGTTCGCCAGCGAGGGGAGGGGGAGAGGAAAACGACAGATGAGAAGATAAGGTGAACGGCCAGGCAGCCAGGTGGGGAGAGAAAGCGGCAGCCCGGCCAGCTGGTGGGTAGAAAAAGCGGGCGGGGAGAGGAAGTGGCAGCCAGGCTGGCTGGCTGGCGGGGAGAGAAAACAGTGGCCAGGTTGGCTAGCAGGCAGGAAGAGAATGTGGTGGTCAGGCCAGCTGGCAGGCAGGGAGAGAATGTGGCAGCCAGGCTGGCCAGAGGGTGGGGAGAGAAAGTGGCGGCCAGGTCGGCAGGAGAGAAAGAGGGAGGGAGGCCGAGAACGAGAGAGAACTAGAGGCGCAGATGCTCTGAGCCTGGGCCAGCTAGTTGCTATATATTATGTGGCACCCTCGTCAATTCCCATTTGTGGCCCTAGCCAATATACTTTGACACAAGCAGAGGTGCTCTTGCCCCTGGACCTCTGGGCCTCCACACCCCCGGGGACCTACAAATCCTCCTTAGTCTGTTCTGGGTGGTGCTGAGGGCAGGGAGTAAGGAAAGAAATATGTGGGGTGGGAATATGTTAAGTTGCATGCTGAAATGTCTCTGCTGATGCATATTTGAGCAAACATACCTGTTTTATAGTCTTACATTCTTGTGAGTTCAGTTGCAGTTTGTGCTCTCTAGAACCCACTTGTTAAAAATACAGCAAGTGGGGCGGGGGTCTCCAAAGGCTTTTAGGTCCAGGCTCCAAAATTACCTAGGTGTACCTCTGGACACAGCCACCTAATGGAAATGACTTGACTAGCAAGCCAAAGGCTGCCAGTACAAATCCCTCCTGGTTTATTTCCCCGAATTTTGGAAACTCCTATATCGGGCAGCAGCGATATAGGGAGGTGCTGAAAGGCATCATCTCCTACTGAGCGGGAGGAGGCAATGGTAAACCACTCCTGTATTCTACCAAAGAAAACCACTGGGCTCTCTGGGTGCCAGGAGTCGACACCGACTGGAAGGCACACTTTACCTTTACTTCTAAACAAAAGTATCAGCCTTAGAAAATCATGCTGAGCGAACCTCGAGGTTTCCACCAGGGGGAGCCAAGCGAGTATAATCTAGATCATCTTCTCCTGCTTCGCCTCCCGTCTGCGAAAGCAATACGAGAAGTCGCCGTCGCTTTCATCAAGCCCACCAAGGTGCCTATTCACTTGGCCGAGAAGAAACCAAAGGCGTCCGTTCCCGTGCAGATGGATTTGCGGGCCGCCCGGGCGGGTTTGAATGTGCTGAACAGCACAATGTCTGCGACAAGCCGAGCTAACGCGAGTGTTTGAAAGGCGAGCCGCGCTCAGCGGCTGATTAAGGCCTGGGGTCCCCGGGCTGTTTGATCTCCGCGCTTCAAAGAGAGGCCTGAGCAAGCTTCATTTGACACCGTTCGCTCGCCCGGAGATGGCTCGAGATAACAGAGCGGGGCGCCAAAGAAGACCGACAAACCGCAGCTTCCAGTCAGCCTTTGCGCCTCGAGGCCACTAGGGGCTGGCTGCCCCATCCCCCGCTTTGCTTTTTGAGCTCACATAGCAACCACCGCCACTTTCTCGTGCTTTCCTAGCTGCCTTTTTCTGCCGTGGAAGGGTTTCGTAGAACGCTCCTCCATGCCTGCGTTTGTTGGCTTTAGGCTTGGTCAGGAGGATACAGCAGCAGGCCAGAGGTGAACAAGGTTGCGAGATGTGGGCAGCGTTGTAAATTTCCATCAGCGCTCTGGGTAGACCAGCTCTCTTCCTGGAACAAATTGTTCTTCCAGTCCTATATTAAGGTAATCAAGGCAGGTTTTATGTACTAAAAACACAAGAACACCCAGTGCAGTTTTCACCCAAGGCCATTAGCTAGTAAGCCAGAAATGTCCAAACTATGAGAAGTTGAGCATTTATCGTGTGCAATGAATTGATTGTAAAAAGCAGTGTTTCTGGTGTGCTGTAAAGTCCCTCCCATTTACAGGAGAAGCTGCCTGCGATAGCTCTAGGTGTTTCATTGCCCTGGCCTTCCAATCAGCCTCTCTAGGGACACACAGCAGCTGCCTGCCTCTCTGCAGTGATCTTATTACTCCTGGTGCAAATACACAACATAATTAGCATTGGTCTACAGACAGCAGAGTGAGGTAGAAAAATCCTGAGTTGGTAGAATGGACTTTACCACTTCATACTTCAGGTGTGAACTTGTAGACCAGACTTGAAGGTAAAATGTGCCGTTGAGTCGATGTCGACTACTGGCTACCACAGACCACATTCTACCAGTCTTTGGTAGAATACAGGAGGGGTTTACCATTGCCATCTCCCACGCAGTATGAGATTATGCCTTTCTCAAAGAACTCAAATGTGAAATTGCCGACCTCCTTGCTAAAATATTTAACTTATTCCTGAAATCGGGCTCTGTACCAGAGGATTGGAGAGTAGCAAATGTAACACTGATTTTCAAAAAGGGATCCAGGGGCGATCCGGGAAATTATACAGGCCGGTTAGCCTAACATCCGTTCCAGGCAAATTGATGGAAAGTATCCTCAAGGATAAAATTGTAAAGCACCTAGAAGAACAGGCCCTGCTGGGAGTGAGCCAGCATGGCTTCCGCAAAGGTAAATCTTGCCTCACAAACCTTTTGGACTTCTTTGAGAGTGTCAACGAGTGTGTGGATCAAGGTGATCCAGTTGACATAGTCTACCTGGACTTCCAAAAAGCTTTTGACAAAGTTCCTCATCAAAGACTCCTGAGGAAACTTAGTGGTCATGGGATAAGGGGACAAGTACATGTGTGGATTGTTGACTGGTTGAAAGACAGGAAACAGAGGGTAGGTATAAATGGAGAATTTTCACAATGGAGGGAAGTAAGAAGTGGGGTCCCCCAGGGATCTGTACTGGGACCGGTGCTTTTTAATTTATTCATAAATGATCTAGAAGCAGGGCAAGCAGCGATGTGGCCAAATTTGCAGATGATACCAAACTCTTCCGGGTAGTGAAATCCCAAATGGATTGTGAGCAGCTCCAAAAGGATCTCTCCAAACTGGGGGAGTGGGCGACAAAATGGCAAATGCAGTTCAATGTTAGCAAGTGTAAAGTGATGCACATTGGGACGAAAACCCCCAACTTCAAGTATATGCTGATGGGATCCAAGCTGTCGGTGACGGACTAGGAGAGGGATCTTGGGGTCGTGGTGGACAGCTCATTGAAAGTGTCGACTCAATGTGCGGCAGCTGTTAAAAAGACCAATTCCATGCTAGGGATCATTAGAAAGGGGATTGAAAATAAAATGGCTAACATTATAATGCCCTTATACAAAACTATGGTGCGACCACACTTGGAGTACTGCGTACAATTCTGGTCACCACATCTTAAAAAGGACATTGTTGAACTGGAGAAGGTACAGAAGAGGGCAACCAAGATGATCAGGGGCCTAGAGCACCTTTCTTATGAGGCAAGACTACAACACCTGGGGCTTTTTAGTTTAGAAAAAAGACGACTGTGGGGAGACATGATAGAGGTCTATAAAATCATGCATGGTGTGGAGAAAGTGGAGAGAGAGAAATTATTTTCCCTCTCACATAACACTAGAACCAGGGGTCACTCCATGAAATTGATTGCCAGGAGGTCTAGGACCAACAAATGGAAGTACTTTTTCACACAACGCATGATCCACTTGTGGAACTCTCTGCCACAGGATGTGGTGACAGCCAACAACCTGGATGGCTTTAAGAGGGGTTTGGATGACTTCATGGAGGAGAGGTCTATCAATGGCTACTAGTCGGAGGGCTGTGGGCCACCTCCAGCTTCAAAGGCTGGATGCCTCTGAGTACCAGTTGCAGGGGAGTAATGGCAGGAGAGAGGGCATGCCCTCAACTCCTGTCTGTGGCTTCCAGCGGCATCTGGTGGGCCACTGTGCGAAACAGGATGCTGGACTAGATGGGCCTTGGGCCTGATCCAGCAGGGCTGTTCTTATGTTCTTTTAGCATCTTTCTTATATCGCTGCTGCCCAATATACGTACCAGTGGGGATTTGAACTGGCAACCTCCAGCTTGCTAATCAAGTCATTTCTCCACTGCACCATTAGGTGGCTTAGACTTACCTACATTCAAAGAAGGTGCTTCAAGAACAGTGACTCATTCAAAGCAACTTGAGCTTCTCTGAGAGCAGATAGGATAGTACTTGCCAATAAGTATGCCACACTGGGTTGTGGAGGGGGACTAGTCTTAGATTCAGGTAAATACATAATATACATACAGAAGTACTGGTATCTTGAACTGACTGGGCTGCTACCAATTTACTTCCTAAGAAATGTCTTACTTTTAAAAAACAAAATTCCATGTTCTCCTGTCTGATGTTTCCCTTAAGCTGAAGGAAATTTCCTTCGATCTACTTGTACTGGATTATAGCTGGGGAGCCCAGCTACAATCTAATATAGCCGGGGGGGATTTTACTAGACTGAGGTCAGTGCATTGGGCAGTTCCTTCCTTCACAGGAAACAAAGTGTTGGGCTGGACTCAATGCTAGTGTGCCATTTAGAGGAAAGTCTTCTAATATGTGTGGGTGATTTGGGATGGGCCAAAATGATGAGCCAGCATAGCGTAGTGTTGGACTAGGACCAGGAAAACCTGAGTTTGAATCCCCATTCAACCATGAAACTCACTGGGTGACTCTGGACCAGTCATGTATCTCTCAGCCTAACCTACCTCACAGGGTTGTTGTGAGGATAAACATAGCCATGTATGAGCACCTCATAGGAAGAGCGGGATATAATTATTAAATAAATAAATAAATACAATGTATTCTTCTCTATGGACATTTCTGGACAGAAGGCATCACATTTGTCAGTGCACTTCACCAGAAGAAGAAGAAAAGGCATTGAGCCTGATACAGTGCTAATGCAGCATGTAGCGGAGAGATTCCTGGCTGTGTGATTTTTGGCATGCCCCAATCTTTATTTTGGGGTATACAACACCAGTTCCTTGCTTATAATGGTTGCTATTTGTAATGAGGGTATCACATATCAACACATTTTATGTAAACATATCTCTTTGTGCCAGGCTGAATCCCCATGCATCTCTTAGAGGGCAATCTTCTTGTGATTGAGTATATGATCATAGGTGATCATCCCAAGCTTATCTTGGAATGGAATATCATGAAAATTTAGTTCCTTATTAAGGCTGCTGATCCAGCGTTTGGTGTCTGTGACTGATAAAGAAGGGACTAGGAACCACCTGGAGAATTGCTGAGTATGGCTCCACTTACAGCTAGGCTGGGGTCATTTAATCTAGCTCTCTAGTATTGGAGGATGAAATTTGGAGAAGAGGGAAATATAGTTCTTTTGAATAAACAAGCACAAGATTGGGCTGTTAGACTAGTCCTCTAACAGCTTGATACTAGACAGAAGAAGAAAGTCCAACTAGCAAGAAGTTACTATTGAAACTTAGTATGGGTGTGGTGGTCTCGCTCACTCTCTCACACACAACACCAATAAAAATTGGAGTATGCACTGTAGCTGCTTTCTTAAATAGGATTGCCAGCTGTTTACCCTTTCCTTTTGCCTTAAACACCCCTGTCACCCCTGTGACAGGCAGTCACATATAAAATGCTGTTTTTCTCACCACTGCATCTTGTGCTGATAAAAAAAAAAGTCTTGTGCTGCATTCCTGCTTCTCATGCAGCTGTGTTAATGCAGGAACCTTGACAGAAAGAAACTTGACAGCCCTCATTCTACATCAGGGATTCTCAACGTTGGGTCCCCAGATGTGATTGGTCTTCAACTCCCATAATCCCTAGCCCCAGTGGCCTTTGGTTGAGGATTATGGGAGTTGAAGTCCAATAACATCTGGGGGCCCAACGTCGAGAATCCCTGTTCTGCATGGCCTGGAATCCAAAGCACAAAGTAGAAGAAGCCTGATTTTAACCTAATCTTGTGACTTAATAAAAGCTTGTGGTGATAAAACATTTTAGGCTCTTGCTCTCCAGAAGCAGAGTGCCTGGCTGCTGGCAAAACACCAATCCCCTTCCCCCTGGTGTTTTTTTGGGAGTGGGGGTGAAGCATCTAATTCAAGAATCCTGGGAAGCAGTTGTTCCCTCTAACAGAGAGTCCCACATGCTATGCACTACAACTCCCATAATCCCCAAGCAAAAGCCACTGCGGCTGGGGATTCTGGGAGTTGTAGAACCTGGGAATCCCTGTTAGAGGGAATACTGCTGGGAAGGTGACTCCTTGTATTTGAGTATTAGCTAGCCCCATATTTCAGTATTTACTAAGAGGACTTCTACATAGTGAGCTTTATCATATTAATACTGTTAGCACCAAAATGGAAGTGCCAGAAGTTCCCTTAAAAGTTTACACACACACACACACACACACACACACACCATTCCTCTGCATTGATAACAGACCAGTTGCTGTATAAACTGTACAAATAATGCTGATATTGGGGCTTATCCTCTCTCTCTCTTTTAACATTTATATTCCACTCTTCCTCCAAGGAGCCCAGTACATCGTTAAGTTTCTCCTCATAACAACCCTGTGAAGTAGGTTAGGCTGAGATAGAAGTGACTGGCCAAGAGTCACCCAGCAAGTATCATGGCTGAGTGGGGATTTGAACACAGGTCTACCCGGTCCTAGTCCAGCACTCTAACCACTACACCACTCTGGCTCCCTTCTGTGGTACAGACTGCCTAGAACTAGGCAATTGTTGCAGAAACTGCACATCTGTACTATACAGTGCAGGAGATAAGTTAATACACTTCTGAATTCTTTCAACACAAATGTTCAGATCTACCCAGTCACTGACAGGCTCCTAAGGGGCAGAAGAACTCAATAAAGAAGAAAGATGTGAGCCATTTACACCATGAACCCACCACGCTGGGGGAAAACAAAAAATGGCTAACTGGCACAGTTGAGTATACGGTGCAGTTCCACATTAATGTAAGGATAGCCTTAATGTCTGTACAACACTATGCATTAAGGTAGTGTTGCAGCACTATGATGGTGGGTGGGCTGACTTTGGCTCTGGATTATGTTCTTGGGGATTGTGTAGCTTAGTCTATGCAAGCAGCAGACAATACCTCCTAATTACTTTACCTTCTAACTCTCTCGCTTGCAATTTAATTCCCTCTTGTTGGAGATCCTCTTTTGTTTCAGAGCCCTTGATGTACAAATCAGTCCATTTAACCTGGCAAACCATCCTCTCCTCACCCTCTCTCCCTTTTCCTGTTGGTAATTTGTTCCGACTATTCTTGAGAAGCTAGATGACACTCAAAAAGCTTCCTTTGTTTTATAGCAACAAGAAGATCCAATGCAAGATTGTAGTAACCTACTTTTTGGGTAGCCCAGGGCGGAAAGCCCTTGTGAAGGAGTTGACTGAGTGTAGTGCCCACTAAATAAGCTCCTCAGCTAGGGGGACTTTCTGCCCTCATTAAGTAGAGTGTTGTACCTGTGATTATTTGAATAGAGCCAGCCCTTCAACTAGGAGTCAAGTCCACATAAGTCTATAATATAATTAAAATAATGTTTCATTTAGGATTGCTATCCCAATGGGACCTTTGGTAGCCACCAAACTGGGATATCTCTAAAAATATCTCTAAAAAAGCTCTGCTAACTGGGCAAAGAGACACCTTTTAATGTGGTGATTCTCTTTTATTTAGCAGAGGGAGAGTAACTGGCCCTATCCACCCCCAGCACAGTACCTCCAGTGACTGTTGCTGGTGTCTATCTTGTGTTTCTTTTTAGATTGTGAGCCCTTTGGGGACAGGGATCTATTTTGTTTATCTTATTTATTTGTTATTTCTCTGTGTGAACCGCCCTGAGCCATTTTTTGAAGGGTGGTATAGAAATCGAATAAATAATAAATATCTGGAACATCAGAGGTTGTGACTTCAGGCCTGGCATCTTATATAAAAGCACTACTGGATATATAGGCAAGGAAGAAATACCTTGTTTGATCAAGTGAAACTTATACCTTACCTTTTTGCACATAATATACAACAGTATATTAATTATTATATTAATACAGTAATATTTTTCCCCACTTAATATTTTAATTGTGTCTTTATTGCGATCTTGTGTTAAAAATTTTTTTTGCTGTAAACCACTTTGGGATTGCTTTAATGAAAGGCGGTATATAAATTTAACAATAAATACATAAATAAATAAATAAACAGCTAAACACACTATGCAACAGGTAAATATTTCAAGAGACAAGGAGAGTATTCTCACAATCAGTGGAAAGTGGACTAAAGGAGCTTAGCCCGCTTTCCACGGATCGTGGGAACCACTGGGCTCGCAGGTGAGCCCAGTTTCCCCAGAGCAGGTAACCCGCTCAAACACCCCTCCCATTATTATTTACATTTTATATCCCGCTCTTCCTCCAAGGAGCCCAGAGCTGTGTACTACATACTTAAGTTTCCCCTCACAACAACCCTGTGAAGTAGGTTATTTATTTATTTATTTATTTATTTATTTGATTTCTATACCGCCCTTCCAGTGGCTCAGGGCGGTTCATACAGAGAAATAACAAATAAATAAGATAAACAAAATAAATCCCTGTCCCCAAAGCGCTCACAATCTAAAAAGAAACAAAAGATTCTTTTTTATCACCAGCAACAGTCACTGGAAGTACTGTGCTGGGGGTGAATAGGGCCAGTTACTCTCCCCCTGGTAAATAAAGAGAATCACCGCATTAAAAGGTGCCTCTTTGCCAAGTTAGCAGGGGTTAGGGTTAGGGTTAGGGTTCGTGGAGAAACACAGATAAGGTTCTCAGTAGTAGAATGAAGTCCTTGGGTAATGGAAGTAATTCTTGAGATATCCTTCTCCCAGGTGTTTTAGAGCTTTAAAGGTCAAAAGCTAGCATTTTGGAATTGGGCCTGGAAACAAATTTGTAGCCAGATGATCCAATTGTATAGCCTCAGTCAGAACCCTGGTGGCTGTATCCTGAATCAACTGAAGTTTCCAGAGGCAGCCCCTTGTGATGTGCTTTACAATAACCCTGGCTGGCCACTGAGTTACCCAAAAATCTTTATTTATATTGCAAAATTATTGCAATATAATCTAGAGGGACCATATTATGCCTGTTCTCAAGCAGTTGCATTGGCTGTCAATATGTTTCCATCAAAATACAAAGTGCTGGTTATCACCTTTAAAGCCTTAAATGGCTAGGTCTGGGTTACCTTAGACTAGAGAGTGCCTTCTTCTGTCTGATCCCCATCACAGGTTGAGGTCATCCAGAGAGGTCTGTCACTAGGTTTTTAAATTTCTCCTAAGTATTTTAAATCTGTTATTTTAAACTATTCTTGTATTTTACTTGTGCACTACCCAGTGCCTTTGGATGGGGTGGTATCGAAATGTAATGAACAGAACAATGCATAAGGATGCATACAGTTGATACAAATTGTACCACTGCCTAGGAAGTTATATTTACATTATTCTACACTAGGAGTTTTTAACCAGGGGCCTATGGCATAGATGCAGGTGGTCCATGGAAAATATTTGCAGCACTGAATTTAATTTGCTGTCTGATGAACCAGAATCAAGTTCTTGAAAGTAACTATCCTGGGTTCTTATCCTCCATCTGTACTGGAGCCTTGTGAAAATGTGTACTGTAAATGGGGTGGGGGTCTGTAGGTAAAGATTGAGGATCGTGGGTCCCTTAGGTGCAAAAGTGTCAAGACCCCTGCTTGACATAATACCTAAATGCAGAACATACTTCTAAAGCAATAGTCCTAAACACACTGAGGTAGAAGTCCCCAGGGAGCAATTACTTCTGAATCGATATGCTCAAGATTGCCCTGCAAAAGGTTTCAACTCCCACTTGAACTCCAGGGGAAAAAGTGAAACAAACACTTGAGTTCAAGGTCCCAATTTATTGCAAGGTTTTTTAAAAGTTTTTATTGGAATTCCAGTCTGATTTGCAGTTCCAATGAAGTAGAATTGGAACTACCAATTCCAATTCCCCTTTCTCTTGATGTATGGGATTATAAATGTTTTCCAGCATCCAATAGCAATGTTGTGACACAAATTTCTGCGAGTTTTTCACTATGGGGTAGGGATGTGTGAAACGTTTCGGGTACAGAACGAATTTCGGGTGATTCGGATCTGAACCGAATCACCCCCAAAGAGCCCCGAATAATTTCAGATCCGAAATGAATCACCCCTGTTTCGGATCCAAAATATTCAGATGTTTCAGACCTCCATTTTGTGGCCTTCTTCCCCCCCCCTCCATTTTGAGCAATGACGTCTATTTGAATTTCCCGCCTTTTTGCCTCCAATTGACTTCAATGCAAAAAGGTCTGATGTGGCGTCTGCTTGAATTTAGGATCCCAGGGGCAAATTTTAGGATCACAGTGGGGTGGGTGGTAGTGCCTAATGGGTGGAGGCTATCACCCCAATTGCAGAGGGATTGGGCAAAGGGCTGATTTTTGGTGAATTTTTGAAGTTTTAGTGTTTTGGGGGCAGATTGGGGGCATAAAGTGGGATCTGGGCCAAAAGAGTGGGGTGGGGTGGTAGTGCCTAATGGGTGGAGGCTACCACCCCAATTGCAGAGTGATTGGGCAGAGGGCTGATTTTTGGTGAATTTCTGAAGTTTATGCGTCTTTAAGGTTTCCCCCCATTAGGTATAATGGAGGGTGTGTCGCTTCACGTCAGCGGGAAAGGGGTGGCCTAGAGCAGTGTGGGCTTGGTGGTAGTGCCGGGTAGGGGCAAGGAAGCTACCTGAACTTTTTCAAAGGATTTGGGCAGAGGGCTGGTTTTTGGTGAATTGTTGAAGTTTACGCGTCTTTAAGGTTTTCCCTCATAAGGTAATTTATGGAGCTTTCAGCAGCCCCATAAGTGCACTTGGGGGGTGCTGGGGTGGCCCAGAGCGAGTGGTGGTGTAGTGCACATAGGGTGCCAACCACCCCCATGGGTTTCTAACCCATGGGGTACAGGTTTCTGTTGTTTCTGAGGTATTCTGAGTGTGGATTCTATGATAGCAAATTAGAGTGGATTCATGGTGTCTCATTGAAAATCTCATTTGTTATCATAGAATCCACACTCAGAATACCTCAGAAACAACAGAACCCTGTACCCCATGGGTTAGAAACCCATGGGGGTGGTTGGCACCCTATGTGCACTACACCACCACTCGCTCTGGGCCACCCTAGCACCCCCCAAGTGCACTTATGGGGCTGCTGAAAGCTCCATAACTTACCTTATGAGGAAAAACCTTAAAGACGCGTAAACTTCAACAATTAACCAAAAATCAGCCCTCTGCCCAAATCCTTTGAAAAAGTTCAGGTAGCTTCCTTGCCCCTACCCGGCACTACCACCAACCCCACACCGCTCTAGGCCACCCCTTTCCCCCCGATGTGAAGCGCTACACCCTCCATTATACCTAATGGGGGAAAACCTTAAAAACGCGTAAACTTCAGAAATTTACCAAAAATCAGCCCTCTGCCCAATCACTCTGCAATTGGGGTGGTAGCCTCCACCCATAAGGCACTACCACCCCACCCCACTCTTTTGGCCCAGATCCCACTTTATGCCCCCGATCTGCCCCAAAGACACTAAAACTTCAAAAATTCACCAAAAATCAGCCCTTTGCCCAATCCCCCTGAAATTTGGATGGTAGCCTCCACCCATTGGGCACTACCACCCCACCCCACCCCACTATTTTGCCCCTGGGACCTGGTTTTTAATCTGAATCTATTCGTATTCAGAGTAATTCGGATCAGAATCGAATCAGGGGTGATTCGGATGGGCCATAGTCAGATACAAAACAGAACAGGGGTGTTTTGGTTCGGATCAGAATCGAAACACCAAAAATCCGAATTGCACACCCCTACTATGGGGCTATTCTCACCATCGCAAAAAATTGGGCTAGCCTCTGCTAGCCCGATTTTCTGCAATCATGAGAACCACTGGGCTCGGCTGCAAGCCCGGTGGTTCTAGAGCGGGTAACCCGCTCAAGAACCCCTGCCCTAAAGCCAGGGTTGTGGAGCGAGTGCTCCGCAAACCTGGTTTTGAAGATAGTGAGTAGCCATGGTGCAGCTTTGCGCTGTGCCTACTCACAAGGAGACCCCTGGAGGGGAGGCGAAAAGCCACCTCCCGGCTCAGGGGGTCTCGCCAGCATGCCCTGTGCACTCGCGCAGGGCATGCTGGAGCTTCTGGGGGCCAATTGGCCCCCGATCCCCCCAGTCCCCACCGGCTCCATCACGGAGCCAGTCCCCACCGGCTCCATCACTCATGTGCAGGGAGAGCAGGCTTAGCCATGCACCCTGCTGAACCGGGTCTCACTGATCGTGAGACCTGGCTCAACAACTAATACATTTTCTTTGTGGTCATTTCAAGAAAGGCTAATTAGAGCAGGTCTGCCACAGCTTTAAGGAACAACAGCAAGAGCACCTAGGCTGGGCTTAAGACTGAAGCCTGACTGTAGTCTTCTCATCCCCATTTCTGCCACAGCTGCAGAGAAGAGCCAGGAGCTGCCCAAAGGAGGAGATGCCTGTTCTCTAACTCAGCTGCTGTCTGGTTTTCCTGATGGCTATTTCAGGAGAAGAAGTACCGTTAGAGGTGGAGGAAGACAGCAAATGATGGGGAGTGGGGGAAATGGCTGTGTTCAGTCAAATGGTGGTTGGAAGTCAACTCTGAAGTCATTTCCATCCACCAAGGAACCATGAACATTACTGGGGGAGCCTTCGGTGAGCAGCTAATTGATGTTACCAATTATTTGAATGTATTTATTTATTTATTTATTTTATTGTTGCATTTGTATACCGCCTTTTATTAAAACAATCCCAAGGCAGCTCACACCAAAACATTAAGAATATAAAAACTGCATGATTAAAATATTAAGCTAAAAATATTAAAAACACAGATCAGACTAAACAAATATTTAGGATACCTATTTGTTACTAACCCTGAAGACTCATGGGTTGAAACCAAGATACAAATATTTCAACTAGATGGATATTTCTTTATTAAGCATGTTGTTGTGTTGGAACCCTTTAGGTGAATATAATACCAATTAAGTGTTAGAAGTGAGAATTCTAAAGCATTCCTCTTAGCACTGGAGTAACCTCTTCTGATCACTAGAGGCATGAGATATTAAGTTAATAGGTTTCTCTTGGTCAGTTAAGAGTCAGAACTGTTCAGTTGTTGAAGGCTAGTGCCTGAGAATGTCATTCTATGTCTGTCTCCAAGAACAGGCAGACTTGTCCGGAGGGGTTCCATTCTCGGCTACAACCTTGGATAACACTGAGGCAATAGGAATTGGGGGTTAGGTTCCTGGAGGTGGAAAAAAAAGCCTTTTAAAAGTTTTTAAAGGCCAGAAACAAACAAATGATACACCGTGCCATGTTGTGCAGGTCTCCGGCAATGTCCCTCAAAAGCTTCAACTCTGCCATTTTCCCACACACACAAAAAGAAAAAAAGGGGGGGAGTTCTGCTCAGTGACATGGTGGCTGGAAGTCAACTCTGAGGTCATTTCCATCCACCTAGGAACCATGGATACACATTTAAAAATCATCTTTAAAATGACATATATTGAGGTTGGTCACCTTAAGTGGTATAGTGGGAAAATGCTTGACTAACAAGCAGAAGGTTGCCGGTTTGAATCCCTGCTGGTATGTTTCCCCGACATGGGAAATACCTGTATTAGGCAGTAGCGATATAGGAAGATGCTGAAAGGCATCATCTCATACTACACAGAAGGAGACAATGCTAAACCCCTCCTGTATTCTACCAAAGAAAACCACAGGGCTATGTGGACAACAGGAGTCAAAATCGACTTGATGGCACACTTTACCTTTATTTTATATTGAGGTTGAGTCTCCATTGCCTGACTGCAGATATGCAAAGCCACTATTGTTGGGATCACATGTGACAAGGTCCACTTGCATGTGAGGTTTTAGTTTAATAAATATTTGTTTTTGAACTCAACCTACTGTCTCCAGATAATCTCTTGGGCTGAACTTCCTTACCACCAGAGCATACTCTGCTGTGTAAGGAGGACTTTAATGTTTCCCCTCACACCGCTCAGCACTGGTGAAGAAAGTAAATCAAACTTAAGAAAACAAGGTTCTCTCAAAGATGGAGAGTTACAAGGTCCAGATTTTGAACTGTGGTCCTTAAAAACGGAGATGCTCCTAAAAAGCCATGGAATCAGCAGAGTCTTACACACACACAGTGCCTTGTCAGAGAAGGAGAAGACAGACAAGCCTGGGACAGTGCAGGTGATAAAGCCACCGGGATAATTTGTTTGTTTATCAGAGTGACCCTGGATTGGTGCATTTGACAAACCAACCATGCAAATGATATGTGGGAGACTCTGAAGAAATTGAATGAAATAAAGTCAGCTGTCTCCAAGACAAATCAAGTTATAAAGATGTGTAATAAGAAACTAAAGGAGGGAGAGGATCTGTCTAAGCATGGAAATCTGATGTTGGAGAATTCACAACAACTGCAAACACAGGGAAAATGTTGCCTAATATAGTTCAGATTGAATTGTTATTGAATAGTCTTCCTGAGCATTTCAAACCTATTTTAAATGTAAGACAAAGATTATTTGTGTTTGGAGTTTGTAGTAAACTGCTTGGAAGACTTCAGTTTGCACAGAGGCAATAGACAGGAACTAAGAGAAAGTGGAGAATATGCTTTTAAAATTTATCAAAAAAACAAAAAGGTGTTTGTCTGTGGGAGTCCCAGACATATGAAGGCTCAATGTCCTCAGAACAAAGAACTCTTCTGAAAAAGATGTGAAACCACATTTCAAGAGTAGTGAATCACCTAAGCAAACAAATAAAAATGCATGGAAGCAAGGAGAGAATAAGTCTGGCAAACAAAACAGAATACAGACGAGAATACAGAAGAGAATTTAAGAGCTAGTTCTACAAAATGTAATGCTGGAATTTGTATTGATTCAGGCACAACCAGCAATTTGATTAAGGAAAGAGAAAGATTTACTAAGTTAGACAACAATTATAAGATTACAATTTTTCTAGCAGATTGGAAGCAGATGTTTGTCTGAAGATAGAGATTCTGCAAGGTTACACTGCAAACTGCAAAAAGGAGAAACAGTGAAACTGACTGTTGAGGATGCATTGTTTGTACCCACACTTGAGTCCAGCCTGATGTTGTTTAAATATGCTACAGAGAAAGGTTATGATATAAGATTCAAAGAAAAAAAGTTTTATCATAGAAAAAGGTGAGCTACTTATGAAAAGGACATTGCAAGTGAGTGGCCTATTTGAAGTGGAATGTATAAATGAAGGTGCCAAAAATGCAAAGCAATCCTCACATTAAAAAGGTTTAAATTCATGGCATAGAAGAATGGGACACAGAGATCCCAATGCATCACTTC
Source organism: Hemicordylus capensis (assembly GCF_027244095.1). Taxonomy (NCBI): domain Eukaryota; kingdom Metazoa; phylum Chordata; class Lepidosauria; order Squamata; family Cordylidae; genus Hemicordylus; species Hemicordylus capensis. The sequence continues at coordinate 240,655,859 of NC_069659.1, read as the reverse complement.
AACTAGAGGAGAATCTAGCCCAGACCTGCTCAACAGCCTCCAGCTGTTTTTGGACTACAACTCCCATAATCTCATAGGAACATAGGAAGTTGCCATATACAAAGTCAGACGATAGGTCCATCTTGCTCAGTATTGTCTACACAGACTGGCAACGGCTTCACCAAGGTTGCAGGCAGTAATCTCTCTCAGCCCTATCTTGGAGATGCCAAAGAAGGAACTTGGAACCTAGATGCTCTTCACAGAGTGGCTCCATCCCCTAAGGGGAATATCTGACAGTGCTCACACTTCTAGTCTCCCTTTCATATGTAACCAGGGCAGCCCCTGCTTAGCTAAGGGGACAAGTCATGCTTGCTACCACAAGACCAGCTCTCTTCCAGCTACAGTGGCCAATAGCCAGGCATTATGGGAGTTGTAGGCCATCATCCACAGGAGGGCCAAAGCTGAGCTGCCCTGACCTAGCCAGAGGCCTAATTGTAAGTCACTGTAAGGTAGCATCCAAGTATACATGCTGCATAAGGATGAAGGGAACTAAATCTACCTTTCTTCAATGCAGAGGAAGATAGACACAGCATCCTCTTGAGCTGATACAGTGATATTTGTGGCCCCTTGAAGATCAGTGCATCAGGAGGAAACAAATATTGGTTAACCTTCATAGATTATTAAAGATATACATTTACTTATTTGATTTGTGACAAGAATAAAATTGAAAGTCAATTGAATCCAATTGAAATCCAATAGGGAGGTTTGGGGTTGCAATTGAATTTAAAAAGTTGTGTGTTGTTTAGTTTAGAAGAAGTTTAAACAGAGTTTCTGTCTGTGGGAGGGATCCCCATTAGCTAGTACTGATAATTGGTGGTAAGGGTAGTGTAGCCTCGTGGTTTTAAAAAACAATTCTGTCCTTTTTCCCATTCCAAAGATGGGGGGGGGGGCATTTTTTTAAAACAGAAGCCTGTCCTCCAGTCCTCTGTGCCCATAATATATCAGTATTAATATTCTCTGCCCAGCAGCCTACAGGCTCTGACTGGGCAGGAATGCACAGACTCTAGCCTCCTCCCTGCACCCATTTACCTCCCACCCCCAACTGCTGCATTCTGAGGCCATGGCAAAATTTAACCCTAAACCCACTAACCCTTTTGCAGAGCACACACACAGAGATATACTATGCTTCCCCCCTACATAATCTCAAGTCTAGCAGTATATATATAATGCAATTCAAATACCTTGGCTAGTTTGTTGTTGTGCCTGTATTTTGGGGACCTCATGTATGGGCACAGGACAAGTTCGTTCTCCCTCTCCCTCTCTCTCTCTGTGCAACTGTACCCAATTTGATTCAAATGGGTTAGGCAGTCCATACATGAGCCCACTTGTGCTTCAATGTTCACACGGCTGCCATCTTGAATTGGAGTGGATGAGATCATCACACACACTGTCAGGGCATCCCTATGTGTCCCTACAGCTGTAGCAAATTTGGTTCAAATCAGTTAAATTGTTGACAAGTTAGGCCAATTGTGTCTCAAAACTTTACATGGCTGTCATCTTGGATAGGGATGGATGACATCATTACAAACTATGCTGTTGACATATCCCTACAACTGTACCCGATTTGGTTCATATTGGTCTAGGCGTTGCGAAGTTGATGGGCAGAGAGTGGGGGGACACATGGACTGACACACCTGAACACATGCACATGGAATGCCCGGTGATCTCAAAAGCCTACTGGAAAGTAGGCTAAAAATGCTAATAATTTGTACCCTTGTACAAATTTATGGTGCAGCCATATTTGGAGTACTGCACAAAGTTTTGGTCACTGTATGTTAAGAAGGACATTGTATAACTATAAAAAGTGCAGAAGAAGGCAACCAAGGTGATCAGGAGCCTTGAGCACATTCCTTATAAGGAAAGGCTACAGCATGTGGAGCTTTTTAGTTTGGAAAAGAGCTGACTATAGGGAGTCATGATAGGGATGTCTAAAGTTATGCGTGGAGTAGGGAGAGTGGACAGATAATCCCCCCCCCTTTATATTGTTATATTAGTGATCAGTCCTATTATATGAATGTAAACCCATATTTGTTCCAATGCCGACTATCTAAAATAATAGATTTGCCTTTTTCCTTTGGTCCAACATGCTGGACCAGATGACCATCTAAGCACTGAATTTTTAATTCTGCTGTTTAAAATGTGGACTGTAAGTGGCTGCAGTGTTTTGCTAACATGCAGTATATTGTATCTACTAATTATCATTTATTTCACATTTTTGGCTGGAACATTTTGGAAGTGTTTAACTTCTTACATCCTGTCAATTTATAAAAACTTTTGCCTGAAATGCTTGTGGGCTACATGCACAACTTGTGACATTTTAAATGTTTGTGCAAGGCTGGAAAATGTATAGAATCATATTTAGCAAAATGCAAGGATACCAACCTATCCCTCACTTGCTTGGTAGAACAATAATGGAAAGACAGGCACAGCCCACTATAATATCCAAAATGCTAATAGCAATATATCATGCTCTTATAGTCACTTATCAGTTATTCAAAATGACACCCCTTTTTACTGATATTTTTTATTGACGAGTAACTCCTTTTATTTGTAGCAACTCCTTTTATTTGTAATAAGTCTTATGCAAGGTCATCTGCATCACCTGACTAGGGTACTCCCTATCACTTAGGCTCTGTAGAAGACACAGCATAGATTCTTTTTTCAGAGCTACAATTTCTTCTGAGATGAAAAGGGTGGGGGGATCTAAAGCAAGAGAAGGTGGAGAGAAAGATGACACAGAACCTGTGAATGACACAGGTAAAAGTGGGCGGGGCAGGGGGGGAGAACTCCAAAAGGAGCTGATAAACTGGCTCAATATGTTTTTGTTGGTACACTTTCATAAAATTAGTGCAGTGTTATCTTACATGTTTCAAAGCAGTGCTGCTTTTCAGAAGCAATTCTACAAAACAATATGCAAATCACTATAAGAAATCTGTATATATAATATAAAGTATAACTAAAGCTATCAACATATAAACACAGCATTATGTGAACTGAGCCAAACACAATCTATTGTATAAGCCATATAAAGAGTTAACTATATATTTCAGTGAAAACAACCATCTAATATGAGTCATTGAACTAGGGTTTTTTTTGTTATCAGTTAAAAAAAATAATTAACAAGCATGGAAACTTCTGATTAAAAAAACCCTCTTGCTAAAGACCTCTTTCTAAAGAACAATGGAAGGAAAAAAATTAAAAGATACCCATATCTTGGGTAGATAAAATTAACCACAACAGTTGTTTTTGTAGAGTTATTACCCTGCACCACCAAGGTTATTTATAACTTTCTTTCAAAAGCAACTTCTAAGACTTGTTTTAAAACAGACACCTGTCGTTAATGTGCTGTTCTAGAATGCTCTGATTGAATGAGTGACTAATCAGAAGGAATCTCAGGAGTGTCTTGTTATCTTGATTATTTTAAAAGGGAGATGTAGTCTGAATCTTCATTTAACCCCTTGGGTGCAATGGTCCTCAATCTCAAAATCCACGGCATCTCCTTTCCCAGCAGCAGCTCCTCATTCTGATTCTCCACCTGCTGTATCTTATTGCCCAAGAGATACATTCTGTACGTTTGTGGTTAAGTTTTAGAAAATGTTCAACTAATGTTTCTCCTTTGTGTTGATTCTGGATGTTGCATTTGTGTTCCCCAGTCCATTTCTTAAGGTTTCTAGAAGTCTTGCCTATGTAAAATAATTTACAAGGACACACTATGCATATATCACATGAGATGTATTACATGTGGTGAACTGTCTCAGTATATCTATATTTATTGTCAATAGGATTGTGGAAAACATGATGCTGGACTAGATAGGCCTTGAGCCTGATCCAGCAGGGCTGTTCTTATGTTCTTAACCAAATGAAGGTTGTTTTCTTAATCAAAAACACAGCATGGATTTCTAACTGGCAGAGTTCATATCCAGTGATAAGGAGAAAAGTTGTAATAAAAGACATTGTGATATATTGGTTCTGTGGTATATAGGCACACCATCATCATTCTGAAGGACCGGTTTATGAACCAGAAATGGTTTGTGAATAGCATGGTTAGTGCCAATTATACCTGTTCTTCTTTTAATTCTTGGGCCAACTTAACCTTATTATAAGATCTAGGCACAAGGCTATGAACAATTAGCAGCAGCTCTAGGCCCCCAAAGAAGCTATAGTTCAGAGGGCTTCTTATCGGACATGAGCTCATCAAGCTGTATGGTTTGGGAGGGCTTGAAGGGTGATAATGAATTTTGTTCATTGCATTTAGTAGTAGCCCTTTGATCTTTACTGTGAGTTTAGCCAACCTCTTTGAAGTAAGGGAGCAGGGTCCCCGGAGAGGGTTGGTTCGTTCCTGGGTGGACGGAGCCCAATAATCAGCCCAGTCGAGTGGTCTTAAGATCAGAGTTTTATTTGCCCTTAAGTAGCAAAGGTGTTGCTCCGCTAATGCTCAGAGCAAGACAAAGTTCTAACATCTAGGTAACATATTTCTACACCACACAGAGATTAGTTACACAAGGCAGAGTAGATAAGATTTTAACATCTGGTGGTTAGTCATAGTTCTTGTTTCCTATCAATTGTTACAAGATATGTGTGCAAGAAGTCAGGGTGGGTAGTAACGGTTCTGGCTTGCTACATCAGCAGTTCTGTTTCCCAGTCTAGTGGGTATCAGCAAGTTTCTGCAACAAAGGGTAAATGTAATTCAACAATAAGAGCAGACAAGTTGGCTCTTTTTCTCCTCACATCGTCTTCAAAGTTGACAATTTCGAAAATCATAGTAGGAAGAGAATGCCTGGGATAGCTTTTTTCCCTACTAAGATTTCCGAAATCGTCATTATTGGAGAGGCTGATTAAACACATAGTAGAGATCAAAGGGCTGCTGAATGCAATGAAAAAAATTCATTATCGTCTTTCAAGCTCTCTTGATGATTAGGAATCGAGGCAAGAGGCTTGACTTCACTATCTTAATCGTGCCTTGAATTTTTCTTCAATTTATCCCCGATCTAATTTGCAATTAACAAATGCCAGTCTATCGCCTCGCCTCTAAATATCCCATCAAAGAGCAATTAGAAGGCTCCGTCCCCATTGGTATGCCTCTTTTGATGTGGAAATCCAAGCGAGTCCTTTTGTGTACCTATGCTCCCTCGAGGAAGGTAAAGGTGGAAATGGAGGAATTTGAATCATCCAGCGGGGGACAATTCACAACCCGTTAGCTTAGGGCACACTTTCAATCAAGTATATCTTAAAAGATAAAATGTGTTGGTCCTATTGAACACCAGAGTTGTTGTGAAATCGAAGTCAGATAGTCTGCTGTGACGCTGAGTTCCAGCCTGTAGAACACACCAGTCCACGCAAGACTAAATGGTTTGCTTTTTAGGCAACCAACCACACCATTAGGCAACTAACCACACTGAAATGTTTTTTCATTGAGACTACTCTAGAGTACATTGTTGAACCTATGTTACATAGCGAAGGCTTGAGTCTCTTATTTCCAGTTTTCTCAGACTGCAGTCCTGCTTTGGGAGTAATCCCCATTGAACTCAATGGCACTTAGTATGCACATGAACAGAATGATAGGACTACAGGGCGGAGGGACGCTGTGATCAAATCAGAAACATAGTTCATTCCAGCTACATGTCTACTTCGGATCACAGACTAAGAGTGAGTGAAAATAGGAGCATGAGGTCTTACATTCTCTCAGTTCAGCCAGCTCCGAGGCTTATTTACTCGGAAATAACCCCCACAGAGATCATTTGAACTTAGTCCCTCATAGGCATGCATAGGGTTGCAGCCTGATTCCCTGAGCATCTTACTTGGGCTATTAAAAAGTAAACTCGCGTAGGGTTGGGCTCGCTGTTTGAAGGAAATAAAATCCGTCTCAGTCTATGTAGGTTCGCAAGCCGCCAGAGAACTCGGGGAACCTCTCCCCTGCGGAAACGCCCCTGTGTCTTTAAATCAAGCCAATTTCGGCGTCAAGAAGGCTCAATCATCCACTGCGAGTGAGAAATCCCCAGCCAGCCCACCACCCTCAATTGGGAAGTCCATCCAATGAGCGAATGGCTTTGCGGGGGTGCATCATAATCTTCTTCCCCGTCCTATTAGCCCTTTGTAATCCCATCCTTGCCAGCTCTCCTCCCCCCAGGGGCGGGAATACCAAAGGACCCCGGGAAGTATAAAGTCAGCACAGCGAAGCGAGGGAGAGACATTCGTGGTGCTCGCTTCAGAGGATACATCTCCCTAGGAATTCAGGACCGTCTTTTTGGCACAGAGGGACTTGCTTTGAGCTCGTGGCGGATTAGAACCCGTGACTATTACAGCGCTGCCGTCCTCGTCGCGCAAATGATGCCGCTGTGTGGTCCCGAAGGAGCCTGTCGTCTCTTTGCGGTTTTGGTGGCCGCCTTCTGTTTCTCCAGCCGGGCTGGAGGGGTGGCAAATGCCGCGCTCAGCGCTAATATGCAGCTCAGCTCTAATGCCATCAAGAACCTGCCGCCTGGCGGCGCTGTGGCGTCCGCGGGCTCCCCAGTCAGCGCGGCGCCGGGGAGCCAACAGCTGCTCAACGATGGAGGCAACAAGCACCCAACCGGCGACTCACAACAGGTACGTGGCGGCTGCTGTTGCTGGGATTGGGTAGGTGCAGCGACGGCTCTTGCCCAGCTGATGCGGGGTGTCACTCGCTGGAGAGGGCGTTTAAGCAAAGTCTTCCTGGCACCATGGTGTTGATTGGGTTATCTATTATGTTAAGCACCACAGGAGGGAGTAGTAAGAACAACAACAGGAACAGATAGCTTGCAAAGCGGTCCCAAAGACAACTTAATCGCCAGGGAGTTGGTCCTTATTTGTTTAAACTGTAAAAGTTTTTTTAAAAAAACATACACACAGAGAGAGTAAAAGAAATAAAAGCAGTTTAGATTAGAAAACAGCCAACTATTAATGCCGGGCGGAAGAAAGGAAGCTAAAGAAGATGCTAGTCGAATGTTGCCGGCGTTTTCCGACTGACTGGGAGAGGGTAAAGATAAACAATGAGAACTGTACCTTTAAGAGGAAAAAGAAAGCCGGAAGTAACTCAGATGCGCAGCAAGAGGAGTCTCAAAGTTTAGTGGATCAGTTGAGGGGAGCTTATATCACGGTCTTGTTGGGTAAGGTCACTTATATCCTCCTTTGGTATCTAGTGCTGTTGGGAGGGAATTTGTGATCATTGCTTTTCAAGGAACTGCCAAATTTAAGGTGAGCTCCTTTCCTCTTCTCTAGAACTGAAATAACTACTGCTGCGTTGCCAACTTCATTAGCTTTACATTGGGATGCCCGTTGAAACTGTCCAAAGATAAACGGAGGCTGCAAACCTAAACACACTTACTAGAGAGTAAGACTCATTGAGTTCAGTGGGACTTACTTCTGAGTAAACATGCTTAGGGTTGCACTGAATGATTTGTGCATTTTCTCCTTTTAATATTAAGCATGTTAGTGTAATTTAGATTGAAAGAGGCTGTGCCTCCTGCCGAAAGATTCTTTTGGATACTTCTGTTTTCATGGAAGTTGCTAATGCACCTCATCATAATCACATTCATTTGCAATGCATCAACTATTTTAAATATACATCTGCTTTCCTGTCAGGCTTGCACAAGAGGTTGAACATATATTCTTAATATTGTCAAATGGCCCTTTTAATGTGATGGCTGCTGGGATCCAATATATTCTGCACACATTGGAATCAAACATCCACAGTTGTGTGCCAAAATTGCTAATAGCTTCAGATTTCTCAAAGTACAGAATTCCTGAGAACCTTTTAATTTAAACATTCAGAATTTTGTTCCCCACCCGCTTTCTCTTTGTGAAAATAATTCCAAAGGAAAACCCATGGTCAGTAGTCAATTACTCCTAGAGTAGTGTGAATGATAGAGCTTCTGCAGCTGTGTGTGTGTGTGTGTGTGTGAGAGAGAGAGAGAGAGAGAGAGAGAGAGAGAGAGACTCTGACTCTCACTCTCCTCTGGTCCACTCAGTCCTATTTGTAATTCAGGAAAGAAAGAAAAAGGTTTGGGGCTCACTTTAGAAAGAAACTCACTGGGGGTGCTAAGTGGAATCTGGAAGGCAAAGAGTTAACCCCTCAAAACCAGCAAGGATTGATCTAGAAACCTTACAGTCTGCTGAGATGAATGCAGGAAATCCAAGCTATTATTCCTCTGTGTTTGCAGACCAATAAGGTGATCTGCTCAGATAACCCCCTCCTTGTTTTCTTAATTGGGGCTGAGGGTCATGGGCAGCCCCTCCCTTGTGGCTTGTTGAAAGGAACAGCTCTTCCCCATCTGGAAAGCTGTGCCAGCCCTGCAAAGTTTGTTTCTGGACTGAAGGAATCCCTCCTCCTTCTTCTCCCCCCACCATTGCCTCTAGACTGGCAGCTTAAGACACACACACCCCATGTGTAGGAGAGGAGACTCCATAACCTTTAGGAGCAGCAGAATTTATCAGAGCTCCTCTTTCTGCATTCAGCCTTAAGGTGGAACAGGGTTCCACCCCCTGAGGTGGAAAACTTGCACACTTCTAGTTTAAGGCTGCTAACTGTGAACCTGAGCGAAGAGGCACCTCTTAAAGTGGTGTATCCTTTTAAAGTGGTCTTAAACAAAGGGAGAGCAACTGTCCATATCCAGTCCCAGCACAGCACTCTTCCAGTGGCCTAATAAATTAAAAACCTATAACTACATAGCCACCCACAGTGTTCCCATCTAACAGATTCCCAGATGTTGTTGACTATAGCTCCCAGAATCCCCAGCCAAATGCAAGTGCAGCTGAGAATGCTGGGAGTTGTAGTGGACAACATCTGGGAATCCCTGTTAGAGGGAACAGTGCTCCTAATGTCACTGAGAGGGAAGAAAAGTGAACTCTGAGACTAGTCAGCACTGATGCTGCTCTACTATGTAATGTTAGAGAGCTTCTGGTTTTCTGGAGCATGAAATAAACCTCATCTATAAATATTGCTTTTTTGTAGGACATTCATTATGTGTTAAATTTTTCTGGAGTTGACAGCAAATGTGAAGGCCTTAGGGATGGCAGTGTATTGAACGCAAAACATGCAGTGCCTGTAGAATCCAGGGCAAAAATCCAGTACGTTTTAATTCCTTAAAGCAGTATAATGTTCAATTTAATTTTCTATATGATTATTATGAGTTAATTGAGTCAAACTTACAGGCATAGGTAGGGACTATTTTTAAATGCTGGAAATAAGGAGCAAGGACTACTTGAGTGTCTTGCCTGCCTAATCATGAATGTATGCACAAAATTGAGACTAATTGGCACAAAGAAAAAAGCCTGTGTGTTTCAATGATGAGATGGAGGGGAGTAAGAATTTTGTGAAGGTGGTTGTATGTAGCCCAACAAAACTGTTGCGAGGCTAAAGACGCCTGAAGCTTCCAACACGCATGAAGTGTGTTCTAAATTGTATAATACAACACGTATATCGTATTGTGTGTGTGGCATTTCTAATTTGCTGGGTTGGAAGGAAGGCTGGGCTGACAGGGGGGCGCTCAACAGAATGTTGCATCTGGGCGCTAGATCCCCTAGAGCCGGCCCTGGGTATGTGCACTTGGGCTATTCCGCATTGCCTATCTTCTCCGCGGCGCCTTCTCACTTGCGCTCTTCTTCTCCCCCCCCCCCCGTAGCCTTTTGCGTGCACCGGGGATGAGGACTGCAATGCCGACGAGTTCTGCTCCGCCCCAGCTCAGGGAGCGGGCATCCCCGGAGGCCAAGTTTGTCTCGCCTGCCGCAGACGCCGCAAGCGCTGCCTCCGCGACGCCATGTGCTGTCCAGGCAATTACTGCAGTAATGGTGAGTGTCTGCTTTGGAGGCGGGCCTTGACTGGGGCTGAGAGAAGCTGGCAGGAAACGAGTGGTGGCAGCGACGACAGCCCAAGAGAGTGTGGGGCGTGTGCCTCAGAAAGGCAACTCCCAAGCCACCTGAAGCAGTGGCAGGAATCTATTGCTGTGCTGTGGGATAGCTGTGATGTTCACGCTTGCTCGCCTTCTCTTGCCCTTTTCCTCCAAGCCCTATTTCTGACGGGGCTCTTGTGGCATACTGGGGGGCATTGCATTCGTTCTGCCTGATGGGGCAAGCCACACTGTTAAGGCTGCAGGAGCTTGGGCAAGAGCAAGGTGGGGTGTGTCGGCCAACACTCTTACCCCTAGAGTTCAGGCCTGAAGTCTAGGGCCTCCACAGCCCCTGGGCCCCCCAAATCCTCTTTAGATTGTCCTGGGTGGTATGATTTGATGATTCTTAACTTGCTGGGGAAGGCGGGGGCCTCCAAAGGCCTTTGGGTCCAGGCTCCAAAATTATCTAGGCTAGGTGCACCTCTGGAGATACTTGAATTAAAGCGTGGTGTCTCTGTCGAGTTGTAATAAACAGGGTAGTGAGCAAAAACTGCAAGGCAGGCTATTGTTCCAAAAAAATCCAGGGAGTGCAGATCCTGCCTCCCCGCCCCCACCCCAAGCATTTGAGATCCGTCTTCATTTTACTGAACTCCCCCTAGCAAACCTAATGATTCATATTTCCAACCTCAAAATGTATTTCCCCCCTGCTGAAAGTCTTTCCTCTCCCCCTGCCCCCAAATAGAGAAGTAGCTCCTCAAGCTTGCCCTCTGTCTGCACCCCTGCAGAGACCCAGAAGCTTTGAAAGGCTTCTAAGGAGACAGCTGGCAGCTAGTTTCTTTTGAACTTTCTCATTCAGATGAACTTTGAATGCTCAGGTGTTAGGGGAAAGGGCTACAGTGGTGATCCAAATGGTCCACTCTGGTTGAGGCAACATTATTGGCTGCTGATGGAAATATTTGTTGAAATTGCAGTATAGGAGGCAAGCAACTCCCCCCCACCCCGGGCAGTATAGATGTTGTGGAGGAGTTGGTGTATGCCTCCTATTCTTTTTTAGCTTTTTATATAATTAAAAGGTAACCTACCACTGTCATCAAGTGTGCCCACTGGATACCATACAGATTTCATCAGAACTCCTTACCTTCACTTAATCTTTTGGATGTCCATGGATTTAGGTGCTCCAGTGTACTAAAGATTGACTTTGTCTTTGCTAGGAATTTGTGTACCATTGGACCATAATTTCAATCCTGGGGAGATTGAAGAAACTATTGTAGAGAGCTTTGACCATGGCACCTTGGACCCTCACCTGAAAAAGACGACGTCTTCATCCCGGCTGCACCATCTGAAAGGTATGGATACTTGCAGTGAATAACCATAAAATGGAGTGGTAGAGGAATGCTATTGCAAGCAATCTCCAGTGTGGTACATATTGAGTATCAACTCTGGGGTGGGTAGAGTATGAATCTCCATATAGGCATTCAATGTTTACATGTACTGCTTGTCAAATAGCTTCCCAATGTCCTGTTTGTTGTGTGAACTTCTGTCAAAAAACCCCTTCATACTGCAGAGGATTCTAGGACATGTTCTAGAATACATACTACTCTAACTGTAACCTTCTGTTCACCCTTTAAGCTCCTCAGGAACCCCAAAGTTCCCAAAGCACAGTTTGGAAGCTATTTACTTGCTCTGTATTCCCTTCAGTTGTGTTGCTTACAGAAAAATGAAACAGAATACACACTTGCTCTTGCCGTCTTCTAAACTTTTCCATCCTCTTTTCCAAGGCCAAGAAGGTGCTATATGCCTACGGTCCTCAGACTGTGCCACAGGATTGTGTTGTGCCCGTCACTTCTGGTCTAAGATCTGCAAACCTGTCCTTAAGGAAGGCCAAGTGTGCACAAAACACCGCAAAAAAGGTTCTCATGGCTTGGAGATCTTCCAGCGATGCTACTGTGGGGATGGGTTGGCTTGTCGCCTACAAAGAGACCACACACTAAGCAACTCGGCTAACTCTTCCAGACTACATACCTGCCAGAGACACTAGCTGCTAGTCTTTGCTAATCCTGATGGACTTGAGACTTTGTAATGAGATGCAAGACTTCTTTTCTATGGAAGATCACCTCTAAGGACTGACACATTCTCAGAGTTTACACTAAAGTACTCTGGCAAACCTCCATTTTCTGAAGCTGGAGTATGAGGCATGTTTCTTTAGGGAACTATTTTTCAAGTGACTAATTACAGTAAATTACTGTGTCTGTAAATTCTTGGGTGTGGCACTTAGCTGTACATGATCTGGGATTTTAACTCTTCCTACAGTGCTGCATGATCTATTCTATGATCTAGTCTATTGGGACATGTTTTGTACACACTGGTTCTTATTATATTGAATCCAAGACTTGTCTGTCTGCCAAGTGAAATAAATAGCTTTTAAGTATAGTTGGTATTTACTGATGCTTCTGTTCTTATGGATCTACTTGAGTGGGAACAGCTGGAGCAGTACTGCATATGAACTGCAGGTTAGAAAAGATCTAAAAGGATAACATGCTTGTTTCAAACAAACACTAGGGAAGAGCTTGAAAGCTTTAACTGGGGGTGTGCCTGACTATAATTGTAAGGACTGCACATGGTGTTCCCATCTGTAGTCTGTACCCCAGGGTGTTGTCCCATGAGTTCCTAAAAGTCTACCAGACTGACAGCAATTCTGAACAAGACCATCAAGGGCTGTGTGGTTCCTATGAGTACATACAGAGCTTCCAGCAAGCAAGGTTCCTCTGTCTCCATCTCTCCCACCCCTCCCATCAGATGTGAACTGCTATAAGCATGCATCTCTGAACTGCAGGAAGTTACATCTGGATGTTCAGCTGTGACATCTGCGAAGTATTGCGGTGCTCTTTTTTTAAAAAAACAAAAACATAGCTTCATGTAAAATGCTAGTTGGGCTGAAATCTGAAGCAATTGGCATTCTAGGATGCTAAATGCTTGTATGAATATTTGTAGTACTAGTGTGCCTGAATTAATGTTGAATGCATACTGTATTGCACAAATATGCAGAATTTGGTCCTAGTATACAGAATCTTGTGTTGGACAATATTCTGGAAGCATCTTTTGGTTGGCCTAGTGTTAGGCTTGCATATTAACTTGCTCCTAAACACTCAAGTTTTTAATGTATATCAATGACTTAATTGCAAGCTTCTGTGCATGAGACAAAGAAAGCTAGTCTAATCTGTTACTACCTACCTCCAAGTTTCCCAAGATTTGTTAAAATCTGAAAACTTTTCCCCATTATACCAAGAAAGCCCCATGGTTTGAGAGAGCTTTAAGAAGCTGTTAAACTTCTCCATGTTTTGGCTCTTCTTCACAGCACACTGTGATAAGCAGCAGAACTTGAGGTATATGAAGTCTTACAGGTAGCCAATGCCTTCAATGTTGACATGACAACTAGTGCTGCTAACTACTTGAAACTCTGTAACCATGCAATTACAAAAGAGTGGATGCAGTTTAAAACTACCTTGCTATGTTTAGAAAAGGCATTTAAGTAGGGATAGGCTTCTGCTTGCTTCTAGTTTCCATCCCCAAATAATTAGAATTGCTCTCTCCCCATTCTTCACGTGCATATTAAGCCAATAATTTGGCTATGACATTGCTTTGGAGTATTCTCTTCTAGCAGAGGGCATTAATGCTACAGGAGTGGGATAGCTATGGAGGACTATTGTTCCTATCTATTCCATCCTACAGATGAGCCCAGCTGCTCCCGCTTTCTCTGTATATCTATAACAAATCCAGTTTCCTCTCCAAGAAGCCTCAGTGAATGGTTTGAGGGGCTTTTGCTATGCAGAGACTGCCAGGGATATATCAAAGCACAGGAAATGTGATTGCTGTGACTGTTTGTGGAGCAAGTGGGGGTGGGTAGCATAAGAGGAAGGATTCATTCCCCCCTCCCTTTTCTGTATAATTTCTGTACCAGAGATCACTTGGAGTTGCCCTCCCAGTGGCTTGGGGTGTCAGGAAGAGACAACAGAGAACAGGAAATGGAAAGCTGTTGACTGTAGAATGAAGACATCTTTGGAGGGAGGCGACCTACAGCTCCTAAAAGGAAGAAAAGCTGTTAAGTTATTTCCTTTATCCCTTTAATATAACATGCCCCCGCCCCGTTCTTCTACCCACAAGTATACAAATAACTCATGTGCATTTTTAGCTGTATCTAACTTAATGAGATATGAGTTCATCAAGTTCAGTAAGCAAAGAAAAAGCTACTAATTCATAGTGAACTGAATTAATGGGAGTCAGTTACTAAATCTGCCCCTCCTAATGGTGCAACTACATACCTTCCAAATGATGACTTCCTTATACTTGTGGGGGAAGAGCAATAGTCCTTATTCACCCCAGCATAGGAATGTTTTCAGTTGCTGTTGCCACTCTCTCTCGTACTTAAAAAAACAAAAAAACACCTGAGCTCCTATAGTAAGGGGAATCAACTTTAAAAATTTATCTGTGTGAACTGCTTATTATTAAAGTGTGTTAAAAATACTCTTTGGTGTGTGTTTGTCATGTTTCAAATGTATATTAGGTTTTTTGACACCTGCTACTCCCCAAACTTTAAAATAGACACCCAGTAAAGAAGTGGATAGTTGGCTCTTTTAGCACCTTCACAAATTAGTGAATTCAAAATTAATTATCTCTTATTGGATTCAATTTGTTCACCATGTAACCAAACAATACTAGCAATAGATCACCTGTCTTAAATCATCCCATTACTATACAGGAAATTAAACACCTACTTTACTGAGATATATCTAGATATCTTCAGCTTAAGATTGCATATTTATATACATTGCTTGTAATGCTTTACAAAACTGAGGTATAATCTCATTCTTTGCAATCCTCCAAATAGGCAGGTGCAACTATCCTTTTATTTCTCCAACAGGATAGGCTGCAGTACTTTTCATTACTAAACACCAAAGAACATATAGTTGTATCTATTCTGTAAATCTAGCCGCTTCATATGATTGGAAAAAATATAGCATTAGCCAAGGTGATCTTACAGGCTCTGTCCAACTCCTCCATTTTATCAACTCACTCATTTCTTGCTCTCATTTTTTTTAAATCTTCAAGTACTTTGAGGTGCTGATAAAAGCATCTCTTACATAGGTGGCATCCCAAACTACACCTTGTCTCAGATGGCCACCAATTGCTCCTCAAGTGGAGGTGGCACTTGAAGCACACACCCCTCCAAAGATCAGAGATCAGGCAGGCTCATGGGAGAAGAGATCTTGGTCCCGGACTAGATAAGGCTTTCAATGATCACCATCTTGAACTGTACTCAAAAATCACTGTAAGCCTCAAGTCAATACTTTGAGGAATAACCAGCCTCTAAGACGGGAATCATTGCAATAAAACAGGCTGTTAAAAGCTGTTGTCCATATTTCACCAAAGCCTCCCCCATATTGTCATGCTGTAAACCCCCACCCACTGCTCTTCCTGGTTACTACATTTGCAGAGAAGAACACTGAACTTATTGAGATCATTTCCCCATAATCAGAGCAGTGGAAGGTAAAATAAATTTTCATATATAAATACAGTCTGAAGTGCTATATACAAAGGGCATGAAATAACATAGTGAAACTGTTCTCACGCACAGTCTAACATAGGCTAAGGAAGCCCAGCCTGAGTTACGCTGCACGTGAGAACTGCTGGGATTGGGCCTGATCCTGGTGGGGCAGCGCCACCCATTTCCATTTTGTAGCCTGACTGTTAGCCAAGGTTAAGCAAGCGCCTCGTTAACCTGGGTTATGGGGTTGTGTATTTGCTGGGCTATATTTAGCCCTAGTGGACACAGAGATGTGGAGTGCCTAAATTGCCCACCTTCTGATGGAATCCCACAATACTTCATGCATGTTGTGCAGTACATTGTGGGATCTCCAGATGTGTCGTCACAGACTTTGGTGCTCCGTGCTGCAGGCACACAGCATGGATTATCTGGGAGCACAGTCTGCATTCCCAGCAGCATGTAATAGGGATGTGCATGGACCTGTTTCGAGGCCCTTTTATGGGCCTTCAAACAGGTTCGAACCCCGGGGCCGGTTCAAAGTTTGAAGGCCCCGGGGGTGGTGCTTTAAGGGTGGGGGGAGGGTGCACTTACCCCTCCTGCTACATTTCCCCCACCAGTGTAATTTTTTTGTAAAAACCTTCAGGGCGGCAGCATCCTTCCCTGCCACCCCGTTGCCTTCCATGGCCAGAAGTACCGGATGCACGCATGCACATCAGATGAACACATCCCTAGAGATGGAAAATAAGTGATAGAATTGCAATACTTACAGCTTTCAGTGTGTTACCATGCTTTTATTGTCCTGACCATCAGCCCTGCAGTGGGCAAATGTGCAATGGTGTACTATAAAGTACTACATGGGGTACTATAAACTACTATAAAATTTCATTGGCAGAGAACTAGAAAAGAAAGTTGGCAGGAATGTCCTTCAAAGATTAGTCCATGGAGAGAGTACAGCCATTTGTTTATTGGTACCCTGACCCTAACCCTTTCCTTTGGGAAAAAATGACTGCAATTTTACCCTAATGGTTTGAGGACAGGACAAGATTTTTTTTATTGAACCAACAAACTACCAAAGCATACAGTACATTACCAAAGCACAGTGCTTGTTTGTACATCATATATCTTCAAAGATTTACAAACAAGGATTTGGTGGGGGGGGGTGGATTACAAGGCACATCAGGTAATCAGGGGGGTTACATCCAACGTCCATTTCCACAATTTGTCCCATTGCTGTTTAGAAGAGATATACACTTGTCTTTTTGCACATAACCATACAAACTTTCCCAGAAGAAATTTACTGTCTCATCTATGTGAACCTCTTGGTCGCGTCTTCCCTCCCTATTCCTATGCAGGAGCATTGCAAAAATGACATAGAGGTTTACTAACCTGATTACGAGAAGGGGAACATTCCAGTTCCCTAGTAAAAGGGCACCCGTCCCGTCCCTTTTCCTTGAAGGTTTCTTTCTGGAACCTTGAAAAGAGGTTCAATTGCTCAAACCTGAGGTTAGTTCTTCCCAAGTCTGTTTTTCCAAATCAGGTTTGAGGATCGGGATAAAGAAGAGGTTTCTAACACCCAGAAAGCTGTAAGTGCAACAGTGTGATCACCAGCATAGAGGTGATAACCTTCCCCATTGACTTCATGTAGATGTTAAAGTATGAGGAGGAAAACCTCACCGGACCTTGCAGCTGAACAGCCATGGGGTTGAGCAGCAGTTATTCCAATCAATGGTTTAAGCACACCTAATAGTTTCTAAGATGGAGCTGTCAGAAGTTCAATGCAATTGAACATTTGGAATTCTGCATCCATGTTTGGCTTCACTTAAACCATTCCTTTAATTTGATATATTACATCAGTCTAGTTAGCTCACAAAACTGGCCAAGAAAAGCAAATATGGGATGGAAAGTTTTGGATTTTTTGAGGAGGGGAGATAGTGCTGATCCTTAAATGCTCTTGAGAGCTACTCCTTTTTGGCCTTTCTCTTCCAACAGCCTATATAAGTTAGGCTTGTTATGCAAACCAGATTAGCACATTGATGTGGGTTATCTCCCAGCTGTGGTATCTTTTTGAAGACAGTTCTAATTTTTATAGGGACACCCAGCATAGTGACTCTACAAACTTTAGGCAGCACACACTATGTTATTTCATGACCTTCAAATTGTGTTTATACCTTAAATTTTGTTTTACCTTCCAGTAGAAACAGAGCAAAATTAACTCCTCTTCCCTGTCATATAGTAGTCAGTGCCACCTTGCTTCCATATGCTCAGAATTTGCCTTAAGTTTCCTTGCCTTAAGTTTCAGTATGCTGTGAAGCCCTGATCATGAGGCTCCAGAGGACGGGAGGAGGAAGGAAAGCACAGTGTAGAGTTAGGGGTGGGTTGTTTGGCTTTTTGCCTGTCTCCAGGGCAGATTCATTTAGCTGGTATTTTGGCAAAATTTAATTCTGTGGGAAAGGGGTCAAAATTCTTGGCTGCTTTTACGGGTTAGATGAGCGGAATCTTTAAGATAGAAGGTGTATACTTGTTTTGTTTTTGTTTTTTTAAGTGAAAAGCTCCTGACTTGGGCTATTAGACTTTCTTACTCTAATGCGTCATTAAAACCTAATCTGAAATAACTGGGCAGCATCTTTCAGGCTAAGTTAGTGATCAATAAAACCCTGTTCAGTTGTTAATGTATCTGGGGATGCTGTACTTGTGTGCAGCACCCCTGAGAATGTGCCTTCAAGCCCACCCTGCACTGATGTCCTCTGAAATCTAACCCCTGCTCTCAGTGCTTGCAGAGGCAAAGGCTGTACTTGTGAAAAGTTCCTCCTCATGGTGTGGAGTCCTGGAGTGCCCCATCACTCTGATCATGGAGAAAATCTCTCAATGAGTATGTTTTCTTCTCTTCATACACAGTAACCATGGAAAGCAGGGCAGGGGGCAGTGTTCCCTCTAAGGCATGCACATGTATGTGTGTACACAAGTATTCTGATGTCCGCTCAGTTAATTTTAGATCCTGCTCAGATTGAATCCGGAAGGTCCCACTTTGAATATATATGTGTGCACACTGCATTGATACTGCCACCCAAAACAAAACTAATTCTTCACACAGATGAAAAAAATTAGAGAGAACACTGGCAGGGGATGAGGGGTGGGCGGGCTTTCAGAGCATGTCAGTGTGGGGGTGGGGGCTTGCTTGCACACTGGGGTGCTCTGGTCACACATGAGTGTAGCATCCACAGTTACAATAATGACTGAATAAGGCTTATGTCCCATTGAAATGAGTGGACAAGTGATTTCAATCATTGATTTCAATGGTTCTTAGTCATGGCAAATATGGATGTTTCCAACTGTGTTTAAGAGAAATTATAACCTGGCACTAATCGAGATAATTCAGGTGTCTAAAAGTAAACAGCGATCGCTTAAATAAGATCTGAAAGGTAATAGGGAGCCATTGGATGAACATGACATGACAGACACACTGTACAAAATGGATAATGCTGGCTTCAGAATTTTAAATGGAAATTGAAGGTGGGCCTCGGGAGAGAGAAGGCAATAAAACATTGCAGTAATCCAAAGGAGAACCATCAAAGCTTGAACCAGTGTCTTTGCAGGTGATTCTCTTGTACGTTGCCTGTGGTTTTGTATGCTTCAGAGTCTCCCTTTCTCCTGCCTCTTGGCACGATGCCTGAATCTGCAGCTTTAAGTACCTAAGATCAGAACCTGCTTTTATCTCCTCTCCTTGCAAGGCTGCTGCAAAGTGCACCTGAAGCAAATGTCTTTAGAGATGTTTCCTATATTGTGGTTCTGAGGTTGCCCTAAAATGCAACCTCAAATGTTTGGTACATGTACATGTATGTGCCAAATATATGTGCAATACACTGCTTTGATGTCACCTTAAGTGGCACAGTGGGGAAATGCTTGACTAACAAGCAGAAGGTTGCCAGTTCAAATCCCAGCTGCACGTATATCGGGCAGCAGCGATATAGAAAGATGCTGGAAAGCATCATCTCATACTGCATGGGAGGAGACAATGGTAAACCCCTCCTGTATTCTACCAAAGGAAACCACAGGGCTCTGTGGGCACCAGGAGTTGAAATCGACTTGACAGCACACTTTACTTTATTTTACACTGCTTTGATAGATGTGATTGCTTTGGCAGTCTAGCTTGCTGAACGCCTATGAACTTGTCTATGATGTCTGCTATACCAAACCGCTAAGAGAGCTCACAGAACCAGCTATGTATAAAATATATAAAAATATATAAAAATCAAAATATTATAAATGAGTTGAAGAGGAGAGCTAAGATGCTTTCAATGTTCACTTGTGCTCTAAAAAACATGTAAAGTGACCACCTTAACTTCTGAACCAGGTAACTTGTTAGTATATTAAAGGTAAAGTGTACCGCCAAGTCGATTTTGACTCCTGGTGCCCACAGAGCCCTGTGGTTGTCTTTGGTAGAATACAGGAGTGGTTTATCATTGCCTTTTCCCACGCAGTATGAGATGATGCCTTTCAGCATCTTCCTATATTGCTGCTGCCCGATATAGTACCAACAGGCATTTGAACTGGCAACCTTCTGCTTGTTAGTCAAGCATTTCCCCACTGCGCCACTTAAGGTGGTCTGCATTATGGATTAGGCTCCATGCACCCACACATTGCCTTGGTATTTCAGTTCAATATTGGGGAGAAATGCCTCCAAGCAGGAATTCAACAGGTGCAGCTTCCCCAATCACTTGCTAGAGATGCTCCTGATGAAGTTCTGCCTGATGCACCTCTACAAGGCACAGTGCTCTCCCAAAATCCCACTTACTATAGTAAATGTACAGGCAGAAATAAAACAGGTGCAACAGCCTTCCTAGACACACCTGCTCCAAATATTTCTCTTCCATTTAGGCTAATGACAATGCAACAGCTTTCTTCGCCCTCAGTTTCAATCAAGGAAGGAGGCAGGATACCAGGTTGCATCTCTTTCTAGCTTTGTTCCTGTGTTTCATTGCATTTCCTTGCCTGTTAACACAGAACAGGAAGAAGGGAAACATCACCTTGCTGCATTAACAGAGAACAGTAGTACATCTGCTGGTCACCTCTGGACTTGACTACTGCAATGCGCCTTTGTATGTAGTCAGGAAACTGCAGTTAGTCCAGAATGCAGCAGCAAGGTTGGTCTCTGGGTCATCTTAGAGAGACCATATCACTCTTATCTTAAAAGATCTACACTGGCTACTGATAAGTTTCCGGGCCAAGTACAAGGTTTTGGTTATAACCTATAAAGCCCTACAAAGCTTGGGCCCTGGGTATTTAAGAGAACGCCTTCTTTGCTATGAACCACATCGCCCATTGAGATCATCTGGAGAGGTTTGTCTGCAGTTGCCACCCCACCAACTCAATCGAATTATTATTATTATTATTATTATTATTATTATTATTATTATTATTAATCTGGAGGCTACTCTGGGACGGGCCTTCTCCATTGCTGCCTCGAGGCTTTGGACACACTTCCTGCTGAAATAAGAGCCTCCACATCTCTTACAACTTTTAAAAAGGCAGTCAAGACACATTTGTTCAGCCGGGCTTTTAATTAGATATTGTTTTAATTGTGTTTTATTAGATTTGACATTTTAAATTTTAATTGTTGAAATGTTTTAATCTTTTTATTGGTTGTTTTTATTGTTTAGTTGTAAACCGCCCAGAGAACTTGCGTTTTGGGTGGTATAAAAATGTGTCAAATAAACAAACATATGCTGCAATATACCCTCCCTACTAAATTACAACAGGGGGCTTTTGGGGTAGCCATGAAAATGTTTGTGAACCCTTTTTTGGCTTGGCTCTTATTGATGTAGCTGGTGGCTAGTGCCCTTATTGCTTCATGTTCCCCTCTGTCCTGCCACTTTCCATCAGATATGCCATCTCTGCTTACTTCATTCTTGAACACTATAGTTGCCGTCATTCAGCAAAACAAATAGTAATAGTATGGAATCTTTTTCTATTTCTAGGTGTTAATAGCTTTTCAGGGTTGAACGATTTCCTGGTTGAACGATTTCTTCCTGAAATGCCTGGGAAGAATCAACTACCTATTTCAGCCTCTAAAGTTCTTCCAGCTGCTAATGCTGCTGCTGAGATCAGAGCCATTGGTCTGTGTTACCTCAGAGAGCACCTATTTCTGCATGATTCCCACCTCTCAGATCATCAAGAGTGGTCCATCTCTGGCTGCTGCCAGTTCCTCAGGTGGCAACTTGAGGTCGAGTTGTCTCAGTAGCCACTCTTCAGAGCATCTAAGGATGACAAATCTTGTATTTCCACAGGGAGTGTGTTACAGCCTGTGGAAATACAAGATTTGTCATCTTTAGATGCTCTGAAGACAGATGTCAAGATTCATTCTTTAGCCTGGCTTTTAAGTGTTTTTAAAGTGTTTTATGTCAAAAATTTAAACTATTAACTGTTTTAATTGTTTTTAATTTTGCTTGTGAACAGTCTTGAGCTATTTACAAATAAAATAGATATACAAATAAAATAAATAACAGTGTAATGATGATGAAATACACATCCTCCAAAGTCCACAAGCTTTCCCCCCAAGACCTCTTTAATGTGCAAGAAAACAAATATTAAAAATAGTAATCGTTTCAATGTAACACATCAGCTTCAGTGCTATACAGTAGTGGCTGAAATGTGCTCTTAAGAACAATAAATCGACATCATGACTCAGCAAAACTGGCAGTAATTAGCCAGTCCTTTTGCAGTACCAACCAGTCCTGTTAACAAAAAACTCCAATGTCTCATAAGTAGAGGGAGAGAGTAAAAATTCCCACCTTCACATAATAGAAAGAGAGTAATAATGGGAAGGAAAGAGTAAAAATTCACACCCTCACTCAATAGCCAATGAATTTCATCACTTCCCTCATTTCGTCTTTAATGTTTATGGCGGGACGCAGGTAGGTAGGTAGGTGTGGGAGTAAAGTTGCAGACCTTAAAGGAGAGTAAGGCTATGCAGGTTATTTGTCAGAGTGTGCTGTCTATAAGTAAGGAGGAGCAGGAAATGCAGGGTTTGCACTTGAGTAAGGCTTTACTTGAGCCAAATTCAGACATTATGTGGTACTTGGTTTTGTGTGAATGACTGTGCCTCTGTTCATTTTAAAAGTGAACCTAGACACAGGCCCTTCAAATGCACAAGAAGTGTACTTCTGTGCCTGCATTCAACATTAATAATAATAATTATTATTATTATTTATTTACACAGTCAAACAGGTGTTATTGACTGGTTTGTTTTATCCAGACATCGATTCCTTCCCAAGGACCTGGGATGGCTGAATTTTATTGTCAATGTTGTTGTTTTAGTTACAGATATCATCGCAGAAAATAGGCTGTTCCCAGTAAAGTTGCTTTTTGTAATTGGCTGATGCTGATTTCTGTGGCCCCTATGGTGTTGAGGTGCTCTTCAAGTTGTTTTGGAATTGCACCTAGGGTGCCGTTTACCACTGGGATGATTTGGGTCTTCTTCTGCCACAGCCTTTCAATTTCAAATTGTAGATCTTTGTATTTTGTTATTATTTCTGTTTCTTTTTCTTCTGTTCTGCTATCCCCCGGTATTGCTATGTCGATTATTTTAACTTGTTTTTCTTTCTTCTCAACTACAGTTATATCTGGTGTATTGTGTGGCAGATGTTTGTCTGTTTGTAGTCAGAAGTCCCATCATATTTTTGCATCTTCATTTTCTACCACTTTTTCAATTTTATGGTCCCACCAATTCTTTGCTACAGGTAGCTTGTATTTTTTTGCAGATGTTCCAGTGTATCATCCCTGCTACCTTGTCATGCCTTTGCTTGTAGTCAGTCTGTGCGATCTTTTTACAGCACCTCCTCCACCATGCCACTTATTATTTCTTGTTTACACAGTCAGACAGGTGTTATTGACTGGTTTGTTTTATCCAGTCATCGAGTCCTTCCCAAGGACCTGGGATGGCTGGATTTTATTGTCAATGGTTATAGATATCGTCGCAGAATATAGGCTGTTCCCAGTAAAGCTGATTTTTGTAATTGGCTGATGGTGATTTCTGTGGCCCCTATGGTGTTGAGGTGCTCTTCAAGATCTTTTGGAACTGCACCCAGGGCGCCAATTACCACTGGGATTATTTTGGTCTTTTTCTGCCACAGCCTTTCAATTTCAATTTGTAGATTTTTGTATTTGGTGATTTTTTCTATTTCTTTTTCTTCTATTCAGCTATCCCCTGGTATTGCTATGTCAATTATTGCTATGTTAATTAGTCCTGTAGCCCACTTGCCACCAGACGTCCAGGGACTATAGCACCTGGCGCGGTCCTTGTTGACCCGGGTGATGACTGATCCGGTATAGATTTATTGAAGTTACGTCTCACCATATTGTTGATGGGAGAGGCACTCTTTGTCTGGCTCCTCTGGTGAGACCTGTCCAGTATGGTTGGACCTCTGGCATAGCTCTCACCTTCCTCAGAGCACACAAGCCCCACAACCACGCCAAGGTATTTATTATTAGTTCTTGTTTACACAGTCAGACAGGTGTTATTGACTGGTTTGTTTTATCCAGACATCATCATCATCATCATCATCATTATTTATTATATGGGCAGTGTTTAGCAGTGATTCAATTTCTGACTGGGACTTTCCATACAACTTCAGATTGTCCATGTACAGCAGATGCTTTATTTTACTTGATGTTTTAGATGTTTGGTATCCGAGGCCTGTTTTGTTTAGTATTTGTGAAAGTGGAGTCATGGCGATTACAAACAACAGAGGGAGAGAGAATAATAATAATAATAATAATAATAATAATAATAATAATAATACATTTATTTATGTATTCGATTTCTATACCACCCTTCCAAAAATGGTTCAGGGAGGTTTACACAGAGAAATAATATATTAATAATAATGGATCCCTGTCCCCAGAGGGCTCACAATCTAAAAAGAAACATAAGATAGATATCAGCAGCAGTCACTGGAGGCACTGTGCTGGGAGTGGACAGAGCCAGTTACTCTCCCTCTGCTAAATAAAGAGAATCACATTAAAAATTGCCTCTTTGCCAAGTTAGCAGGGGTTATACAGTCACCATAACATGTGAATGACTGTACTTGTGCACCGATATGTACACTGTACACTCATCGTATGCGTGTGAAACATAACATGTGAATGGGTCTTTGGAAGTGGGTGCATGTGAGAGTTTATTCCCAAGTAAAACCTTCTCATGAGTAGTCCCTGAACCATTTGTAAGCAGACTTCCACAATCTTACTTGCAAGGCAATCAGACATCATACTCCTGAGTAGACCCTGCAAATTTAGTAATCCACTGCCCTTACAATGAGGCCTTGAACCCTCATAGTGCCAGTAGCCCTCACATCCTTATTCACAAGTAGCCCATGAGCCCCTTACTTATGAGGCACTCCTGCACCTTCCTCACAGGTAAACTGCACACCTTTACTCATAGGTTGGCTTTGCACTTACACTTAATCACGCCCAGTGAAGACTGCCTGATCATCTGCGGGGAGAGCGGGTCAAGCCTATTCTCCCTGCAAACCCCTTTTCAGCTCTACACACGGATTGTTTGTAGAGCCTTGTTTTGTAACCAGCCCATTGTTGTCCACAACTGAGGAGAAAAATGCTGTACTTTCCTTGTGATTTCCAGGTATGGGAAGGATCTGTCCCCAGACAAATGCTGTACTCATGGAAAATGTGATGGGCAGGGCTATGGGGTGTTTTGGTGTGGGTGGGGCTGTCAGAGCCATCTCATCAGTGCCGCACCTGGGTACAGTCCATGCTTTGTTGAACAACTGAACAGGGCTCTAATCAAATTGATTGACATAAATTCAGTGCAAATGGAATACTTCTTTACACCATACATAATTAGTTTGTTAAGTTCACTCCATTGGGTTATGGCCATCACCTGCCTTACACAGCTAGAAAAGAGCATAAGAAAAATTAGTGAAGAAAAGTTTTCTCAACAGCTGAAGCCTTATGCCACTGAATATCAGCTGTGAGGAGGATGGGCAGCAGTGAGGGAGGGCTATTGGCTTCAAGACCTGATTGTTAGCCTTCTTGAGCTGACCGATAGGGATGTGTACGAACCTGTTTGGAGGCCCTTTTACAGGCCTCCGAACAGGTTCGAACCCTGGGGCCGGTTCGAAGTTCGAAGGCCCCGGGGGTGGTGCTTTAAGGGCGGGGGGAGGGTGCACTTACCCCTCCCGCCAGCATAAGTTTTTTTTGTAAAAACCTTCGGGGTGGCAGTGTCCCTCCCTGCCAACCCATTGCCCTCCTCGGCTGGAAGTAGCATTCACGTGTGCGCATGTCACGCGTGCGCGTGTGCACCTCAAACGGGCACACATGTGTATGAGACATGCACCTGGTACTTCTGGCCTCTTCTGGCCAACGAGGGCATGGGGTGGCAGGGAGGGGTGCTGCTGCCCCAAAGGTTTTTACAAAACAATTACACTGGTGGGGGGAAAGCAGCGGGAGGCTTAAGTGCACCCTCCCCCCGCCCTTAAAGCACCACCCCCAAGGCTTCCGAACCACCCAGCTGTGGTTCCATGGACATCCCTAGTGACTGATTGGCCATTGTGGGAATCAGGATACCGGACTTGATGGACCGTTGGTCTGTTCAGCAGGGCACTTTTTAGGTTACATTTTCACCCATCAAAAGCTGTGTTATGGATCCCTTTGAGTGCCTTTCTCTCTGCACATTCTCACTGATCATGCATGAATGCTATCCGAAAAATAATGTATGGTATGGATTACGTTAATCCTTAAACTAAACAGTTGGCTGCTGTGAGTTTTTCAATGGAGGGACTGCACATTGCTTTGATGGCAGCTTGGTTGTGTGTGCCCTTGCAAAAATGTCTTGGGTGCCTCCGATTCTGGGTGTGTGCTTCCTTTCCAATCATTATACATCACCTAATATGTATCTTTTCCCACTTTAAAGATAGTTTACCTTAAGAGTTCTAGGGGGTTTTCTTTGTGGGTGTGGTGCCTTTTCAACTTTTATTTTCATATAGTTAGTTCTTAAAAGACTACTTTGATAAAATAAAGACAAAACATCAAAGGAGACCATAATAATAGTTCTTTTGTATTTACACAGCACCATTAACCATAAGATCTCAAAAATGTTTTGCAACTCTCAAATAACAAATAAAATTAGCTACAAACAATCATTTCCCTGAGGTCACAGAAGCTCCTAGCCTCTCAAGCCCACTTAGTTTAAGTTTGCCATGAACTTCCTCTGGAGTAAGTCGTTTGAGGAGTATCACCATCCAAATAAACTTCCTTTTATAAAGAGCTAAAAACAAAAAAAGACTTGGTAAAGCAGTAAGGCTGCAATCCTGTGAACACAGGAGTGAGCTCAGTGGGTTTTATCTACAGAAAGTTTCTCGTCCTGACTATGTCCCATTGAAATTAATTGTATTTAATCACGAGTAGCTTGTTTCAGTGATTTCAAGGGTACTTTTGCAGATTGTGTTTAGTCATGAGATACAACCTATAGGAAATTACTTCCCAGCAAGCAAGGATAGTAACAGGCTGGATGGCTGTGATAGTTACTTCCCAGCAAGCAAGGATAGTAACAGGCTGGACGGACGGCTGTAGCTATGGGAGAGGGGGCCTGTGTTCACCCCTCTCCCGGGTGGCCCCTAGAAGTGAGGGAGATAATGAAGAAAATAGAGAGGGGTGGATGTGGAGGGCCCTCAGGAGCTGGGGGGACCCAGTTTCTTTGAACCCTTTCACTCAATTATAGCTACACCCCTGCTGTGTAAACTTTCCCAAGAGTAATCCTCACTGAACTTGGTGGGATTTCTCAATAAAGGTATTCCATTGTTCCGCAACAGAGCTAGGTTGGAAGCATTAGTTGATTAGCCTAAATCATTAATTTATGAATCACCTTATCAATATGGTGATTTATTTGCATGTCAACTGGAGATATTTCCTTGCTGCTGAGTCAGTAATTAGGGCTGTAATTATATGTACTTGCACGTGGTACCAAGCCCTATGGACATAATAGAACTTACATCTGAGTCCACATGCTTAGGATCAGGATGCAAAGACACACCAAAACACT
The DNA here is from genome assembly GCF_027244095.1 of Hemicordylus capensis. Classification (NCBI taxonomy): domain Eukaryota; kingdom Metazoa; phylum Chordata; class Lepidosauria; order Squamata; family Cordylidae; genus Hemicordylus; species Hemicordylus capensis. The sequence continues at coordinate 240,628,387 of NC_069659.1, read as the reverse complement.
TCCAGCAGGAGGAGGATTCTTCTTTTTACAGTGTGATAAATGTTTAGTTTTTATTTGTTTAAAGTAATGCTTCTAAGCATAGTTGAAAATAAATCATGAAATCTCTGAGAAGAAAGGCAATCATTTTCATGAGAATAGGCTATATTCATGATGCAATATGCAAGCTTTTCAGTTACAGAGAACTCTTCCAGATTTCAGTTACACCGAATTCTTCCAGACAATGGATGTTACCAATATTAAATTTAAAAACAAACAAACACTGAATCAGAACACAGCAATAAGCTTTTGTCTGCTTGCTGTACTTTTCTAGGTAGGTTTTACCACATTTGCTCAGTGAATCTTTCTTCATTCAGCAGATCTTATTCTTGGGTAAGTGTAATAGATTACTGCCCTAAAGTAGTAATAGGGAAAGGCATTATGCTGTCTGGTTCTATGAACACTTACTCAGAGGAAAGCCAAATGGGGCTTACTCCAGAGAAGTGTACATGGAATAGCAGCTTTAATTAATTTAGACATCCTTACGGTATTCAAATCAAGAACAAGTGACATACAATCTCCCTCCTAAAATAAATACCACCACCACTATGCTTCTTCGATGTGTCTGTAACTGCACCTTACCTAGAGAGTACTGAGCCCTGATAATCAGATCTTTTCTTCTTCAGGCCTCCGTTTTGATCCCATTAAGTAAGTGATATGCACAGGTTACAAAAAAAGCATTTTACAGACAAGGGGGTGGGCAGGCACGTGAATTGCTTTATGAAAGAGAGACTATATGCATCATGCTGTAATGGTTATTCAAAGGAAAACAAGAAGACAAGCCACCTGCTGAAACTGTACTTCTCTCCACTCTTCTAATTTGGCTAGCGGGCTATGTAATTGAATCTCAATCCTATCTGAGGTGGGAAAATGCAGACAGGTGGCCAAATGTCTAATTATTTCATTTCGAATGAAAACCATAGTTGTAAAGACACAGCATGGAGGTTGCTCATTACATCCCACCTTTCTCTCCAACAAAGGCATTACATCCCTGGGCAATTCAAAACAATCCTGTAATTTTTTTTTTTAATGTTGTTTAGATATGCTTGAATTTTACTAATCAAAGGCTTTTAAAAAAACACTAGTATTTGGGTTGGGAAGTAGCTAAGAGAACATTTGCAGTAACTGCCTGCTGATGATCTTTGGACAAAGCAGGAACTTTGAACTTCAAAAAGGCCCATTTTTTGAACACCATTCTGACTTGGATCCCTTCAACATACCATGTTTTCAAGCAGATGAACAATGAAGTCACACTACGTTTGAACCAAGTTCCTGTAACCTCCACTGGTTGCAAAGTAATTAGTATGTGTGAGTTACTGAACTTGAGTTATTCTAATTACTTGGAGTGCTTTTTTCCAAAACCCACGCAAAATGGCTCTCGGAAATGCAATGCGGTTTGCTTAATTTATGAAATTATACTTTATTGGTTTCATGTGTTTACCTAGCCATACAAGCATTTTATTATGTTTAGTCAGTGTTTTGTTTTTTAAAAATAAAAATGCAGCAAACCCTGCCAAATTTGAAAGCACAGCTCTTATGAACTTGCACAGATTTGTAAACAGTGCTCCTAGTGGTAAAGAGTGTAGCCACACCCTCCACTGTATAGTTCCAGCCTGGGTCCATTAACATGTCACTTAAGGACAGGGCAACTTCCCAAAGCAAAACTGCTTATGCAGAAGCACTCTAAAGTAAGAGTAGGCAACATAAAGCCTTCTCTTGCGCTTGTGTCATATTATATTTGGTTTCCTGCCACGGTCCCTAATTTTTAGGCTGCAGAAGGAATAGGAGTAGTAGATGCACTGTTAAGGTGGGGAAACACTCACTTTGGCATAGAAGCATGATATTTGGGTCAAAAATAGTGTTTTCATGCAGGTAAACAAGAGCCTAGAGTGAACTTGAATTTGGATTCACTTAGTAATGTAACCACTTTCCAAACTGACTGCTCCACAATGGATGGATTTCATAAAGTGGCATTTAACTGGTTGTACAGGTAAAAGTAAAGTGTGCCCTCAAGTCAGTTTCGACTCCTGGTGCCCACAGAGCCCTGTGGTTTTCTTTGGTGGCTTTACCATTGCCTCCTCCACAGAAAGGCTTTACCATTGCCTCCTCCCACACAGTATGAGATGATGCCTTTCAGCATCTTCCTATATAGCTGCTGCCCGATATAGTACTAGTGGGGATTCGAACCGGCAGCCTTCTGCTTGTTAGCCAAGCATTTCCCTGCTGTGCCACTTAGATGAAGCATATAATCTTGCAAAATGGCCACTAGGAGCACTGTTTCCAAAATGCATGGTAAGTTCACAAGAGCTGTGTTTTCAGGTTTGGCAGGATTTGTTGCATTTTCATAAAAAATATCTGGCTAAACATAATAAAATACTTGTATAGCTAAGTAAGCACATGAAACTAAAGTATAACATCATAAATGAAATAGACTGCATTGTACTTTGGACAGTCATTTTTAATTTTTTTTATTTGGAAAGAACACTCCAAGTAATTAGAGTAATCCAAGTAAGTAACTTCTACATGGTAATTCATTTGCAACCAGTGGAGGTTAGAGGAATTTGGTTCAAATGTAGAATTTTGCCTGCTAATAATATTTATTTATTTATTTATTTAATCAAATTTGTACACCGCCCCAAACTTTCAGCTCTGGACTGTTAACAAGAGCATAAAACAAATTAAAAACATATACAAAAACATAAAACAATTTAATAATTTAAAAATCAACCACAGATTAAAACCTAAAAATGTTTAAAAGCTGAAAAAGCTTGGGTGAAGAGGTGGGTTTTCAAATGCTTTTTAAAAATTGTCAGAGATGGGGAGGATCGTATCTCAGTAGGGAGCGCATTCCACAGTTTCGGGGCAGCAACCAAGAAGGCCCATCCCTGTGTGGCCACTGGCCGAACTGGCGGCAACTGGAGACGGATCATTGCAGACGACCTCAATGGGTGGTGGGGCTCATAATGAAGAAAGCATTCTCTTAAATACCCAGGGCCTAAGCCATTCAGGGCTTTACAAGTTATAATAACTAGCACTTTGTATTTTGCCAGTGCAAAATACAGTTTTGCAGTTTTGCAAACTGGCTATTGGCAGCCAGTGTAGCTGTATCAACAAAGGAATTATGTGGTCTCTCCAAGATGACCCAGAGACCAGCCTGGCTGCTGCATTCTGTACCAACTGAAGTTTCTGGACTATGTTCAAAGGCAACCCCACATACAGTGCATCGCAGAAGTCAAGTCTGGAGGTTACCAACATATAACCTTACCAACTAAGAAACAGACACAGCTTCGTCACGTCACGGCTGGATTACTGTAATGTGCTCTACGTGGGGCTGCCCTTGAAGAATATCCGGAAACTGCAGCTAGTGCAAAACGCAGCAGCTAGGGTTTTATTGGGAGCTGCCCGGTGGGAGCACATCACACTCATTTTGAAAGAGTTGTACTGGCTGCCAGTTCGTTTCCAGGTCCAATTCAAGGTGCTGGTTTTGACCTTTAAAGCCCTTAACGGTTTGGGCCCAGGGTACTTGAGGGACTGCCTGCTCCCCGCTTGACAAGGTCATCTGAGGGGGCTCTTCTCTGGGTGCCAACAGTGAGGGAGTCTCTGCTGTCATGCACTCGGGACAGGGCCTTCTCTGTTGCTGCCCCCAGACTTTGGAATGCTCTCCCAGTGGCCATTCGCTCCTCTGACTCCATCACAGTTTTTAGAAAGCTTGTAAAATCTTGGCTTTTTATCCAGGCCTTTACATGATTGTTTTATTGTTGCTTCTGTGTGTTTTACTCACGTATAGTTTTTATGTTTGTATTTTATAGATTTTAAATTAGATTGGTTTTATATTTTGAGCTTAATATTTTTATCATTTTTATTGTATGTTTTTTAACTTTTGTGAACCGCCTTGGGATTGTTTTTAATGAAAGGTGGTAACAATAAATTAAAAAAAATTAAATAAAAAAGCCCCTCTGGCAACTGCCTCAACCTGAGATACCAGGGAGAGGTGTCGATCTAGAAGTACTCCAGACTGAGAATCTGTTCCTTTTGGGCAAGTGTGACCCCATCTAGAACAGGGAGATCAAAATCATCTCTGGAGTTCTGACCCCTCTGTCTTATCTTGATTCTGTCTCAGTTTATTCTCCCTCATCTAGCCCATTACTGCTTCCAGGCAGGCATTTAGGGAGGTTATGCCATCTCATGAAGAATTTGACATTGAGAAGTAGATCTGGGTGTCTTCAGAATACTGATAACTCCCTGCTCCAAATCCCCTGAGAAGCTCTCCCAGCGGTTTCATGTAGATGTTAAAGAGCATTGGAGAGAATATGGAGCCTTGAAGGACACCATACTTAAACTCACATTTTGAAGAGCAACAGTCTCCAATCGACGCCGTCTGGAATCTGTCCAAGAGGTAGGAGCGGAACCACTGGAAAACAGTGCCTCCCACCCCCAGCACTCTCAGACATTCCAGAAGCATACTATGGTCAACAGTATCGGCTGCTAAGAGATCCAAAAGGACCAACAGAGTCACACTTCCTCTGTTAATTCCCAATTGGAGATCATCCATCAGGCCGACCAAGGCAGTCTCCACCCCATAGCCCACCCAAAAGCCATTTTGAAATGGGTCTAGATAATCAGTTTCCTCCAAGACCGTATTGGAGCTGAAAGGCCACCACCCTTTCAGTTACCTTGCCCAGCCATGGAAGGTTGGAAACAGGCCTATAGTTGCTCAGCTCTGAGGGATCTAATGCAGGCTTCTTTAGAAGAGGTCTAATAATTGCCTGCTTAAGACAAGGTGCCATCCTGCCCTCCCTCAGAGAAGCATTTGTGATTTCTACCAGGCCTCCTACAACAGCCTCCCTGATAGAACATGCCATATTGGACAAGAGTCAAGAGAACAAGTGGTAGGCCTCACTGTTCCAAGCAGCTTGTCCACATCCTTAGGAGTCACAAACTGAAACCGAACCAATAGAACCACATAAGAGGAGTTGCTGGACACCTCCAATTCAAATTAATTGTGGAGTCCCCATCTAAGTTGGCCTGAATCTGAGAGATTTTATCTGCAAAAAATTCTTTAAACACATCACAGTGGGTAACTGATGGCTCCAAATACTGATTCAAGGAAGTGGGGTGCATACTAGCCCCCTCACAACCCTGAACAACTCCGATGGACGTAAACTTGCAGATGCAATACAGGCAGAAAAGAACCGCTTCTTTGCTGCATGTATTGCCTAAGCATAGATCTTTAAATCTATGGCAAGCAGCCAGCATGGTATAGTGGTTAGAGTGCTGGACTAGGACCAGGGAGACCCGAGTTCAAATCTCCATTCAGCCATGATACTCTGGGCCAGTCACTTCTCTCTCAGCCTAACCTACTTCACAGGGTTGTTGTGAAAGAGAAACCTAAGTATGTAGTACACTGCTCTGGGATATAAAATAGAATAATAATAATAAATTAAAAAAATAAAAAATGTGCTCTTTCGTAATCTGTCAGATTTGAGTTGAGTCTTTCTCCACTTGCGCTCCAGTCACCTACCTTGCCGCTTCTGCCCCTGTAGATCTTCTGTATACCAAGGGGCCAGTTCTGAAGCGGGTCGGAGGGGACGCTTAGGAGCAATCGTGCTTACTGCCCTAGTGAGCAAGTTGTTCCAATTCTCAACCAGGGCATCAACAGGATCACCGACAAAGCCAACATTAAATCCCTCCAAGGCTTCTTGGAATCCTATTGGGTCCATTAACCTCTTCGGGCAGACCATTCTAATAGGCTCCTCCCCCCTGCAGAGGTGGAAAGCGGTTATAAGCCTAACCTTAACCAGATGGTGGTCCATCCATGACAATGGGGAAATCACAGGAGTCCCCACCCACAGAACATCACCCTGATCAGAGTAAAACACCAGATCAAGTATGTGACCTGCAATGTGCATCGGTCCAGAGACCACTTGGGATAGGCCCATACTGTAGTTGTCATGGCTGCTATGAACGCCTGAGCTGCCCCGGACAGATTGGTCCCAAAATGAAGTCCCTCAGCACCTAAAGTCTGAGAGACACCAACGCGAGTTCTGCGACCAAGTCCATGAGCTCAGTAAGGGATTCCATTGGGCAGTGGGGCAATCGGTGCACCAACAGAAGTCTCAATCTATCCCTGGTCCCCAAACTTAAGTATTCAATATGGTCTGATACCATAACAGGGACCCTGGTAAGGGAGATGTTATCCTTATAGACCACAGCCACTCCACCTTCCTGCCCACATCATTGACAGAGGACCAACCGGAATTTTGAATAACTATGTTAATAACCTTTTTTGGTATGCTAATCAGAGGTTATATCCTATTAATTCTGAAGGCCTTGGGAAACTTTATTAATTTCGTTAATGTCTTTACAATTTCAGATTTCCAGTTAAAGGAGTGGTTTAATGAGTAGCTAGAGCATCTACAAATTAATATGGCATCTGCAGCAAAGAAAGGGAAAAGGTGAATATTCTCAATAATAAAAGACTTATATCTGTTTCTGAAAGAGCTAGAAATATTATGATCCTTTGGATGCATAACCAGGTGAGAGGGAACCCACAGATACGTCAGTTTCAAAAAAAGTGTGGATGGGGAGAATTAAGGGGGGGCAAAACCTCCCAAACTCCCCAAATATAACTCAATGAAGTGGAATGTTCATGGACTCAGAGGTCACTTAACAGACAGCCAGGTGGATGGAGTTAATGGAAACCATTCCGATGGTTCCGAGGAAGGTGGAACGGACGGCTTGAACACAAATAGCAGAAAGTTTCTCAGCTTCAAGAATTCTCAAGATGTTCACAAATCCTACTGCTTCTGAGAAGAAAAGGTGTCTAAAACTCTAGTTTTCTCACTAGCCATTTCACATCTTTGTGTTTCAGAGGGGTAAGAGGTTTGACAGATTTAAGCTCTTAGTGTGGTTAAACCTCCCGCACCTACATAACATAAAAACAACTGGATCTGTGTGATTCCTCCTGATGAATACAGGGAGAAATTGCACACTGAAGCTGTTAATCATTGTATGTGTGCATACAATGCATAGTCATACAATAAACTAACAACATTCACCATTAGATATGACCTATTCCACCATCTCTATGTTGCAACTTTTTGTTGCGAGTCCATATTTGTAATAATAATTGTTCATCCATTTATTTATAATAAGAGACAGTTATGGGAATGATCCAACCAAAGTTCTGCACTTTTAAGTGCCATTGTTTTCAATGGGAAAGATGGGTGCATGTTTAACTGTCTCGGATTCAACTAGTTTATTTATTGTATGAAAAATATATAATAAAGATGAGAAATAAGTTCACTGGTTGAATCAAACCATCATCTTATTTTTTAGAATAGTAATATAAAAGGTAAAATCAGAGAGTGAAGAAAAAAAGATGAATGGAGATGAAAAAAGGTTTAAACCTTTTTAAAGGTTTAAAAATATTTTCCGTAATAGAGCCTCTAATCATGTAATGTGAGAGCAAGTTCTTTTTGTCCCTTGTGCAGTTCAACCATTCTCCTTTCTAGATTAAATCTTTTTTCTGATAATGACTTATAATTTAAATATCTTAGATGCAGACTACACTATGGTGATTTCTAGTATGGTTTTTAGGCCTCCCCTGGTGAGAGGTAAAGGTAAAGTGCCGTCAAGTTGTTGTCGATTCCTGGCAACCACAGAGCCTTGTCTTTGGTAGAATACAGGAGGGGTTTACCATTGCCTCCTTCTGCACAGTATGAGATGATGCCTTTCAGCATCTTCCTATATTGCTGCTGCCCGATATAGGTGTTTCCCATAGTATGGGAAACATACCAGCGGGGATTCAAACTGGCAGCCTCTGGCTTGCTAGTCAAGTCATTTCCCGCTGTGCCATTAGCTGGCCCTCTTGTGAGAACTGGTCTCAAAATTACCTTTTACACTATCAGTAAACAAACTGGGAGAGAAAACATAATGCAAATCCTATAATTCTGTGCTAAACAATTCCAGATGTTGGCTGCTATCCTGAACACAGACTGCCTAAATGCTACTGAAATCAGTGTGAGATAAAAATCCTAATTGCTACAGATTTCTGTTTTATGAAGAAAAATCTGACAGCTAAATTAATTAATCAATGCATTATTTATTTAACATATTTGTATACTGCCCCAAACTCAAGTCTGCATGAAACTGAATTGAAATTCTGTATGTTCACATGCCCTTATTATGAACAATTGTGTATGAACAGTTATGCCATTTGAATATCTTATTGCACTGGGAGCCCATAGGAATACAGTGTTGTTAGGAAAGCATTGAGTTTTTAGCTTCAGGAGGAACTATAGAACCATGGGGACTAGAAACTTGCTTCTCTTTTAACATGAAAGCTAAGGATTTGTGTTAAGATTTAGAATGCCTTCTACATTACACAGAGACAGTCAGGCAGTTTTTTCAAGGGCTTCTGCATTTGCTCACTGCAGACATACTTATAAACATCAATCGGATATTTGTCTTGAAGGGCAGACTGGAGGAGCAAGGAAGTACGGAGCAGGTTGACTGACAACGAGTAATGAACGGAACTAAAGTATTACTGTTGGAGACGGCAGCTGTCTGGTTTCTGAGAGACAGAGTGCATTAGCTGTGTGTAGAAGGCATGATTTCTGTAAACCTAATTTAGTTTTATTTTATGAGTGGACAAGACCCGGGGCTGTAGAAATGCAGAGGGATTCAAGAGGAAATGAAAGTTCAGGTCTGACAGGTTGTGTGTGCAAGAATGATGAGTCAAGAGTTTGCTGTGTCTGGAGATAAAAGATAACCTGATGAGATGTGTGGAGCAGAAAGGTATTCCTGAACGCAGGATGCTGTGTTAGCACTTGGATGAAGAAGGGGTATGCACAATCCACATCACTCTGAAGGTCATGTTTATATTGTATTACCTCAAGAGCAGTTATGTCGTTGCAGATTCAGAAGTGCAGAAGGAGCTCTCCATGACAGCCCCCATGGCCATGCCCACCCCAACAGCCAGAGAAGCCAAAAAGTACTGGCACTCCATCCCTGCGCGTCCCCCCTCCACTTCATCCCTGCTCAAGAGGGCTGCATTGCTACGCTAACCACAGGAAAGATATTTGACTTTAGGCCAGTATTTTCTTTTTTGCCCATTCCTATGACTAACACTCTTATCCCAACTGCGCTCCTGTTCTTCCTCTGGACCACGTCCCTCTGTTAATCTTCTTCCCCTCTTTTCTTCTCTCTCTCTCTCTTCAACCTATAGCCTTTGTGCAGGGGCAAGTCAGTCATGTGACTTGCCTCTGGGGGACCCCCAAGGCAGTGGGCCCCCAGACAACTGTCTCCCCTTGCCCTATTATAGTTACGCCCCTGCCCTTGTGTGCTCGGTCTCCTCTCTTTCAGCACCTCCACTCTCCTATCAATCACCTGTTTTCCCCTCTTTTTTTCTCTTTCCCTATCCAAGAAATAGGCCTTAAAAACAAAACAAAAACCTCTTTCTCCCTTTTAAACTACTGCAATATATGCGTTGTAGTGCTGCCCTTGAAGACATTTTGGAAGCTGAAGCTGCTGGAGATTGCAGCCATCTGCTTTCACTGTGATATGTGCTTTCTGATAATGCACTTCATTGTGTTTGCCCCTTGTAATTTTGCTCACAGGTGAAACAGTTTTTGTTTTTAAAATCATTATCCTTTGGCTGATGATGTGGTATGCAAGCTAATGTTTTTAGTTTGTCACTGGTGAATTTATGGTTGGTTTAGTCTAGTTCGTTCTTCTGGCCTTTTAGGGCGGTTTTAATGTCTTATTTTATGGCTGTTTTATGCTGCTTTACGGTTCCTGTTTTGTGCTGCTTGGAGTGCCGCTTGGCAGAGTACGTGGCCTACAAATGCTTCTGATAAATTGCTGATCTTCTCATTAAGGAACTCCAAGATTCTCCAGAACAGTCAGCAAATCACAGTTGGAGAAGATCGTAATTGCTAGTTGCCAATCTCTGCTCCGTGTCTCTTCACATGACCTCCTATTTAACACTGGACATTTTCACAAGTAACCCTTAAACAGCTTCTTATGCAAATATGAAACCTAACTGGGAATGTGTATTCAATCAATATACATGAGTTACAGAATGTTTTCTCAAGGAAATGATGGCTGTATGGGAAAAAAAGCTTGCAGTGGCCTTCAGAATAGATTCTCTCTTTATCAAGGGAACAGCTGCTTTGAAGCTAGAGTGATATCACAACCCTTCCAGGCAGAGAAAACTGTCAATATACAACTGGCCATTCACTTAGGCCTGATGCTTTTAAGTCTTCCCAGGCAGGCAGAAATCACATTAGAATCTTCTTAACTGAATCAAACAGCTTGCCATGAGTAATGATTCAGGTGCTCTTTACAGGAAACTTTAGATTTATTTTCAAAGACTAGCAGAGAGGGAATGAGACTTTCAATACACATTCAGCAACAAAGGTCAGGAAAAATGGCTGGGATAACCCTTTGCACGGTCTACAAAAAGGATGGTTTCAAAGTTTTCATACACCACATTTGCATTATTTAGATGTGACTACTATAAATCTATTTTTTCTGGACATTTAGGACACAAATGTTATGCTCTAGACTGCTTTACAAGCCTTGCTACATAGGAAGCTACAGCCCCATCCCTACAAAGATGGCAGACAGGAGTTCTTTGGCACGTCTAGATCAGTATTGTCTGTGCTGACTGGGATCTGCTCTTCATGATTTCTGGAGCTTCTGCATATAAAGCAGATGTTCTACCACTAAGGTACAGACCCACCCCTGGAAATATGGCACACAGGAAGCTGCCTTATATCAAGTCAAACCATTACTCTGCCTATCTCAGTACCGTCTACACTCACTAGCAGCAGCTCTAAGAACATAAGAACAGCCCTGCTGGATCAGGCCCACGGCCCATCTAGTCCAGCATCCTGTTCCACACAGTGGCCCACCAGATGCCGCTGGAAGCCACAGACAGGAGTTGAGGGCGTGCCCTCTCTCCTGCCATTACTCCCCTGCAACTGGTACTCAGAGGCACCCTGCCCTTGAGGCTGGAGGTGGCCCACAGCCCTCTGACTAGTAGCCATTGATAGACCTCTCCTCCATGAAGTCATCCAAACCCCTCTTAAAGCCATCCAGGTTGTTGGCTGTTACCACATCCTGTGGCAGAGAGTTCCACAAGTGGATCACACATTGTGTGAAAAAGTACTTCCGTTTGTTGGTCCTAGACCTCCTGGCAATCAATTTCATGGAGTGACCCCTGGTTCTAGTGTTGTGTGAGAGGGAAAAGAATCTCTCTCTCTCCACTTTCTCCATGCCATGCATGATTTTCGAGACCTCTATCATGTCTCCCCGCAGACGTCTTTTTTCTAAACTAAAAAGCTCCAGGTGTTGTAGTCTTGCCTCATAAGAAAGGTGCTCTAGGCCCCTGATCATCTTGGTTGCCCTCTTCTGTACCTTCTCCAGTTCAACAATGTCCTTTTTAAGATGTGGTGACCAGAACTGTACGCAGTACTCCAAGTGTGGTCGCACCATAGTTTTGTATAAGGGCATTATAATGTTAGCCGTTTTATTTTCAATCCCCTTTCTAATGATCCCTAGCATGGAATTTGCCTTTTTCACAGCTGCCGCACATTGAGTCGACACTTTCAACCAGCTGTCAACCACAACTCCAAAGCTCTCCAAGGTTTCAGACAAGAGTCTTTCCCAGCCCTATCTGGAGATGCCAGGTACTGAACCAGGGACCTTCTGCACGCAAAGCAGAATTCTATTACATCCCCAAACATTTTCTCCATTCAACTTGGGATGCAACTTATCTGGCATGGACCATTACTTCCGTGCGGTACACGGTGATAAACTGTACTGGTGATAAACACAGGTATAAACTTTCAAGTCCCATTGATTTCCAAACATGAAATAATGTTGTGAACCTGGAATGTGTGCATATGAGCTAAAGGCATTATGTAATCAGGAACAAAGGCCATGACAGGTGCGACATTACCCAACTAGCCCCTGTTGAGAATCAATGGGATTAACATAGTTAGCTTTTGCCCTACCTCAGACTTGCACCATGTGACCCACTACACAGCTTCCCAGTCATGTGTACCAGCTCAACAATAGCTTGATAAACCTACTCTTTTTGCCGCTTGTCTGGGACTACAGAAACATTCAGACAGATGTGACAACCAGCACCTGATAAGTCACAATACATGGGTGCTTGTCTGTGTTCACTTTGGTATGTCACAAGTTGCACAGGATGCCTTGGCCTTAGCAGGTTAAACTTAGCCACAATCATTGTCACAGGGCAATAACCTTTTGTCCTGATTACATGCTGCCCTTTCGCCCAAATTTAAACAACAATGATCATGATCTTTTGGGCTGTCAGCTCTGAAACTCCATTCAGCATCTATCCCTGATTAGTTCATTGAAAAACACTGAGTAGTTATCTTCTTCAGCAGACAATTCATGATCTATCTTAAACCTTATCCATATGCTTTTTTGCTGAAAGCGTTTTTGCCAGTTAGCTGTTTTTCCCTCACAGAGATATGTTATCCTTAAATAAACATGATTATACCCTATGTGAAACTACAGTTTTCTTCCAATGGTAAAAATAAAACCTCTAAAATGTAGAGACTTAAATTAGATGTGGGTTGCCCAACAATTTAACTTCTAATTGGCTTGTGGTTCCTCCACAGCTAGGAACTGACCTTGTTGATTTCTGGCCCTTGGAGGAATGTTATGATCTTTTCAAATAGGACTAAAGCGAATAGCAATTGTTAGAATCGCAAATGATATGTATGCATTAGCTACTGTTAACATATTTAAGCTGCTGCAGTCCTATGCATGGTTACTTAGGAGTAAAGCCCCATTAAGTACTTGCTGGATCAGGACTAGTGCCACTGTAGTACTAACAAAAAAATAGGATCCAGGGTCCAGAATAGTCTTACTTTAGGATGAGTGTTTCACTAAGAAGGAAGTTGCACAAAAAAGTAGCCTCTGTTCCAGGATAGTCCTTGCTAGCAGATGTTGCATGGTGTACAGCACAACATGGGGCACTAACTAGTTGTTGCGCAACACATCACATGATGTGTAGCACAACCTCATATATGCTCTGGAAAAGGTTTTCTGCTAGCAGTTGTGCAACTCTGCAGAGTGGTGCAAACCAGAGCAGTGTAGAGGCACATACAGTATTTCCTCACATTACACAAGCGCGATGCTAGTCTGGATCCTGCACCACCTGGAATGGTCTTATATCTCATAGGTCTTGTTCCCACATTACAGTTTTATTTGTGCACAGTGGTGTAGCCACCATTGAACAAAGTGGGGGACAAATGTCCCTGGGCTGTGGGACCCAGAGGCGCTCTAACTCCTGGACTTTGGGGCTGAAGTCCAGGGCCTCCACATCTCCTGGGGGCTCCCAAATCCTCTTTAGTCTGTCCTGGGTGGTGTGGTTTGTGCCCTCAAGAACCTAAGTGTTAAAAAATGATGCTTAACTTGCATGGGGGTGGGGGGAGGGCTTTAAAGGCCTTTAGGTCTAGGTTCCAAAATTACCTAAGTATATCTCTGGTGGGACTGAGGGGGCTGCCAAGGTGCCCCACATCTCTCCCCCAGCCACCCTTCTCCCCAATGCAGCTGCTGCAGCCACTCTCCTTCCTCCAAGCTCTGTTCTCCTGCCCCCAAGCTCCAAGCTCATCCTCCTATGCTGCTGTGTCTGTGCGTGCAGGATCCATCCAGCTGTGGTACTCACAAATGAGAGAGAGGGAAAAAAGCACCCAGCCGGTTGGCAAAGAAAGCACTGGCTATGTGCTGCCGGCAACACCCTCTGCCTTGGCATGCTGACACAGCTGGGAGGGGCATTATCATTCAGGGTAACATGCCTGGCAGAGAAAGGAGGGAGGTGAGGCTTGTGGTGGCAGCAGGGCGGGCACAGAGCCCACTTGCCCATCTTGCCATAGGGCCGGTGCCAATCTCCCTGTGCCCCTGGCTCTGCACCTGTCTATAGTATACACCTTACATCTTAAAATGTGAGGACTTAATCTTATAATTAAGCCCTCACATTTTAAAATGTTAAGTGTATGCTTAAGACAGGCTGTACAACACATTGTGCAGCGGGTTGCACAGAATTCCATGCAACGTTTGCGTAACATATAAAAACGTCAAGCAGCCGCGGCATTCAGGGGAAAAGACAAGGGAGGGGTTTGTCCTTTCAAAATTGCTGCTCATGATATATGGCTATATCGCAGGCAAATTCGACAGATACACTTGTCAGGCAGTGTGATAGGCTGAAGCTCCCTCTTTAGGGTACGCTCAGGGGCAAACCCAGGGGTGCTTCTCCACATGTCTGAAATAGCCTGCGCTAGCTTCTAAGAACTTAACAAAAAAAAGGAGCAGTGTTCTACATTCTTCTGAGTCTTGCTGTTCAGCTGGAATGGTAGACACTGTATAACCTACCACACCAATTCTCTGGCGGCTGCAGAAGTACCTAAATAACAGGAACAGGAAATAACTACCCAAAGTGTGCCAGGTGCCAGCAAAATTCCAACCTGCTTGAATGACTTTCTGGTCCAACATGCTAAGAACTGTGATCTTCAGTTAAAGATAGCACATTGCAAATAACATAGGGTAAGATTTGGTTTGAACTGACTGGACCCCTGCTTTTAGCTTGCTGAACTTGGAATAGCCACATAACTCTTGTTTATTTATGGCTGACAGTGTAAAGTGCTGGGCATCTACCATGAGGTGCCAAGCACCCTCAATTTTCTAAGCACAAAGAGACACCAGAAGACCCTTGATAGTAGGTTGCTTGTTTTTTGGTGTACAGAGTATATTTAAGGATGCATTGAAATGAGAGACTGCAGATGAAATAAGGACTTAGCAGTATACTTCCTTTAAACCCTGCATGCATGCATGCACGCACACTGACAGGCTGTAATGCTGGGTTAGGCCCAAATCTTAACTGGGATTCAACCTGAAAAAAACCTCTAGATATTAATATTTGTAAGCCTGACCTTTATGTTATACCACTTTCCCAAATGAGCTGGGGAACCTCCCCTTTGTGCTAATAAGAAGCAGAAGCACTCTAACCCCTGGACCTTGGGGCTCTGGCCCATGGCCTCCAAGGCCCAGGGGGCCTCCAAAGGGCCAAGGGGGCACCTGCTACTTCCACGATCCCCTAGCCGCCATGAGCCCTCCTCCACGCCACTGCCACAAGGCCAAGTCACCGATATTCTAGCTGCATGTGTGCAGCTAGGAGGTGGGGGGGGGGTGAAGTGAGCAGGCCTCCTCCACCCCACCCCCCATGGCAGCAGTGGCTGTTGAGCCTGACAGTCTGGCTCAGTAGCCTCTGAGAAATGTGAGGAGCTCCAGTGCACCTGCACAGTTAGAATAGAGTTGCAATTCCAGGCTTGCGACACTCTATTCTAACTGTGCAGGCGCACCGGTGTGCCTCACAGTTCCCAGAGGTTGCTGAGCCAGACAGTCAGGATAAGTAGTCACTCCCGCTCTGCCTGCTGCTGCTGCCACGGGGTGCGGGGAGGCCTGTTTGCCTCACCCTTCACCCCCCGGCCGTGCACATGGAGGCTAGAATATTGGTGGTTTGGCCTTGCGGTGGTGGTGGGGAGGAGGGCTTGCAGCAGTGGCAGTGGGGAGGGCTCGTAGCGGCAGCGGGGGGGGGGGCTGCTGGCAGGGCGGTCCAGGTGCCCAGATTGTATAGGTGCGCTACTGATAAGAAGCACTAAATATCCATGTACTATGAATTTTGAAATACCAAAGAAATGGCTCTACTTTCTTGAGTCTGACTTACTTGCAAAAATGTCATCTTTCCCCAATAACTTCTCTGGCAAGTTCCAAGAGCCTACTGTGCTCCAATAAGCATTTCTGAAGGACTGAACAAGTTATGTTTTCTGATTTTCATGTCTCTTGAAGCTCCTCCTTCTTACCGTTAAATCAGAATAGGGGCATTCCCTATAACAGCTCACCCTTTATTCCCATGGTACCCAACCCCTAAATAACAGGAACAGGAAATAATTACCCACCCCCTTTTTTAAAATCTAGGTATAACAATCTCTCTCTAGGAAGTAAATATCAATTTCTTATTTGTAATAATTATTTGGGGAAGAGTTCTGTGTGCCTGGTATGATTACCTGGTGAATATTTTTTACATTCAAATGGACTTTTGAATATCTTTGTATTCTTTGCATACGCTGTTAGAATCAGTTGACACTGGCGGTCACATGATCAGCATTCTGCTGCCCTTGGAGTGAGCCACTTGAGCCTCAATTAGTTTTAGTTATTGGGATATTATGTGAATGCCTGTACTTCGCCTGCAATATCTGCCATATGACCATATAGGAAGACATCAGTAGCTGCACAGCATGCATCAAAGACAAAACTTGTTGACCTCCAGCTAAACCCTATCCTATGAAGACAGTTAGTTGGTCATCAGGACAAGAAAAACCTTCTTGATTGCTCCTATTCCCTAAGTAACTGGCTGACATACAGAACGAGGAAGTAGCACCGGTGCAGAAAGAAGAGAAGGCTGACAGTGCTTCCCAACTAACTGCACCAGTGCAGCAGGGAAGCAGTAAATTTTTATGCTCTCCCCTTCCCCTGTATCATTCAAAAATATGTCCCCATTACAATCTTTGTCCCTCCTCCTCCTTTTACCTAGTAGTTCTGGCCTTACACTAACATACATTTGGACTGTAGGCATCTAGTTTAATGGCTGACCAAAAACAAAGGAACAGACCTAAGTAAATAACCCAGGCTCAAGCATTATTTCAGAATTTCCCCCACACACTCCATTTACTGGGCTATTGAGTTTAATAGTGGCCCTGTTGATTAAATCTACAGGTTAAACAACAGGGCCACTATTAAACCCAACAGCCCAGTAAATGGAGCATGAGGGGGAAAATACTGAAATAACACTTGATCCGGGGGTTATATTTTAACCGATTAACTGTTTTACTGCCTTGAATGAAAATGACCAATCTCATCATTTCAAATACTGAACTATACTTTGGATACCCCCTCCCCTTTGCCCCCTGCCCCCAAAAGGCCCTGGACAAGGTGAATTTCCTCACTGAATCCTCATGCAGGAAACTATATGAATCTAGTGGCAGCTTGCTAATGAGGAGAGGTAAGGCAAAGGACTCAGGCAGCACCTGCGCCTTGGGCTGGCAAGTACAAAGCTTCTTGTCTTGCCCCCCACCCCATCACCCATGGGCACTGCCTCACCTGCCTGCTGCTGCTGCCCACCCTCCAACACTTCGCTGTCCCACTCTTCCTCTTCTCTCAGCAAGCCATGCTGGAATTCTGAAGTGCAGACTGGCACTATAGAGTGCACACTCACGCACCACCATGGATCTTTCCTTTAAAACCCCTGTACCCCTTGCCTAAAAGCCACCAGATGGGGGAAAGCAGCCTGCCTGAGTGGGCGAGGAAGGCAGGGCCAGCCCAGCCCCCTGAGTCTAGTGTAGGTCTCAGGGGCTGGCTCCACTCAGCTTTGGCTCCCTCCTGTGCCACTTTCCCTAATGTCACGGCTCTGCCTTACCTTTTAGGCATGCTGCACAGAGTTTCTTTAATACTAGCATGCCCAGAAGGTAAAGCAGAGCCACGAGATTGGAAGAAGTGGAAGGCGGGAGCCAAGGCTGGCCCAGCGCCCTTCCTCAGCCTCTGCGGGCTTGCAGCCAGTTTGCTAGATGGATGCTTTGCACTCTCTGCCACTCTTTTGGGAGAGAAAGCAAGCTGTTCATGGAGCAAAGGAGCTGCAAGCCAGCAGAGGGAGAAAAGACACCCATGAGAATTGGCTACAAGTCAGTTGAGAATTGAACGGGAGCATGAAGGGTGCACTGGCACGAGGGGGAGGAAGGCCAATTGGTCCCCCCCTGCCCCGGTGCTAGTGCCTCCTGTGCGTCCTCGGCCTCTGCCAGCTTACAGCCACTTCACTCGATGAAACATGAAAGAGAGGACCCCATTTATGAGAGTCCTAAACCAATAAGGAGACATTTGACTTTCAATGATATAATCTTATTCTACGGTTGTGTTAATTCTAATGTCACTATAAATGGTTTTTGAAAAGATTTAATGTATATTATCTGACTCCCCCCCCGCCCACAAACTGAGAAACAATTACATTGATACAGGCTGCAGCAAGAAGGAAGTGTGTGTGTGAGGGGGCTGCCAAATGAACATTCTGCCCCCCCAGGCCTCTCAGAGTCTTAAAAAGGTCTTGCTCTTGTCTGAAAAATTGTTGTACACCAAACTGCTCTATGAAGCACTGGACCATCAATGCAGATTCTCCTTTTAGCATTTATTAAGTTGAGACAGTTTTTGTCTATTTCTTGGATGCCTCAAAGAATGTAAGCCCTAGATATAGATTTATTATCTGACCTGAAGCTTGGTTAATAAATAAATAAATATCCACTTGCTTTTAATGAGCCTGTTCTTTTAGAACCCCAAGTCCCTTCTGTAAAGTTAAACTGACTGAATCGGACAGTTCAAAATTAGAATGATTTGAAAACATTATCTTCTCAATTCCCAAAGTAGGTCATTAGCCACTTTTATATGATTTAATTTTGCTAATAGAGCAGAATTTAATGATCTTTACCAACAAGCAGGAACACTTAACGATAGGAAAAAAGCAGAGTCTTCTCATCAGTGAAAGGAGAAAATAAAGTAATGAACAAAAAAGTTTATTTTTATGCAATTAAGCCTTCCATGGAATCAGCATAAACTCCTATTTAATAATTAGCAGTACAAATGAAGCAGAAAATCAAGAAAAGGGGACAAGCCAGAATGCTTACTTGAATGTAAGAGACCTCCCCCAGTCCCTCCCTTGTCTGGCCAGTGCCTTGGGAACTGGATGCCAGTGGTATTCCTGTAGGCCTTAGGAGAAACTGCTTTTCCCAGGGACCACTGAGCTCTTTTGTCCTAATGCACAGTTATACAGCATGCCAGGTCAGGTTTTAAATGGAAGGAGAGGAAGCTTGTGGGATCAGTGGGTTGGCTGAGTAGGTAGTTTGGAGATTCAGAGGATGTATTAATTAGTAGGAGGGGGTTTGGGGATTTCATGGGGAAATTTTGACCTTAGCTCTGGCTGAGAAATAAACTGGGCTATTTCTTAGTTTGTGTGGGCAAAAAGCTTGGCTTATTTTTGTGCCAAAGCCAGTTTCCTATGGGAGGATCATCCATCTCTGTTACTGAATTCGGTGCTTCATATCAAGAAAGGCAAATTCTATACACACAAGGAATTTGTGTGCTCACACACGTGTGTGCATGTGGAAATACATATGCACACACTGCAGGTGTTGACTTTTTCAGCACAACAAAAGCCTCCCTACTCATAACTCAGAACCAGCACTTTTTTGAAACTCTAAGAGTGTGTGGAAGAGGGCTTTTGGTTTTTTAAAAATGGGGTAGAGGGGAGAGGAGGAGTAATAGCCTACAGTATTTTCTCTTGCAAAAGTTCCATTAAAATTGATTAGAACTGCATAAAATTATCAGAAATTCTTAGTAGTTCATAATTATTGACAGGAAACATGTGATGGTCTAAATCTCATTTTCATATTTAAGAATGTAAGAGCCCTGCTGGATCAGATGAATCTAGTCCAGGGGTTTTTAACCTTGGGTCCAGATGTTGTTGGGCTACAACTTCCATAATTCTTCATTCATTTTGGCTGACAAAGACTGGAGTTGTAGTCCAAGAATATCTGGAACCCCTGATCTAGCCCAACATTCTGCTTCCATGAATAGCCAATCAGATGCTTTCTGCCACAGGCAGGGCTGGAAGCCAATAGTTGTAAGTATGAGCACCAGCCATGCTCATACTTACAACTGTAACCTAGGGTTAACGGAGCCATTTTGGAAGGGCGGTATATAAATCAAATCAAATCAAATCAAATCAAATCAAATCAATCAATCAATATTAACTGCTATCTTTTGGAGTAGAAAAACTTCAAAATAGCCCCCACTGTACTTCGGGCAGTTGCTAAAACAGTGGTTAGGTGTCTCTTCCATGCAAGGAACTTATGGAAGGAGATGGCCAGATATTTGAAGGAGGATCATTTCTTTATTTGTTGGGCATTAATTGATCACCTATGTTTGGTGTTGCTACAGTTGTAAGTATGAGCATGGCTGGTGCTCATAACGTGTGATGAGACCACAGCCCTCAAGCCTCTTTAATTCCCCTGCTATAGCTCCATAGAGTCACAGTGCAGATACTTAAATTAGGGTTTGTTTCACCCTTAACAACCATTAATGTTAAGACAAATTACCTTTGAAATAAGCAACAGAATATAGTATAAGAAATGGTGGCCTACCTGCAACGGAAGAGCTTCCTTGAGGAAGAACATGCAACAACTTCTTAAAACTATTGTCTAGTAAGATCCTAGGATTCTTTTTAATCAAGAAAGAAAAATGATTATGAGTGCATTAGTGAGTGCATTAAAAATGTGTTGAACATGTCAGTGGCCAAAATCCACATTAATGAACTGCTGGTGCAGCAAATGTGCAGCATGTGCTACAGAGCTGGGATGATTTTTATCAACCTGCCCTTCCCTCTGAAGCCTACTGCTACTCCCAAATATCTGTCTTTGAGAGCTGTGCAACCCTTAGGGATGCATTTTCAAAGTCATGGTCACATCCAGTGGGAGATCAACAAAATAAGTTTATCTCAAGAAATGGACATAGCTGGCATATTTGTATCATGCAGTGCTACTGCACATGCACTGCATTGCATCAATGGATGCTGGCCACTGAGTTTAAAGGATGGGATGAGAGGGAAGAGTCACTGGCTGTCATACTGTGCTTCTCCCATGTGCATTCAGTACACCACAAGCTCTGCTGCATCTCTATAATGGCAATTGTGAAAACTCACACTTGTGGAGACACTGATGTTGAGTGAGGAAGTTGTGTGATCACATGGCCAGTATTTCCATTGGTTTAACTGGTTGGTTTTTGAGTCTGAGTTCTAGTTTAGTAGAAAATCAGTCATAAGCATTCCAGAATATCCCTGGAGGAGACCCAAGGAAAATGCCTTCATTATTAGCATAGCTGAGTAAGTACAATCTTTTAATTGTAATGAGGCCAATATATTTGTAATCATAACCCTCAAGCGGTTATTAACCTCTTTCATTATAAACTTATGTGGGCAAGGATGAAAAGAAATTGAAATTCTTGCATAATGGAATCTTACCTTCTTCATTCTGGAAGAGGAAAAAACAACTCCCCCTTTTTCGATCCCTGGTCAAAAATGAACATATATGAGTAGGGTTGCCAATCCTTCCAGATTGGCTGGGAGCATTCATAAATTGGCATTAGGTGACATATTAAAAGCAATTTTGGAGCTGTTAATTGTGAAAATATTGGAAAAACATCCCCAGGAATAGCTTCAGTCAAAACTGGCAACTCTATGTATGAGCAGAGAGTAAGCAAGAAGTGTTGTAAAAGTCAGGGCTTGCTTCGGATCTCAGGGGGCCCTTGCAACCTGCCCACCACAGGCCCTTCCTTCCTTCTTTGATCCCACTATTGGTGATGGTTACCTTGCTAGATGAGATGGAATGGAAGAGAGGAAGCGACAATGGCATTGACTCTTGGCAGGGACAATGTCTCTGCTACCACCGCATGGACATAGAGGTGGTCTCAGTGTAAGCACTCGGTGTTAGGCAGCTGTCCAACAATAATGACCCCCTTATGCCAGCCTCTCTTTGAAGGATGGTGCACTGTGCATTATGTGAGCCAATGTTACATTTTAAACATTGCTTAAAATGAACATTGTTACATCGGTGGTGGTGGTGGTGGTGGGGAAGATACTAAGTATCTTTCGGATTTATTGGCGGCTTTCAATACTATTGAGGATAGTATCATTCTGGAGTGCTTGATGGGGTTGTGGGCTTTGCAGTGGCTCCACTTCTATCTCTCAGGCAGATCCCGAGATGTTGTTCTTCAAATTTGAACTTTATATGGTGTCCTCCAGGGCTCCATATTGTCTCCAATACTGTTTAACATCTACATGAAACCGCTGGGACTGATCATCAAGAGAATTGGTGCAGGGTGTTATCCGTATGCTGGTGACACCCAAATCTATTTCTCCATGTCAACATCATCAGGAGAAGGCATAACCTCTCTACATGCCTGCCTGGAGGCGGTGATGGGCTGGATGAGAGATAACAAACTGAGACCGAATCCAGATAAGACAGAGGTGCTTATTGTGCGGGATTGGAACTCAGAAGACTATTTTGCCCTGCCAGTTCTGGATGGGGTCACACTTCCCCAGAAGGAACAGGTACACATTCTGGAGGTGCTTGTGGATCCAAATCTCTCCCAGGTGTCCCGGGTTGAGGCGATGACCATAGGTGCTTTCTGTCAGCTTCAGCTGATGCACCACCTGCAGCTGTTTCTTGAGATAAACAACCTCAGAACAGTGGTACATATGCTGGTAACCTCCAGACTTAACTACTACAATGCACTGTATGTGGAACTGCCTTTGTACATAGTCCAGAAATTGCAGTTCGCAGCCAGGTTGGTCTCTGGGTCATCTTGGAGAGACCATATTATTCCTATACTAAAATAACTGCACTGGCTCTCACTAGGTTTCCCGGCAAAATAATGGTTATAACCTATAAAGCCCTAAACACTTTAGGCCCTGGGTATTTAAGAGAACATCTTCTTTGCCATGAGTCCCACCGCCCATTGAGATCATCTGGAAAGGTTTGTCTACAGTTGCCACGGGCTCCTCTGGTGGCTATGCAGGGACTGGCCTTCTCTCTTGCTGCCCCAAGACTCAGGAATGTGTTCCCTGCTGACATAAGAGGCTCCCCATCTCTGACAACTTTGTAAAAGTCTCTGAAGACTTATTTTTTCACCAAAGATTTTAACTGGACTATGGTTTTAAATTGTTTTAAGGTGTTCATTTTTATTCTGTTTTATGTTGTTGCAAACCACCCAGAGACAGTAGTTTGGGGTGGATTACAAATCTGAAAACAAACAAACAAACAAACAAACAAACAAACAATATCAGCTTTGTACTATAAGAAAGTAAGAGTGAAGGTGCTCAATATAGTTTGGCATTTTGTTTGACCAGCCTGGAAAGCTCACAAGTAGCCATCCCTAATAGTCATGTCTGTTGTATCATAGACGAAACAGTGAAGCTACAGATATGCATTGTTAGAAACATCTGAATTCTACCAAAATGAATGAACTAAAGTGCACTGGCTCATGTACTGTATAATGTACTGCCATTTGAAGAGGGGCGTGCACATGTGGCTTCCAAGCAAGCCAAATCCCATCCCCACTGCTAATGGAGGCAATCGCTATTTGCAATTGCTATTGCGTCCCTACTGCTATGGGTCTCAGTGGCAGCAGACATGCAGTGACTGTATACAGCTTCCTGTGCATGTAAAAGCCCTCACCTTACTAGTAGCAAGAATGGGCTCTTGGCTCACTTGAAAATGGCATTTGTGCGTCCCTCTTCAAAGGACCAGAGTGATATGCTGTATGGTATGTGAGCCTCTTTAAAGTCTGAATAGGTGTTTAGGTGCTTACTAAACATTCTTGGATGCTTGGGGTCTTGAATGCATCTGTCTCACTTAAAGGGAATGCCACAAGACAATGCTGTGCTACCAATTCTTTCTAAACAGTAGACATGATTTCTCCATTTGCCCTTTGCAAAATAAAGATTTCATCCAGGCTAAGGAGATTTTAGGAGTGTTTCTCTTGGCTCCACCAAATAAGCAAGTAATTGCAGAAAGAAAAAACAACAACTTTGATCTCAGCGAGGTGCTAATTTGTAAGGTCTGGGGGTTGTTAAGAACTTAGGAAGCAAGGAATCAGTACATAAACAATGACCTTTATCTGGCAGGCTATTACTGACGCATTACTCTCTGGGCACATTCATTGACACAAGTATTTGAAGACAAGACAATGTGTCAATAAAGGAATTAGACCAGACACCTTGAGTCCATCAAGTTTATCTCAGTTTGCTGACAGGAACAGTAGGTGACACTAAGTCACAGAAAATACTTCAAAGTATCCCAAGGCCTTAGGTTTTTCACTGAAGCCAAACAACATTTACTGCTTTGGTAGCAGCAAACAATATGTAGGGGGAATGCAGCTGGAAGATGAAAGCCTCATCCACTTAGCAAACACAAAGCTTTCAGATCAAGTATTCTTTCACCAAACTTAATTCAACTGTTGTTTCTTGAAAGCTGAAATAATTTCCAACTTTCATCCTGACCATTTGGGAAACAACACTTATTTTCTAAGGATGTAGCAAGTCAGAAAACTGGCATGTCCCAAAAAGCAGCAAGCTTTTTAATGTGCTGCTTCTACAAAGGAGGTATGTGGCAAGACTGAGCTATAAAAGATGAGCATTTTACAGGCAAAATCTAATCTCCTCTGAAAGAGTTTGATTTTGTAGACAATCACTAGTCTTTCTGAAAGTCTTTCTTTCCCAATGTATACTTTGTAATTACTTGTATTAATATAGCAACTTTGAATAACCATAAAAACCATGTAGAGTTTCCAAGATGCAGTGAAATATCTCCAATATGGGAAACCACTGGAGACATTTAGTAAAGAACAAGATTCTCACTTTGAAACCTTGTGCCCTCAAATTGGGGTATGCAACTACAGAGGGAGGGCTCATCCAAAAGGAGGTTGACGTCTTGCACAAAATTCCATGTGTGCTCTAACGTCAAGTGCAAGTGCAACATTTTGTGAAAATGCAAGAATTACACAAATGGAGTTGCGCAATAGTATGGCCATTGGAAAAAAATAGCCACTTTGGGACAAACAGCAGTTTCTGGGAGCAATATTCAGCAGGGAATGGGTTCCAGTGGGAGCGGTTAACCCCTCCTTCCTCATATACTATGGTCTTGGTCAGGATTGGATTCCCTGCTGTTGCTTTTTCTGAAAAAAGAGGTGCTTCTGGTTTTAAGAACACTTGAAAACCTATTTAGGCAAACATGTGGCTTGATGGCTCAAAGGGCAGCCTTATATATTCCACAGTAAAGATGTAACAAAAGAAGATTTAAACCCATCTCTTCCAAAGTGACGTTTAATATTCTGTCAACTGCACTATGTTTTTATATTGTTGCACTGTGGGATAATTTGGCATGTAATACAAATGGACAAATCATATGTTGGGCACCATGTGGGTCAAAACCAAGAGCTCTGCAGTCCAGGCACTGATTCCCACTTTGTTTGGAGGAGCACTGTAGCATTTGCACTGTTATACTAGCACTCATACTAGCAATCCTCCTGGGAATCAGGTGATCCCAATGAACCAATGACATGCCACTGCCTGCTATAAAGCTCCCAGGTCTGCTACTTCCTCTCAGTAAGGTTAATTTGTCACTGAGAGAGGCTATCGTTCTGTGCCCACCTCGCTGCTGGTAATTGCCAGCCACCTCTTGGACTTGAGTGCCTAAAACACTCTTTAATACCTTTCTTATAAAAGAAGTTCCATTATAATATTTGAACTTCCTTTAGATTATTTTTGACTGATTGATTGATTGATTAAGTGCCGTCAAGTTGGTGTCCATTCTTAGTGACCACTTAGATAGATTCTCTCCAGGATGATCTGTCTTCAACTTGGCCTTTAAGGTCTCTCAGTGGTGCATTCATTGCGGTTGTAATAGAGTCCATTTACCTTGCTGCTGGTCGCCCTCCTCTTCTTCTCTTTCCTTCAACTTTCCCCAACATTATGGACTTCTCAAGCAGAGGCGTATCTAGGGAAAATAGCGCCTAGGGCAAACACTGAAATTGTGCCCCCTGTCCAATCATCTGACACCCATCTTTCAGATAACTTTACCATAATATCAGCTGAAAAATACAAGTCAGACTCGTTAATCTTTTAATATTTCAAAAACTATTTAGCAGTGGACTTAGCCAGACCAAAAAATGCTGGAAAACTACAAATTTCAGGATGCTGGGGCTCATGAAATACCCAAATACTATGTATACTTGGAAAATGAAACAGAAGTGTCTGTCTAATTCTCTACTATGCATTGTAGCATCACCATTACATAAGTTTTAAAAATAAATGGAGAATTTGACTTTTCCCAGATACTCTGAAAAAATAATTAAAGGATATGCAGAGTTAACTGTGTCACTGCTTGGAATATATTCTAGTCTTTCAAAAAGACAGTTAAAATGAGAGAAAGAGAGCAAGAAACTCCCAGTGGGCCTTAATACTAAGGATTTCACACTGATTCAAAGACAAGCTCACCATTAATAGCCATATTAGCAAGTCATCACATTTAAATCACTTATCACAAGAAGCAAAGTAAGAGCAAATGAATACAATCCTAGCTCATAAGCTTCAGCTCAGTATTCACAAGCCCTGATTCTCTGTGCATAGTGCCAATCTGAATATGTGTACAGTGTCTTATATTATAATAAATTTTTTTAACCTGTAGCCCCTTTGGGGGGCTTCCTAAAGGCTGTGGGGTTTTTTTTGCAAAGGTTCCCCCTCCCCCCACTGGCCCCTAGGGCCTCACAGGGACCATTTGAGCATGTGCGGTGGCCATTTTAAAAAATAATCTTTTTTTTTTAAGGCCACTGAAAACAAAATGGCCAGCGTGCATGCTCAAATGGCCTCTGCAAGGCCTGGAATGACCTAGGGACTCACAGAGGCCATTTGAGCATGCATGGTGGCCATTTTGTTTTGGCAGCCATTTTTTTTATTTTTTTATTTTACAAAATGGTGCCCCCTTCAAGTGGCGCCCAGGGCATGTGCCCTGCCTGCCCCACCCTAGATACGTCCCTGTTCTCAAGGGAGCTGGATCTTCGCATAATGTGTCCAAAGTATGATAGTTTGAGCCTGGTCATTTGTGCCTTGAGTAAGAATTCTGAATTGAGTAGTTCTATGATCCATTTGTTTGTTTTCCTGGTTGTCTATGGTATCCTCAAAAGTCTTCTCCAGCACCAAAGTTCAAAAGCAACAATACTCTTTCAACCTTTTAGTTTAATTATGACTATATTATTCTCATAGGCTGATCTACTGGGCTGGGCAGCATAGCATAGGTCTCATATCACACACATCTATGCCAGTTTCTTTCTAATGATTTTTGTTTGTTTAAATGGCTGGTTTGCAGAGAAGAGAAATAAACAGTTGAAATAAATCATTTCAGTTGAAATAAATCATTTCAGTTGAAATAAATCATTTCATGTCTGCACCAATTTCTCATGTCACTCTTGCATCAGCCTGATCAGCCACAAAACATTCAGAAGTTCTGGTACAGGGCTAGTTCCTTACCTACTTTCCCCCACACTAGACTCCGAAGATGAAAATAAAGAGCAGGCAGATTCATATGGGATGAAGTGGTCCCTTAAGTACTTTGGGCCCAAATTGTTTACCTCTTTAAAGGTAATAAGCAACACTTTAATTGAGCCCAGAAGTGAAACAGGAGCCACTGCAGTTGCAGCAATACATAGTAGCCTGATTCAGTGTGCTAACCTCACTGAACAACCTGGCTGCCATCTTCTGCACTAGCTGAAGCTTCCAAGCACTCCTCAAGGTTTTGATGCAGTGGGGATGGAGGCTCATAAATGGTCCATAAATACTCCCAGTGTGCTAACATAGAAGAGATCTGCATAAATGTCAACACTTTCATATTCTTCAGCTCTGGCAAAATTTGGCCCCACATCTTTAGTCCCCCATGTCTAATGCTGAATAATGATGGTGCTCAGGAATGTGGAAGAGTGATACCTATGCAGATCTGACGAACTCAGATGAATGTGTTAACACACAGGGAGCATTTATGGGCCATGTGAGTATCCACTTAGCCTTCTTCCAATGTCAGTGCAGACTTTATGTGAGAATTGAACTGTACTAGGTACAATATTGTGTCTGAAGTTCCTTGTTAATGATCATCCATTTACAGTGCTGGCAAATGGTTTAAACTAGCTAACAACACTGAATATTAAAGCATATATATAATTTTAAGTGCTTCTTATGATTATCAGCAATTGGCTCCTGATTAAATAGGCTCTACTTATGATTACCAGCAATTGTCTTTATTCAGTAAACAGTTTGAACATTAGACAGAATGGCTATCTAAATGCATGACCCTTTCACAGTGTATTTTGCAAAGACCCTATGATTAAATATGAAGTTTGTCTGCCACAGGCAAGTAAATATAAGCCAGCAGGCTAAATGTGATTTTGAGGAGAACTTAATTGCTACCAGTGCCATCCCACAATGGAAATTTTTGAGGGCTAATATGGATTATAATTGCCAGAACTTCGGAAAATCTCTAAATTCACACAGTGCCTTTATTCTATCCACAAACTAGTCTCAAAAGCCCATTCATGTAGAAAAACAGACCATGTAGACTGGTGGGACATTGACTGGGTACCTGTTCCCATGGCTATACTGACCGGATCGTTTCACAGATAGATATGGGATTAGAGGTCTTTCCAGACCAAAATGATGTAACTTCCAGACAGGATTGAGATTTGGCATTTCATTAAAAAAAATCTTCTTAAAATTAAATAAATGTTTAAATTAGAAAAATCAAAATGACCAAAATTGTGTAAATATCCACAGAGGAGCAATACCAACATAAAATAAAATAAACCCAGTAACTCCCAAAGGCAAGAGAGATTTGGCATTTATTTTTATGCATTTTTAAACAAAGAACTGATTACCTGTTTATTTTGATGAAGTCTCCATTCTTGTCAGTATTTGTGCCTTAGCTCTATGTTTAGTGGAAGTGCTTGCCATTGAATTCATACATATCTTTGGCAATAACAGGGCCAGGATCCAATGGGCACATCAGACTTCCACATGCCCTTCTCAACATGAAAAGCGATTTCTGAAGATTGCAGGCCTTCTTAAAATGACCTCCAATTGTGTACAAATAACAGGGTTGCCATGCCATTGCTGACTGAAGCTGTTCCTGCAGACTTTTTTTTTTTTAGTATCTTCCAATATTTTTCATAATATTAAGCCATTAAAATCTCCAGGATTGCTTTCAGTGGTGACCTGGAGATTGCTGCTGATTCCTGGAATCTCCAGATCAGTCCTGGAGGATTGGCAATCCTGGCAAGGAACTGCAGTCATAAGTAAAAATAGTTAAAGTGCCCATGTTCATGAGTAGAAGCATAGGTGTGCACATTGGGCTCTTTGGATCCTAACCTACGTCTATATCTGAACATTATAATAAGTATTGGATCCAGAATAGCACATGCAGAAGCCCACCCATACAACACAGCTTTCCTGTTCCCTCTTCCCCACTATACTTACCAAGGTGCTTTCACCCCATTTCTGCCAACTCCCCTCCTTTCACTGCAGCCCCCTGCTCACATCACACACCATTTGGAGGATCCCCAATCCTCAGGAGCAGCTTTTTAAGGGACACAAAAGAGTGTAGTGGAGAGAAGTGGGTGAGGAAACTCAGTTGCATGAACTTCTACTTGTGTGGAAAGAAGCCTTTAGGTTTATTTTCCCTAACACAGGAGTTCCAGACCTGTGTTAGGCCTTTTCAAAGAGGGCCTTTTTGGTGGTTGCACCCCTTTTATGGAATAGCCTCCCCAGTAAGGCTGACCTGGCTTCATCACTTTGTTCTTTTAGATGCCAGGTAAAAGACCTTTTTGTACACACAGACATTTTAAATTCAGATTCTCATATTTGATCTGATTTTTAACTAATTTTAAAATGAGTTTTTAAGCTGTTTTGTATTGTATTTTCTTTTCACTTTTTTCTGTTGTGATTTAATGTGTTATGTGTTTTTATTGTATGTTTTAATCCTTTCTTATGAGCCACCCAGAGAACAACTTGTTATGGGGCAGCTAACAAATAAAGTTGTTTATCTTCATCATCATCTATAAGTATTATTATTATGTTGCTGAACTACAACTCTCATCACTCCAAGCCACAATAAATTGTATCTGGGGATTATGGGAGCTGTAGTTCAGCAACATCTGGAGTACCACAAGTTGGGAACCCCTGCCAACACACCACTGTTAAAACTGTTATTGTCTTGCATGAAAATCTACTGAAATCTATCATCAGCTTTCTAGTCTCTTAAATGCTAGGTCAAGAAAATAGACTTTGCAAAAGTCAACCCAAACACACTGCCTGGCTTGAATTATTTTATAGTATTGTCTTCTTATGGATTTGATTTCATTGTTACTATATTTTTTTTGTTTGTTAGCTACCTTCCCCCCAGAAGCAACAATAACGAAGGCAGCATTTACACTTTTGAAATAAATAAGTCTTTTGTTCTAATTCATGTCATTTAAATGGCCCTTTTGATACTAGTCTTCTGGAGAAGTTTAATTAAGAACAGCAAGGTCCACTCCTTTATTTATCTCTCGTTGGGGCATCTCCAGAAGCTATGGCCCCTTAGAATCTTCTTCTAGAAGCACAACACACTTGTCCACTTGTAGAACAAATAGGGATATGCTCAAAAGTGAAGCAGGCCACCCATACATCCAGAGTCTACTGTTGGTTTACAAAAATCCCTCTTATGCACTTTATTATTTTTAATCTCTTGCTTGCGGTTCACAATGTTCTGATGTCTTCAATTTGTGGCCATTCACTAACCAGCAGTTGTGATTCTGCCAGAAGCTGCCCCCGTACAGAAGCTCTTCTGGGCAACCACAAAGATTTGGAGACTTGGGACGCAATAGAATATTTTAGAGAGGGATTATTCAGCTGTTGAGAAAGCTAGAAATCTTGGCAGTGCCAAAAGTGTTACGTGTTTTTTAAAAGCAGGAGAAAACCACTGTATTTACCTGAATCCAAGACTAGGAATTTCCAAGTTCTTTGATTTTAGAATTTGGGGGGGGTTGTCTTAAATCAGGGTCCTTTTCCTTTTAGGTAAATAGTATGACCTATATTTAATACATATTGTTTAGGGGTGTCATCTTAAAGTCAGTGTCCTCTTCTAGCTTGGTAAATGCAGTATGCAACAATATAGTTACTTTACGTCAAATCCAACAAACTAAGGGCCCAATGTAGGGTAGATTCCCATGGGCCCATACACTCCTCCCAGCCAGTTCTCCACCTATATGTCAAGCATTACACATGGGTTTGTGGTATGGAGGAACTGATATGGGAGCTATGTACATATGTACAGCTATGTACACTCTTGGGCAGGCAAGAGTGGGGAAAATGGTGATCTACTGGATTTGACCAAGATTGGGTTAGGGAGATGGAACAATTAATGGACAAATGGTAGCTTCAGTTATGTTCCTGACATTCAGAATGGTTCCAGAGCTTGGAGAAAAACAGCAACAAACATCTTCTAAAATTTAGAAGCAATGTTGATTATAGCACATATTCGGAAAGTAATAAATAGCCACAATATTTAGGGGTGGGGTGGTGTTGTTGCTTTTAAGAAAATGTATTATTCTTTTTTCCTCCATTTAAAGCAATATCTTTGCTTCAGCCAGAGCCGTGGCCAGCTGTGTATATTAGGTATACAATATCCAGAAGGGCTAATTTGCCCAACAGGATTTTGAACTTGTTTCTTTGAATAGCAGGACTTCAGGCAATATCACAAGCTGCTGCGAAAGACTCCCTCCATTTCAAAAGAGGTTTCCCAGGTGGTAGGGACTGCTGTTCAAGAAATAAACATCCTAATTCTTCCCTTGAGCATGAAGTAGCTGCATCATTCTTTGGATCTCTGTTTATATACACAGTATTAAACCTTGGCGGGGTGGGGGTGGAAGTAACAGGTAACACCCCCGAATAACTGCTTGATGTTATCCTGTTATCTGTGTCTACCTAAAAAAAAATCTTTCTTTACCCTCAGGGAGCCTAAGTATGTCCCCCTTTTAACCACATGATTAACATATTTGTAATGTGTGACCAGGCTCAAACTATCATGCTTTGGACACATTATGCAGCTCCCTTGAGAAGTCCATAATGCTGGGGAAAGCTGAAGGAAAGAGAAGAATAGGACTGGAAGAGCAGCAAGGTGGATGGACTCGATTATGACCATAATGAATACACCACTGAGAGACCTTAAAAGCCAAGTTGAAGACAGATCATCCTGGAGAGAATCTTAATCAGTCAAAAATCAGTCAAAGTCAGTCAAAATCATTTTATATTTGTAGTTTCCTATATTGGGCAGCAGTGAAATATTGGAAAGAGATAATTTTGACAGTGGCACAGCAGAAGGAAGGGAAAGCACATCAACTATGGACTGAGAAGATCTATTTGATCTTGGAAGATCAAACAAGGGCTGCCAGGACCCTCACTACTCCTAGGCAACCAGAGAAAGGAGGAGAGCAAAAAGGGGGACAAAGATAACTACATAATGTACATAATGTCCTATTTTGTTACTATGCAGACAACACATAGCCTTGCTTCCTTCCTGACAATGAAGGAGTCACACACACTATTTTTATATATTTATATATTTTTATTTTTAGATTGTGAGCCCTTTGGGGACAGGGTTCTATCTTATTTTTATTTATTATTTCTCTGTGTAAACTGCCCTGAGCCATTTTTGGAAGGGCGGTATAGAAATCGAATAACTAACTAACTAACTAAATAAATAACTACTTCTCTTCTCCCTCACCCCGTAAGCAAGATCTGAGCCCAGGGAAGAAATTAGTTTACAGTGTCAGCTTCTTAAAGTTCCAGCAGCTGTTTCTATTTTTTGGTGCTTCTCAATCAGAGTTTGAGGGGACAGCTGGGAAGCACATGTTCTGTAGGCCTTTTTTCTAGGCATTATTTCAAGCACTCCACAACAAGACCATGACCTTCCCGCAGGGCTGGATTAAGACGTGCTGAAGCCCTAAGCTATGTTGAGGTTAGGAGGCCCTATAACATCACAAGATGGGCTGGAAGTCCCACCCTGGCACACCACTTAACCCGCCCCCATCGCACTGCTCACAGTTACAGAAATGTTTGTCTGAAGAGCAAACACTGAGGCTGTTCTCACGTGCAGGCAAAAATGGGCCAAGGAAGCCCAGCCCAGTTTCAGCTGCATGTGAGAACCATCAGGAGCTGGTGGCAGTGCAGCGGCAAAACCACTTAGGGAGCCTGCCTTCAAAATGAAGTTAAGAGAGCAAGCACTTGCTTGACCTCATTTTTTCTATCGTCTGCAAGCTCTGGTTGCTTGCAGCTGGGGCTGGCAGACTGTGAGGCTCCCTGCCAGGGCCAGGGGAATCCCCATAATGCACCATGAACTTGTGCAATGCATTATTGGAGTTCCAAGGGCCTCCTGGCCCCCAAACCTCCCTGCTGTTGTCAGTGGTGATCCGTGCACCCAGCAAAGAGCAATGGATCATCTGTGAGGGAGGTAACCTTTTAAAAGCTTCCTCCCCTCACCCCTTAGAGCAAGCAGGAGAGCTGGTCTTGTCATAGCAAGCATGACTTGTCCCCTTAGCTAAGCAGGATCCATCCTGGTTGCATATGAAAGGGAGACTAGAAGTGTGAGCACTGTAAGATATTCCCCGCAAGGTATGGAGCCACTCTTGGAAGAGCAGAAGGTTCCAAGTCCCCTCCCTGGCATCTCCAAGATAGGGATAAGAGAGATTCCTGCCTGCAACCTTGGAGAAGCTGCTGTCAGTCTGTGAAGACAATACTGAGCTAGATGGATCAATGGTCTGACTCAGTATATGGCAGCTTTAAGATTTCTCATGATTGTGAGAAAAGGCTCACTGTGATGATAGGCATTAGTCTAAACCAGGACTGCAGGACTTTGGCCTTCCTGCAGATGTTGGACTACAACTTCGATCAGGGGCGTAGCAAGGTTGGAGTGGGCCCAGAGACAAGATTTTAAAATGCCCCCCGCCCACTTAAGCTCAGCTCATGAAGTAAAGAAATCTTAAATGAGGCTGAATAGTGGTAACAAAAAGCATAGTACAATTTATGTGTGTGTGTATAAATACACACCTTTGTGCCACAATAGAACATCATCCTAAATTTTTTTTAAAAAAGTTTTGTAAATTGTGGACGATGCAAGACATTTAATGGTACTAGAGAAAGACATGCTGTTCTGGTAGCTCCAGATCTTAACAGACCAGGAGCTACCATCTTCTCATTCGGAAGACTGAAGGAAGCCCGGGTGGGTGCGCAGCTGGGGGAGTCAGTCATGTGACTTGCCTCTGGGGGCCCCCCAAGACAACTGTCTCCCCTTGTCCTATTATAGTTACACCCCTAACTCCGATCATCCCTGACTATTGGCCACTGTGGCTAGGGATGATGGGAATTATAGTCCCAAAACACCTGGAGGGCTAAAATTGTGCAGCCCTGATCTAATAACATTTCAATATGATTTGCAGTTATTTCTGTACAGATTAATAAACTCAAAATGACAAATAATTGTCTAGCCAAATAAGAATATTTTGTCTTATCAGAACGAGGTCTGTTTTAGAATCATCTTTCTTTTCTCCTTTATTTTTCAACCAATTATGTAAATTTCATCTATCTATCTATCTCCCCAGAGACCCCTCAGAATGTGAGGCCCGAAGCTGTAGCTTTCATGGCTTGTGTCTAATTCCAGCACTGCCTTCCCACAGATATTGTTGGTGGAATGTGATCTTCGAAAAGGTCAAGTTTACAGCAAAGGAGTTGACATGTCCCCTCCCACCAAATAGAGACTGACATAGGCTGCAATGGTACAACAGCCTAATAATCTGGAAGTTAACAATCTTTAGGCTTGCTACTTCAAGTATTCAGTTACTTCCTGCTATATGACATCAAAGGAAGAGTGTTTAAAAAAACACGATGACAGTAACTGTTCTTCTGAATATTGTGTAACTATCTCTCAAAATGCATGGGACTTCTAGGTCATATCATCCACCTCCTGTTTTAAAAGAATATAGATAGATAGATAGATAGATAGCTTGCTTGCTTGCTTGCTTGCTTGCTTGCTTGCTTGCTTGTTAAATGTATATGCCAGTTTTGGTCATAAGACCCCAAGTCATCTTACAACTCAGTGATGCTCATTTGGTTAGGGTGCCCATTGGGGCTGGTAGGGTGATGTCTGCCAACACAAAGCAATTCTGAACTAATTCTGATTTTGTTTCCATTTTCCTCCCTTGCAATGATCAAGAACACCTTAGCATGTCAGTACAATTCCTTCACACTTCACATCGACAATAACTGAACTTAAGAATGGTCTCCTACCTTGGTTCAGTGCATGCTGTCGTTCTCTGTTGAGGAAAAAGATGTGGCCTCCACCACCCTGTCCTCCAGACAAACCCTCATTCAAGGGTGAGAAAGGGCTGGCTTAGGATAGCATGGCACCATGGGCACATGTCCAGTTTACACAGCTGTATGTCTCATCTCTCTCCCACACATGAGCACAGAAAGATACAGGCTTCCAGAGCCATCTTCTATAACTGGGCATGTTGATGGCCTACTTTATTCTCAGTCTTCTGAAATATGGATTGATGGCTTCTCTTCTGGCTCTGCTTTTTTCATTCTTGCTAATACAATTAGCAATAATACAATTACCAAGAACATTTATGTACTACTTTTCAACAACAGTCCTCAAAGTACACAGAAAAATATAAAACAAATCTTATAAATAAATAAGATGGTTCCCTGACTCAAATGGCTCACAATCTAAAAACAAAAGGCAACCAGCAACAGCCATTGGAAACTAGCCCAAGGTTTTTCCAGGTTTGCAAGTAGTTCAACCACCCTATAATGCAAGTTGGGGATTCTTTAATAAGCCATTGTTCTGTGGACAACATTGTTAATATGTGGAATCTGTCCTGAACCATGATATTGTTGGAGTTAAGTAATATTTAAAGTTTGAGCCTGGGGTGCCCAAACCTGTTAGGGTTTATGGGCAGGCTACTTCAATATATATAGCAGAGTATTTATATATACATCAATATATATAGCAGAGTATTTAAAAAGTGAATGAACTCCCATTACAGAAGCTAACAAGGACTCTGGGGCAACAATTTGTAAATAATAAGCATGAAGATTGATTTAAGGTTAAATTAATCTATTTTACTTAGAAGTACAGTACATGATGACAGAAAAGACCTCTACCCTAGCTTCTAGCTACATAGTGGTGAGAGAGAGACCTATAGAAGCATTCAGGGGAAAAGAAGAAGGAAGTCACTCCCAGGAAGTTCCTGAGTACATTCTATCAATTGAGGGGTCATAGAGGCAGAGATTAACAGGAAAGGGGAGACCTTAATTGACCATCTCTACTCCCTATGCTTCTATTGGTTATTAGGGTTATCAGTGCAAAAGGTCAATTCTGTCTGGAGCTGGATCTCCAACAGACGTTTCTTAGGAAAGTCAAATGCTCTCTTTGCTCCTATAGAAGTTTCGGTCCAGATTCTTGTCCAGAAGTATGTGCAGTAGAGCTTAAGCAACCGATATGATAGAATTCTTGCTTTTGAAAACTCTGCTTTCAGTTTGTCTGTCAGCAGCATTGGGTAGGCCTCTACTGTTTACTGCAATGCTTCTTATTTATAGTCTTCAAACAAACTCCCTAGTACCTGCTGTATTGGGAGTTCAAGCAAGGAGGCACAGGGGAGGCCTTCTGAAGAGGCATGGGAGGTGGTTCTGGGGAGGAAAGGTGGCAGGCAGCCTTGTGAGGCCTCATGGGGCGCTGAGAAGATGGGAGGGAAGACTTTATAGGGCCTGTCTCAGATTGTACCTTAACATACTGAATTCATATGTTTGAAAATATACTGTTAGTGCACTGACAGATCTAACCTTAATGAACCAGTACTAAATAGCTATACAGACTTGAGTGAGCAGAATAACACCAGCAGCCAGGAAAAATCACCCAACTCTGCAGAGCAGCTAAGTCCATGCTTCTCCCCTCCTCACAAGAACATAGTTGCAACAGGAGAAAGGAGTCAATGGACTCCATAGTCAATGGACTCCATATGAAACCATTCTGCCCCCAAACCCTTCTCCTCTATTTCTTCAAGAGCAAGATTACCACAGCCCAGCCAGGAAGAGAGCCTCCCTCTTTAAGAAAGAGCATGTGGGGAGAGGGGCTTGCTTTGCTTCTGCCTTTGAAGGGCAACTTGAGCCTGATTGGGCAGTGCCCCATTCACCTTACAGTAATAAAAATTACATTTTGAAAATTCAAACATAATTTTCTACAGAGGGAGCATAATAGCAAAAGCAAAAACCAGCAAGAGAGCTGACAGCCAACCATTGTATCCTAAAAACCTGACATAACATGTGACTTTTTAATGAATGTCTGCAGGCCAGAAGGAATGGGGCAATATGAACCTCCCTGGGGAAGGAATTCCAGAGCCTGGGGACTGAGAAGGCCCTGTCCCACATGCATGCCAGCCAAATCTCAGCAGGCGGCAGCATGAGAATTAGAGCCTTCCTTGAAGATCTCAGTGGGTGGTAGAATCACGTGGAAGCAAAAATATATGCTGGAGAGGCTTAGATCTTTCCACAGCCCTCATGCAGTAGCTGTGATTCAGTTGTTCTGGCCTACACCTTGGAAAGTGCAAGTTATCGCTGTTGCTCTATTTCATTCCCACCATTATGCATGTGTTACCCACCTTGGAGATACAAATTTTGACAGTTTATAACTAAGGAGAATTAATGAATGAATGGACAAAAAATATGCATAGATGATGTATGGAATGTTCTGAGTTGGATGCTGTGGACACAATAGGATCATAGTTCACAGGTTTGTTCATCCCTTTAGCTGGTTTTAAAAACTTGATTGTTTGTTATTTTAATTAATTGTTTTTAATTTATTGTAAACTGAGCTACTTAGGTGGGGTGGTATAAAAATCAGTCAATCTTTTGAGCATCAAGTGCTTGTGTGAATTATATCACAGATAGGATTTTCCTGCTTTCTTAAATCAGTGGAGCCAGTTCACGTATTCAGTGGCAAGTCAGCAAGTGTTGGGTGTTAGCATATTTATTTATTGACTTATTGAAATTTGATTAAGTAATAATCAAATTAAGTACTAATCAATAATGAATAAAAATTGTTGTATTTGATTACATAATCAAAATACTTTAAAGATATTCATTTGGGAAGAAAGGAACATATATCTGGAAAGTGTCATTGTGATGGAAGGTTCCTCTCCCACCTTACTCATTCTCATATACCCCTGCTAACTGGGCAAAGAGGCACCTGTTAACGTGGTGATTCTCTTTATTTAGCAGGGGGAGAGTAACTGGCCCTATCCACCCCCAGCACAGTACCTCCTGTGACTGTTGCTGGTGTCTATCTTATGTTTCTTTTTAGAATGTGAGCCCTTTGGGGACAGGGTTCCATCTAATTTGTTTGTTTTTTCTCTGTGTAAACCGCCCTGAGCCATTTTTGGAACTGTGGTATAGAAATCAATTTATTTATTTATTTACACAGTCAGACAGGTGTTATTGACTGGTTTGTTTTATCCAGACATCAAGTCCTTCCCAAGGACCTGGGATGGCTGAATTTTATTATCAATGTTGTTGTTGTTATAGATATTGTCACAGAATATAGGCTGTTCCCAATAAAGTTGCTTTTTGTAATTGGCTGGTGGTGATTTCTGTGGCCCCTATGGTGTTGAGGTGCTCTTCAAGTTGTTTTGGAATTGCACCTAGGATGCCAATTACCACTGGGATTATTTTGCTCTTTTTCTGCCACAGCCTTTCAATTTCAATTTGTAGATCTTTGTATTTGGTGATTTTTTCTATTTCTTTTTCTTCTATTCTGCTATCCCCTGGTATTGCTATGTCAATTATTTTAACTTGTTTTTCTTTCTTCTCGACTACAGTGATATCTGGTGTATTGTGTGGCAGATGTTTGTCTGTTTGTAGTCGGAAGTCCCATAATATTTTTGCATCTTCATTTTCTACAACTTTTTCAATTTGATGGTCCCACAAATTCTTGGCTACAGGTAGCTTGTATTTTTTGCAGATGTTCCAGTGTATCATCCCTGCTACCTTGTCATGCCTTTGTTTGTAGTCAGTCTGTGCGATCTTCTTACAACAGCTGATTAGGTGGTCCACGGTTTCATCTGCTTCTTTACAAAGGCGGCACTTGCTGTTTGTTGTTGATTTTTTGACTTTTGCTCTTATTGCATTTGTTCTTAGTGCCTGTTGTTGTGCAGCCAGTATTAAACCCTCTGTTTCTTTCTTCAAGTTGCCATTCTTAAGCCATTGCCAGGTCTTGGTGATGTCAGATCTTCCAGTTATATTGTGCAAATATTGACCATGCAGGGGCTTATTTTTCCATTTTTCTGCTCGGTTCTTGACTTGTTCTTTCTTGTAGGCCTGCTTTCTTTCATTGGTGTTGAATAGTTTCTCGTTATTGACCATTTGAAGTGCATCTTCTCCACTGTCCTTGATATATTCTTCAAGGCCTCTTTTCTCCTCCTCTACTGTTTGATGGACTTGCAGCATTCCTCTTCCACCTGAGCTGCGAGGGAGGTATAGCCTATCGACATCACTTCAGGGGTGCAGAGCATGATTGATGGTCATTATTTTCCTGGTCTTACGATCTAGTGCAGGCATCCCCAAACTGCGGCCCTCCAGATGTTGCTGAACTACAACTCCCAGCATCCCTAGACACAATTTTTTGTGGCTGGGTATGCTGGGAGTTGTAGTTCAGCAACATCTGGAGGGCCGCAGTTTGGGGATGCCTGATCTAGTGTCTCTAGTTCTGCCTGGGTCCAGTCTATTATTCCTGCAGTGTATCTGATAACAGGTATAGCCCAGGTGTTTATGGCTTGTATGGTGTTCCCGCCATTGAGTTTGGACTTTAGGATTTTCTAACTCTCCTGATGTATTCACTTCCCATTTTTCTTTTAACTTCAGTGTGTGCAATGTTATCAGTCTGGCGTATGCTCAAGTATTTGTAATGTTCTTTCTCTTCCAGGTTCTTGATGTTTCTTCCATTGGGCAGTTCTATTCCTTTTGTTTTTGTTATTTTCCCTCTGTTCATTATTAATGAGGCACACTTGTCTAGTCCAAACTCCATTGCTATATCGCTACTGAATATATGGACAGTGTTTAGCAGTGATTTGATTTCTGACTGGGATTTTCCATGCAACTTCAGATCGTCCATGACCAGCAGATGGTTGATTTGACTTGATGTTTTAGATGTTTGGTATCCGAGGCCGGTTTTATTTAGTATTTGTGAAAGTGGGGTCATGGCGATTACAAACAACAGAGGGGATAGTGGGTCCCCTTGGAAAATACCAGTTCCTAATGTTTTTGCTGAGTCCAGTTGTTTCTAAACATTTTAGTATCCATGTGTGAGGCAATGAGTCGAAGGCTTTCTTGTAGTCAATCTATGCAACACTTAGATTTGTTTTTCTTCTCTTGCAATTTTCTAAAATCATTTTGTCAATCAGAAGCCGGTCTTTTGTCCCTCTGGTGTTCAGGCAATTTCCTTTCTGTTCAACTGGAAGCTGTTTGTTAGTTAATAAGTGTTGCATCACTTCATCTACTATTATTCCAGTTACTAATTTGGACAAGATTGGCAGGCAGGTTATTGGTCTATAATTACTTGGAACTGCACCTTTTGCTGGGTCTTTCATTATGAGATGAGTTTTCCCAGTTGTTATCCATTGTTCAATATCACCTCCTTGCAAAATGTGATTGAACTGTTTTGATAGTTGTTTATGAAGGCTTGTTAGGTGTTTAAGCCAAAAGCCATGCAGTTCATCGCCGCCTGGCGCTGTCCAATTTTTAATTTTCTTTGCTCTTTCACTTATTAATTCTGGTGTTATTATTAGATCTTGCATTTGTTGGTTACATTTTTCAACCTCTTTCATCTAGCCTGCTTTTTTATTATAATCTATTGGATTGTCCCATAATTTCCCACAGAATTGCACTGTTTCTTCTTTATTTGGTGTTTCTAGGTTTCTTGCAGTTTCTCCTTCTATGCTTTGGTAGAAATGTCTCTGATTAGACTGTCTTGCAGTGAGGGACAGTAACTCACACATGATTTCACTTTTAACATCTCCCTCTCCCTCTCCCACACCTCACCCCCCTTTTGATTTCCCTTGAGTCCTAGGAATGGCATGGGTTCTCCCGGGTATTGTGGTAATTTAGGGGGCCTGCTACAATGGCCATACCTTTCACCTGGCCATCCCTAATTCCAGGTGGGTGGCCTGTGGTATGTTAAGTGGTGCAGAAACTGCACTTGGCACATGATCAGAATCTAACACACTCTCCCTCTCTATCTCTCCTTTTAGTTCATATGCTCATATGTCTTATACTTCATCAAAATAAGTCATAGGGTTGAACCATTGTTTAAACTGGGCCCTAGATATAAGAAAACATTACATGAACACTTCATTCAGCTAACAGCTGTGGGTACGTATATAAGTAGCTTTAATGTAGGGTTTTGTGCATGTCTCTAAATTTGTGGGGAACTGTATGATGTGCTGCAAGCATAGAGCCCTTAAACAAAAGCTAAAAATCCCAGGAATCTAGGGGTTCAGGATGGGAAGTAGAAGTATGGATCCAGTTGTCCTGCTGCTGTTTCTCAACCAGTCACTAATTGGCAGCTTTTTAAAAGTAAGGAGGAATGCACTGATAAGGCCATATGGGTGCTACATAGCTGACAGACATACAAATAATGCTTGTACCATATTGCTTTTTAGACATTCGTTGTCCATAAACCATAAGAAAATTTAAGATCATAACATACATTAGAATACACCAGGTGTAATGGAAACAGAATTGCAAATTTACATATGTTACAAAACAATGAAACAATTTTCTCAGAACTTCCTGATACAATGTAACTAACTGATCTAACTGATATCAAATTAGTAGTCTATTGCATGGGTAGTTGGAAAGTTCTGGTGAGATTTTCTTAGCTGCCAAAGCAAAATATGGAAACTTTCATGCAATAGACTACTATGTCCTCCAGAATCTGTATAAGAGACTTGGATATGGCCCTTTTGGCATTAGTGATCATTAGTTCATAATGGTGGACTCCTTTAGCTTTGTC
Organism: Hemicordylus capensis; assembly: GCF_027244095.1. Lineage (NCBI taxonomy): Eukaryota > Metazoa > Chordata > Lepidosauria > Squamata > Cordylidae > Hemicordylus > Hemicordylus capensis. The sequence continues at coordinate 240,586,514 of NC_069659.1, read as the reverse complement.
CAGTATGGATCTTGCTGGTCCCACATGTTTGAGTTGCAACAGCCTTTTGGCTGATACCTTTTACTTCTGATTCACTTAAAACTAAAAGTCTTGATTTAGGTATTTGGAATACTGAGATGCAAAATGATATGACTGAAGTTTATATATCTTCAGAAAGGTAATCTGAAGTGATGGCCACCTTTTCCAGCTGAGTGTTGATTTGTACAGTGTTGTTATAGATTATAAGGAGATCATTTGTCCCAATTAAAATATATAGAAAATAACCCCTCGCGATATATGGAGAAAGTGTGATGCAGTGCAGTGCAATCTTATGCATGTTTACACAGAAGTAAGTCCCACTGTGTTCAATGGAATTTCCATAGGATTATAGTTCCTAGAATCTTAGCATAATTGTGTAACCCTTGCAAATGAACACGTGTCTATAAAACTCAACAGAGTGGTAACTTAAGGGTGTTTTCCCAAGATGGAAAATTGTAATGTGGGAAGGTGTCCTGACTCACACCTACAATACATCCAATAATATTAGTAGGAAGGCAGGAAGACTGACTGATTTCTTTTTCTGGTTCACACTGACTTAACAGCATCAATTTCAGTGCAGTGGTCTTCCTGATTTACAAGAGAGAAGGTGATCACATCCAGCCCAGTAGCATCAGCTTTCTTCCCATATGGTTGCCTTCCCAGTTGGATAGTTTCTTTGTCCCTCCACTATTCCCACTTGGGTTTCTCTCATCATAGAGAGTGCTACTAGTTGCACATTCTTAGCACCCCAACTCAGCAAAAGCCTAGCAGAAGTGCTAGAACTAATGTAAACAGTGAATTACATTATTACAGCTGCATGTGGTGTCATAATTAAATAAGACTGCAGCAGAGCCACTGGTGCATCATATGCGCCACACTGTCGCCAAATTTGCAGATGTTCAGCCTTACTTTTATTAAGCATGACAATGCCCAGCAGGATCTATTTTGTCTGATTATACTCAACTGGAGAAGAATAGTAAAAGGCAGGATAATTAAAAATATATGCCTAAACAAAGGATGTGTCTACAATTCCTTTTTCTGGAGCTTTGAAATAGTTCAAATTTCTCTGTTGGCTCATATGTATAGGGAGCCAAAAGGATGTCTTAAATTCAGACATATGTCTTCAGTCTGTTTAATGTGCCAGAACAAAAACATTGCTCAAGACCACCATGAATTGATCTCTAAGTGGTGGCTTGACAGAATGCTCCTAATTTTTAATATGCCTTGTATGCCATTGCATATCTACAAATCTTTGGGGAGGAAACTGCTGCCTTAGTAATGTATATGGTAAGGATGCTTCTTAATTGCTACAGTTCCCCACTTCCCTTCAAGTAAAAATTAGAATACTTGCTGACATCCCTCCTCTGAGATCTCAATTTCAGAAAGGCTTTTCTTACTCACTCACTGACTTCAAATTATGTGGTTTCTCAGACAATGCATTACTATAGAAATATTTGCATGCAGAATGTTAGCCATTTAGCAGCAGTATTGGCCACAAATGCAGAAAAAAAGGATCCCATGGAAGTTGTTCATCAATGAATTTAGGCTGGAGATCAGGCTAAGCAAGGAGCAGCTTGTAGAATGACTTTATGCTAGTGCAAAACTGTTGCACTAGCTAGTAGCACTAACTCTAGAGCTTGTATTCTGGACTTGAGTTACTTAGCTGTAAGTATGCTTGTCGTTGCACAACAATTGCAACCTCATTTATAGGAACTCACAAGAGAGCACTGTAGCACAACTAAGATCCTCTTGCGTTAGCACAACAGTGCTCATTCCACATGTGGTTTCTTGCTCTGGATATCAGCCACTTTTTCTAGAGGAAAATGCCTGTCCTTTGTTTTTCCTGCAGACTCAAAGAATAAGGACTAATCCATGTGTTATGTATAGCAATAAATGTAAAGTGTGCCGTCAAGTCGGTGTCGACTCCTGGCGACCACAGAGCCCTGTGATTGTCTTTGGTAGAATACAAGAGGGCTTTACCATTGCCATCTCCCGTGCAGTATCAGATGATGCCTTTCAGCATCTTCCTATATTGTTGCTGCCTGATATAGGTGTTTCCCATGGTCTGGAAACATACCAGCAGGGATTGGAACGAGCAACCTCTGGCTTGCTAGTCAAGTAATTTCCCACTGCGCCATTAGATGGTGATAGTAATAGTGATAGGGCTTCTTTATTGCAACAGCTAGTATAGGCAGTAGCCAGGGGCATAACTATAATAGGGCAAGGGGAGACAGTTGTCTGGGGGCCCACTGCCTTGGGGAGCCCCCCAGAGGCAAGTCACATGACTGACTCCCCCAGCCACGCACCTGCCTGGGCTTCCTTCCGTTGTATTCATCCTCCAAAATTGATGTGAGTGTTAAGACCTGGAGCTACCAGAACAGCACATCTTTCTCTAGTAATTTAGGATGATGTTCTATTGTGGCACATAGGTATATATATACATATACATATACACACATACACATACACACACACACACACACACACTATTGAGGGGGGGCCCATTTTGTCTCTGGGCCCACCCCAACCTTGCTACGCCCCTGGCAGTAGCAGTAGAGAGCCCCAATCCAACATTAACTATTTCCTTGTCTTATTCCAAGCTCCTGAGAAGGGAAAGTCTTCAAATGCTGCCACTGTCACATACAGCCAGCTTGGTTTAGTGTTTGGAGTACTGGATTAGGACCGGGGAGATCTGAGTTCAGATCCCCATTCAACCATGATACTTGCTGGGTGACTCTGGGCCAGTCACTTCTCTTTCAGCCTAACCTACTTCACAGGGCTGTTGTGAGGAGAAATTTAAGTATGTAGTACACTGCTCTGGGCTCCTTGGAGGAAGAGCGGGATATAAATGTAAAATTAATTAATTAATTTAAAATATTCACAGTCAGTTGAATTCTGTTCAGAATCATCAGCACTGGAATGCAGGTAGTGATACTTGGGAATCACGTATTGGTAGCATGGGCAAGGTAAGACAAAGGTGAATGCTGGAAATGAGCAATTCCACTGCCTAAAGAGCAAACACCATAGGCATTTATTTGCACAGCTAAGCTGGCTAAAGTACACTGGCTCCTTACAATATAAATGTCCCCTGCCAACAGGTACCTTGGAAAGTTGTGGCTCTCATATTTTTTTTTAAGGGGGAGAGCATTAGACTTGTATGAAAAATAATTACATGTAATCAGATGGCACCATCAGTATTCCCAAATCCATATGTTGGTTATGACAGTCAAAAAGATAACTGTGTGTAAATTACAATCCTTTCCCTTAAAACATCTTCATGCTATGTCAGTCTAATCCACTTTTGAAATGAACACCTGAAATCATGAGTTTTAGATGTGTGGTAGATAATTGGAGATAATTCATGAACTGCACAGAGTGAAAGGGAAATGTGACCTGTGAAAAGGATTGCAAGACAGATTTTAGATTTTATTATAACCATATATGATACTTTTGGAAAGCTGATGTCATTCATTAGATTGCATGTGATTCTCATCCACTTAGAATTTTGATACATTTTGTGATGCACACTATGACTTAACTGAATAACAGTTTCACTGGTGTTATACATCGGGTGAATGTGTCGGTGTGTGTGTACATTCATCTCTCCAAATTTTTATCTTTCCAATGAACTAGTGAATTTTCTTTGGCTCCCTCTCTAAAATAAACAGAAGAGTTTAAGTGTGGAAAATAAACGTTGACCATATAAAATTTATCAGCAAATGTGTGTGTGAGAGAGAAAAGAAATTGAATGCAGAGGATGGATAATTCATATTCATGGTGGGGGTTCATCTCAATGAACGTTTTTGCCTGTAAACATACAGGCAAAAGTAACTGTGGAAGTGCCATTGTGTGCACTCAAACAAATAAGATAAGGAAAACTGACACATGAGTATAGCAATGAAAAGAAAATTGAATCAAAGCTTCGTTCGGGCAGGGGGAATATACATAATGCAGCCAAGAAGAGTGAGGCTATTTTCAAAGAGGTTTGCATGTGAAGATGAGATCTGCACATGCAGAGTCTATGGTACAGGGAAGGTATTTGAACGAAGTGGAACCTCAGGAAAAGACGGAAGTGCAAGACTTTTCTCTCCCATGAAAATGCCTTATTGCTATTATATAAAGTATACGTAATAGAATTTAATTTTTTTGTAAAAAGCTAATCCCATGACAAGAAGATGGAGCCTGTTGCTATAAGTGTCTCTGGGTTTGGAGCCGGTTCGAATGCCTACTGCTGAGAGAGAAGTCAGCCAGCCTTTATGTCTGCAGCCAGGAAGCAGTACATCTCCCACTGGGAGGCAAGCCACTGGGACAGTGTGTCTGCTTGCTAGGAAAGGAGCTGCAGGATGTAAAAACCTGGCGTCTTCCCCTGTACCTTCAGGCTAGCTATCGAAAGGAGGGAAGGATTCCAGAATTGAGCTGCAGTGAATATGAAAGAGAAGGAAGTGAAAGGCTGAAATATGAGTTCCTCAAAGGCCTCACATACTAGGAGGCCATCTTCCTCTCTCCCTTCCCCTGTTAGCAGGTTACTTCTCTACTGAAAGCCACTGAAATGGGAATGGCTGGCAACCATTGAAGAAGACTGGGGGGAGGCATTAGGGGTGTTGAGGTGGGCAGGGTTAACAATTCATATTTTTCTGTATTTAGTTCTAGCTTGTTCTGATTAGGGGAGCTAAAAATCCAGAAAAATGAAGTTGGAAGTACAGCATGCATGGAGAAGGAACAAGTTGTCCTAGTAAGAACTAATCTGCTTACTTTCCTTTCACTATCTCTACAATGGATTAAATTTGGTTCAAATCAAGACCCACAAGTTAGATCACTTGCACCTCAAATGTTCACACATCCATCATCTTGTATTTGCAATGTGTCCTTACAGCTATGCACCTCAAATGTTCATGTGTCTCTATGTACCCACTTGTGTCTCAAATATTCATGCATCCACCATCTTGAATTGGGGTGATTGACAACATCACAGACTATGCCATTGGGCATCCCTTTGTGTCCCTACAGAGCTGTAGCAAATTTGGTTCAAATTGGTTAGGCGGTTCACAAGTTAGCCCATTTGCACTTCAAAAGTTAATTCACCATTTTGAATTGGGGTGGATGACATCATCACAAGGATGACATCTACTTGTATAACATCACAAGTTAGCCTCAAAAATTTGTGCGTCCGCCATCTTGAATGAAGGTGGATGACATTATCACAAACTATGCCATTGAGGTGTCCCTGTGTGTCACTCACTACAGCTCTACCTAATTTGGTTCAAATCAGTTAGACAGTCCGCAAGTTAGCCCACTTGCACCTCAAACATTCATGTGTCCACCATCTTGGATTGGGGTAGATGACATAATCACAAACTATGCTGTTGAGGAATCCTATGTGTCCTTACAACTGTACCTGATTTGGTTCATATTGGTTCAGGCATTGCAAAATTAATGGGGAAGGGCAACACACACACTGGCACACAAAATGCAGGGTGATCTCATAAGCCTACTGGAAAGTAGGCTAAAAAGGTCCTTTTCCAAAGTTCCATTCAGTTCACTATTCTTGGACTTGTTAACTGCCTTATTTTGCAAGTATTTGTGGTAGTTTTACTTGCTTTTGTCTTCACTTATCTGGTGCTGTATGAATACTAACAGTGGCAATGTATATTTAACCAGTTATTGCACTGATTAGCAGTATGTAACTTCTTGTGGTGCATGAGAGCGTGCATGGCAGATATGATAAAGGAACAGCACCTATATACAACCAACACAATCTCTGGTAATAGATTCCAGACTGGTGGCTGTGTTAGTCTTACAAAAACAACAAAGAGACTTGTGGATCTTTGTATGAAAGACAAATTAATTGTAGGGTAATTTTCATGGACTATGGTCTACCCCCCCGCCCCAAGTCCCGCTATGCTGCCTCATCATGGCGGGTGATGGGATGTTCCTGGGAGGGATGAGTGAAGTACACTGGGAGGTATACTCCCTGTAGGGTCATGCAAAGCGCATAGGTGATCCCAGCTGCCCAGCTAAAGCAAGCAGGCACCTATATTGGGCAGCAGCGATATAGGAAGGTGCTGGAGGCGGACACTCACTTCAGTGACAATGACAAAGGCATCATTTCATACTGCTCAGGAGAAGGCAATGGTAAACCACTCCTGTATTTTACCAAGAAAATCACATGGATAGACAAAATGGAATGATTGTCGATGTAGCGCTGGATGATGGGCCCCTTAGGACAGATGGTACTCAACACGCTACTGAGGAAGAACCAAGGATCTCTCAGAGTACCGATGGTGTATATGATGCAGTTAGACTAAAGCCTTTTGGAAGTCTAGCAGCTGATGTTACTGTGTGGGAGAAGAAAATCCGAAGCTGCAAAGACAGAAATACAAAGGGAACGTGGAACTTAAGAAGCATGGATATGGGAAAGCTTGACTCAGTGAATGATGAAATGAAACGACCACAAATTGACATCTTGGGCATCAGTGAATTAAAATGGACTGGAATGGGACCTGTTCAGTCAGAAAACCATACCATTTACTACTCAGGACACGTAAACCAAAGGAGGAACGGTGTTGCTCTCATAGTCAGGAAGGATATAGCAATGACAGTACTTGGGTGCAATGTGGTCAGTGACCGACTAATAGCAATTAGATTTTGTGGACAGCTCTTTAACATGACATTTCTTCAAGTCTATGACCCAACAACTGATGCAGAAGAAGAGGAAGTTGATTAGTTTTATCCTCAAGTCCAGTCTGAAATTGACAGAACATGCAAGCAAGATGTGACGCTGGTGGTTGGAGACTGGAATGCCAAAGTTGGAAAAGGTAAGGAGGAAAACACAGTCGACCTGTATGGCCTAGGAAACAGAAACAAAGCAGGAGAACGACTTACTAGTTTCTGCCAAGCCAATAATCTCTTCATTGCTAACACATTCTTCAAACAACCGAAGTGGTACCTATACACATGGGCATCACCAGATGGAGTACATAGAAATCAAATTGATTACATTATTGGTGCAAAGAGGTCTAAGCACTCAGTTATAACAGCAAAGACATGGCTGGGGGCCGATTGTGGAACAGATCAGAAACTGCTCATGTGCAAATTCCAAGTCAAGCTAAAGTGGAAAAACTGAGCTAACCAGCTCCCATGATATGGTCTTGAGAAGGTACCCACCATTTTCAAGGAGAACATCAGGAACCACTTTGACGTTCTGAACCTCATTGATATGGAACCAGAGGAACTGTGGAATGAAATCAAAGAAGTTGTTAAGGATGAATTTGAAAAGAGACTGCCAAAGAGCAAGAAAAAGTAGTAAGCAAAATGGATGCCAGAACAGACAGTGGAAATTGCCCAGAAGAGGAGAGAAGCCAAAGTCAAGAAAGATAAAGACCTCAGGAAGAAACTTAATAGGGAATGTCAGAAAGCTATTAGAAGAGAGAAGGAACAGTACTACAATGACATTTGTAAAGCCCTTGAGGATGGAAACAGCTCCCCTTTTACCCCTTCATTGCTATCTAACTGTGGTCCTGGTGGTCCAACCAAGCTGTCTGTTCCTGCTTAATACCTTATTTTTGTCACCCCACCCTTTTCATTTACCATTTTCATTGGCTTTGTGACATTGTATATAAATATAAAGTGGTATATAAATATTAGTTAAAACAACAACAATAGTTGTCATAAAACCAAATGAGAATAAAACCAAATCAGAATGAAGCCAGAGCTTCCTACTCTTACTCTGGCATCTTGTTTGGACAGAAAAAAGGGGGGTGGGGGGGAATTGGTGCTTAGCATCAGCAAGTTGCTGATGGTCACTCACTATTGTCAATGAATGGGTTGATACTTTGATCTTATTCTCAGATGTCACTCAAAAATTTCCCAAAGTTGGGGGCTGTTCATAGCTTGTAAATAGGGTGGCAAACTGGGATGTGTATTTCACATAACACATGTTGAAGCTCTTCGTGCGAGCAGTATGGAGAGCCTAACCAGGCTTCATGGGGAGAGTGGGCTTAGCCTTTGGGCTTAGCCTTAGATGAGCAGGGAGCTCACCCTGGGTGGCCATATCAGCCACTCACACGACTACCGGCTCCATCATGGAGCCAATAGGGGTGGCGGGGATCGGGGTCCCTCCGGCTCCCAGAAGTCCCAGAATGCCCCGTGCAAGTGCATGGGTCATTCTGGGGAGACCCCTGAGGTCGGTGGGCTTGTTGGAGCCTCCCGGTCAGGGGTCTCCTTGTGAGTCGCTGCAGTACAGAGACTCATGATTGGCCAAACAGGGTTAGCGGAGTGCTTGCTCCATTAACTTCATTTAAGGGGAGGGGTACTTTGGGAGGTTTGCTGCCAGGAGCCATGTGGCTCCCTTTGCAGCACACAACCTCCCCAAAGCGGGCTGGGCTCCCTTAGGCTGCTTTGGGACGTCATAAGAATAGCCTCGTTGAAAAATATCCCTGGTTGCATCTCTGTTACCGCCAGTCATATTTAGCCATGTATATAGGACTTCTTGTATTCTTTGAAGAGAGCCCATCTTCCTCAAGACACCAGCTGAACAAGAACAAGCAGGAAACTGCAGCATTACAGGGCTTGTCAATGGCCATCTTCCCAGGTGTCCATTATGGCACCCACTGAAATATATAGCAACATTATTTTTGTTTTGTCAAATTGCCATAAAAGGCTTGTTTCAAGTTCATACACCCATGTTCCCAATAGAATTCTGAGCAAGGTGACAACACAAGTGTTCCCCATTTTATGTGAGGAACTTTTGATCTAATATACTTACCCTTCAACCTTCAGCTTTGGAAGGATCCATCCAGTTTTCTGTGCTCAGCATGTTGGCATGCATGCTAACCAATACTTTGCCATGTGCTCCTCTGTGTTTTTGCTCTTCTCTTACAAATGATTTCATTCAACAGCATTTATCATGTGAGGTCAGAAACACTCCCACTTTCCACTTAACTGTTTTCTGCCACACTAAATTAATGGTAGGGCTTGAAGCATCCTATCTGAGGAGATAAAAATTGCCCGGAAGTGTTTGTTTACACTGTGTTGGACCATGTGGCGCAGAGCTCTTTTCAATGGGAAGCTTGCTGTAGTGCTCTGCTGTATTGATTTAATTCTTTTGTAGTCCCCAAGCTTCCCCCTCTGTGTCTGTACAATTGCCAGAGTCAGATTAGCCACATTTAAAAAAAAAAAAAAAAAAGATCACATCAGCCTCATTAAGAAGCAGTATCTAGGAACATCCGGTTGGGGGCTTTTTGGTAGAATGATTGAGTTAAAGGCAGTGTTTAGTCAATTGAGGAGGGAATTAGAGACCTCTCTGCCTTTCATTGTCTCCATCCCTTTGTACCAAAAGGCAGCTCAGTTGGCATTTATGCTTCCACAAAAGTCTCTTATTGCTTCAAGTAACTCAGTCTGCAACCTTATCTCAAATTAGACAGCAGGTCCCCCTAGTATTCCATATCTTTTTCTGTAAGCATTGGCTTTTGACATGCTGCTTTTCTCTAGAATTCTGCGAGACAAAAGTGTGTGAAGGTTCTCTTTCTGTGGTGGACATTCCCAGATGTTCAGAAAGTTGGATCATTTTGGTCCAACTAAATAACTACCTTTTCCAATTTATTGTTCAGTCATAAATATCTCTCACTCCTGATCCCCAAAGGAGGATAACTCTTGAAACTGTCCTAGAGGTATATTAGCATCCTCCTGTAGTATGTCAAAGTTTTGAAAAGGCTTAAATCCATTAATTAACACTCAGTTTGGTGTTGCTTTGTGTCATAAACTTCCATACCATAGCTGTTCTCATTTTCTTAAACCAGTCTATTACATTTGAGTACTTTCAATCAATGGTACACATAGACCTCCTAATGGACCTTGAGGACTAAAAATTGTCACTAAGCCCCAGTTCTGTTTTTCAGCTTTCGCAATATCTATATTATTAATTCTCCAAGACAGGGCCATGCGTGGGGACATGGTAGAAAGGAGGCGATTGGCTGACAGAGTTTGCAAGCAGAAGCACCTGATTGGGCGGTGGGGATTCCATATGCAGATAGGGAGAAGGAGCCTGTGAGAGCAGAAGCACCATGGTGATTGGGCAGTGGGGATTCCATACACAGATAGGGAGGAGGAGCCTGTGGCACTGTGGTGATTGGGCAGTGGGGATTCCCTATGCAGATAAGGAGGAGGAGCCTGTGATGGTTAAGGACTAAGGTCAGTTGGAATGCAACTGTTACTGGTTGGAAGATGTTCTTGATTGTAGAGCAGAGGAATCTATATATATAAAAGGATAGCAGGCAGGGGTTTGCAAAAAGATGGGTTGTGAGGGAGGAAAGAGCCCCTTCAGGAGAAGGAGGATGCCGTTGTGTGAATTAAATGAGGAAACAAGATGAACAAAATCTGTTAACTCAGGGAGGGAGGGAGGGAGAGAAAAAACATGAAGGGAGGGGGGAGAAAGAGTGAGGAAGAGCAAGTGGAAGAGAGATAAAGAGAGGAAAAATAGTAATGCGCAGATGCTCTAGAGAGTGCAAGAGTTCCACACTGAAGTGGAGAGAAATAATGGCGGCAGTCAGGATGCAGAGGTGGAGGGCCAGCAGGCAAAGCCCCTCCAGCCAGAAGAGGTGGGTGGGTGGCGGGCGAAGCCCCGCTGGCCAGGAAAAAGAGGTGGTGGCGGGGAGAAATAATGGCAGCGGTGAAGAGGGCGGCATATGGCAGTCAAAGCCCTACCAGCCAGGAGGAGGAGGTAGGAGGCGGCGGCAGGATGGCCTGGCCCTGGCCCACTCACTGGGGAGAGCTGCAGGGGGAGAGAGCAGCAGGGGGAGGGAGGGAGCAATTGAGCTTTGGGGGAGAGGGAGAGGGAGCGAGTTGTGGGGGGAGAGCGAGCGAGCGAGCTGCAGGGGGAAAACAAGCGAGAGATGCAGGGGGAGAGCGAGCGAGCGAGCTGCGGGGGGAGAGTGAGCGAGAGCGCTGCAGGGGGAGAGCGTGCAAGAGAGCTGCGGGGGAGAACGGGTGAGAGTGCTGTGGGGAAAGAGCGAGCGAGAGCAAAGCAGGGGGAGAGCAAGCGAGAGCACTGCGGGTTGTGAATGAGAGCGCTGCGGGGGGTGAGCAAGCGAGCTGTGGGGGGGAGAGCGAGAGAGAGAGAGCTGCGAGGGAAAGCGAGTGAGCGAGAGTGCTGCGGGGGGAAGCGAGCAAGTGCTCTGCGGGGGTAGCGAGCGAGCGAGAGTGCTGCAGGTGAGAGTGAATGAGAGCGCTGTGGGGAGAGCGAGCGAGAGCACTGCGGGGAGAGCGAGCGAGAGCACTGCGGGCGGAGAGCAAGCAAGAGCGCTGTGGGGGGGAGAGTGAGCAAGAGCGCTGTGGGGGGGAGAGTGAGCAAGAGTGCTGTGGGTGGAGAGAGCAAGCGAGCTGCGGGGGTGGAGAGAGTGAGCAAGCTGCGGGGGGAGAGAGCAAGCGACAACGCTGCGACGGGAAGAGCTAGCGAGAGAGCTGCGGGGGGATGCCACAGGCTCAGTGCACAACTGCACAGATGCTCTGTGCGAGGTCAGCTAGTACTGCTATAAAATTTGCAAGTCCTTTTGGTCACCTTGAAGGCTAAGATTTATTTTAAAGAAACAATACAAATGGAAACTTAATTGAGAATGAGGAAGAGCCCAATTTTTTTAAAAAATAAAATAAATAAGAATAGCTTCCCTTTGTATATCCTGGGGGGTCTGAAAAGAGTAGGGAATAAGACTCCTTCCTCACCCTTTATACTTCACCCCTACAGGAATCTCCAAAAGGAGAATGCTTGTCATCAGGGAAGGGGAGAACAGGAAACAACAGAGCACCGTTCCCTGTAAGGTGTGCACACACTCACACGTTTTTTAAATGTTGACTCAGTTAATTTTAGATCCCGCTCAGGTTTAATCAGGAAGGCCCCACTCTGCCACACTGTGTTGATCTTGCTGCCCAGAACAAAACTCATTCCACACACAGAAAAAAAAATAGAACACTGCAACAGAACCATATTTTTCTCTTGGAATGTTTCACCTGTTAATGTTTGCTGCTGTCTCAGAAATGTTTTCAAAGGTTTGTGACGGAAGCTCTCATTTTAAGTCCTAATAGAAGCCAGATTATTAAAAAGAACACATTCCTTTTGCAACAAAACAATTATCAATAATAGTATTAATACTCTTACTGAACAGAGCTAGTATTTATATATTATTTATTTATTTTATTTATTTATTGGATTTATATACTGCCCTTCCCAAATGGCCCAATATATATATACTTAATATGTGTATTAATATCTGGGATTCATTACATTAATTAGTGTTAGGCTAGCCTGTTACTTTGGGAACAGGTCTCCAAGGACTTAACACAAATGTAAACATTACAGTCTTCTGCCCTTGTATTCTCATGTCAGCCTCCATTTAGCTGTTTTCATGCTCTCAGAAATAACTAGTAATGTGTCTTCAACAAGTAGCTTGGGGATCTCCTTTGCCTGCCCCATCCCACTAGCTCCTTTATGGATAGTACCATGCTTGTTTTTATGTGGAGGCAATTTTTACATTCTGTGTGCTCCTCAGCAGGAGGTGAAAAAACAAGTATAGAACTCCTGGGGTAGCAGCAAACATTAATAGCCAGGCAGGCTTCTTTTGAAGGTTCCTGAAGTGGTGCTTGTGGTGCTGGAGAAAGCTATAGCAATCATAGGTGGGCGGCGGGGAGAGAGCTGTTTGCCACTGTCTTTCAACCCCAGACTACCCAAAGGGAAACTACTCATTCCCAGAAATTATTCCTTCCTATTTTGATCCTGGTTTGATATCTTGGTTTGTTGGTCTAGCTTGAACCACAAATTCATGGTACAAATAATATGTGAAACTCTGGTTTAAGAATTCAGATTTCCTTCTCTTCATCAAGGGGAGGAGGAAAAGTGAGAGATGGGGACAAAGCATGCTGGTCCAGTGCTCCTTCTCAGCTTGTTTACAGCCCAACAAATTACAGTTTGCTGGATTTCCTGCCTGGCATTATATATATATATAGGTGTGCATGGACCGTTTGCCATGGTTCAGTCTGAATTTGGACTGAACCGCGGGTCTGCAAGCCAGTTCGGTTGAACCAAATGGCTAGGCCGGTTGGTCCAATGAATCAGCTCAAACCACTTTGAAATGGTTAGCGATCGAACTGGCTCAGTTCGCAGCGGACTGGTTCATGATCAAACTGGTTCTGACCATCCCTAATTATATATTCATTTCATTCAAGGAGTTCAGATTAATGTAATATATGCAATCCAAGGCATGTCTACTGAGAAGGAAGTTGCATTGGGTTCAATAGGACTTTCTCCCCAGTAAGTTTGCTTTGAATTTCCGTCTAAGTTTACGAAGAACAGCATGCACATTGCAAAACTTTCACTCTATGAGCCCTTTCTCATGATTATGTGAGAGGAATACCATGCAGGCAGTGGGGAAGGCTGCTAAAACTTACCTTTCCCGCAGATGATTCCTCCATCCTTGCTGGGTGTGTTGATCATGTGCTCAGACAGTCACTGGCTGCCCCAGGCAGCGCAGAGGTTTGGGGGCCAGGACGCATCATCCTGGCCTCCAGAAATCCCATAATGCACCTGTGCATTGTGGGGATCCCCCTGGCACTGCCACATGAGCACTTTGCCCAAGATAAGGGAGTCCTCCTGCCCTTAACCCTGGCTAAGCCTTGGGCCACTCTTGATTTTGCATGTGAACAGCCTCAATGTTACTGTATCAATTTGTCTGCAGATGAGTGTTTCCTTGGATTAATATTGATCTCATGACTGTATACAAGTATACAATATTATATTTGGCATTTAACTTCACAGCAAAATAAACAATGTATCAGGAGTTTAAGAATTCCAGTGCTTTGCCTGGTGTAGTTTATAAAACAGGGAGAAAATGTAAGAAAGAGAGAACTGTTTCCTCCATGTGTTTCTGGGATTTCTATGCAATGTCATCTGATGAATGAGAAAAAAATGTAAATATGATTCACGGGGAGGAGAATGATTACCTTGTATGCAATATAGGAGGAGAGAGCGCATAGAGGAATTATCTGTGGTTTACAACAAAATAATAATTTGGATGTAGCATAAAGCAAGCTGACAAACTAAATAAAACTCTGGATTGTGTTTATCTTTGATAGTTAAAAGAGTATTGGAAGTTGGAAAATGATGAGATGCATTTCAGAGAAAATAGGAGAAAGCAGTGCAATATATTTCCCAAAGAAGAGACAAAAAGGTTATTGTTTTCAGAGTGCATACTAGTCTGAATGGTAAATTGTTTAGGACATTGACACCTTTTAGACATATGGTGTAATTTAAATGTTTGCATCTTAGAACTGAAAACACATTGCCAGCATCCAGATTAAGTTAGTAATGATTACGTCCCATTGATATTTGTGGGCCTTAAGTTAGTCATGGATAATTTGTCTCATTGATTTTAATGATGTTTAGTCATGACTAACTAGCCTGGCTCCTGTTATGTCTATTACATGTATCTATGATCACATTCGTACCCTATCCTTCTTCTAAAGAGGTCAGAGTTCTGCTGTTTTATCCTAACATCTACCTTGTGAGGCAGGTCAGGTTGAAATAAAAAGATGCATAATGCCACCCAGTTTTGTGAGTGAGAATGTTTTTGCTATCAGGCCAGCCCACTCTCTAGGAAACTACCATATACTGAGTCAGACCATTGGTCTATCTAGCTCAGTATTGTCTTCACAGACTGGCAGTGGCTTCTCCAAGGTTGCAGGCAGGAATCTCTCTCAGCCCAATAAGGTGCACACAGTAAGGTGCACTTAAACCAATGGAACCTTGTGAGGTTGTCCATTATAGCTAGTACCCAGTGTTGGCCATGATGTCAGTCGCTTGTGCTGGGTGCTGCTAGCCACTGAGCAACTGCATGCCTCACTATGCTGATCTAATAACAATCCCTAAGAACCCTTCCATTAGTGTACCCTGTCTCCTGGCCATCTCCACACAGCAACTCTCAGTGTGATTCCTGTGAACTGTTGCACCAATTCAGCCATGGATAGAACTCTCTTCACAGCTCTGCCTCCAGCTCACAGTACCTGACATGATTTAGTGACAGTGCAATAGATGAGGCATTTCAGTGGGGTAGCAGAAGTTACTGCCTGGGTTGCGGTAGGTAATGCTGATGTAGAAGCAGTGTTCCCTCTAATTCTTTTCATCTGTGTGCAGAATGAGTTTTGTTCTGGGTGGCAGTATCAAGTCAGTGTGTGCGCATGTGCATTCAGAGTTCGGCCTTCCTGATTCAACCTGAGCGGGATCTAAAATTAACTGAGCGGACATGCAAAAATTTGTGAGTGTGTGCACATGTGCACACCTTAGAGGGAACACTGTGTAAGAAGTGTAGGCTGCCTGCATGATCCAAGATCTTTTTACACTGGGCTGTAGAAAGGAAAGTGCTATATATATATTCTATCTCATCTTCTTGGTCACAAGGAGCTGAGAGTCATAAGGTGGAGTTTACTGTAACTCAGGGAGCACTCAGATGTTCTGCAAAACCAAAATTCTATGGAGCATATGAGTTCATAGGAAATATGTGCTTAATTATCAACTGTATAAACCCTCAGTAAACTCTGTATAGAAATTAAGGAAGGAGTTTATGTACTAATTTAGTGAAGTTTTTCTGTGTTGTAGCACATAAATGTGCAATCCCACTGTCATATATTATTTTTTTTAAGTGCAGGTAAAAACACATGTATCAAGGGAAAGAGTTTTTGTTTTAACCTTACCAGTTTATATGATAAAAGAAAATTACTCCAAGTAGTCCCATTCAAATTAAAAGGACAAACAGGTAATGTCTGACTTGTCCTTTTGATTTCAATGGAACTATGGAGTAATTACCCTCATGTCAGCCAGTAAGGTCGTTCACAGCTGTGGCTGGGGAGGGCTGGCAGGAAGGCAGGAGCTTAACTGCCTCCTACCACTACCACCACCACGATCCTTGTCACTCCTGGGCCTGTCACACCATGTTCCCACAAAACCAGTGCACAAGCACTCCTGGAGCAGTAAGGAGGACAGGGGAAACCCAGATTCATCCTCTGGGCTCCTACAATGCACCGCTCAAGGAATGCAGTGAAGTGGGGGATTCCTCACTGCCGGGCTGCTCCTTCCACCCCAATCCGTGGAAGTTTGGACTTCTGGCAGCCTGAGCTTCCACACAACCGGGTGGTGAGGTAGGAGGGTGCGCACATGCCCTTTAACCTCAGTTTTAGCCCAGGTACAAAACCCAGGCTACCTGGCGGAGGAGTGCCAGGACCAGGCCCGATCCCAGCGGTTCTCATGACAAGCCCTACCCGGACTAGAACTATCCTAACTGGGTAGGGCTGGTCATGAGTATGAACTTTGTGAAGGTACTGTAGAAGATCTCTCTGTTGTCTGCATACATGTCCTTAGCTACTGTGGTCCTTCTTTTCCACCTGTCTTTGGGGGAAAATATTTTTAGGAGTTTTAGTAGCTGAAGCTAGGGGAAAGCTATATTATTTAGAGCAGGTCTGAACTAAAAATGACATTTATTAGGGTTTTTCTTCTTGGTAGTTCAATACTCAAGTATAAATTAGTTTGGCACACCTTAAACCTGCTTCTCATTAATGTATTGAACCAGCAACATTGTGCAGTATAGCTGTTCTTGCAAATGGAAGACACTGAGGTTTTTCACAGGACCTCACTGGGGAGGGCAAGAGGGCTGTGGCTTGCCTTCCCCAGCAGACAAGTGGCTGCCGTCCTCCCCTCTGCCATGCCACATGCCCACAACATTGCAAGGAGCCCCAGGGCATGTGCTCAGTGTGGCCACTCTTCCCCCCCACCCCTGGCTCACTGCCGGAAATAGTGGCAGGCCAGGGGAAAGCCATTAAACCCAGTGGTGATCGCCCAGATGGTCACTCGCCGAACTTAAGCGGACCACAAGTTCGCTTAACCTTGGCTAAACACCAAGTTAGAAAGTGGGGCTTGGTGCAGGGACCGTGCCAGGAGTGACCTCGCTCCTGGCGCTTCACACATGCAGCCTAACCCAGGCTGGGCTGCCCTAGCTTGGGTTAGGCTGTGTATACCCTTAATGTAACCTTTACTGTTCTGATGGTTTTTGGAGCAAATTGAAGTATAAATCTTGTTGATCCTCTGACTATTCTAGTTACCATTTGATGTTGTGGGGAATGGAATTCAGTGCATTTGTCTCATTCTCCAGATCATGGATACATTCTCCAAATCATGGATGATTTTTTTTTGCTTCAGCATAGTAGTTGAATTGTCAGACAATGACTGATGAACTCCTCTGCTAGACTATATTAGCATCTACATGAGCAATAAATTCATTGCTTAACAATACCAATGCACAGACAACTTTCTTCAAACATGTGAACTTCAAAAGTTTTTAAGCATGACTTAAACACTTTGTTATTAAAGCAGATTGTCTTGAATGGATCCTTAAGCCTTTAATAGCTAACTATATATTTAATTCTCTAGGATGTACCCATGGATAATCCCATGCGTGGCAGCTCTCGTGAGAGTACGCAGGGGATAGCGACAGGCATGGGAGGGAGGGAGGGGGAAAATGGTGGTGGTGGAGGCGGAAGCTGGGCCAGCAGGAAAAAAGGCAGCAGCGGGAGGGTGGGCAGAGAAAATGGGGGACCAGGAAGAAAACAGCAGCCAGTGGGCCGGCTGGCAGGGAAGTGGCAGCGGCAAAAGATGGCCTGCACTGGGGCCACTGAAGAACGGCTGAGCAGGCAGTGGAGAGGGCGGCACAGCCTTCCTCTCACGGGCCTGCCTGCTGGCCAAATGGCCAGCAAGTGGGGAATGGGGAGGCAGAAAGCGGGGGATGGAGGGTAGAAATTGGGGGAACTAGAGGCGCAGATGCTCTGTGCCTGGTTCAGCTAGCTAGAGCAGGGGTGGGGAACCTTGGCCCTCCAGCTGTTGTTGAACTACAACTCCCATCATCCCCAGCCATGTGGCTGGGGATGATGGGAGTTGTAGTTCAACAACAGCTGGAGGGCCAAGGTTCCCCACCCCTGAGCTAGAGTGTGTGTATGTGTGTGTGTATGTACACACACACACACACACACACACAATATCTATCTATCTATCTCTCTCTCTATCTATCTATCTATCTATCTATCTATCTATCTACACACACACACACACACACACACACACAGGATGTACATGGCAAATCCTGCCCACACAGTGCTTTACCAAGCAGAAGTACCATGTTGATTGGTCAATGGAGATTCCATATGCAGATAGGGAGGAGGAACCTGTGGTGATCAATCGGAATGTGTATATACTTGTCAGAAGATGTGCTTGATTGTAGAAGACAAAAGAATCTATCTATATAAAAGGACAGTGAGCAGGGAACTGCAAAGAGAGGGGCTGTGTGGGAGGAAAGAGCTCCTTCAGGAGAAGGAGGCTGCCACTGTGCAAATTAGATGAGAAAACAAGATGAGCAAGATCTGTTAACTCAGGAAGGAAGAGAGAGAGAGTGTGAGAAGGGAGAGGAAGAAAGACAGTGGGGAAGAGGAAGTGGAGGAGAGAGAAAGAGGCAAATTTCATGATCAGTGAGACTCGCTGGAAGGGGGTTTGCGGGGAGAGCGGGCTTAGACCACTCTGCCCACAGACGATCAAGCCGGCAGCCCTGGGCGGCCGGATCAGCCACCCGCACAACTGCCAGCTCCATCACAGAGCTGGCAGGGGCTGTGGGGATTGAGGGCTGTGCGGCCCCTGGAAGTTCCAAGATGCCCTGCACAAGAGTATGTGGCATTCTGGAGAGACTCCCAAGCCTGGGAGGCTGCTTGCAGCCTCCCAGTCGGGGGTCTACTTGTGTGTTGCTACTTGCTGCGACAACACACAAGCAAAAAGAGGAGGTTAACAGAGTGCTTGCTCTGTTAACCTCGTCTTAGGGGAGGGGTATTTAGGAAGGTTATCTGCTGGGAGCTGCATGGCTCTCACTGCAGCTCTGACCGAGAGGAGTGAGGGGGATGGAGCAACAGGGTGGAGAAACTACCAAGAGGGGTGAGGGGGATGGAAGCAATGGGATAGAGGAGGAGGAGCAGGGCGGCTCAGGTGAGGATGGAGAGACCTCTGAGGTGAGGGGGCTGTGGCCAGGGGTGAGGGGAGCTATCAAGTTGGGATAAAAGGTGAGGGGAGCATTCAACCCTTGAGATAAAAGGCATACACACACACACACACACACACACACACACACACACACACATATATATATATAAAAATATAATGAAAGAATGAATGTGTTGCATGCACTGGTATTGATCTTCACTTTTGGGACTCTTGTATCTGGATTTCATCTGTGTGCTGATCTTTGATCGTAATAAACTGAATTGAATTGAATGAGTGCTATGTATGTGTTATGTCTACATGGGGCTGCCTTTGCATGTAGTTCAGAAACTTCAGTCCATTCAGAATGTGGCAGCCAGATTGGGGCAACCCAGAGAGACCATATTATGCCTGAAACAGTTTGAAACAGTTACACTGGCTGCCAATATGTTTCCGGGCAAAATATAAAGTGCTGGTCATTACTTTTAAAGCCCTGAACGGCTTAGGTCTGAGTTATCTTAGAGAGCGCCTTCTTCTGCATGATTCCTACCACACATTAAGGTCATCTGAGGAGGTCTGTCTCCAGTTACCACCAGTTCATCTGGTGGTGACTCAGAGGCGGGCCTTCTCTATAAGCTGCTCCTGGGCTGTGGAATACACTCCCGGCAGAATTCCGCAATTTGAATTCTTTACTGGCCTTCAGGAGAGCCCTTAAAACCTATCTGTTTGGCCTGGCCTTCCAGGGTTTTTAAATAATTGTAATTGGTTTTAATGTTGTAACCTGGTTTTCAGGTTTTTTAAATTGTTGTGATTGTTTAATTGCTTTTTATGATGTTTTAATTGTTAATTGTTACTTTATACTGTTTTATAATTTTTGTTTTAATCGTTAACTGATTTTAATGGTTTTGTTTTAATTGTAAACCATCCTGAGCTATTTTGGAAGGGCGGTATAAAAATTGAATTACTACTACTACTACTACTACTACTATCCAAATAGTATGTGCATTTTCAATTCTGCCTAATTTAAACAAAAGCAACCCATATTTACAGGTGAAACTCGGAAAATTAGAATATCGTGCAAAAGTCCATTAATTTCAGTAATGCAAATTAAAAGGTGAAACTGATATATGAGACAGACGCATTACATGCAAAGCGAGATAAGTCAAGCCTTAATTTGTTATAATTGTGATGATCATGGCGTACAGCTCATGAAAACCCCAAATCCACAATCCCAGAAAATTAGAATATTACATGGAACCAAGAAGACAAGGATTGTAGAATAGAACAATATCGGACCTCTGAAAAGTATACAGTGTACTGTGCTTGATTGGCCAGCAAACCCGCCTGACCTGACCCCATAGAGAATCTATGGGGCATTGCCGAGAGAAGGATGAGAGACATGAGACCAAACAATGCAGAAGAGCTGAAGGCCGCTAATGAAGCATCCTGGTCTTCCATAATACCTCATCAGTGCCACAGGCTGATAGCATCCATGCCACGCCGCATTGAGGCAGTAATTGCTGCAAAAGGGGCCCAAACCAAGTACTGAATACATATGCATGCTTATACTTTTCAGAGGTCCGATATTGTTCTATTCTACAATCCTTGTCTTCTTGGTTCCATGTAATATTCTAATTTTCTGAGATTGTGGATTTGGGGTTTTCATGAGCTGTACGCCATGATCATCACAATTATAACAAATTAAGGCTTGACTTATCTCGCTTTGCATGTAATGCGTCTGTCTCATATATCAGTTTCACCTTTTAATTTGCATTACTGAAATTAATGGACTTTTGCACGATATTCTAATTTTCCGAGTTTCACCTGTATTCTCTAGTCTGGATGAATATGCAGCATATTCTAGTGCAACTCACATTGTTGTCTCTTTTACAAGTGGTGATAAGAATGGTTTTACAAGTGGACGTGTTCCGTTCTATTCTCTGTGCAAGGCAAACACATTTATCTGATATGTCATTGATTGATACTATCTCATGTTTGCAAGAAACAACCAACAATCTAGGAACATTTCCTTCCGCTAGTCTTCTGCACATACCCATATTAGTATTACATCACATATGCTATTCTTCTACCATATGGGCAACATATAGGCAGGAAGTGGGCCATCATTTAACTGGCCTTGTTGGTAACATGGTTACATTCCTTTCCTGGTGATCAAGCGTCCTTTCTCAAGTACAGGGATTCGATCAATAAGTACGGAAATGAAAGATCAAACATATGATCTGGTGCTTTTGTGGGTCATTATTAATATTGTAATTGATTCCACTGCTCTGAAATTGCCCTTGCCCAGTATATATCACTATGTTTCTGAAACAAATCCACTGGTCTTATCTGCTTTTTCTCAATTACATGTCCAAAATGGTTAAAGACTAAGGGGACATACAGTTCCCTACAGTTAGAGTTATACATGGAGGGATGTCATAAAGATCAACGGAATCCTGTTTCCCTCTTTACCTCCTTGGCATGTGCATGTTATATGTTGAGATATATATGATCAGACACCAGTGCATCTCCCTTAACTCCATCCTGCCTTCTTCTAATTAAATTCTGAGCAGCCAGCAGGTGGCAGGGCTGGATGAAGGTAAAGGAAGTGTGCAGAGGCCTTCCCATAGTCATCATGGCCTGTTGCGCTGCTAGTGCAATCCGTCCATTTGTAGAAGCTACACCCCATGGAGCAATGGGTCATGCCAAAACCTTTGTGGCATGAGGCTGGGGCGCTGGAGTTTTTGTAGGCTACAGGTGCTTCTGCCAGATGCATGAAACAGCTTGGGAAATTCATAGTCGGTGAGAAGAAATAGTTTTACATACTAAAGCGAAAAGAAAATTAAAATGCAAAATATATTGATTCAATCAATTTAATTCAAATGACCACAGTTTCAAATTCTGATTTTTTTCAGCAGGGAAGTTATGCAACCCTGCATTGAGAGAGAATGCAGAAGCAAGAAACAGACTGAAAGATCAACACCTACAGCCTCAACATCAAGGAAAATACCAAAAATGCCTGAATCCTTTTCAGATCTTCTTGTGCACATGGATTCTCCTTATATGGCAAATGTCACACATCTGCAAATTCTCTTCAGCCCTCAGAATTCAAACAATTTATATCACGTTTTGGATGAAAGTAGAAGCTGAAACTTCTGACTAAGGGGGGCTATTCTGACGATCAGCAAAAATTGGGCTAGCCTCCGCTAGCCCGATTTTTGCTGATCATCAGAACCACCGAGCTCGCAGCCGAGCCTTGTGGTTCTGGAGCGGATAACCCGCTCTGGAACCCCTGGTAAAAAGCAGGTTTGTGGAGCTCCGCAAACCTGTTTTTTACAATCGTGAATAGCCGCGGCGTGCCTTCACGCCGCGTCTACTCATGAGTAGACCCCCAGCCAGGAGGCGAAAAGCCGCCACCTGGCTCAGGGGTCTCCCCAGTATGCCCTGCGCACTTGCGCAGGGCATACTGGGGCTTGTGGGGGCTGCGCGGCCCCCGAGCTCCCCAGCCCCTGCTGGTGCCGTCTCGGAGCCAGCAATCATGTGGGGGGCCAATCTGGCTGCCCAGGGCTCTCTCCCTGCTCACCCAAAGAAACCGGTTCTCATGGATCGTGAGACCCGGCTCAGGAAGTCTGAGCAATTGTCACTCAGCCACTGCATCTAACGTGCAATGTGGAGCAAAAGTGCACATCTCTTTCCCACCTAGTGTGCCAGCCCCACATAGTGACATGGGTGTGGGCATCTGAATGATGCCTAAATCATGTGCTTACAACACCACATTAGGTGCAGTTTGGATTTTTAATTCCTCATGTGACTATGAAGAGGCATAGACCACACTCCAGGACAGAGGCATGCGTGCAATCAGTCCTTGTCATGTGTTGGTGCAAAACAATTTCTCATCATGCTTCATATCCAGTTTGTGTCTCAGGATCAAATGATGTGTTATATTAATAACGTATTTGGTCCTAACATGCTCAGTTTTTCAATAGCGGTTGTAAGGGGAACCGGATGCAGATTGGAACAGTGGCATGAGGAGATGGTGCTTTAACCTTTTGCTCTCACCATAGTCATGATCTGGAGCATGCTCCCCTTGGCTACTATTTGCCCGAAGAGAAAGTTCCCATTTTTGCCAAGATGAAATTTCCTTTTGGGGCAAATTGCAACAGTGGGGTACTCAATTTGGACAGGGACCATGGAGACGCAAATGGTTAATGCTTGCTACCGTAGTCCCAATCCACAATGGCTGCTACGGAGCAAAAAAACAAAAACAAAACACCACTAAGCACTTCATTAATGCCCAGGCAGTTTGGCCCTTGGACTTGATATGGAAATACATTTGAGTGGTCAACCCTCTGGAACTGCAATTATGACATTATATAGAGATATGTAATTCCCAGTCCAAGACTGAACTCACTGAGAAACTAATTCTGCCAGCTAGCACTACAAGTTATCTGTGCACCATGCGGACTGCTTGGTGCTTGCAACATCACAACTTCATTTCCCACTTCCCCAGGATGGATGGTGGGTGGGAAGGGACAAATGTTTAAATGAATAAAAGTACATACTACACTATAAAAACAAATGGTTGAGACAGATCCCTTAAGACTGGTTGTGGGGAGTTGCAATACAGATTACTGAGATCAGCATCTGAATCACTGATAGAGTACATCTGGCAATGCATTATGAAGGTAAGAGGAACTGAACTTGCTCTGTAGGAGGGAAACACCCCAGTGAGTTCTGCTTAATGGTCCAAAAGCCACAATTCTAGCAATTCCTTTACTATGTCCAACCAAGATTACACAAATCTTTTGTTGGAAATTTTCTGTGGTGAGAGAATCCCTTTCTCATTATAGCAGGGTGTACAGAGGCACAACACAGCAGAATTTAGTTAGGCATGCATGTGTGCTGAGAGTAAAGTAACTTGGAGCAATATATAAGGCATTAAGGAACTCCATTCTAGATAGGAAAGTGAGGAGTTAGGATCTCTAATCTATCTATCTAGCTGGATGCGGATGGATTCTGCATCTTCTCTGTACACATGGTGCAGGGAGAGAGACTTGCCATGTTGCAAGGTAGAAGGGCAAGTAGGGAAGAGAGAGAGGAAGGAATTTAATCCCTGAGATTAGCAATCTACATATCCAAAGGGATAGTGTCAGAGCAGTGGAGAAGGGGTGACCAACATCTTGACCCTCTAGCCCTCTGACTCACTAGTCTGTCCTGCAGTGTCTGAGACAAGAGACAGCGCAAATTCCTTTAACTTCGAACATCTTTCTCCAGGGTTTCTTTCAGATGGCAGTAATGACTGAGTGCTTTGAAAAGAGCTTGTGAATAAGTTGAAGGCAAGAGCTTACTTTACATACACTCACAGATGAGCATCAGCTTTTTCCAGAGCAAACCCACGTGCAGGTTATACAACAGGGAAAGGTGGGCTAATCACTGAAAGGAATTGCTGGCCAACAGGTGACATTATGGAAACTGCATGTGGTCCCTGCCAGCTGGGAAACCTGCATATGAGTTCACACTGGAAAAGCCGACACTTGTCTGCGAGAGCATGTAGATGCTGAGTAAGCGCTCACCTTCAATTTTTTTGCAAGCTCTTTTCAAAGTGCCTTTTATTGCGGTGTGGAAGAACGGACAGTCTTGGGTGGCTTTAAAAGGGGTTTAGACAAATTTAATTAATTAATTAATCACATTTTTATACCGCCCCAAACATGAGTTCTCTGGAGGATTCATGGAGGACAGGTCAATCAATCGCTACTAGTGTGGTAGCTCTGTGCTAGAAATGCGCACAAATCTCGATTTTCTTGCCGATTCTAATCACAGCCCAGGCAGTGTTCCCTCTAACAGATATGCCCAGATATTGTTGACTACAATACCCATAATCCCTGAGCAAAAGTCATTGCAGCTGGGGATTCTGGGAGTTGTAGTCAACAACATCTGGGAATCCCTGTTAGAGGGAACACTAAGCCCAGGCACCTTTAAAAGGGAGAAGTGTAGGTCCATTCCTGCTTCTCCAAGCTGCGGCAGGAATTAAAAACCTATACATTATTAAGCTGAAAAAGCCTAAGTAAAAAGATGGGTTTTAAAATATTTTTTAAAAATTGTCAGAGTTTGGGAGGATCGTATCTCAATAGGGAGTGCATTCCATAGTCCCGGGGCAGCAGTTACAATTAGCAGTTACTCTCTTCCATTACCAGTGCTATTTGAGGTCTCTCACAAGGCCAAGAACAGAATAAAGGAGAAACATGATAGTTTTTATATTAGTAAAACTGGAGATTAATTTCAGATGTTGCACTACAGAGAGAGTCAATAGAAGCCAAATTGGTAGTTTCATCTAGTTAGTGGTTGGTAGTATTACTCAAATTTTGGCTCCCCCCCCCGTTGGATCAACTCATGATTGCACTATCTATCTACAATTATGAACTTTGGAGAATACTGCATTTAGTTACTTAGCACTGGGATTTTGAAACTGAAATAAAATAATCTATTATTTGAAGAAGGGGCTTTACATTTTGAGGATTAAAGGTCCTTATAACCACTTAAAGCAAACAATTATTGTTCATCACCAGTCATTAGCCCATACAAAACCCTACAAGGAAGCCATTACTTGTCCAACAGAATAGCATGACTACAAGAATATTTTCAGAAAATGGGCTCTGAGCTTATAAATCTAATTGCATTTAGATGACACATGTTTTGCCATTAGTAGCCCCTGTCCAACAGTACTGACACCAATATAAAATAAAGCGAATCCATCTTTCTTATGTGCTTTCAGAGGTCATTTTCTCATTTTGTTTTCCAGCTGTAGATGTAGTGCTCCTTATTTATTGGTGTTATAATGTTGATCTTATAGTAAAGTACCATTTTGCTATTGAATATATGAGTGTTGCTTCCACAGCGGTCTCTCAGTTGAACTGATAGATGAGCGATAAGCACCAGTGGAGGTATCCTGCACATACATACTATGGAGACTGGACACCTTGAAAAGAGACATTGAGTCTCTTAACTGAAAGCTGATTGAATGTTCCTTCAATCCATCAGTTGTGAATTTGAAAACAACTTCTGATCACAGGTAACCATTAAAGTCATTGAACCAAAGTAATGTAGGCATTTGGATACAAATTGCTAAAACTGTGTTAGAATGTTAGAATGATTATTTTTGTCCATTTCTTTTAACAATTGGGCATCTCAAATCCCAAACATTGGCTAATGAACCTAGCACCTTATATTGATCTTACTCAAGGCAACAGAATATTACAAACATAACAAAGCATCGCAGTATTGTTGTTTTTCAACCTGTTTGTATTTCCGGATCAAGCTATATCATTTGCTGGGATCTCTAAGTGGTGAGAGGCTCAGGTTGCTTCTGGAAATCTGTAACCTGCTTTCTCCAAGAGATAATAAGTAACAGACCCCTAAGTGTCTGTTGAAAAGAGGAGAAAAGCTGCTGTCTCCTTCATTATTCCCCTGGGTGCCTATGCTATTGTTAGGAAATAGACAAACCTTCCAGGGGCGTAACAAGGCTGGAGTGGGCTCAGAGACAAAATTTTAAAATTGGCTCCTCGCTGATACACACACACAAACACTTCACAATATATAGTCATGTGACTTGCCTCTGGAGGGCCCCTCGAGGCGTGGGGGCCCCCAGGCAGCCGCCTCCCCTTGCCTAATAGTAGTTACGCCCCTGAAACCATCTGCATCAGCGGAGACTTCTAATAGCCCACAGAAGTGACAAGAGAAACATGAGCTCCTCAGTGGCTCCTGCATGGCTGAAACTAGTGATATATATTTTGCTGATTAACAGTTATTACTACTGCAAACGTAATCTTCGTAGTAGCAGCCACTACAGAACAAGTGAACTCATTTTAATTTTTCATTTAAAAGGTAGTGTGTGCCGTCGATTCAATTATTTACTGAAGATATATTTATTAGTAGCTTAACACACTCAGTTTTAAGATAATACAGGGCACTGATAGTAATTATCCTAATAAATTATTTTGCTTTTTTATTGGGCTGGCAGTTGTCACAAAGAGGCTTTGGTCAAAGTAAAATTGTATCAATTTATTATAACTAAGGAAAGTATTTTGATTTAAAAATATCACTTTAACAAAAGTTAATTACAAGGTCAATAGTTTAAGTAATTTTTTTTCATTTTGCAGAATAGTTTTCAAGACGTGGTGGTAAATTTTATTAACTAATTTCAAAGAAAATGATGTTGTTAGGCAATTTATAAACAGTTCAGCACATTGGATAGGTACAAGTGATGACTGGATGATTTTCAAGCACTGGAGGCATACACCTGATCAGTCATATCACATTTTGATTATTACATTTGAATGCTTGGAGGCTGGGTGTGTGTGTGTGTGCAGAGCAAGCACAACTAATTTCATGCTAACTTAGAATCATGTTAATGAAATTAATATAATCTTTAAGCAAAAATGAAAGATTTTAAAAATGTCATGATGGCCCTATATAAATAAGTCTAATAGAAGCCATGCCATGTTTAGCAAGCATTTCTTGTTTAATATACTATTATTTTGGAGGGGTGCCCCTGTTACTTAGTAACAGCAAAACAACAGACACAAAAACTAGTACATTTATTTTGGCTTACAGTTTCATAGGCTGGAGCCCACATCATTAGATGCACAAAGTGCATCTGATGAAGTGGACTCTAGTCCACAAAAGTGTATGCCTCATAGTAAATTTAAGATGACTCTTTGTTGTTTTAATTTCCTCTTAAATTGTGAAATGAAGCCAAGGCCCAGTATTCATGATACCTTGGTAATGTAGGAGCAATAACTTCCTGCACTACTGAGTTAACATGAGAAACGCTGGACTATGCAGCAGAAGCCCATGCTACAGCTCCTCGCCACGTGATGAGAAGTGGCACCTCTGTGGCTCTAATGTGAGTACTGGGCTTAAGCTTCAAAAATTTTTAAGGGTTGGTTACTTGAAGGGTTAGTTATTTGGATACTCCTCCTCCAGGATGTCTAGTTCTTTTCAACACAAAACCTTATTATACAAAGATGTCACTGCTCTGAGATCTTTGTAGGTAGGGGGAGCTCCAGAGTGATGCCAGGTTTAACAGGGCTCCCAGCAAAGTACCCTCTCTGATGAAGGAAAGCTTCCATTTGCAGATGGAATGGAACAGAAGAGGCAACAACAAAATTCAGCAGAGAGAGTTGTTTCATCACCATCGAGGCTATAGGCAGAGAGATCAAAAATTGGCAGTGGGTCCTCAGCAGCTGCCTTAAATGCCAACTTGCCTAAATATGCCAAATTGAACAATAAATAACCTCTGACCCTGGCCTTGGGTAGGCTAACAATCGGCAAAGAAAATAAATAAGCTAAATTTAAATGTATGTAGACTTATTTTATGCAACACAATAATCAAGTTACATTAAACACACACACACACACCCCACCACCACCAGGCTTTGGGATACAATTTTGAATATGACTAAGGCTTTAACATACATGATCAACAAGTGATATTCATTGAGGCTGCTCCACTGTCCCATTTTCCTATAATCTATGGCAGGAGTGAACAGTCTGGAGAACAGGACTCCAGGCTTACAAGATCTGCTTCATTTATCACAAGGATCCCAAGGTCAACCAATCAGAATCAGGTGCAGAATTGTAGATGGGTTGAAGCCAATCACCTGCTGCACTGTTGTACAAATACAAATTTATATCTGAGTCATTACAGATTTAATGTACATCTGTCCAACAAAACTACACAAAGTCCTGGTGAAAGGCAACCAACTAACGGTCTCCCTCCCTCCTTCACATTTTTACATTGAGGCTAAAAGATGAACAAGTAGCCCAAGGCCAGCCATGACAATGGTTTTTAAAAAAAAACCCTGTAAATTTTACTTGCTCTTTTAAAGTTATTGGGTATCAAAAACCTTGCCGATCTACTGCAGAACACCAGAGATCTACCAGCAGGTCCTTATTCCTTCTGCCTACTCTTAATCTATATGATTAACAGACTACTCTTTATGGGCATGAAAGGCATTCTGACTGTCCTCAGACATGTTTTTGCATAAGCAAGCCTAATATGACTACTCACCTATATGCCTGACTAGTCACCTATATGCCTGATAGCATTTCCTATGATCACAGCAATTAGAAAGTTGAAATAACAGGAATGGCTGCTGGCCATATTCTTAATTGTTTGGGTGACATGCTACATTTTGTCTGTGTTAAGCAATAACTCAGGATGGTTTGATGGCTTACATGTCTAAAATACTGAATGAATATATTGAATGAATCAGCTCCCTGAGAACCAGTGTAGTGGCTTCTGAGTTAGACTCTAAGTTAGGAAGCCTGGATTTAGAATGCCTTAGAGCTAACCTTTCCATTAGCATCTGTGGAACTAACAAGTCTACAACCTGTTTGTGTCATAGGATTGCCAACTATCCAGTTTCTGGCTGTCTTGAACCTGACTGATTGGGGAGACATCAGTTCAGAGGGTCATCCCTCACCCCAGTTCCTGTGCCCCATTTAACTGATTTTTTGAGAGGTACATCTATGTGTGCTGAGCAGCGGGAAGTCAACCCACTGGGCCTCCACTGTAGGTGAGCAGTAGCACTAACAGGAAGGAAGGCTTAATGAGCTGTTTCAGTACTAGCTAGTGAGATTTAATATGGGGTGGTGGGAGTGGTGGCAGCAGCAGCAGCAGCAGCATGCCTACCTTGAGGGCATTGTGCTATGTGCCACAGATCTTAAAGGTCATGCTGGTGGCAGCAATAGGGCAAGCTTGAGATTTCCTAGCACCTGCCCCTGAGCCGGCTTGTTTACCTCACATGTGACTGAACCAGTGGCACAGCAGCAACAGGAGCCTTGACTTTCTAGCTAAGTGGCAATGAGGGTCAAGTGAGAACAGCCAGGGACACCATGGACCAGCCTCAGCTGGTAATGTTTAGTTCCTTGAAAGTTTTCTGCTCTACCTTGTATGAGGGAGAAAGATAAAGAGGTGCTTCTCATGAGCAATGGGAAGCACCGAGAGGAGGAAGCACCTGCAGATGATCACAATTGCAGTCCTGGACGGCTGGATCAGCTGCCCACACGGTGGGGACTGCAGGGATCGGGAGCCGCACGGCCCCTGGAAGAGCGCACAGGGCATCCTGGAGAGAACCCCCGAGCCCAGGAGGCTGCTTGCAGCTTCCCGGCGGGGGTCTCCTCATGTGTCGCTGTGGCGCAGTCGTGCCGTGGCAGTACACAATCAGGAAACCTGGATTAGCGGAGCGCTCCCTCTGCTAACCTGGGCTAAGGGGAGGGCTACTTTGGCAGGCTAGCTGCCAGAGAACCACCAGGCTTGCCTGCGAGCCTGCTGGTTCTCACAATGCGGAAAAATCAGGCTGGGCTTCTTTAGTCCACTTTTTCCCCATCATGAGAATAGCTTCAACATATCCTATGCTCTCTGTTCATCTGTGTCTGCTTTCCTCTGACTCTGTCTCCATGTGTCTCTCTCCAGACACATTTGGTTTTGGTTGTGCTTGAATGCTCTGCCATAGATTCACTGGCTTGCACGGGCAAATGGTTTCTTATCTGACAAATGAGACAAATGGTTTCTTATCTGCCAAATTTGTAGGATAAAAAAAAATCTTATTTTGATTATATATGCTTTATTTAAAAAACAAAACAAAACATATAACCAGGGAGTTGAGCCATTAATACAAATTTGTTTCTGGTTCCAGTTCCGGTTCAACAGCATTTTTAAACTCTCTGGTTCAGTTCTGGTTCAGACAGTAGCTTTATAATGTGGTTTGGTAACCAGTGCTGAACTGGATTTGAACCAGTTTAAGATAAATTTCCTGTTGAATATTATCAAATGGTTTTCCTTGCAATGCAAATCTACAAAATAAGTTCAATAATAACTATTAGCCTGAGAATATTTACTTCCTTACCATATTTACCCAAATCAAAGACAGCTCTGATTTTAAGACAACCTTCTTAAAAAGTAGAGATTAAATACAGGTGATACCTGCATTTTCTCAAAAGGAACAGGACTCTGAATTTAAGATGTCCTCCTGTTTTCTAATATTTAAAAACTTGGAAAAAACCTAGTCTTGGATTCAGATAAAGAATGTATTATATTGCTCATTTTTATCTTCCTGCCCTACTGTCACAGCAATGTAACATAATGATTGTTTTGTGGACAGTTAGGAACTGTGACTCTTCCCTAGACTTTTTTTTAAAAAAATCATTACTTTGCTTACAAACCTAAATTTAAACAATAAATTAAGCAATATTAGATGATTTTTCAATATTACGGGAATAAAGAAACCTCTAGTCCTAGAGTCTTAGTGACAAGAGGAGGAAAAGCTTTAGGCCCGGTCAAAAAGAGAAGGCTGCAAGGGAAGCCTTAGGGAAGGTCTCAAGTAAAGCAATTAATATTAGGCCCTCCTACAAACTCATTACATCTCTATCTAAATATCCATATTTTTTCTGTTAACTATGACTGTATCCTAACTTAACAAAAAGGAAACATTATGGTTCAGAAATAATAATGGAAGCTTGCAAACTGTTGCAACATCAGTCTACTGAGGTGTTGCTACTAGACCACAACAATCTATGGCTGGGAAGTTTCTACTTGAGCACAGACTACCAGTCCTTGGCCCTGCCTAACAATCTACTGCTCATCCTCAGGCAATATAGTTTCCTTCAAATGTTGTTTTCCTAGGCCTTCAACTGAGATTTGATTTGTAAATTTTAATGTGTTTTTAACATGTTTTTATCTAATTTTTATCTTATGGATTTTAAATGTGTTATATTTTATGTTTTACTTCTGTACACCACCTAGAGATTTTATACTAGGTCGTATATAAAGTCAATAGATAGATAGATAGATAGATAGATAGATAGATAGAGCTGGAGCAGAGAGGTGCCCTCACTACTCCTTGAAAAAGAATCTGTGAGTGCTTATTATTGAACCACTTATTTTGAATGAACCACTTATTCTGAACTGGTTACCACTTATTTGTTTTGTTTCAGGGTTTGATTCACGTGAAGTCAGGTTTTAGGTTCAGGTTCAGTTTGGGTTCAATGAAAAAAAACCTCTCTGAACTGGTTTTTGGGTTTAGTTTGGGTTCTGTTTGACCTCCTGTACATAAGGCATCTGTAAGACTTGACCTGAAGTCTGGCTTGACTCCCTTTGCCACGTTATCTGCTCTGTAAGATATCTGTATCATTTTAATCGCCTCCCATTGATTCACTGATTTTGGACTAGTTTCGGTCTCAGTGTTCATCATCTGTAAAATGAAGATTATTTAGAATCTCTACATTAACAATAAATAAATGCAATAATAATAATAAGCTGCATATATTTATTATAAATGTGTCTTGACATGTAGCATATGGCTAAGTTTACTTGTGTGTGTTAATCTGTTGTGCATGCACTTTGGGTTCTTGCTTTATACTTGTGACACAGACATGGCCTGGATTGCGTTAGACTGATATGCAGTGGCCTGACATGAATAGATGGAATTGCTTAGGAGACCATTCCTCTTAGAAAAACAGATTATTTTTCTGTGGCCTCTGCACCCAGGCCCTGCCTAGTACTATTTCTTTTTTTAAAAAAATTCAGATTTAGCAATCCTGTTTCAGACACTGATTGATTGATTGATTGATAAATTTATATACCGCCTTTCAATAAAGCAATCCTAAGGCGGTTTACAGCAAAAATTTAAACACAAGATGGTAAAAAAGACACAATTAAAATATTAAGTGGAGAAAAAAATTAAACAAATCTGATTAAAAATTTAAAATAAAAGCAATACAGACTATAAAGAGCAGCAGCAGAGAATCAAATAAATGCCTGGGCAAAAAGCCAAGATTTTACACTTTTTTCTAAAAGCTGTGATGGAGACTGAAGAGCAAATAGCCACTGGGAGAGCATTCCAGAGTCTGGGAACAGCAACAGAGAAGGCCCTGTCCCGTGTGCACGACAACCAAGCTTCCCTCATTGTCGGCACCCGGAGCAGCCCCCCCTCAGATGACCTCGTCAAGCGGGCAGAAATCCTTGGGAGCAGGCGGACCCTCAGGTATCCCGGGCCCAAACCATCAGGTATCCCAGGTCCAATGAGGTTCAGACATTTTGCATGTGTCCAGCTATCTTTTTATCTTCCCTACAAACACCTCAAGAAGCACACAAGTAACACTGTAAAAACCCTAGATATCCTCACATGTCCGGTAGCATCATCATCCATTTTACAGCTCAGCAAAAGATCACAATCCTGAAACCACTTACTTGCAATTTGGCCCTCATATGGTTCTACTTTCACCTTATGCTCAGAAAGGTTTCTGTACAGTAAAAATTCATTGATGTCCAACTGTGCAAGCAGTAAATGTTAAAATATATCACTATACAATATGCGGCTCAGGGCTGCATATAGTTCTGAGCCAGCGTGGTGTAGTGGTTAGAGTGCTGGACTAGGACCGGGGAGACCCGAGTTCAAATCTCCATTCAGCCATGAAACTAGCTGGGTGACTCTGGGCCAGTCACTTCTCTCTCAGCCTAACCTACTTCACAGGGTTGTTGTGAAAGAGAAACTTAAGTATGTAGTACATCGCTTTGGGCTTCTTGGAGGAAGAGCGGGATATAAATGTAAAATAATAATAATATAGTTCTGTTGGTATATCATGAGGAGTATGTTTTGGTGACATTCCCCTGCTGAAGTAAGAATGTGTGTGTGTATGTGTGTGTGTGTTGACGTGATGGCCTCTTAGGGACAAAGGAGTTGCTTTTGCCCAGTTTCACTTCAAGTATGAATTATTTCTATTGTGTTGCTGGTACTTTTAATTTTGCCCTGGCTGATGCTGGGTGAGGCTCTGTTCTGGTTCCAATAAAGTACTCAACTTACTTCACTGGAGGTTTGTGGAATTCTCGCAAAACCAATGGCCCAATATGCACATAAATATTTTCAATATTAATGACTTGCCCTTATATAAATACAACAGACATGAATCCTAAGGTAAGAAGAGGGTGTTTCCCCTTGTATGCATCTCAAACCTGTTACAGTTTTAGTACACACAGAATCATTTATTTTGTTTCCCCTCCTGTGTTTGAACCT
The DNA here is from genome assembly GCF_027244095.1 of Hemicordylus capensis. Taxonomy (NCBI): domain Eukaryota; kingdom Metazoa; phylum Chordata; class Lepidosauria; order Squamata; family Cordylidae; genus Hemicordylus; species Hemicordylus capensis. Next base: position 240,552,377 of record NC_069659.1, on the reverse strand, counting down.
AACCTTGAAATTGTACTTATAAAGCTGTCTCTCTGTTCTCCTAACTGTAATTATTGGAGCCTTGATTCATTAATACCTCTGCCAGATACATGATGTAAGGAACATAATTACAGCTCAAGACCTTGTCTTACATCATTAGCTGGAGCTTTGGCATTTGTGCCCACAATGATTCGAATGAAGAATTGCTTTTCAGGAGCTGTCATGACTAAAAAGCCATTATAATCAAAATCTCTGTTCTTGATTTATGTACACTATTTAGGCTCTTAATTTTCAGTGCTTTCCAATTGGTTTCTGTGATTACAATGGGAGCCAATAAGTTTAAAGCAAAGGCACATTGACTCTGTTCGTTTAGGGACTATGTTGACTTTTTAGTAACTTCTTCACAGTAGAATTGATTTCTCTTATTGTCCATGTTTTCTCTCATCTTTGGTTATTAATTACTATGACTCTGATGGGTTTTGATTTATTTAAATCAAAGCAGGCCTATCTGGCTTCAGTTACTCTTAGTTTTACTCCACATAGACATCGTTAGAAGTCTTACTGATACAAAGCACATCTGGTTTTGATAAATGACATCTGGGGATGCATGGCACCAGTTAGCTCCAAAAACATCCGTAGTTTACCATGCATCATTAAATGCATGCATATTTTGTCTATGGCACTAATAACACTGAATTGATTAAACATTCATAAAGTAGGAGTTGCAAGCACAGGAAGCTTACAAGAGCATAGAGATTTCAAGACTTCTTTAAACCTCCAGGGGCACAATATTTTAAGTCAGCAAATTTAGGTCTGGAGGTAAATGTGTCCTGTGCTGAAAAGGGACTTATAAACATTTAGAAATGTGTGTTTCAATCCTGACTGTATTTAAGAAATTTCGTTTTAACCAATGGGACTTGCTTCTTTTTTCTGTGTAATTCATTCAGGATCCTTTTCTTAAGGGGCCCATGATATGTAGAGCTACTAAGTATTTAAGGGCCAGAATTTGCATTTTATATGATTATCTGATTTAAGGACAACTGGACTTTCCTTCAATTCACATTGGACTTCTAGTTACTGGAAAGTTTGACTTATGGAGGACTGACCCACAAGTCATGATATTTTTTGCATATTCATTTTGCAGATCTTGGCAGCAAGGCTAAATGAATTTTTTTTTAAATTCATGTTTTTCATGTGCTTTTACTATTTCATACATAGTGTCTATATTAATGTGTAATAAGAGGATGATGATTTTCTATACTACTTTCCCATCCAGTGGTTTTTAGAGATATTATATATTTTCATTCTTTACAATGTTGATAGGTGGTGTTTTTTTTAATCTTCCATGCATACTTTTTTTTACTTAAGTATCTAAATGGTTAGACGGTGGTGGGTTCTTTGGGGTTTTCTTGTCTACTTTTCAGGCACATATTTGCGTCTGCTTATTTATGGGCAAATACCGTTATAATCCATCATATTTTATAGAAAGAGGAAAGACATCTAAGAACTAGTAAATGATCAAAGGAAAAATAGGACACTTCTGCAATTATGGAATTCAATTTAGTGATGGAACATTCTGCCCTATTCTATATTGTGAGGAGATTCTTACGGTCAGCAAAAAGTGGGCTAAGGGAGCCTAGCCCAAATTTTGCTGATTGTCTGCTGCCATGGGAGCCACGCAGCTCCCGGCAGCAAACCCTCCAAATCCCCCCTCCCCTTGGCTGAGGTTAGTGGAGTGAGCACTCCGCTAACCCCGTCTTTTTGATTGTGTATTGCCGCAGTGAGGCAACACACAAGGAGACCCCTGTGGGGAGGCTGAAACAAGCCTCCCAACCCTGGGGGTTTCTTCCGGGGGCCATGTGGCCTCCAATCCCTGCAGTCCCCACCGGCTCTGTGATGGCTCCGAGAGTGGGCTAAGCCTGCTCTCCCTGCAAACCCGCTAAAGGGGAGTCTCACTGATCGTGAGACTCGCCTCATGATGTCCAAAAGTACATGTTTGTGTGCAAATGGCTATCAATGTGTTCAGTTAAAAAAATGAACCTGGGTACAGGCCTCTGAAATGCAGGATAGAGATAAACAGTATACTGCTGTACAAGCATTCAGCATAACATGTTGATTATACTAGGAAAGTGTTGCCCACTCCAGACCTTTAGTTCTCTATGATCTGACCTAGCTATATGCTTCCAGGTCTTTGCCATTGGCAACAGCCAGAATCTGTTTGGTTGCTTGTTTGAGTGCTTTGCAAATACCAGCACTCCTCAGTTTCCCTATGTACTATTAAGTCTTTCTGTCTCCCTGTCTTCCCAGCCCTTTCTTGGCTTCTTGTCAGTTCTACTTCTGCCATTCCTACTAAGCTTCAATTCCATTCCTAGGACTTCTATCTCTTGCACCATATGCCCATGCACAGACTGACATGGAGAATCATAGGAACATAGGAAGCTGCCATATACTGAGTCAGACCATTGATCTATCTATCTCAGTATTGTCTTCACAGACTGGCAGTGGCTTCTCCAAGGTTGCAGGCAGGAATCTCTCTCAGCCCTATCTTGGAGAAGCCAGGGAGGGAACTTGGAACCTTCTGCTCTTCCCAGAGCGACTCCATCCCCTGAGGGGAATATCCTACAGTGCTCACACATTGAGTCTCCCATTCATATGTAACCAGGGTGAAACCTGCTTAGCTAAGGGGACAAGTCATGCTTGCTAGCACAAGACCAGCTCTCCTCTCCAATCCACCTAGACATGGGCTGGAAAGAGACATATCTTCTAGCTATTTCCCTGTGGTTTGGCAGAAAGTAACATAAAGAACAACTGATACCTCTGCCAGCAATTCCTGTCATGGTGGCTAGAAAAAGTGCAGCCACATTCCCAGAAATTGCTGCCAGCTGCTGCCAGCTCTTTCTGTGTACTGCCAGTTCACATTAACATTCTCCTTGTGATCCCATACCTAGGGATGGTCAGGAAGGTTTGTCTGGGGATAAAAAAGTACTTGCTGGTACATGTAGACTGGCTTTTAGATAGTATGCAGGAGGAAGTGATATTAAAAGTAACCATGTGATAACAACTAACAAATGCCATTGAACCAAAATAATCCAGGCCTTTGATGCCAAATTTATGAAACTGTGCTAGAACTGCAGAATTTTGATCCAGTTCCAACCCGCCCCGCAGCAAACTGCATCAAAAGTGTTACTTTATTCTCATACATTTGATGAAAAGCAAGTTATTGTAATACTGGTTTCCAGAGCAAGATAAGAGAGTCTGATGTTTCATGGATCTTGAGAAGCAATCTGGCGGAAATGACAATGGAATATGCAGACTCAGCTGTTAAGTGATATTAGTGTTGTATTTCATCTTCATTATTCAATTTTCATAATGTTTATTCAATGTAGTAAAATACAATAAAGTACATATATTTTCAGTGCTATAAAGGACAAATACGAACAGCACTATAAAGATAAGCATCTATATTCATAAAATTCCCCTCTAGCTTGCAATTTCAAAAATCTTTCATTTCTTGTTACATATAACTTCCTCAAAGAGTTCATTAAACAAAAGATCTAAGAGAAACCATTGAACGAGAGCAAGGTAGCCCTTGGAAAAATGCCCTTGTGATGATTTTGTCTGCATAAAATAATTTCCTGGTTCCAACAACTTATTTGTAAGGCTCAAGCAGCATGAATTTAATGGGTAACTTGTATAACCCAAAGTTGGGAATGAAAGGAAGAAAATGGAACACTTTCTAAGAGAAGTATTTCCATATGGATCTTGGGGGGAAACCCACTTTTCACAGGCAAATAGAAATATCTCCTTTAATCTTTGTGGTACACTCAATAAATGATAAGGATTCCAAGCACAAGACAAGGCAGTTTCCCCAAGATAATGTCTGCAAGTTCATAAAGGCAAAGGCCACAAAACAGAATTAAAACATTGTGCTGTATTTGCCACTAATTATCCCATCCTCTTTTAAGTTGCGGAGCCTAGTGTAATCAGTTGCTCAGATCACTTCCTGAAAGGGCTATTTTCAGTTTTGACAGGACGTCTCTCTGCTTTTTTCCAAGCTCACTAATTGGAGGTCAAGTTGTGTTGAGTTTATAAGCTCATTAATGAAATAGACATGAAGAGCTAAATTCACTACTTGATAGAAGGATGCAGTTCTGTTCAGTCCATTGATCAGATGTAAAATCAACAATGCTAGCATTAATAAGTACGAGTGCACCAAAATATATGGGCCTGGAGATGTACACACCAGTAGAAATGTGGGGTTATTCTTCAATAACTTATTTATGTGAGAGTGTGGTAGGCTCCTAAGAAAGAAAAGGTTTAGGCCACAATTCTGCTAATATATACATTTAGTTAAAATGAATGCAGCCAAATTCAGGAAGACTGTAAATCTATACTCCATATATTTTGCTGAAGTAATGAATCCCTGCTTCATTAAAGCCAGCTCAAAGCCAGCTTATTCAGCATTAAAAACGTTCAGCATTAAAAAAGCAGCCCAGCTCTGCCCGTTTAGAATTTTGTAGGTTTCCCTCTCACAAGTTGACTCTATAGGCAGAGAAGTTGCTTGGTCTCTGGATGGCCTGTTGCCTTTCCTTGTCCTTTCATGAAGATGTCTATGAGAATAGCTCCTTGCCAAAGGTAGGCCCTTGCCAGAGAGGAGGAGTCCTGCTGTCACTTCTAGACTGGCTTTCAAAATACGTTTTTATAACAATTTAAAAAATAAACAAACCATTAAGGAAAAAACGTTTCTTCCTGTTTTCTGTCATGTGGCTTACCTTCCTTGGAAGGTGATGAGCAGAGCTTCCAAGAAATAATGTAAGCTAACTATTAAAATGCCTACAATTAAATTGGATGAAACAGTGTTCAAGGGCTAAATTAGAGATTGAACCGAGGGTGCAGGCAGGGGGCAAAGGAGGGAAACTGCCCTGGGATCCCACAAGTCTGAGGGACCCCATGTATAGGTTCATACTGACCACATGGGGGGATTGCAGGAGGAGGACCCTCTCTGTTTCCTCTGATATGTCCTGGATTGAACTTTGCCCTGTACTGCTAAGTTGTGGGAAATGAACTGCAATATCAATTCTAACCTCCTCTGCTACAATTCCCATGGTATCTTTAAGCCTGGTCTATTCTGATCTGGACTCCACTTTAAGGATAGAATATATAGCAAAAGCATAGTGTCCCCTCTCAATTCACTTGATTTGGATAGGATTCTTGTTACTTCAGATTCCATATACTTATTCTAGATTTTTGTTACTATTCTTTTCTTATTTCAAAAAAGACAAAAAGCCCATTCACGTGACCAGGCAGGTGGTGGGCTGGCGGGTGGGGCAGGGGAGACAGATTTCAACTCACCTTTTCCCCAGACTATCAAAGAAATACTGCCGGGAGTGTGTGCGTCCCAGCCTCCGGATATCCTACAACACACTGCGCTATGCATGCAGTGCACTGGGGGAATACCCCCATGAGACGGATGCTCTAGGCACCCGTCTCTGTGTGTGCTTGGGCTGCAAGGAACCTGAGCACACTTATAATCCTGGCGCTGGGCTTCAGGCCACATTCATGCCCTTAACCTCAAATAAAGGCCAGGCTTTAAAAATGGGATTGGGTGGATTGGCCGCGCTGGGATCCATGTAGATCCCAGTGCTGCACACGAACAGCCTAGCCCAGGCTGGACTGCCCTAGCTTGAGTTAGGGTGAGAACAGCCTTAATGTCACCAGTTAGAAAGCTTAATTCTGCACATGCTGCTTGAACTTTGTACTGTAGTTAGGGTTCAACCTTTAAACGTTTAAAGCCCTAAGCGGCTTGGGACTAGGGATGTGCACGGAACCAGTGACTGCCAGTTCGAAGGGGTGCGTGGGGGAATAACTTTAAGGACTGGGGAGGATACTTCCCCCCCCCTTGCCGTGTTTCCCCCACGCAGCAGACACTTATGGCCACTTGTGATCCGCAACATACCAGGGTGGCAAGTAGGTACACTGCCGCCCCACAGGACCAATTTTAATGACAGTGCCAGTGGGGGAAACATGGGGGCGGGGGAATAAGAGCACCCTCCCCAGTCTGTAAAGTTATCCCCTCCACCTTTGAACCAGGTGAACCACCAGACTTTCAAACTGGTTCAGAGGTCCATAAAGGGCCTCTGAACCAGTTCCATGTACATCCCTACTTGGGACCAGATTACCCATATGTCCCAACTTGGACCTTAAGATCTTCTTTGGAGGCCCTTCTTTAAGTGCCCCTGCCAAACTAGGTGAGGTGGATGGTGGTGAACTCCTTTCACTGTCCCCAGTGAGTTTCGCCTGGCACTGTCACTTTGTTTTTTTAGATGCTAGGTGAAGAACTTTCTGTTCACTCAGACTTTTTAAAATTGGTTTTTAAAATTGATTTTTTAAAAACCCACACCCAGATATTGGGGTAGATTTCCACCCCTAGCTGCATAAAGGTGCATAAACAAGCAAACCACTGCACTCTCAGCTATGCTGTTGTTGCCAAACTCTTACCTGCTCTCTGGTACACAATATATTCAGAAATATGGCCCATCACCAGTTATGATATCTTTTATTAATAAAAATATGACAAAGGGTAGAAAACTACCCCATAATGAATGGGCTTTCTATGATGGTGTGGATTCTATCCTATTCCCATTATAAGTCAATAGGGAGAAAAACCACCCCAGCAATGAATGGGCTTTTTTATGGTGGGATGGTGGTATCTATCCCATGTTCCTGTTAAGCCATTTGGAATGGGGGAGGACACCCTGTTTCTCTTTGGAAACTTCAGTATTGTTACCCATGTTGGTGATAGTGTCGCAAAATCAGTCTGAGGCACTGAGTAGTTCTGTGCTCTCAAATTAGGGCAGATGAAACCAATCTCTCTTACAATTGATTGGGTTTGGACCTAGTGTTTGGAACAAGCAAAACATTTGGAAGCATATGACCTTGCAGAAGCAAGGATTTTAGTCAGCAGAACAAAGCCAAAAGGATCACAACTACAGCAACCACCACATAGCTTCAGTAAGCCTGGATCAACCATTCACAGTACACTGGCCTTTCCCCATTTCTCCTAGTGGGATACAGCTCTGGGGTGTATATATGTTGGAGCTTGGTTCCGTGTGGAAAGAACAAGAAGAAGTAGATGTGAGATGTGTGGCACTGAACAGTCTGCTGAATCTCACTCACCTGCCAGTGAAGATAATGTGATAATTGATTACATGAGAAGCAGATACAGCAAAAGGTGGTCTACAACCAGTCTATCACTTGCCCACTGCAGGTGAGGTGGGAGCAGGGTCCTCTGTTGAGAGGCCAGACCAAGAAAGGTTTAGTCCAGCAGTAGGTGGCACTGAGTGAAGCAACTCCCTTCCCTGTAATCAGAGAGAGAGAGAGAGAGAGCGAGAGAGAGAGCGAGAGAGAGAGCATCACAATGAACCCTGAGGGGGGAATCCAAATACTGCCTGAAGTCCTGGAGAGCCACTGCCATTCAGCATAGATGGTGCTGCTCTAGATGGACCAATGGTCTGACACAGGGGGCAGCTTCCTATGTTCCCTTGACAGAAGCTCCTTGACTACAGAACTGATAAAGTACCTTAGCTTGCTAGTCCTGGATGGTGTGTTTCATGCCAATCATGAAGCATTGCAGGGACTGTGAGCAGTACATTTGGGGCCATCCTATTTCTATTCCATGATGTAGCTGAGATTATTTGAAGACATCACAAGTAATTTAAGAGTCAGTGATAAAGCCACATGATAGGAGAAGAGTGACTGCTAAGCTGGCAACCATTAAAGGTTCCTCTGAATCTGGACCTTCTTTGTGAGGGAGCAGCACATCTCCATTCCTGGGTCTGACCAGCAGTTGATGTGTAGCTGTTAGGTTTATGAGGCACAGTCCCTTCTGGAAACACATGCCAAGTGGTAGATAGATTCTGCCTTTTAGGATTGACCATCAACAGTAAAGGATCCAGCAGTCAAGTAATACGCCACAGACTAGCACTTGGTAGGTTTGGAGTGAAGGCCTTGGAAAGAATATTTAGATGCCATGACATGTCTATACCTACAAAGATTAGAATTGTTTGGACAATGGTTTTCCCCATGACACTCTATGGATGTGAAAGCTGGACTATGAAGAAGCAAGAAAGAAAAAGTTTTGATGTTTTTGAACTTTGGTGCTGGAGAAGACTTTTGAGGATACGATGGACAGCCAGGAATTGATCATAGAACAAATCAATCCAGAATTTTCACTCGAGGCACAAATGATCAGGCTCAAACTATCATACTTCAGACATATTATGTGAAGGCCCAGCTCCCTTAGAAGTCCATAATGCTGGGAAAAGTTGAAGGAAAGAGAAGAAGAGGACAACCAGCTGCAAAGTGGATGGACTCTATTATGACCGCAATGAATGCACCACTGAGAGACCTTAAAGGCCAAGTTGAAGACAGATCATCCTGGAGAGAATATCTATGTGGTTGCTAAGAGTCAACACCAACCTGATGCCACTTAATCAATCAATCAATCAATCACTGGTTTTACATATCGTATTTTGATAGTGCTTCATGGCCAATGGCCTGCAGGATGGCTAACAAGATAATAATAAAGACCAATTAAAATGTTGTAAAAGTACAGCAAATGTGATCAAGTACAATGTGACTTCAAACCATGTTAAACAACTGAGCACATGGGAGGAGGAGGAGAAGCAGCAACACTTCAGTTACCCGACTGATTAAAACAACGTCTTTCATGCTCAGTCTCCTATATGCTCAAGAACATATTTGCATTTCTGGAAGATGAAACTATTATCTTAGTAAGTTTCCCTAGGGAGGAAATTCCAAAGGGAGATTCTACTACCAAAAAGGTCCTGACTCTTATCTCCATCTATCTTGCTTCAGACAGAGGAAGAACTTGGAGATCTTAAGGTATGGGAAAGCTGGTATGGCAAAAATAACCTGGGTGCCAATAATGTCATCTAAAGGTTAAAACCAATATTTTGAATTGTGTCTTGAAACAAACTGGGGAGCCAATAAAAGTACAATATTTATTATATATTTATACATAATACATATGTATAAATACATATGTATTATATTTCTAGACTGTCTTTTGCCAAGTGGCCTCAAGGCAGTGTAAAACATACTGAAATTTAATAAAAATACAATACAAAATCAATAAAACCACAATCACAGAAAGACAAACAAAGCAGTAGAAACAATCCATCATATATGACAGAAGCTGAAACAGCAAAAAAGTCAAAAAAGGATAGATGGACCAGGTTATGCATAGTATTGTTTAAAGACTTGAATAAAAAAGAGTGTATTCCAGCACCTATGGAAGGTCAAGCACTTATGTAAGGTATCCAGGGAAGGTGCTGCATAATTTAGGGGCAAAAACTGAGAAGGCTCTGTCCCATATGAATGACAGCCAGGCCTCTCTAGACATCCGTATGTGGATCAGAGCCCCTTTAGATCAATTTATAAGGCAGGTTGGATTCCCTTGGAAGCTGTATGGATATAAACAATACATGTTATGACATATACATTCAAACAAGAGAAATCAGCCCATTGATTTCTCAATTTAAAAACATCAACTATCACCTTGCTCCAAAAATCAGTTCTTTTTAATGTGGATCAAATGTCATCTTAGAGAAGACCACAGCATTTTCTGTTCTGAATACATGGGAGCAATTTCTTCACTTGAAATTACTGGTATGTTTTTTCTATCTCATCCATATAATCAGACTCTTGGAGGGGTGCAGTAATTGAAGATTCTGAACAGTCTTAAATGCATTCAAGAAAAACATGTTATTGTAAACCAGACTAGAGGATACCAAAGCGTGGGACTGTTCACACATGCAGGCAAAACCGGGCTAAGGAAGCCCAGCCCAGCATGAGAACAGCTGGGAGCTGCACAGCTGTGCCCTGGCAGCAGCATAGCGGCAAACCCTGTAGGGAGGCCCAGCTGTTAGGGTGTGGATACACTCTTACCCCTGGCTAACTGACTGTGTGTCGGTGCCATGCAGCTCCGCACGGCACCTACACACGAGTAGCCTCCTGGCCTGTGTCAGGAAACTCCTCATAATGCACTGCACACTCACATGGTGCATTATGGGAGTTTTGGGGACCTCCCAGCCCCCAAACCTCCCAGCTGCCGGTAGCAGCCAGCAAATGTCTGCGCGAGCGATCTGCTCACCCAGCCAGAAAACAAAGATTGTCTGCGGGAGAGATAAGCATTTTAAGGCTTCCTCCCCTGAAGCATGAAGACCTTTCTACCTGATCATGAGAAAGGGCCCAATAGCAGCCATAGGTCAAAAGATAAACAGAAGTGGTGTTACTGGTATGATCCATTTTATTAATTACAACCATCCAATTCAATAGGAGTGTGCCCGAACCGGTTCGGAGGCCATGCTGGAGGCCTCCGAACCGGTCCGGTTCCAAGCCGGTCTGGTGGCTCGGCACGGAGGGGGGTTGTAGCTTTAAGGGCGGGGGGGTAGTACTTACTCCCCCGCCGCTCTTCCCCCTCCGGCGTTGTGGTTTTTAAAAAAGTTTCTGGGCTGGCAGCGTTCCTCCCTGCCGCCCCTGGCCCCGTCGTTAACCTTCCAGTGCTCAAGCACGCTACACACATGCGCCCGTTCCGGCGCGCGTGCGCACTCGCCGCCGCAGCATGTGCACTCGGTACACATCACACGTCGGTACACATCAAACTTTTTAAAAAACCACAGCGCCAGAGGGGGAAGAGCGGCGGGGCGGGGGAATACTATCCCTCACCCTTAAAGCTACAAACCGCCCCCCCCCATGCCCATCCGGACCGGTTCGGAGGCATGCACATCCCTACAATTCAACACTAATGATGAAGCACAAAATGCAACAAAATGCAAAATGGAGCAAATCACTGCTGGTTTCCTTTCATTCTTTGGGAGATTGTTTGAACTTACTTTCAAGTAAGTGTGTTTAGGATCACAGCTTTTGTTAGTTATATTATTCAAAAACGTTCTGTCTGGACCATCTCTGTATGACGCACATCAAGCATACCAATTACTTTATCCTGGCCTTGTTAGCTAGAAACAATTTAAGTCTGGCATTATGAGCTGATCTGTTGAGCCAGAAATGGGATGGCTGTGCATCTGATACAATTGAATTCATTAATCTTTCTAACAGATTGAAAGTTCCATCCTGGGATTCTCCAATTCACATGTTTACTTTTCCTTTACAAAGCAACTTCTGTTGGCTATAAGCCAGTTCACATTCTGATATCTTTTAGTGGGAGAAAAGGAAAGATTGCTGTTAGTACATGAGCTGCTCCAGACTTGATTGATACCTTTGATCTGAAAACGGATAATTTATAAAGAAAGGAAATAATTATATTACTTGCTTGCTCATACATAGTGCAGATACGTATTTCACCTACATTATCCATAATACGACATGGTGTTTTGACATTAAGTACTATTTATGTACCCCTTATCAGGCCCATGCTTATGATAAAGCAACTTAATGGCAGCTTCAATACCTGTAATTGCTGGGGATACCATAGCATTAGGCAAAGAGCTATAATTATCAATTCTGTGAAGGAGACAGCCTTGAAGACCAAGAAGCCAAAGTGTGCAGCTTCTAAACTACTTAAATACAGGCCTCAACTGCTCCTTCATAAAGTTTGTCTAATGTTGTCTAAGAGCTAGACAACATTAGTCCCATTACTTTCATTTCTCCTAATCTGTTTCAGAAAGAGAGATGCCTGTGGAGATTCAAGCAACCCAGTACAGTTCCAGAAGCTCCAATACGCCTATATCAACAGATATTGTGGCAAGCATGTTCTTTGGATACACAGAAATGGCATTATCTCTAGACTTGTGATTAGTTTGATAATAGCTGTGGTGCTTGAACTAATGGTTTTTGATAGTTGGTGGCTACTCCAACTACTAAATAGCGACTACTAACTACTATTTAGCAGTAGGGGTATGCACGGAACCATTATTGGAACTATGGCTCACATTCAGATCTAATTCAAACTGAACTTCCAGTCCACAAACCAATTTGCTAGAACCGGCTGGCTGTTCAGTTCGTGTGGTCAAGCCAGGTCGAGCCAGTTCAGCCCAGTCCGAGGGGCTATGCTTCTAAAGGGGAATCCAGTGAGAATCCCCCTTTAAAATAAAAGAAGATTCCTACCTCCAAAGGGGTTCAAAGGGCAGGTGGGAGGTGGGCAAGGGGGCACCATACCAGTGGTGGCACAGTGGTGGCCCCTCTAGGCCCCACCAGCATTTCTCACCAACAGTATGGGTAAATGGAGCCCTGGTTCTAACCACTGCACATGTGCGGAGACCAGAACCATGCCTCCACTGGCCCTTGCTGCTGGGGAGTCTAGTGGGGTGGGGCCTAGAGGGGCCACCACTGCACCACTGCCAGTAAGGTGCCCTCTTGCCCATCCCTGCCCATTATTTGAACCCCTTTAGCGTTGAATCAGCTTTGCTTGTAAAGGGGAATCCTCACCTGATTTCCCTTTACAAGCATAGCCACTCAAACCTGTCTGAACCAGGCCGAACCAGTTTGATCTGAACTGGGCTTGTTTCAGTCCAAACTGAACCAAACTGGCTCCCCTCTTTGGGGGGGGGGCTAGTCCAGTTCGTTCTCAAATTGGTCAAACCATGCCGGTTCGGACTGAACCTGGTTTGATTCAAACCAGTTTTGCACACCTCTATTTAGCAGTTTGTATTTTATCAGGGAATGAAAAAGAAAGCTGTGTTTTCTGTTCTAGCTAACAAGATCTCTTGGGGACTGCTGCTGCTTTGGAGACAGTTATTATTTCAGAACTGATACAGTCTGTCTGCTCTCCATCCTAGTCAGTTTGTATATTTGTAAATAAATGGATGTCATGGATATTCCTGAAGTTTCTGTCTTCTCCTTACAAGTAACCAATTCTTTGAAGGTTACCCTTGCAAGTTTCTACTGCTCAGGGAGGTGGGGAACATGAATCAATATAAACCACAGGATTGGCAGCTGAATTTGTGACAGCTTTCAGTTCATTTATTGACATAAAATATCTTGAACTCAGACATTTTAAATTATATATATATGAGAAGTTCTACATTCAAAACTGTCAGAGAAGGCTCCCTCCCTGACTGCTCTGTCTGAATCCATGTATATGAACCACATAATTGATGACCATATCTGCCATGACCATATCTCCAGTTTTTTCAGCAAACTTGAAATGGCTAAAATTCTCTTTGACGTTCTTTGGGAGTTCAGTCCACCAGTCAATTTCAAAGAGTTTTCATCATGAACCTTTTGAGTACATACTGGTAACTTGATAGCAAACAAGTTGTTCTAGTAAGAACTAATCTGCCTACTTTCCTTTCAGTATCCCTACAACTGGACTAAATTTGGTTCAGATTGGTTAAGTGGTCCACAATTTAGAGTTCTTGCACCTCAAAAGTTTACATGTCTGCCATCTTGAATCAAGGTAGATGACATCAACAAAAATTATGCCATTGAGGTGTCCCTGTGTGTCACTCACTACAATTGTACCTAATTTGGTTCAAATCAGTTAGACAGTCCACAAGTTAGCCCAACTACACCTCAAACATTCACACATCTGCGATTTTGGATTGGCATAGATGACGTCATCAGAAACTATGGCATTGGGGCATCCCTCTGAGCCCTTCAGCTGTAGCAAATCTGGTTCAAATCGGTTAGGCAGTTCTCAAGTTAGCCCACTTGCACCTCAAAAGTTTAAGCATCTGACATCTTGAATCAGGCTGGATGACATCATCACAAACTACAGTGAGGTGTCCCTATGTGTCACTCACTACAACTGTCTCTAATTTGGTTCAAATCGGTTAGGCAGTCCACAAGTTAGCCCGCGTGCACCTCAAACGTTCACGAATCTTGAATGGGGGTGGATAACATCATCACAAACTGCCATTGGGGCATCCCTATGTTTCCCTACAGCTGTAGAAAATTTGTTTAATCAATCAATCAATCAATCAATCAATCTTTATTACAGTCAAAACCAGCACAGGATATAGTACAGATTAAAATTATTATAAACCAGATAGATACAACTAAAATGCTGCAAATCCATAGCTATAATTAGACTATAAAATTATGATTAGTAAAATACAACTCTAAAAATTGTGGGGTGATTAATAAAATAAGATAAAACAGGGGTAAAATTATGCTTATTAGGATACAAACCTAGAAGCTGTGGAGAGATTAATAAAGGCGAGATAAAACAGGGGTGAGTATACGATCTTTAAAGGTAGGGCATCTAAGAGAATAAAATAGTTAAGATAATATATAAAAGCTAACATGTGAAGTAAAGCAGCAACTTAAAATTAGACAATCAGGTGAAATGATCAGTAGTTAAAAATCTGCTGCAAGGGGTATTGACTGGCTGATCTTGCATGCTGCCACACAGAACCTGGCAGCATTGTACGTGAAGCTCTGATTGTCATCCGAAAGCAGCATCTTAGTATAGTCTTGACTAGAGTGACCAGGGTATTTGAGAAGCAGAGGAGATATGAGCTTCTCACGACTGTCTTTATAAAAGGGACACGAGAGAAGTACATGATCTATGGTTTCTACCTCCCCAGAGTCACAGGGGCAAAGCCTTTCCACAAGTGGGATCTTCCTGTATTTGCCTTCCAGAACAGCAGAAGGAAGGGCATGTCACCAGGCAGGGGTGAACATCCTTCTGTGACTTGGTATTTCCAATTGTGACAAATATGTAGAGGGGGGAGATGATGAATATACGACTGTCTGGGGCCTAGCTTAGATCTGCCTGGCGTTCTGTGTCCAGAATCCTCAGTTTGATGGACGTTTTTGCCTTGCCCCAGCCCATATCAAGCAGAAGGGATGGGGAGAAGCCCAGATGTGCCACTATGTTGTAGACTGCCTGTTTCCAAGAGGATTGAAAGTTGTCCTGCAGGGTTAGTGGGGCCAGGCCCCATGGACAAAGGGCTAGTTTGAGTCAGTGGTTGAGAACTGTCATCCAAACTTTAGCCTCCACTTTTATCATGCCGTTTTCCAGCATAGAGTGGCGTTGGAGACACAGCAAGGCACTTGTAAGGTCGCTCTCAGGAATTTAGATTGAACACGTTCCAGTATAGCAAGATTGGATGGGGATCCTGAGTGGGTGTCATTAGCAAATTTGTTTCAAATCAGTTAGGCAGTTTAAAAGTTAGCCCCCTTGCACCTCAAAAGTGTATGTGTCCGCCATCCTGAATCAGGTTGGATGACATCATCACAAACTATGCTGTTGAGGTGTCCCTATGTGTCCTTACAACATAACCCGATTTGGTTCATATTGGTCCAGGCATTGCAAAGTTGATGTGTGTGTGTGGGCACACACATGGATGGACACATGGACACACACACGGAATGCCGGATGATCTTATAAGACTACTGGAAAGTAGGCTAAAAATGAAGAATAATCCAAACACAAAGAATGTCAACAAGAATACAAGGAGTTGCACTCTCACAACTGGGTGCTACCAAATTGTCTGATATATACATAATTATCATTGCATCCAAAGGTTACAAAGCAAATTTTAAGGAAGTTTGAGATCAATTACTAAAACTACGTGATAAAAACTTGTCAACTAAACTATGGTTTTTTATATATAAAAACTTTATATATAACATTGATGAATTGACAGGATCTGGTAAACTCTTGTTAGTCCTATAAAATCAAGATTCAGAAGCAGACACTGACTCTATTCTCACAACCACTGGAAAATGGGCTAAGGGAGCTTAGCTCGCTTTCCAGGGACTGTGGGAACCACTGGGCTAGACCACCTAACTACTCCTCCCCTAAGACAAGGTTAATGGAGTGAGCGCTCTGTTAACCTCATCTTTTTGCTCGTGTGTTGCCGTGGTGTGCGGCAACAAATGAGTAGACCCCTGACCGGAAGGCTGCTTGCTGCAAGCAGCCTCCCGGGCTCGGCGGTCTCTCCAGAATGCCCCGTGCATTTGTGCAGGGCATCCTGGAACTTCCAGGGGCCATGTGGCCCCTGATCCCTGCTGCCCCTGCTGGCTCCATGACGGAGCTGGCAGTTGTATGGGCGGCCGATCTGGCTGCCCAGCTAGTCTGTGGGGAGAGTGGGCTAAGCCTGCTCTCTCGCTGCAGTTAGCCCCAAAGCTCTTCTCACTGATCGTGAGAAGAGCTTCACTGTGTCAGAGAGAAGCTGAGCCATGGACAGTGATACAAGACAGTGTGAGTCCAGAAGCCGGGATTGAGAAAGTCGGGAGCACTGGAGCCAGCCAGGCTGGTGAACCAGGGCTGGAGAGCTGAGGCAGAAATTATTTAGGACAGGAGCTGAGCTGAATAAGTCTGCCAGGAATTGGAGAGCTGAGACAGGAGCCAGGGACCACAAGCAGACAGAGGTCAAAGCTGAATATTTGCTGGGTCAGAAGGTTGAAACTGGAACCAGGAGTCAAAGCTGTGCCAAAGCTCAAGCCAGATCAACAGTCAGGAGCCAAGAGGGCCAACCAGTAAGGAGGAGTCACAAATAGGCCAGTGATCACACCAGGAAAAGATGAGCACCAGACCAAGAAACTCTGCTACTGAGGCAAAGTCTGCTCTGGACAGGAAGCCTCTTATCCTTCTGCAGACAGAAAAGATCTGCAGGCAGATTCTTCTTGTCTGCAACAAAGCCAATGGTGGGCATCCACCTGCGCGGTCAGCATATAGGGCCTGGAGGCTGGAAAAATGCTGCAATGCAAGGAATCGCCATCAGAGGCAGTGCAGAGCAGACTGCCACAAGGAGTTCTGACAAACTGATGACCATCATGATATGCATCATGCAACTCCCGGATAAGCCAGTTGTTTGTATCATGCTGTGAAGTGGTAAGGAGAATTTTACCGCATATTGTGGAGAATTTTATCATATATCATGGAGATGTTTGTCTGTATCTACTCATATTTTATATAGTATTCAGCACAGTGGAGGATAAAACTATTATCACAACCCTGCCACCACCTAATTTGTTGTTCAGAGTAGACTATAAGGCTGAAAGCTATTTAACATGTGGTGTGCAGATACCCTTAAATTGCCATAATATTATGTTCACATTTATCCAACTATATCTGTGAATTTAGAAAGGGTATGAGGCATGCAGTAGTACTTCACAACAAACAGTCTAGCCATTTTGATGTAATAACAGGATCATGTCACTAGATATCAACATTGTGTATGAGGTGCACAGCCCCTCTCCTTCCTCATGTCAAGTATTAATGTTGCACCTATGACTCATTGGATGAAATTCAGTTGTGGTTTCCTTTTGCATATTTTGCGGATTTCTGCAGAGTAGGACTTGGCCAGTTGAGAGTCAAGACATTCAAGACATGTGCGATGCGCAATCTCAGTTCTGCTTTCAGTAGAGAACAACAAAGGGGCTAATTCCCCAAATGCCTTA
Organism: Hemicordylus capensis; assembly: GCF_027244095.1. Classification (NCBI taxonomy): domain Eukaryota; kingdom Metazoa; phylum Chordata; class Lepidosauria; order Squamata; family Cordylidae; genus Hemicordylus; species Hemicordylus capensis. Next base: position 240,535,004 of record NC_069659.1, on the reverse strand, counting down.
TAGGCATTCTGGCCATGCCTAGAATCCAAAGTGTGACAGCATTCCTATTTTCTTAAACTAAAATAAAAGAATCCGAAATGAAAGCTTGTTTGGGATTCCCTTGCTAATCCTCAGATTTCTCCCCTTTGATAGAATGCCATGAGAAAACTGCTCTTCTTGGCATTTCCCGCTACACGCACATGGCTTTCATTGGAGCTGCAACCACAAAAAGAAAACCACGTGTTTATGGCTTCAGAACACCAAGGAGAGAAAGCATTCTCATTGAATTTTGAGCTGGAGCTAGAGGAGACACTATGAGAAGTCAAGACTGTCTTGCGTCACTGAGTTCTCAGTATTATTATTAAACTAGATCAAAGGGCTCCAGCCAAGATTAACATGAAAGCAACACATATGTCAAGGGAAAAGAGAGAATGCAGTGAAAAGGAAACATGGGAGGGATAAAAAATAAAATTTGGATGGAAACAATCTATAGTTTAATTTTTAAAACCCACAATCCGTGTCACAACTATATTTAAAAAGCTATGCCTTCTTAATGCATAATAATTGATCTAGTATATTTAAATTTGAAGTCTCAGGGAATGGTGCCCCATACTGACTTGAATGGCTGCCATCTAGGAGAATCCTATAAAGTTGGGTTTATACAGATCCATTGTCCTATGAAGCATGGACTATGCAACACCACTGACCAGAAATAGGATCAGCTGTAGGCACTTTCAATCTCAACTGTGCAACAGCCACAGTTATGCCCTCAAATGGACTATTTATACAACCATGGATAATAATTTTTAAAAGTCTGCCATTTAATCTTCAGCTTGAAGCAACAGTCGCACAATTGGTCTGGGTTCCAAAGTCATTTCTCTATGGTTTTAAACCTCACTGATTTTATTATTCAAAGTAGCACATGAAGATCCATCCTGAACTCACTCTGCTATTTCACCATTTAAAATACTTTCCCTATAATTCATTTTCTGTAAATGCTATTACAGCAGTTAACTTTACCATGAGATTTGTGTAGTTGCAGGTGCAATTTAAGAAGAAACTTCAGCAGCACTCAGTGAAATTATGAAAATCCAAAGTCAAGATGTACAAAACACAAATCCACTGAGGAATGTTTAACATAAGGAGACTAAGGGTGTGCAAGCCTGCTCACATTGAGCCATTTGGCTCGATGGGGTGTGGATCAAGCTGAACAGGGCCCAGTTCAGCTCAAACCGGCTCAGAACATACTGGTAAAGGGAAATCTGGTAAGGGTTCCTCGTGACCAGTAAAGTGGGGTGGAGATGCAAATGGCCTCTGCACATGCTTGGAGGCCATTTTATTGACCTCCATGCATGAACAGAGGCTCAAACTGGGTTTAAATTGGGTCTGCCTGCTCTGGCAGGGAGAGAAAGTCCCCACAACCACCCCGGCCCAACCCCACAGCTGTTCCAGGTGCAGCAACAGGAGGCGGCAACTTTAAGGTAAAATTTAACTTCTCTCCTTCCCCAACTCTCTTTAGCTAAGGCCCCTGGTGCCCCCTTCCCCTTTACCAATATGGCTTCGAACCCTCCTGAATGGGGCTCAGATCGAACCGAACCAGGCCCAGTTTGAGTGTGCACAAAACCAGACGTGACTCAGTTTGGCTCAAGTCTGTTTCAATTTGAGCTGAACTGGGTTTTATGGTTTTGTGCACACCCCTAAAGGAGACTGTATGTTTTCTTACAGAAACTGCAGATGGCAACTGTAAAACAAACAGATGAAACGTTTCATCAAAACAGTGGTCCACCTGGGTGTTTCGATGCAACAACGTTTCAAGTGTTTCAGCCATAGGGGAAAATGGGGGAAATCAAAGCACCCCATTGTTCCCCATGGGTAGCTCCTAGTGTCACCCAAGTGGCTTCATGGTTGGGCATGATGAGTGCCACCTACTACCTGGACCACAAAGGAAATGGGCAAGTGAGCAATTTTAAACAAATTTATAACCTTTCCCCAAATGAAAGCTTAACAATTTGTTTAGAATCACCTGATTGCCCATTTATTTTGTGGGTTGGGTGGTAGGTTGTACCCATCATATCCTACCTCATAACCCACTTTGGTATCCCTAGGACTCACAGAGTGCAGTGCACACACATTTTGCATCACAATATGCAAAGCATTTTGCACTCCTGCCTTGAACAACACTCATAAGAACATAAGAACAGCCCTGCTGGATCAGGCCCAAGGCCCATCTATTACAGCATCCTGTTTTACAGAGTGGCCCACCAGATGCCACTGGAAGCCTACAGGCAGGAGTTGAAGGCATGCCCTCTCTCCTGCTGTTACTCCCCTGCAACTGGTACTCAGAGGCATCCTGCTTTGAGGCTGGAGGTGGCCTATAGCCCTCCGACTAGTAGCCGCTGATAGACCTCACCTCCATGAAGTTATTCAAACCACTCTTAAAGCTATCCAGGTTGTTGGCTGTCACCACATCTTGTGGCAGAGAATTCCACAAGTTGATTATGTGTTGTGCAAAAAAGTACCTCCATTAGTTGGTCCTAAATTGCCTGGCAATCAATTTCATGGGATGACCCTTGGTTCTAGTGTTATATGAGAGGGAGAAGAATTTCTCTCTGTCCACTTTCTCCACACCATGCATGATTTTATAGACCTTTATCATGTCTCCCTAAAAACCCCAGGTGTTGCAGCCTTGCCTCTTAAGGAAAGTGCTCAAGGCCCCTGATCATCTTGGTTGCAGTCTTCTACACCATTTCCAGTTCTACAATGTCCTTTTTTAGATGTGGTGACCAGAATTGTACGCAGTACTCCAGGTGTGGCTGCACCATAGTTTTGTTTAAGGGCATTATAATATTAGCAGTTATTTTCAGTCCCCTTCCTAATGATCCCTAGCATGGAATTGGCCTTTTTCACAGCTGCCGCACATTGGGTCAACACTTTCATTGAGCTGTCCACAATGACCCCAAGATCCCTCTACTGGTCAGTCACTGACAGCTCCGATCCCATCAACATATACTTGGTTGGGGTTTTTCATCTCAATGTGCATCACTTCACACTTGCCAACATTGAACAGCATTTGCCATATTGTTGCCCACTCACCCAATTTGGAGAGATCTTTTTGGAGCTCCTCACAATCCGTTTGAGATTTCACTGCCTGAACGAGTTTAGTATCATCTGCAAATTTGCCCACCTCACTGCTTACCCCTACTTCTAGATCCTTTATGAATAAATTAAAAAGCACCGGTCCCAGTACAGGTCCCTGGGGGACTCCACTTCTTACTTCCCTCCATTGTGAAAACTCTGCATTTATACCTACCCTCTGTTTCCTGTCCCTCAACCAGTTAGCAATCCACACATGTACTTGTCCCCTTATCCCCTGACGGCTAAGTTTTCTCAGGAGTCTTTGATGAGGGACTTTGTTGAAAGCCTTTTGGAAGTCCAGGTATACTGTCTCAGCTGGATCACCTTGATCCACACACTTGTTGACACTCTCAAAGAAGTCCAAAAGGTTTGTGAGGCAAGATTTCCCTTTGCAGAAGCCATGCTGGTTCTCTCCCATCAGGGACTGTTCTATGTGCTTTACAATGTTATCCTTGAGGATGCTTTCCATCAATTTGCCTGGAACGGATGTTAAGCTAACTGACCTGTAATTTCCCAGATCACCCCTGGATCCCTTTTTGAAAGTCGGTGTTACATTGGCTACTTTCCAGTCCTCCGGTACAGAGCCTGATTGCAGGGATAAGTTATATATTTGAGCAAGGAGGTCAACAATTTCACATTTGAGTTGTTTGAGGAGTCTAGGATGGATGCTGTCCGGCCCTGGCAATTTGCTAGTTTTCCGTTTTTCCAGACAGTTTAGAACATCATCTCTTGTCATTGCTATCTGACTCAGTTCTTTAGCCTCCATGCCTAAAAAGCCTGGTTCAGGAACAAGTATAGGCACAGTGCTGTGAAAATGGATGCAAAGAACTCATTGAGCTTCTCTGCAACCTCCATATCCTCCTTAATAATCCCTTTCACTCCCTCATTGTCTAATGGTCCAACCTCCTCCCTGGCAGGTTTCCTGCTTCTATTTAAATAAGTTTTTGTTATTCCAATTAATGCTTTTAGCTAAATGTTCCTCGGACTCTCTTTTTGCCTCCCCTATTATCTCCTTGCATTTCTTTTGCAAGAGTTTGTGTTCCTTTCTGTTCTCTTCATTTGGACAGGCCTTCCAATTTTGGAAGGAAGTCTTCCCTTTTATAGCTTCCTTGACTTTACTTGTTAGCCATGCTGACATCCTCCTGGACTTAGTGGTACCTTTCCTCCTTTTGGGTATACAATCTAACTGGGTTTCTAGTATTGTGGGTTTGAGTGAACTCCATGCATTCTGGAGCAAAGTGATTCTCCTGATTTTCCCTTTCAGCTTTCTTTTTACCATACTTCTCATTCTGGAGAAGTTTCCTCTTCTGAAATTCAAAATGTCTGTGTTAGACTTCCTTGGTGATTCTCTCCCTGCATGTATGCTGAATTTGATCACACTATGGCCACTGTTCCCTAAACGGTCTATGACACAGACATCACGCACCAGGTCCTGGGTGCCACTCAGGATTAAGTCCAAGGTCGCCTTCTCTCTGGTTGGTTCCAAGACCAACTGTTCTAAGGCACAGTCATTCAGCGTATCTAGAAACGTGACTTCTTTGTCATTACCTGACTGTGAATTTACCCAGTCTATGTGTGGGTAATTGAAGTCACCCATTATTACTGCCCTGCCTCAGGGGCATAGCAAGGTTGTACTGGGCCCAGAGACAAGATTTTTAAATGTTCCCCCGCCACTGTAGCTCAGCTAATGAAGTAAAGAAATCTTATATGAGGCTGTATAGTGGTAACAAAAAGCATATCTATCTATCTATCTCCATCCTATGTGCCACAATAGAACATCATCCTAAATTATTTTTAAAAAGGTTTTGTAAATTGTGGACGATGCAAGTAATGTACTAGAGAAAGACCTGCTGTTCTGGTAGCTCCAGGTCTTAACACTCACATCAGTTTCAGAGGATGAATACAACTGAAGGAAACCTGGGCAGGTGCATGGCTGGGGGAGTCAGTCATGTGACTTGCCTTTGGGGGCCCCCCCAAGGAAGTGGGCCCCCAGACAACTGTCTCCCCTTGCCCTATTATAGTTACACCCCTGCCCTGCCTCTCCTTGACACCTCCCTGATTTCCTCCTGCAGCTCCCAGTCACTGTCAGTGTTTTGATCCAGAAGGCGATAGCACGTCCCCAGTAGCACATTTCCTTTCAGGCCTTGTATTTTCACCCACAGGGTTTCTGTGAAGGACTCTGGTCCTCCTAGGTTTTCTAGCTTGTTGGATTCTATCTCTTCTTTAACATACAGTTCTATTCCACCTCCAAAGTGTTCCTCTCTGTCCTTTCTATAGAGTTTATATCCAGGGATAACTGTGTCGCACTGGTTCTCACTATTCCGCCATGTTTCTCTTATGCCCACTATATCTATTTATGTGCTAGCAACCAAGCACTCCAGCTCACCCATCTTGGCACGGAGGCTTCTGGCATTGGCATATAAGCACCTATACACAGAATCTCTTACCTGGTGTGTGCTAGCTTTCTTTTGACTCCTTGACCAGCTGGCACAGCCCTTTGACTGCTCTTTATGTGGTTCTGCTCTGTCCCCTTCTGTTTTATATGAATCCTTTACACACTCACGCTTTAAAGGGCAAAATTTTGCCGAACTGGATAGTCAAGTCAAGTCAAGTTTTATTTACGGTCCTAGACCAAACAATCCATGCATGCAAACAGCAGAACAATTTATAGAAAACTCTATAGGTTCTCATTATACATCTTAAAAGCAATATAACAAAATTTGGCTACGGAGTTAAAATTTAAAACATTTTCATCAGAAAGTAAGTATTTAACAAGTTGTTCAGCAGATCGATCTGTCTGTTTACAGACCAGAGGTAAAATTAAGTGCTCCCTTGGTTGCCTATGTAATTTACAGGATAAGAGAATATGCTCAATAGATTCTATTTCCCCACTGCCACATCTGCAGTAGCGTTCTTCCAAGGGAACACCACTGTATCTCCCGGCTAATAATGCAGAGGGAAAAGAATTTGTTCTTGCCCTTGTAAATGCCCACCGGAATTTGCTGAGTGTAATATGGGACAAATAATTTGCTGGTGAAAGATCCCATCTAGTTCTTACTCCTTTGTAGAATTCTGTCAAAGAGGCCCGGTTATTTTGCAATTCAATATCTGTCAAACGCTGTTTTACTGTTCTTTTCGCATTTGACAAGTCTAACTCCAGCAGTTGTTCAGGGTCTATTCCTAGAGCAGCAAGCTTTTTGCTAACTACAGTGCACCACTGCGGTTGTGGGTTTAACGATAGAAACTGAGGAATTAGGCCCACCGGGCGTAGGTGGACTCTCAACCAAAAGTAAATAATTAAAAGCCAGGCACGAGATTCAATCTTTATGAGGCCGGCCTCCATGCGCAGTGTTACATTTGAGGTGCATCTTGTAGTCCCAAAGATAGCTCTCAAAAAGCCTGATTGAATTCTTTCTAGCATGTCAAAATTCGCATAAGGTCCCAGTTGGATCCCATATAAGAGCTGAGGGATAACCTTTGCTGAATACAGTTTTAAAGCCGCAGGAATGAAACCTGCTCCCTGTGTTCTGAAAAATCTGTTAATTGCCACCACACTGCGTTTTGCTGAGTCAGCTACCATTCTCATATGTACCGCTCTCCCAGCATTTTGTTGAAAAACCACCCCAAGATATTTTATTTGATTGACCTGTTCTAATTTGTGTCCATCCAAGGTCCATGTAAATATCCTTGGTTCATTTTTAAAGCACATAATTTTAGATTTATTATAATTGATCGTCAAGTGTTCCTCTTGGCAATAAGATGTTAGAACATCTAAAGCTCTTTTGAGCCCGACCCTGGTTTGAGATAAAATAACCGCGTCATCCGCATACATCAGGATCGGGATCTTTTTGTTGGCTAATTTAGGTGCGTGGATATCAACATTTTGCGGCCGATTAATCAGATTGTTAATGTACAGATTGAATAAATAGGGGGCCAACACACACCCTTGCCGCACACCTTTCTCTGTTGGAATTGAATTGGTGAAATTGCCGGCAGTGTCCAAACGTACTCTTAAAGAGGAGTTCTCATGGAGCTTGATGAGCAATAATAAAAGCCTTTGATCTATAGATGTACTAGCCAATTTTGTCCATAGTAGACTCCTTGAAATTGAGTCAAAGGCCATTTTAAGGTCCACGAAAGCGGCGAACAGTGGTCTTTTATGGACCCTAACTTGTTTATCCACAAGTTGTTGTAAAATTAAGCAATGGTCCATAACCAATCTATTCGGTCTAAAACCTGCTTGCTCATCATGGATTATATGCTCCTGCTCCATCCAAGAGCAAAGTTTTACACACAGATGTTTGGCGTACAATTTACTTATTATATTCAGAAGGCTAATTGGCCTGTAGTTAAAGGGATCCTCCCTATTTCCTCTTTTATAGATCGGGACCACCATGGCTGAGCCCCACTCCTGAGGGAATTGTGCAGTTTGGTCTATATAGGTGAACAAAAGAGCCAGTGCTGGGGCCCACCAGTCTATATGAGCCTTTAATAGTTCTGGAGGGATGTAATCGTTCCCGGGTGCTTTTCCACCCTTCAGCTGCATAATTAGTTGTTCTACCTCATAGGTGGAGACTGTAGGCCAGGATGGTAAAGTATCTATATGTAGGTCAATCTGGGGTTTAAATGTGTGGTTGCTATAGAGTTTCCGAAAATGTGATTCCCATAATTCAGGGGCAATTGGACAGGCCTGTTCAGAGTTTACCTTATTTTGGGATAATGAAATCAGCCTCCAAAAATTTGTTAAATCATTTTTCCTAGCTGCTTCTATCAAAGATAGCCATTCCTTTTGAGTTGCAATCGATTTCTTAGTTCTAAGAAGAGCTTTATACTCCTTTTTCTTTTTAGACAGTTCTAAGTGTGTATGTGTAGACGGGCAGAGAATCGCATATTTTGAGAGCATGACAAGATGCTTTTTTGTCCTTATGCATTCTTGGTCAAACCACTTTTTGGTATGGCCAGTTTTCTTTTTAGGTTTGGCGTGATGATCTTTCGTTAGTAGAGATTTAATTGATCTTGTGAGAACCTCATACTTTTCAAGAATATGGGAATTTGGGTCTCTTTTAATCAGTGCATCCAGCAGCCCTTCCTTAAGTGATTCTCCGTTCTTCGAGTTAAACCATTCGGAGAAAACTTGATTAATTTGGGAATTCCATTTGATTCTGGGAGTCCCATCAGTGGCCTGTTGTGTAAAGGGCATAACTCTAGAACTCATATCTTGCTTCATGAAGGTGTAATTTAATACTAAAGGATAATGGTCACTTTCTGGCCTAGCTATGATGTTAAATCTGGCTATTGCTTCAAATACATCTCTAGAAACTAATACATAATCAATAGTAGATTGATTAGTGCCCCGTTGGAAGGTAAATTTTCCTGGGCAATCCCCAGACGCAGTGCCATTCAGAATTAATAAGTCCAGTTTGTTAGCCATTCGGGCTAAACATAGCCCCGCAAAATTGCACGTTGAGTCTAGAGAAACACGATTAGATAAACCAAGTTCTAACTCATCCAATGGGGGCCACAAAGAAAAACTTCCATAAAGTGAGACATCATTGTGACCTAGTCTCGCGTTGCAATCTCCAGCTACAATCAGAGGCGTATTAGGGTATTCATCTATGAGCTTAAAGATGTATTGTTCAATTTCTCCCCAGAGCGCCTCCGTCTGTGAGATGCAACTCTGCGTTGGGACATATAAGTTTACACACAGAAAGCTGGTTTTATGATCAGAGACCAGTATAGCCATGGATACTGTCCAGCTTATTTCGGCTATTCCCCAGGCATCATTTTAAATGCTGCTCTGCAACCTTTTTTATTTTAAGTGCCAGCAGCCTGGTTTCATCTTGGTTCAAGTGCAGCCCATCCGTTTTGTACAGGCCTTGCTTGTCCCAAAATGTATCCCAGTGTCTAACAGATCTAACCCCCCCCTCCTGGCACCAATGTCTCATCCACACATTAAAACTCCTCAGCTCTGCCTGTCTCACTGTACCTGCACGTGGAACAGGTAGCATTTCTGAGAATGCTACCTTGGGGGTCCTGGATTTCAATATGCTATCTATCAGCCTAAATTGGGCTTCCAGGACCTCTTGACTACATTTTCCCACATCGTTGGTACGGACATGCACCATGACAGCTGTCTCCTCTCCAGCACTGCCTAAGAGCCTATCTAGACACTGCATGATGTCCGCAACGTTTGCACCAGGCAGGCAAGTGAACCGTGCGGTCAACACGTGGGTCACAAACACATATCTCTATACCTCTAATGATATAATCACCCACTACAAGGAGGCCCCCACCCCCAGAGGAGTATCCCCCGGAAGCTCATCTTCCGTGGAAGGAGTCCCTTCTAAAGGAGCATTTCCCTATTCCTCAGACTGATGTCCTCCTTCCCCTAGACCTTCATTCTCCCTAACAGCAGAAGAGCTATCAGCCCTGGAGTGAGATGCCTGTACCACATCCCTGAAGGTCTCGTCCGCATGCCTCTCTGTCTCTCTTCTGAGCTTCTCCAAATTCACCACCTTGGTCTCGAGGGAACGAACTTGTTCCCTGAGAGCCAGGAGCTCTTTGCACTGAGCACACACCCATGACTTCTGTCCATGGAGCAAATAGTCATACATGTGACACTCTGCGCAATACACTGGGAAGTGCCCCCTCCCCTGCTGACTTTCTATCTTCATAACTGGTTTTGTTGGCTGTTAACAGTATTTAGAGATAGTGAATTAGAAGGATAGGTCTCAGCTGTATTGGTCAGCTATTTAAGTGTCCGAACAGCCTGTCAAAAGAATATGAGGGAAGAATCAGTACTTATATGAGGAAGGGATTTGTACTTACCTTCTCTTCTTTACCAGGCTTTTTGTGATCACAGCAACGTGTTCCAGGCTTCCTCGCACACTTCCCACTAAACTCCCGCAAACTCCAAATCCCTGTTCGCTATGCTCTGTTTGCTATGCTCTTGGGCCTTCACCTCTTATGTAGATACTAGGCTTCAAACTGAGACACAGGTTCTGGCTCAAAGGAATGTGGGGCCTCCCACAGCCCTAGCTGATGCCACCTGCTCCAGGCAGGGACAAACAAAAACTGGATGCCACCAGAGTTTGCTAGCCCTGGCAAATGCTAGCCGTAGCAAATAACAAACAGACTAGGACTTATCATTTAAAGAGAAACCAGCCCCTCAAAATCTCCCCTCCTCCTGTTAGTTAGTGTGAAGGGGGGAAAGGCTTGATGTTGTTCTGTTTAGAAAAGCTTGCTCACCTCCTAAAGCTGCTTCTGCTCTTCCCAGAGTAGGCTTCAAACTCCAGAAGCATACAGTAAAAGGGATTCTGTCCCTCCCAACACAGAACACACATTTCAAACACAGTCCAAAAAGGGCCAAAAAAGAATCACTGACCCAGAACCCAGTCCACTGCCAGCCACAGTGCCTGCACTGCAGTAAGATCACTGGATCAAGTTGCTCTCTCACACACAATTATGACTTCCTATGTTATTTCCTAGAATTGCAACAGTTGCCAAGCACACCCTTACTTAGAAGCAAGCATAGCCATAAGCTCAACCAGAGCATCTTCAGCCACATTTTGACTGAGTATACCTTACCATGCAGATTGCAGAGCAGACCAGAGCACTGAGCAAAGCACAAGTTAGACTCAAGGCCAGACATGGAGCTCATCACAGCAATCACCAAGAAATATCTCATAACACACTATCAGAGCTGCCACTGTCCATTTGTCACCACAACACTATCTCACAAACAAAACAAACCACAACTCAAGGAAGGCAGGCACCCAAGTTCTGCCTTTATCAGTCTGAGATCTAGCAAAACCAGATAGTTACAGCAGCAATAGCACAGCATATTATACTCATTGCTGAGAAAAGAAAACCACAAAATCAAACCATTGTTTCATTCTGATTTATCTTCTTCAAGAGAGGCACAATATAAGGGCTCTCTCTGCTTCCCAGTCCCTATACATTTTGAAATTCCCTCCTTTTGGGTTTCCTCTCCATCTTTCCTCCCCTCCCCCTAGCCAGTGTGGGCACAGTTAGGAACATAGCAAGCTGCCATATACTGAGTCAGACCATATGTCTGACCATAGGTCTGACTAATACTAGCTCAGTATTGTCTACACAGACTGGTAGCGGCTTCTCCAAGGTGGCAGGCAGGAATCTCCCTCAGTTCTATCTTGGAGATGCCAGGAGGGAACTTGGAACCTTCTGCTCTTAGCAGAGCAGCTCCATCCCCTAAGGTGAATATCTTACAGTGCTCACACATCAAGTCTCCCATTCATATGCAACCAGGGTGGACCCAGCTTAGCTAAGGGGACAAGTCATGCCTGCTACCACAAGACCGGATCTGCTCTCCTATGAGAGAGGATATGCCTATGACAATACTTGATTTGTATGCTAAAAAGCCAACCAAGAAGCAAGGAGATCACAAGCCAATTGGAAGCTAGTTCCAGAAGACCAATCAGCAAGGGAAAAACAGGCCTCCAAAATGGTGTTCAGAACGTCAAAACATTTTGACTAAAAATGGAGTTATTTTGCTCCGAGCTCGAATTAGGCCATTTATTTAAAGGGTGTTTTGTTTTGCGCTCGAAACACTCAAAACTGTCCATTTTGTGTGGAAATGTTTCTATGTTGAAACATCCTGCACATCCCTAATTTAAAACAAGATAAATTACTACTGTTCAGCCAACTCTCAAGCAAGGTAAGTCTGAATAAAAATGCAATGATATTACCAAGCAAAATGGTGGGAAGATGTATTTCTAGAAGATCATAAAATTCCTATTATGATAAGATCCAGGTGGCTAGCTATCTGGTGAACTACATGAGAATTCTCAACACCACACAGCTAGAAAACCACAAAAGCCAGCCTTGCCAGGCTCGAAGCTAAAGATGTCCAGGAAGTATGGCATCCATTCACAAGCCATTTCACAGGAAATAGGAAAAGATGGACTTTTTGTTGGACCAATCTATATGCTTTTGAATCACACAGATATTTTCGTCAGATTTCAGATATTCCAGTGCCAGGTTTGCTCAGATGAATCAGCTTGCTTTTCAGAACAAACTTTTCAGACAACCATTGAATGCATACCTCAACTACATTTCATGAACAGCACAATTCCTACACAATATTACAGTCTTATATTAGAGGGGTGAGTGAACAGAGTGCAAACAGCAGATAGATGTGTTGCTGTTTGCTGTCCCTTTCAAGAAAGTTAATGGATAGGGTGAAGCAATACTTTCCTTCTGGCCCTGCACCATGTGATTAAGATGTGAGTGTACTGTAAGTGCGTATGTCCCCTCAACCTAGTGCACCATTTCATAAGTGTGTTAGCTTGCAGTTCTTCCCTTCAACAAATGCTCCAAATACTACTTTAAAGTAGTATTTGGAGCATGCATGTGTAGAGAAGCCATTCCGACAAATCACTCCCCACACAATTAAGGAATGATGTGTTGTGGGAGACATTAAGCTGTTTGAGCTCACAGCTTAATCATGTGGGAGTGGGGCCAATCAGAATGTAGCATCCAAACCAGCCCATAGTGCATTTTCATATGCAGGAGCACACATCCAGTGGAAGAAGCTGTCAGGTGGGCTGTCATGCAGAGGAACCCATAGCACAATTCTTGGATGAATGCTTGCACAACTGAGTGGGGCACATTCATCCAGTAAAAAATAAAAATGGGTCAGATAAAAGGCATGGGTGGATGGGTTGGTAGAACTATTTCCCTGGATATTATTCCTTCTACAGGCACTACCTGCTGGACACCCATGATATTCACACATCCACTTCCCATTTTGGAACCACACTACTACTACTACTACTACTACTACTACTACTATAAATATTTATATGTGGCTTTTCAACAATGTTCTTCAAGTGATTTACATAGGAAAATGAATGAATGGACAGAATAAGATGGCTCCCTGTCCCCAAAGGACTCACATTCTAAAACAAAACAGAATGTAGACACCAGCAGCAACCACTGGAGAGATGCTGTACTGGGATTGGATAGGGCCAGTTGCTCTTCCCCTGCTAAATATAAGGGAACATCCACTTTTAAAAGGTGCCACTTTGCTCAGTTAGGAGTCTCAACAATGGGTTCTCAAATGGAAACTGAGAGTTGCAAAACATGCTATTGAAGTAACAGAAGTAACATCTGGAGAGAAAATGTCTAGATACTATGTGACTGCTTATTTATTGTGCTAAAAACCATAATGTAGAAGAGGCCTTTGACTGCGAATAGCTGATCTTGCTGAGAAGATTTAAGTTACCGACAGCCTGATCATACTTACTGCCAAGGAAATCTCACTGAGTTCCGGGGTATGTATCTTCTGTTCCTGAGTATGATTAGGATTGCAGCCAAAGACTCCCTAGAGACCAACCAGAGAATAAGATACTGGTATGATGGTCTTTAGAGATGTAAAGACCAAAAGAAATACATTTCTACATCTCCAATTGCATTTTCGTGTTACGTAACCCCTAGAAGGTGGAAAACAGATAAGGCAAAATATAGTCGTAGTTACTATGGCAAATCCAGAAATTAATTGGGAAAGCACATTAGGAAGCTAATCTATCATATACCTTCAAACCATGCCCTGAGAGGAGACTGACCACCACCATCTTGTAAATGCTGTGAACTGCTGGGTCTACCCAGATGCTAGAACAAATATTCCCATATAACTTAGGTATAGCTGTATTTTTGACATTTTTAAAAAAAAATTTTTAAGGGGATTTGTTTTGGGGGTTGGTTGGTTGGTTGTTTCAAGGCATGTGACCACTCTGGATCATAAAGGGAAGTCACTGATTATTATTGCAATCAGAATTACAATAGAACTTCATTATTCGTGGTACTGCTGTTCACAGTTCTGTGTATTTGCGGGTGTCTAATTGACACCCATTTTCATTATTTGTGGATACTAAGGGTTAAAACCCACATATCCATGGTTCCTAGAGGGCTGGAAGTGACCACGGAGGTCACTGCTGGCCACCATTTTGTCAGGAGGAGCCCAGGAGGAGACAAGAGGGGCCATTTTGCGGCTCATTTCTAAAAAATAAAATAAAATGCCTCCCATGATTTTTCACGGTTTCCGTGAATTGTGGGGGGCATTCCTGAGCACACGGGAGCATGGTATAGTAAACAGTTCCAATTATTTTCATATGGGTGCGTTTTTTGGGTGGGTTTTTTGTTGTTGCTGTTTTTCCATGTTTCACCACCACCACCACCACCACCACCACCCACCACCACCTTTTTGCTCCATTCTGGAACCTAACCCCCCTTTCCCCATGGGCATAATGCCTTGTTACTCACTTTTTTTGTAGGTGATGAATGTTACCCCTGTTAGTAACAAGGTTTCCCTGTAACTTATTGTGCATACAGTCCATCTATTGTGCGCTGCTGAATCTGGGGGGCCCTCAGCCTTCATAATGCAGAATAACTGATGGTTTTATTCTTTCATTTCAGTGTAGTACTTTCTGTTCCTGGGGAGTGTTGGAGATGAACTTCCAGTGCATCGACCTTTTGCACCAACTGTCCTAATGACCACTAGGGGCATTGGGAGTAGAGACAGTGAGTAAGGGTCTCCCTATCTATCCCTACTCTATGACCCCTGAACTGACTCTGCAGCATTCCCTGTGCTGAGTCACAATCCTTCCTTCCTTCCTAGAGAGCAGATGGAAACATCTTTCTCTCCTTACCTATCCATTATGTAGTCCTTTAGATTAGATATAGGTCTTTCCTATCTAAGTGTATTTAACCAATAAATATTTAGTGTTTAGTCATACAAGGATCTCCGTGTGTTTTCTCTAAATAGCTGCAATATCCAAACCATCCTCTACTACCTACTCTGTAACTGGAGTGTGTGCTCATTCCTTAGTGCTCTGCTGTTTTACCTATTGTAGGTAAAAATCAACAACCTCTAACAGGGAGCAGGGTACATATATATCCTTATCACATTAAACCTCAAAGCAATCTCCTAGAGGTAAGCCACTATTGGCAGGGGCGTAACGATAGGGGGGGCAGGCAGGGCACGTGCCCTGGGCGCCACTCTGGGAGGGGGCGCAGCACGATGCCTCAGAAAAGCTCCACCACCAAAAAAATTGTTTTTTCAAAAAAAAATTTTCCCCAAAAATAATTTTCACCAAATTCTGGGCGGCGGAGGGTGGTGGGGGTTAGGGGTGTGCACGGAACCGCCAACTGCGGTCCGGCACTGGGTGGGGGAGTTTCTTTAAGAGCGGCGGGAGGGTTTACTTACCCCTCCCACCGCTTTCCTGCTCTGGCGCCGTAATTTTTAGATTAATTGGGGTGGCAGGACACCAGCCGCCCCCCTGCGACTGGATTAGGGGCCAAATCGGCCCAAACTACAGCCGCCACAGCCACCCGCCCGCCCGCCCTCCCAGCCGCCCGAGTCCTCACCACAACAAGACCCGCGTCGGTCGGGCCGATCAGGGCCCCACAATTCGAAAAGGAGAGGAGCTCGCAAACAGAGCTCCTCTCTCTGCAAAGTCTTGGCCCGAACTGGGGCTTTGGGTGCAAAGGACGCATCCTTTGTGCCCAAAGCCCCAGTTCAGGCCGAGACTTTGCAGAGAGAGGAGCTCTGTTTGTGAGCTCCTCTCCTTTTTGAATTGTGGGGCCCTGATCGGCCTGACCGACGCGGGCCTTGTTGTGGTGAGGACTCGGGCGGCTGGGAAGGCGGGTGGGTGGTCGGTGGTGGTGGCGGCGGCTGTAGTTTGGGCCGATTTGGCCCCTAATCTGGTCGCGGGGGGAGTGGCTACCTTGGCCCGAAATCGGGCCTTATGTTGGGCAGTTGGGTGGGTGGTCGGCGGTGGCGGCCGGGTCAGGAGCTGAGGAAAGCGCCTTTGTGCAGAGCCACAGCCTCGAGCCTGAAGCGGAGATGCGCCCCAAGACACTGCCCCGTTGCAGATGGATTATTTGAAGGCAAGGTATTTTTCACACCCACTACTAGCCATAACATCTGTGGTGTGGGTTTGCTTTTGTTTTGCAGGGTTTAAAGTATATCTTTCCTTTTTCTAAATGAGAAATGGGGGGGGGGCAATTTCAGGACTTGCCCTAGGCGCTATTTTCCCTAGATACGCCTCTGACTATTGGTGTCCATTTGACAAAAATATAACTGTAGTGAGCCAATGATTTGCCCAGTGCCTTTTCTTGTGGTTCTATGGACTGTGTCAGGAGTCATCATAACATGCCCCCCGTCAGCTAATTAGCATAGCTAATAATAGAGGCAGAAACTTTGTTTTGTACTGAATCTGGGAAACCCATAGAGATTCCAGAGTTGAGGCTGAATTTCAGAGAATCATTGCCCAACCATCCAAGGTAGGCTTCTTAAAAAGTAGCCTTCAAAGAAGGGGGCATTCTGCCCTTCCTCAGGAATGCATTAATGATGTCAATTAGGCCACTTCCAACAATTTCCCTACAAAATGAAAGCAGACAATTTGGGCAAGGATCCAGAGAACAAGTGGTAGGCCACACTGCCCCAAGCAACTTGTCCACATCCTCAGGAGTCACAGATTGAAACTGATCCAGTCTAATACTGCTAGAGGGATTGCTGGACACCCCCTTAACAGACTTTGCAGATATAGTAGGGTCCAAGTTGGCGCGGTTAGAAGAGATTTTATCTGCAAAGAACCCATTAAAAGTGTTACAGCAGAATATAGTCACTGAGGTCAGATTTAAAACAGAAGGAGCATGAATTAATCTCCTCACACTCTAAGATATCTCTGCTGAATGCAAACCCAATGATGCAATGTGTACAGGCCAGAATTGCTTCTTTGCTGTATGCACCACCACTGTTTAGGACTTCAAATGGGCTCTATGCTGTGTCTTTACAAATTTGAGCTGAGTTCTCCCCCACTTGCATTCCATTCGCCTACCCAAGGCTCCTTTTGGGAGCTATAATGCAAATAATAATGAGCTATAATTTCATTCATGTCTTATTTTAAAAGCTACACCACTGGCAATTGTTGCTTTTTAGAAGAACTTAATCTTTGCCCAAGCTTTCCTCACATTGTTACTGCCATTCCTTTGCATTTCCTAAAGTTACCACAGTTGCCATTTTTGGAATTGGACCTTGTCATAACAAATACTTTCAGCTTTTCGAAATCTGAGGATGAGTTGATTAGACTATTAGCTAATCCTGGTATGCCAAGGAATACAGGATGCAAATTTAAATAATTACTGCAAAATCAAAGACCTCCATAGCATACCTTTTCCAGGGAATATACATATTTTGATTAGAACGTAATGCTGAGCAAATGGAGAAATGCTGTTTTCTCATATAAATGCTTACCTTCCCCAGCATCTTTTTCCAAAAACTCTTGTACCAAATCCCCCTGCCTCCCTATTTTTAAATTTAGGGGAATTTAACTAATAGTTTTGAGATATGTGCAGACATCTTCTGTAAAGGTAACTCTGAATGTATGCATACCCTTCAGATTTGTCCAATATATGCAACAGTGAATGTCCAAAAATGTTATGTAAGTAGATTGTCAAACCAGTCTGATGAATATTTTGTTAAATTTTTACTTTTAGATGAGGATGCCTCAGTTTCTAACTCTGTATGTAGCTAAGTTTTGTTATATTGCTTCCAGGATGTATGTAGGGGAATTGTTTTTAGGATGTTAATGTATTATTGTATAGATGTAATTGTATCCACAGATGATATATGTTTTCTGTTTTGGTCTAAGACCGTAAATAAAACTTGAACTTGTCAGTCATGTGACTTGCCTCTCGGGGGGCCCCTAAGGCAGTGGGCCCCCAGACAACTGTCGCCCCTTGCCCTATTAAAGTTACGCCCCTGACTTGGTTCCTAAAATCTATTTCATTCTCTCTCTAAGATACCCACTGTATTTTGAATCCTATTTCATGGGCTTAAAATGCAAGCATAAGATTTGGTTTGACATAACTTAATAATGCATTTTAAAGGGCAGATTTAAACCTATCTTCTTTACTTCGGCACATTGATTAAAAATTACAAGGAGAAAAATAAGGAAAATAGGAAAGCATTTTATTTGCTACGGTAAGTGCACTGAACTGTTGTTTAGTGGTGCTGAAAATTACTTCTAGCGATGCCAGCCTGCTGAAGAAGCCTGTGGTCTCTGATTGCTGGATCCAAGTTAAATGAGTTCCATTTACACTGAAATTGAGATTTAAAATGGTAAAGCCTAGCAAGTAAACAGATGTAAATTTTAGTGAAAGCCCTGGACCATGAATGCTCACTAATTTCAGACTCAAACCAAACTGTTTGCTTTAGATGTTCAGAAATTATTCATTTAATTTTGCGTATCAGATTGCAGCAGTCATGCAGGGAAACAAAGTAGGGTGGAGACATTCTATCTATCTATCTATCTATCTATCTATCTATCTATCTATCTATCTATCTATTACATTTATATACTGCCCCATACAAAAAAGTCCTTGGGTGGTGCACAATAAGCAGACCTATATGTGGAAATCACTATAGTTTTTAATTTACATTTATAATCCATCAACTCCCAATGAATGAGGGCCATAATTGTCACTAGTGTATAATAAAAAATAAAATAAATGTACCAAAAAAGCAAAATACTTTAGAGCTGGGAAAAATACAACCCACAAGCAACCTGGCTGCATTTCAAAAGGACTCAAGTATATTAGCTCTAATAGTAGCAGCTGCAGAAGTAGGTTTGTTGAGTCAAAGTGAAAAAACTGCCTCAGGAACAAGTAAGTAAAAAAAACAACCTCCCACAAGTTCTTTATTATCTAGTTCTTCTAGTAGCTAAATAAAAGATAACACTATTGTGTGTGTGTGTGTTGGCATATGGGATTTTGCTCATACTGTAACTATGGAAACTGTAGCTAAGCTGTTATCTGGTATAGCTTTGCTCTGGTGCCAGACTGCTGGCTTGCCCTAGCAAGATGAATTGATGGCTGCTCCACCATGTCGTCAGATTGCTTGTCATCTCATTATAATAAAGGTAGTTCAGGGAAGTGAGAGGTCAGGATAATGGGGTGACTGTGAGCTTTTAAATGCAAATCCTATGTGCTGCAAGCAGCCAGGCAGGCCAAAATAGGCTGTAAGGCTGCACATCTTGTGAGACCCATGAAGCCCAATACAAGCTCCCAGTCATGTTGATAGCTTCCCCCCTTTTTTTGCAGATCAAGACAGGCAGCAAAAGAAGCAATTGATCTAATTCCTGGTGGGCTATGGAGGATTCTGCAGACTACTACATATCGTTAGTGTGAGGCTTCAAGGTAAGTGAAAGAGATTGGCAAAGTCAGGCATTTGTAAGCCGGACTGGGGACTTGCCATCAAGCAAATCTCCCTCTTAAAGAGCTGAAGTCTTCAACTTTTACATATGCTGCTGAAGTTACATGAGCATAAGAGGGGACTCTGATCTGGGACCTATGTACTTCAAATGTCATGGATGGACACAGGTCTCGTCTACAACCCACAAAAATGTGAAGCCAGCCTTGTTCGGCATAGCAAACTACAGGCTGTCCCTGCTGACATGGTCACAGGCTTTTTGTTCATATAGAGCCAGCAGAACTCCAGGAAGGTAGTCTTGAGCCATGAAGAGATCTGCTCAGGCTACAGATATCTATATGCCACTTATCAACAAAAGTTTTCAAAGTGGTTTGCATAGAAAAATAAATAAATAATAGATACGATGGTCCCCTGTCCCCAAAAGGCTCACAATCTAAAAGAAACATAAGGTAAAAACCAGCAACAGCCACTGGAGGGATGAGATGCTGGATTGGATAGGGACAGTTGCCCTCTCCCTGCTAAATATAAGAGAATCACCGCTTTAAAAGGATTAGCAGGAGCTAAGATCTAAGGATATATTGCAAAAAAAGAAAAAGAATTGTTGCGGCTGAACTATACTAACAACTATGCACATTTTTTTAATTTTTAATTTTTTATTTTGGCCAATGTGCACTAGTGAATAATACTGACAATATAGAAAAGTTGCAGGATGGAAAATATGTGGTTTTCAGTGTAACCAGTATCATTCTGTGCTCTTTGGGCAGGATGAGTTTCAACCCTTCCAATGCATTTGCTAATGCAATTTTAAAATTTGCTTCATTTATCAAAATACAAAGTCTCTTCTTTACCTTTCCTTAGCTGTATCATGTAATTTGCTGTCCTCATTGGTAGTATTATAAATCTGGCCAGCAAAATTTGTATGCGCTTAATCAGTGACTCTTTCAGAATGCAATGGCTGATATATAGAGCAAGGATGCACTGGTGCAGTGAGGGACCAAACTAATTGAAATTCCCAACTAACTGCACAAGTGCAGTCGGGAAATGGCAATTTTTAAGACCCTTCCCCAGGAAGCCCTCTGTGTCATTAGAAAATATGTCCCCAGGGCTGCACAGCTTGCTTGCTTGCTTATTAATTAATTAATTAATTAATTTATCGTATTTCTATACTGCCCAAAACGCAAGTTCTCTGGGCAGTTTACAGGACAATAAAAGCAACCAATAAAAAGATTAACATATTTCAACAATTAAAATTTAAAAAGTTAAAACTATTAAAACACAAGTAAAACAATATCTAATTAAAAGCCTGGGTGAACAAATGCATCTTGACTGCCCTTTTAGAAGTTGTAAGAGATGGGGAGGCTTTTATTTCAGCAGGAAGTGTGTTCCAAAGCCTCGGGGCAGCAATGGAGAAGGCCCATCTCCAAGTAGCCACCAGACGAGCTGGTGGCAACTGTAGACAAACCTCTCCAGATGATCTTAAGGGGCAGTGTGGTTCAAAGCAAAGAAGACGGTCTCTTAAATACCCAGGGCACAAGCTGTTTAGGGCTTTATAGGTTATAACCAAAACCTTGTGCTTTGCCTGGAAACTTATCGGCAGCCAGTGTAGATCTTTTAAGATAGGAGTGATATGGTCTCTTTGAGATGACGTGTAGACCAACCTGGCTGCCACATTCTGGACTAACTTCAGTTTCCGGACTACGTACAAAGGCAGCCCCACATAGAGCGCATTGCACTAGTCAAGTCTGGAGGTGACCAGCAGATGTACTACTGTTCTGAGGTAATTTATCTCAAGAAATGGATGCAGCTGGCATATCAGCCGAAGCTGATAAAAGGCACCTCTAGCCTCTGCCTCAGCCTGGGACACCAGGGAGAGTGTTGTGTCCAGAAGCTCCCCCAGACTGCGTACATGTTCCTTCTGGGGAAGTGTGACACCATCTAGAACAGACAGATCAAAATCATCTCCCGAGTTCTGACCCCACACAATAAGCACCTCCGTCTTATCTGGATTCAGTTTGTTACCTCTCATCCAACCCATCACTGCCTCCAGGCAGGCATTTAGGGAGGTTATGCCTTCTCCTGATGATGTTGACATGGAGAAATAGATTTGGGTGTCATCAGCATACTGATAACACCCTGCACCAAATCTCCTGATGATCTCTTCCAGTGGTTTCATGTAGATGTTAAAAAACATGGGAGACAATGCCGAGCCCTGAGGGACACCGTACAAGAGTTCAGTTTTTGAAGAACAATGGTCCCTGAAAAACACCATCTGGAACCTGCATGAGAGGTAAGAGTGGAACCACTGCAAAGCAGTGCGTCCCACCCCCAACCCGCTCAGAAAATCCAGAAGGATATGATGGTCGATAGTATCAAAAGCCACCAAGAGGTCCAAAAGGACCAACAGAGTCACACTTCCTCTGTCCATTCCCAATTGTAGATCATCCATCAGGCTGGCCAGAATTGATTGATTGATTGAATGAGTGCCATCAAGTTAGTGTTGACTGCTAGCGACCACATAGAAAGATTCTCTCCAGGATGATCTGTCTTCAACTTGGCCGTTAAGGTCTCTCAGTGGTGCATTTATTGCTGCGTCCACACCCCCTGTCTCCCCATCCCCAGACAAACCAAGACACATCTGAAACATCCAGGATCTGAAATCAACAGAAGCCAAAGAGTATCAACAGGCCCTTGCCCTCATTGCCTCCCAAAGTGGCTCTTCCAAAGGGGTGACCCCCTTTGGTGTTGCCCCTTTGGTGGCGACTCCGCTGGTGGCAAGCCCACTGCCACAGGGCAGCAGCCTTTATATAAGGCCAGAAACATGGCTAATCTGGACAACTGACCCTCAGGAACTGCTGACTCACCCTCTCTGACCCCAATCCAGCACAGACTCACCTGCAGGTCAGCCACGGCCCCAGACACCAGGGGGCAGACAGGCTAGCAAGCTGACAACAGCAGATAGCAACCACACACAGGCTCTCACCACTGGGCAGCCGCTGTCTCTGGGAGGCAGATGTTAAAGCCTCCTCCTCCTAGCAAGGCATCTGGCAACTTTTGCCCTAAAACAAATTGTTAAATACTCATACACAGAAAAATACTTGCAAACTCAAAAGGAACATACTGTAGGAACATGGGAAGCTGCCATATACTGAGTCAGACCATAGGTCCATCTAGCTCAGTATTGTCTACACCAGGGATTCTCAAACTTGGGTCCACAGGTGTTATTGGACTTCAACTTCCATAATCCCCAGCCTCAGTGGCCTTTGGTTGGGGATTATGGGAGTTGAAGTCCAATAACACCTGAGGACCCAAGTTTGAGAATCACTAGTCTACACAGACTGGCAGCAGCTTTCTCTAAGGTTGCAGGCAGGAGTCTCTCTCAGCCCTATCTTGGAGATGCCAGGGAGGGAACTTGGAACCTTCTGCTCTTCCCAGAGCAGCCCCTCCCCACAAGGGGAATATCTTACAGTGCTCACACATCAAGACTCCCATTCATATGCAACCAGGGCAGACCCTGCTTAGCTAAGGGGACAAGTCATGCTTGCCACCACAAGACCAGCTCTCCTCTCAATCAACACCCATAAGTTAGAAATGAGATTATATGCACTGCTGAAGGATGATGGGACTTGCAGTCAAATACAAAAGTATTTTCAAAGCACACACAATGAACTTTTTAAACAAATAAATGTCACAACAGACATATTCCTGAACACCCCAGTTAGGGGAACTGGAAAAATCCAGCAATAGGTCAAGCTCAGTTGGTCACATGTAACAGATCCACTCCTAGAGATTGGTGAGGAGATGCATATCATTCACCTCCTCCTCAGAAGATGTATTCAGACAGTCCCATGAGGGCTGGGCAAACTGCACAATATGGATGCACACAAATATCTAGTGGCAAATCTTCATGTACCCTGGCTGCACAGGTGGGAGCTTGCTCTTTCAGACAAATTATCTTAGTTAGACACCTATGTTTGTGAATATGTGGGGCATCCTCCTCAGGCACATATTTTCATGACACATAGTGGGCTTTAGAGGAAAGGGAAGATACCTGGGGGCGGCGGTGGGGAGGGGGGGCTTTCCTTTGCTCGTGCAATGGCACAGCATTAATCTGGAAGACAGCACTTTTGTATTAGCACAGTCTAGTCTGGATATCATCTACTACTGAAACAATTCATCATTTGAAAACATGTTGCTAAAATAATATTGGTAGAGATCCCAAAAGGTGTGCCAGGCTATTTTACAGGGTAAAATTTAATACTAATATGGTAGTCATGAATATAGGCTAAGGTCTAGATCTCATTGACATTGTAAACCTGTGTCTAGGCTGTATCACTTCAGAATGCTCCTCCATATGAAGAATTCCTGCCTCACAGAAAACTAAATCTTTTCTCAATGCTAGCTTTTTTTTTAAAGGCAGAGAGAAAACCTTTTTGTGTCAGCTCCTTCCACTCTACACTTTGAAGTGGAACAGCCCAGACATAAGATTACGATCTCTGTGAGACCTTGATCCATGAATTCAAATGGATACAAATAAGGGCTTCTTTTTCTAGATTCAGATGACCAAATTGAATGGGAAATGACATATCATGATCAGGTATTTATTTACATTTTATTACCCATATTTCAGTGTATATTTTTATAAAGTTGTATATACATTTGTATCCTACTTTATTGCAGTGATGATTTCAAAAGTATACATGAAAGATTTTAGTAGGACCATGTCGCTATCTTCTAAAGCCTAAGAGATCTCAGTGCAGAAACCACACAGAGCTAATGATAATTGAGATCACATGTTCTTTATCAAAGCTTCCTCAAAAAAGCAGCTTAAGGGGGAAAGCCATAAATCTGTGTCTTGACCACAGTCTACCAGTCTTCTCCCACATTGCAGCCTCTGGCCAATTTGTTACTGTAATTACTGTCGAAACTGAGAAGTCCGTAAGTATTATAATCAAAGATTATAATTTTTAATAAGCAAATCATCACATAAAAATTGACTTGATTTAGCAAAAACAATAGAACCCAAAATGCACTTGAACCTTATAAGCTAGAAGTCAGCTTATATTTCTTGCAATAGGATTAAAATCCCAAACTAACATTTTGAATTGAATAAATATTAAAACAGACATACTGCACTGATAAACAGACTATGTCTATGTATACTTGGACATTTTATGGCTGTTCCTTTTTTCCATTTTCGTATATGTAACTGGATATATTGTGGGAGCTGCAATGTGATTTTGAACCAGTGTTTAATGTATTTGCACAGGGGTCGGATGAAAGAGAGGAATAGGAGGAAGTAGAAACTGAACAGAGAAGAGATTAATGCGGAAGTACCTGTGAGGAGTCCGTATGTCTGACAAGACACATCATCATATAAAAGACAAACAACAGAAGGTGGCTTACTAAAATTATCACCTTCAAATCACAGAACTGAAAATGTTAGTGCTCCAAAAAATGAATAATATTGTTCGTAACTTGTCATCAAAGCTCCCCATCAGAGTTTCCATGATACTGGTGAGGCAGGAAATGCATAAGCCACGACCACACTATCAATGTGGTAGTGGTTAGAATGCTGGAGTAGGACTGGGGAGACCTGAGCTAAAATTCCGTTCAGCCATGAATCTCACTGGGTGATTCTAGGCCGGTCACTTTTCTCTCAGCTTAATTTACCTCACAGGGTTGTTGTGAGGATAAACATAACCATGTACACTGCTGTGGGCTCCTTGAAGAAAAAGCGACTGAGAGAGAGAGAGAGAGAGAGAGAATTTGAACAGGTATAGTATCACTACTACAGTGAAAAGATACTGAAGAAAATATAATATGATAGGATATTAGGTCAGATATGCAAGCAGATGTTGTGCCATTTGTATCAAAAACTATGGCTGACATCCTGACTATTGAAACGCTCACACTTCTAGGATTTGCAAGGGCACAACAGGAGCCCTCACGCATTGTCCCCCATTCTGTATAACATCTACATGAAAACACTGGGAGAGGTAATTCGGGGACTTGGACTGAGTTGTCAGCAATATGCAGATGACACTCAGCTCTATCTCTCCTTGTCACCTGATCCTAGGGAGGCAGTGGATGTCCTGAATCGGGGGCTGGAGGCCATGACAGCTTGGATGTGGGCTAATAAAAACTGAGACTGAATTCGGACAAGAATGAGGTAATGTTGGTCAGTAGGAGAGCCAACTGAGATGAGATTTTACCGGTTCTGGATGGGCCTGTACTCCCCTTGAAGGAGCAAGTACGCAGCTTGGGGGTACTATTGGACCCGGCTCTGATTTTGGAAGCTCAGGTGGAGGCAGTGGCCAGGGGTGCCTTTGCACGGCTTCGGCTAATGCGCCAGCTGCATCCTTTCTCGAGAAGGCAAATCTGGCCACAGTTACCCATGCCTTAGTCACGTCATGGCTGGATTACTGTAACACAAGGGTCCATGGGTCCAATTCAAGGTGCTGGTTTTGACCTTAATGGTTTGGGCCCAGGATACCTGAGGGTCCGCCTGCTCCCAAGGGTTGCTCCCACTTGATGAGGTCATCCTCAGTTGCCTGGACTGTTTCCTCCTGTAACGGCCTGCCCAACTCCTACCGCCATACTTTCCTCTGCCCGCTACCTGTGATATGGCTGCCTCCCAATCATCCCCACTTTTCTGCTCTCCCAGACACATCTCTTCAGCCTGACCAACCACTGCTCCTCTGTTTGATTAAAACCAGGTCCAGAACTCATGCAGTCAAACTCTTGTGCTGGCTTCTTAATGGAAAGATGAGAGGAAGGTCTTCTGAGGCCCCAAGCAGCTCGCCCCCAGCTGAGAGCCATAAGGATGAAAGCCGTTGTGCTCTCGTCCTTCAGCTCATGCCAAGAAGCTCGCACCCTTGGCCCAGCCTGCTCTTTGCAGCAGGAGCAGCAGCAGCCCTACAGATGATGCACCTGGAGCAAGGTGGGGCAGAGGCAAACACCAGAGTCAGTGCCCCACCCAAGCTAATCTCTCTTCCTACCCATGATGAAAAGGCTGAGTGTGGTATCACTCAAGTTATAAGACTTCACTTGATTATGTATTGATTTAATACTTTCAACAATGACATTAATATTGACGGAAGTTATAACTCAGGTGGGTTTATATTTAGAACTGCTTCATAATGTATAGCACAATAGCATTTGCTGCATGTACACCTGATTTGTTTTGTATCAAATTCTACCCCCTTCTAATAATCCCAGATTCTATTTGTATTTGCTTTGATGACACCAAATTTGGGTAGTGGTTAGATCCCCATGGGTGCCACCTGCTACCCAAATTTCAAGGCAGTGCGACACTTGGTTGATATTAATGGGTGTTGGTTTTTTTTAGTTTTTACTGATTTCGAACATTTCTGCCATAGGAAACAATGGGGATTCGAAGTTGCCATATCTACCCTAAAACAGATGCCCAGCTTTTATTTTTTAAAAAAGCTAAGCTCTAGCCCTTGTAGAAATGTAGTTATGAAGCAAAATGTGCAGTCATTTTTCAAGTGTTTGGATTTATTTATTTTTTGGTGTATAATAACTTTTCCTCATAATGAATCCCTATGAAGATTCATTGCACACCTTCATTTCTTCTTTTCATTTCGACTGTCACTGGACAGTGCCACCTGTCAACTGCCATGTGTCAACTACACCACCACCACCCCCGCCCACACACACACTGGGGAACTCAGTTTATTTTTTAGGTATTTTTGAAGTGTTTTAATTCTTTGGTGTCTTCATTACACACCTTCATTTATTCTGTTCATTTTGACCTTACTGATTTGCAGGTGACAGTGGGGAATTAGTGGCATCCCATATTCCAACTACCCTCCATCCCACAAGCCACCGGGTAGTCAGTTTATATTTTAGGAATCTTTGAGATGTTTGGACTCTTTGGTGTGTAATCAATCCTCATAGGGATTCATTATGAGGAAAGATTATTAGACACCAAAGAGCCTAAACACTTGAAAAAAAAAAATCCTAGAACATAAACTGAGTAGAACCCCACTGTGGTATGGGTGGGAGTGGGGTGTAGTTGGTACATGGCAGTTGACAGTTGGCACTATGAAAAAGACAGTCAAAATGAATAGAAATGAAGGTGTGTAATGAATCTTCATAGGGATTCATTGAGAGAAAGTTATTATACACCAAAGAATCCAAACCCTTGAAAAATAGTGAACACACTTTTTGTTCCATAACTCCACTTCTACAAAGTCTAGAGCTTAGCATTCTTTTTTAATGAAAGCTGGGAATCTGGGGGAATTAATAGGAGGGATTTGAATCTTGAATCGATTCAAATCAAATCAGGCACGATTCGATTTGTACCCGAATCTAGCCAATGGACCACAGGGGTGATTTGTTTTGTCTCTGAGTCACCCGAATCAGCTAGATTCAGGTACAAATTGATTTGTACCCGAATCAATTTGCACATCCCTAGCTGAAAGAGTTAAGCAAAAATATGTCTCGTCGGCATAATCTGTGGGTAGTGTCCAGCATCTGTTGAGGCCCATGCATAAGTAAGGAACTCACCTGCTCATCAGAGCCCCTATTGGTATTTCTTTCTCTATAAAAATGGTCTGAGTGGTGCTACCAGAGACCACTGCAAATAAGTGTTTCAATTTCCCCTCACCAATAGAAATATCTCTAACTAATCCACTTAAAGAGGTCCATGTGTATAAGGAGGCTTTTGAGCATGTCAGACTTGCTGGAATGGGGACCACACATATCATTTGGATGCTTATCTGGATGTGCACTAGAGTGACGAAACAGTCTATCTTCAAAGCAATGCTTTGAACAGGATGAATTTTTCTAAAGTGCATTGCCACCCACATTCTCACATAATTAACTAGTTGCATAATAATACTTTGCTTCTTTGTGACAAGTGTTGGATCCGAATTTCAGTGAACTTGCTCTAGGAACCCATTGCCCATCAGTGCTTTTTAGTACATGTCCACTGCATGTCCTCTTATCTTGACAAACGAATTCTTCCACAATACTTCACAGTGTTTGTTGCTCATTCACTGATATATACCCTTGTTGTGGCAAATCCCTTTGTTGGAAGAAGTGTAAAGATAACCTTAGGTATATACAGTAGCTGCACTCAGCCCAATCTTCATATTCTTCAGTTTCCGCGGTCTGTCTGTCTGAAGATAGTGTTTTGTACTTCTGCCACAAGATGATTTTTTAACATATCAGATAATATAGTGCTAGAAAGGAGCATTGGTCACTCACCATGAAGGCTTCATCTTGCTGCTGGCTTTGAGAAGATCTCACGTGGGTTATCCTTCCCACATGCTCCAAGGGGCAGGACAAATCTATTAAGGAAATCTTTTAAGAGGCCTGAAAGAATGGCCCCTCCCAGTTCTGTTTATCCAAGTCAAGGTTCAGAAAAAAAGGTAAATGTAAAGATAGAATAACAGGGGAAACAAGAGCATGCCAGTATCCAGGGATACCTAGATGGGTGGGTCGAGATGTCCTCAAATCCGGCAGCAAGAAGAAACCTTCATGGTGAGTGAGAAATGCTCCTTTCTCTGCTGCTGTATAAGGACATCTCACAAGGGACATGCCACAGCTGAGACTGACCTGGGTGGGGGTGTCACTGGCTTCTGGGGTGGAAGAACATGTTGAACTACACTTCTGCCGAAGGTGGCTGAGGAGGACCTGTAGTTGTCCAATTTATAGTGCCTGGTAAACGTGGATGGGGATGACCATGTGGACACTCTGCAAATTTCCTCCAATGGTGCGTTTGTAGAGAATGCAATGGAAGTGGCAGCTGATCTTGTGGAGTGAGCAGTCAACTTGAGAGGAGGAGGCAGATGCTGGACTTTGTATGCCAAAGCAATGCAGGTCTTTATCCACCTGGCAATGGTAGCAGATGAGACCCCCTGCCCCATGGAAGATGGTAGAAAAGAGACAAAGAGGGCCTCTGTGGATCTGGAGGTGGTCCTGGACAGGTAGGTCTTCAGGCAGCAGTGTATGTATAACTTATGCCATTCCCTTTCTTTAGGGTGCATTTGGTTTGGACAGAAGGAAGAAGCACCATTTCTTGTGAGGGATGGAAAATGGACACCACTTTAGGCAGGAAAGAAGGGTTAGAAATTAATCTGACTGCATCTGAGAAGAAAATACAAAAGTTAGCATTGGAAGAGAGTGCCCGCATTCTGAAACTATTCTAGGTGACATGATCACCATCAGGAACACCACTTTGAATGACAGGATCCATAGTGACACTGAGTGAAGAGTTTCGAAAGGTGGCCGTGAAGTACTCTGAGAACTTTGTGAAGATCCCAGGAGGGGAATCTGTGATCAGTCAGAGGCAAAGATAGAGTTGCATCCCATAGGAATAGTCTGAGGTGAGGATGCAAGTGCAAACCTCACTTTGTGGATGGACAGAGGAGATTGGCCAGTGGCAGCCAGTAGCATTTGATAGTATTTGCCCTGAGACCCATGTCCAGACCATCTTGAAGGAACAGCAGGAGTTCAGGTATGCCACATTGGACAACCAACAGTCTATGCTCCAAGTGCTTTGGTATATTCTATTGGTGGAAGCACATCTGTGAGTGTGGTGTCGAGGACCCTGGAGGTGTGGCTGTGGCATTTCAGGAAATTTCATTCAGTCACCCGGAGGCAAGCCTGAACCATGCTGGGTTGTGGTGTAATACTGGCGGAGGAGATCTGGAGACAATTAGAGAAACCAGGGACTGACAGTGGCAGGGTGTAAGATCTCTGGGAACCATGGCCGGTGTGGCCAGTGGGATCTACTAAGATCACCCGGACTCTGAGCAAGTGGATCCAAAGAGGTAGATGGCTGAGGACTGGAATTGGTGGAAATGCATACAGGAGTTACTGGGCTACATCGTTGATAGTGCATCCACTGCTTCGGCCCCTGTGCAAGGGAATCAGGTGAAGAACTGGGGACCAGGGATGCCAACATCATGTGGACCAGGCATCATGTGGACCAGGGATGCCAACAGGTCCACCTGGGGATGGCCTAGCTGAGAAGTTGAAATCTTAGCTGGTTCAGGCTCTTTTTCTCTGGGTGGAGTTCTTGTCTGCTGAGCCAGTTGGACTGGGAGTTCAGGGCTCCACTGATGTGATGGGCTGAATGACAAGATGTGAGTGTCCACCCACTGAAGGAGTACTTCAGTGTCACTTCCTCGTGGAGTGATTTTGAACGTGTCCCACCTTGGAGATCCACATGTGCCTGCCTTGGCCGTGATGTTGTCAGTCCTCATCAACATTCAATGGTGCAGGAGGAGAGGTTAAAATGCCTGGAGTGTGAGCCGTATGGCCCTCAACTCTAGCCAGTTGATGTTGTGGTGTGTCTTTCATGTTGACCATTTCCCTTGGGCAGAATGCTGAAGGCAATGTGCCCCCTGACCTGAAGACTGGCATCTGTTGTTACTACTATCCTGGGAGTATCCAGGAACAGTTTGCCTTGTGAAAGATGAGGTGGATGAACCCACCAGTATAGTTCATCCCACTATAGAACAGAGAGAGGGAATTGCACTTTGGTCCACTGTCACTATGCAATTGTCTTCTGGTAGGGCAACAGCAACCACTGCAGAGGTAGGAGATGAAAACATGCCCAGAGGTAGGAGATGAAAACATGGCTTCCAAGGCCACCACCATGAGCAGTGTACTGTAAACTTCTCCAAAATCTGTTGGATGAGGGTCTGCAACTTTAGGATGTGAACCTGTGGAAGGAATAAGCAATCCTGAATACTGTCTGTCAGTACCCCTAGGTGCTGTATCTGAGTTGAGGAGTCCAAGTGACTCAATCAATCAACTTTATAATGGTCAAAGATCAGCATAGGTAAATACATACAACTATCAGTGGATATAAAAATGTCTAAGAAGTATAAAATATTTAAAATAAGCCATAAAATATACTAAAGGGTAAAAGCGGGATAGTTAAAAAATAAGGGAAGACAGCTGATAAGACTAATAAAACTGATAAAACAACTAATTAATACAAGCAGTTTAATGCAATCTCTGTATAAAATTGGTCTATAGAGAGATACAACTCTAAAGAATGACTAGTAAAAAGGAGGTGAAACAGTCAAATATATAAGTACATATATAAGTTAAAAGCAGCTAAGATAGTAAAAGTATTTTTAAAAATATGTTAGAATAAATTGGTCAGTAGTTAAAATCATGGGTAACGGGCTGGCAGTCAGGATCCAACGGATCTTGCACACTGCCACGCAGATCCTAGCAACATTGTATGTGAAGGTTTGCTTTTCATCTGAGAGCAGCATCTTACTGTGGACTTGACTGGAACGGCCCAAGTGACTCTTTGCCTTGTTGACAAGGAACCCATATTCCATGAGTGTGTGAAGAGTGACGGGGATCTGATTTCACTCTTTCTTTGGACAGAGACTGAATCAGGAGGTCATCTAAATATGCAAATTTTTCTTTTCTTTTGAAGCCAGAGGTGCACCATCAGGGGTGCGAGGACTCTGGTGAAAATCCTCTGGGCCAAGGAGTATCTGAATCAAAGCAGATGTTGGCTTGTTGGGTGGATAGGTATGTGCAGCTATGCCCCCGTTAAGTCCACTAAGGGTAAGTGGCCTGCGTGATGTATTGCCTTTGCAATTAAGTGGAAAGTCTTCATGCATAACTTTCTGCATTTCACCTATTTCTTAACGTATTTTAGATTGAGGACAGCCCTTAAGGAGCTGTCTTTTTTTGGGCACAGTAAACAAAGTAGGATTAGGATATATGCCCTTGTCACTTTGGTGAACTGGTACAGGCTCTATTGCTAGATATCCAGTAGATGGCATATTGCACAGAGGAGCTTGCTGTGTTTCTTGGGAGACTGGGACTAATGTGTGGGGAGGAAGTGGTCATTGGGGCAGGCAGACAACTCTGTTTTGCAAGTGTGGAGAATGATGTCCAGAACCCAATTTTCTGAAATGGAGGCCTCCCAGGTGTGGAAGAAGTGGGGCAGTCGACTTCCCACACCCTGAGTTGATGAGTCAGGAGGCTTGTCTAGGTTTGGGTTGTATTCAAAACTGTTGCCTAGGGTGAGCATTGGTCCTGGTAAAAGTGCACTATCTTTTCCACTAAGGGTAGGTTGTTGTGGGATGATATGCCAATTTACCAGTGCTTCATCCATAATGCACATCTCACCATCACCATAAATGCTGTGGAACATGAAGCAAATCGTACAGAGTGCAGTATGGCATCTGTGATGAAGGTTTGGGGCTTCTGTATCTTAAGCAGGGTCTGTCTCTGGTGGAGAACATCTGCTGGCAGTGACTGTAGAAGCTCATCAGTCCAGAGTATAAACACTTATGCCATAATGGAAGCTGCTGTGGAGGCATGGATGCAGATTCATGCCCTTTTTTCATCTGAGCTTCAGTTTTTTCTCTGTGTGGTCCTTCAATGTGGAGTCCCCCCCAACCCACAAGGTAGAATGGCACCAGAAGCCAAAGCTGCCACAGGAGCATTGACTGGTGGAATCTGAAACATAGCTGAGGCTACACCTATGGGGGGAAAGCTGTAACATTTTTTCACATGTGGAACAGTCTTTTTAGGAGCGAATGTGGATTGCTATTCATGTTTCACTGTCACAGAAAAAGGAAACAATAAATCATGTGATGTGCTAGTCGGAAACACTGGGGCCTCCCTTGAGGGACTGGTTGTTCTTGTGATTGCATTTGCTGGAGCCCCAGTGTATGTGGGTGCCTTTTGAAACAGATGAGAGAAGTAATCAGATATGAATAGTCTGTGTGGCTGTGAGGAAGGTTCAGCTGCTTGGTCATCAGATTATTCCCCTCCTTCCCTTGAATCTGCATTCAATCTTCCCTTGAATCTGCAATCAGGGTTGTCTGGAATGTCCACAGGGTATCAATAGGATTAGTGGGTCCTGGAGGCAACAGAGGTTCAGAGTGTGGATCAGGGAAGTCATAACAGAAATAGCAGAGGAATGAAATGAGAGAGCCTGATTTATTTTGTGTTTAGTCTGTTCTTTGGATTTTTAAGACTTTTTTATTTTTGTGAATTCTGATGCTTATATGTCTTCCTTGTCTTTTAAGGAGGATTATCAGAATCAGACGAGGAAGATGACTCAGAAGAGGATGAGGAGGACACTTCCTGGCTTTGGAGTGTTCTTTAGATGAATTATGTTTGGCACTCTGTTGGAGGAATTGGGTAAGCATTCCCTTAAACCAAGATTGCCAGGCTACTGGTACCTCCCCCAGAAAGTTGGGCAACCCTGGGTTTTGAGGCCCCTGGGGGTGGTCAGAGGAATTGAGACTATATAGGGCCCTTGTCTCGCTAGTCTTGGTAAAACTGGATTAGCTGAAACAAAAATGCCTCTTTCCCCAATTGGTGTAGGGATCACTGGCTGCACAGGCGCTGGCGGATCCCCATTGTTATAATCAGGCAGTTAGACTTCTGGTGTCTCTGAAGGGGAAGGCAGTGCTGGTGAAGCAGAAAGGCCTGGGAACTGCGACAGAGCATAGATCCTGCCCACGGGGCCTTCCCTGCCCACTCCAGGATCACATGGCCTGCCATCTGGGGGGCCTATGGGAGGCTCCTTGTTTGCTGCCTGCTTCTTGGCCCTCATGGATGCCGTGTGGCACATCCACTTGGGAAGCACCAGATCCAGTGATTTCAGGCCCTGTGGGGCTCCTGCGGCAGCATCAAGAGGTACGGGCATGATTTCGGAGCTGGGGCTAGCTTCCCTCAACACTGATATCTGGGAGTGCTTCTGCTTCCTGGCTTGCTTGCCTTCTTTCAGGGGGTGACCCAAATGCCATTCCCTGGGGTCAGTACCCTGCCCCCATCACACGGCTCTGGTGAGGACCTGTGGGTCCACAGCAGGCCCAAATTGGTAGCATGCATCAGCACCTGGTGATTTTGGGGCCTACCAGCAGGCTTAAAACTGGACATCATCTTGCCATTTGTCATGAAAAGGTGCTGAACATTGCTCCCCAAATGCTCCATTGAAGGGAGGGAGAAGAGGAAGGGAGATAAGGAAAAGCTAAATAAATCTGGGGGGTGGGGTTTAAAGGGCTGCAAAGGAAGCAGACACTCAAGAGAGGAATGAAAGAGCAAGAAGGATATTCCATGAAGGTATAAGAAAGGACAGGCTACATGGTAAGAGAACAAAAACAAACAGAACAGAGGGGAAACTTAGCTAGAAACAAAGGAGACCTTCTCTGGAGCTGGTGCAGGACAAATTGAACTGGGAAGGCTATCCTTCCAGGAATCTTAAAGGTTTTTCTTAATTCATTTGTCCTGCCTTCTGGAGCATGTGGGATGGATAACTCACATGAGATGTCCTCATTCAGCAGCAGGGAATGGATCTTTTCTACTTTTCATATGTTATTTGCACCACAGCATGTAAATATGTTCAAAATGTTCTGTTAAGAACTGAATGTAGAGTTTAGTTTCAACTATGGGACTGCTACTAAAACATATTTATATGTAGGCTGCTCCAATTGATACATAACACTTTCAATTAGGCATGTGCAACTCTTGCTACTATAATTACTTACCATATTTTTCGGACCATAAGACGCACTTTCCCCCCCCAAAAAGGGGGGGGAATGAGGGTGCGTCTTATGGTCCGGATTAGGGGCTGAATCGGCTCAAGCTCCTGCCGCGGCGGCCATGGCCGCAGCCAGCCAACCGCCCGCCCGCCCAGATTGGCTGGGCGGGCAAGCTACCTTACTGCCGCCGCCGACTGCCCTCCCAGCTGCCCGAGTCCTCAACATCACGACGGGCCGATCAGGGACCCTCAATAGGAGAAGGAGAGAGGAGCTTGCAAACAGAGCTCCTCTCTCTGCAAAGCCTTGGTCCGAACTGGCGCTTTGGGCGCAAAGGACGCCTGGGACGCCCCAGGTGTCCTTTGCGCCCAAAGTGCCAGTTTGGGCCAAGGCTTTGCAGAGAGAGGAGCTCTGTTTGCGAGCTCCTCTCTCCTTCTCCTATTGCGGGTCCCTGATCGGCCCGCCGTGATGTTGAGGACTCGGGCAGCTGGGAGGGTGGGCGGCCGCGGCAGTAAGGTAGCTTGGGCCGATTCGGCCCCAATCCGGGCAGGTGGTCGTCGGCGGCTGCAGCGGCGGAAGGAGCTTGGGCCAATTCGGCCCCTAATCCGGGCTGGCAGGCAGGCAAAACTGGGTGCGTCTTATGGTCAGGTGCGTCTTATGGTCCGAAAAATATGGTACTTACTACCACTATTATTTATATACTGCTTTCCAATGGAAATTTTCTCAAAGTAATTTACAAAACAAGAATAATAAGAGATGGTCCCCTGTTCCCCAAAGGTCTCACGGTCTTAAAAGAAAAGAACACAGGGTAGACATCAGCAACAGCCACTGAAGATATGTGGTGATCCCTCTGTCCTGGGGCTGGTGGAAACTGGGGCTCCCCTCTCCTGCTAATCCCTGCATCAGGAGTTCTGCATATGACACAGAGCTGTACTGGACCTATGAATTTTGAATGGGTGTAAAGGAACATCAAGGAACCCGGTGTCTCCACTGAGCACACGCAGCCAAGACCTGACACAATGGCCCTTCAAGACAGGGATTGCCACCATGAGCAGGGCCTCCTCTCTCCGGATGGGAAACAAATAGGTTTTCATCATGGGTGGGCTGCTCTTCAGGTTTAAGAGGCTGCCACAAGCAGGGCAGAAATGTTTTTCAGAGAAATGTTGGGGAAGAGGGACCCAGCCCCTTCTTGGAGGGTGATGTTTGCTCCCTAGGTTTGTTCATGGCCAGTTGCCAGGGTCAGTAGTGCTTCAGTCTCAGGAGAAAGCACTACTACCGAGAAGACAGAGTTGTCCGACCTGGGATGGACTGCTTGCTCACGAGAGTGCCAGGCCATGGGGACACCCCCACACAACTCATGAGGAGAACCATTAGAGGGGAGGAGAAAGAATTGCTGAGCACATTCAGTCATGATGTCTGATGCCAAACCACCCCCTTCTCCCATGGACAGCTCCCTCATGAGACTGTCAGGCCATTGGGGTTATAAATAGAGCCAGGTTGCGGTGTGGAAGCTGTGGGGAAGGTTACTCCAGAGACAGCTTTCCTAGTCTTGGTGACTGCTGCAAAGTAGGGTACTCCAGAGACTGCTTTCCTAGTCTTGGTGACTGCTGCAAAGTAGCTGTCAGAGCTTGCCCCCACCAGCCCATCCACCCATGTGGATGTATGCACCCTTGCCTGCACCCCCAAAGGGTGACCCTGCTATCCTGGGGCAGCTGGAAACTGGGTCTCCCCTCTACCGTAAATCCAAGCACCCGCAGAGCAGCATATGGCACCACAGCAGACCAAACTCGGGAAATTTGAATGGGTTTAAAGAACCCGGTGTCCATCCTGTCAGCGCAACTACTTTGGGGGATCGCTGCTTTTGACCAGGTGTTAAGGGAAGGCCCAGGAATACTTGATAATCAAAATTATATTTTTCATATAGAAAGGTTGGGGAAGGGGGCCCCATCTCCTCCCCCTTTGCAGGTTTGATCTCCCTAGGCTTACTCATGAGCAGGGCTGGTCGCTTATGTGTATTAGTAGTGCCCCAGTATGTGGGAAGTGAACTTCTGCTGCTAAGATAGGGCCACCTGACCAGGGCACACTGCTCAATAATGAGAGTGAAACGCAATGGGGACCCCCACTTTCAGCTCATTAGAAAAGCCATCAGAGGGGAAGAGAGAGAATTGCCAAGCAAATTCAGTGAAGATGCCTGACAGCAAAACATCCCTTTCACCCACAAATCACTCCCTCACAGGAGTGACAGGCCACCGCGTATATAGAGCAAGGTTGCTGTGTGAAGGAAAGCTGCGAGGCCGAGGAGGAAAGCTGTGGGGAGACTACTTTCCTTGTCTTGTGGACTGTGTGAAAAATATGCCCTCGGCCAGCCAGTCTGCCCATGTGGACATGTGCACCCTTGCCTGTGCCCCAAAACTGCAACCCCGCTGTCCCAGGGTCACATTAAAATGGGGACCCCCCTCCCCACACCGGCAGCAGATCTGCACACGGTGCAACGCTGAACCAGGACCTTGAATTCTGAATGGGTTTAAAGGTCTGCCCCAATGTCTTCCCTCTCTCTTCCATACACGTGGCCAGGCCATGGATGGCACATGGAGCATTTAGATGTCCTTTGGGTTCATACAAGTCTCCACATGAAATGAGGATGGGGTTGGGGTTAGGGTTACATTCAAATGAATTAGGGAAGTGAGACATAAAAATGTGAGCATATGCTCATTTAAAGTGAAATGTTGAACAACATCATAGACCAGGGTTCTATAATGGCAGAAATAAACATTAAATATGTTGGGTTGTACTCTAACCCAACAGAAAGACCACTGTGTTACAGAGCATTCAGTTGTTCATTGCTTTAAGTTGACTTAAGAAATTAACAAGACCAATTCAACATGCAGTGATCCACTGAAAAGGTAATTGTGGTTTGACTTCATTATATTAAAAATAGCTGCATGAATTTACCGTAACTCCCTGGATAGCCTAATACTGAGTCATTCTGTTTATTTATCACATTCCTTAGGTTCTTTCCAACAGATTTTTCTAGGCAATATACACAAAGTAATAGAAAGCAAAACAACCACAATAAAACACAAATTCTAAAGCTATTTTAAAACCGGAACTCTAAAATGTTAGAAGACCTCTTTTAGTCACAACACTCAATGAAGTCAAGCCAATGGCTTGGGGAGGGGCGGTACAAAACTGCCTGTAAATTGTGGCAGAATGTATTCCTGCAGGAAGTCCATGTTCCCTCCAAAGGGAATTCCACAACTAGCAAGGTAGGGCCATCTCAGTTCTGGTGAATTTCTCCTCCGCCTGCATTCTTTGTAATGTCGTCCTGGCACTACACAAATTAGCTGTGTCTCTCAAGTCAATGAGGGTGGCTTTCTCCTCTCCACCCCTTGCTCTCCTTTGCTCTTTAAACTTGGATGCAATTTGAGAGACTTAAGTCTTATATTAGCTTTAACTGCTAGCATTGTAGACCTGCTGGCACCAGAAACAAAAGGGGAGGGCTCTGTCTGACACTCAGAAAAGATGCTATTATTTCACTAGCCAACAAAGATTCAATGGCAAGCCCTCTTATTAGTGCTAGTGAGACCCAGATTTACCATGTGATTAATAATTGAAGTCAGAATCAAAATTCTGGCTGGCTAATATGAGTTTTACCAGAGTTCTATTAAGACTTCTTTTTAATAGGCCTGTAATTTACCCTTCCTAAAATATCTGCAAACCTATCTTGATTTAATATTCCTTGCCAGCATTTGAGGACATAAAAATGGATGGGGGAACTTGTAATAATTCCCAATGGCACATTTCCCAAACCCTTTAAGGAAAGATCACGGCAACTAAGAACATTATTTTCATCTTTGTTGCAACAGTTGTATGCTTTTTATAAAACAGGGACTCTGATGCAAAACTACTGTACCAGTTATAAGCAGCTTCTCACCCTTTTATGTCAACACTTTGCAGATAGGATTTAAAATCTTAGTTTTAAAATCGTAATTGATTTTTAAACTGTTTTTTAAACATTTGCTTAGTTAACTGTTATACAGGTGATGCAACACACATGATGGATCTGTGACTATGTTCCTCTTCAGACTGTCTTCATTGCACAAAACTAAAATTAAAACATGAGTAAAACTTAAAACAAACATTTGACATGAATACATCAGCCTTAGTGTTCAATATTCCATTGTTTACGCCTTATTCTTATATTTGAAACTCTCCCCAATCAAATCAATATCTGTCTCTTGATTTGACTGGGGAGAGTTGTACAAGATGTAGTTTATTGCCTATGCTGCTAACAATTATTTAATGATCCTTCTGACAACCTTCACATTTTTGTTTTTAAATCTTAGTTTTAAAATCTTAGGTGAAAAGGGCAATCTGGCAAAAGCTGGATTTAAAAGTTAAACTAGCTGTCTTTCCTTTGAAAAGGTTGTCTAGTATATGTTTTAAACAACCACTTTGATTCATGTAATGTGTTTAAATTTCCCAGAGAAACCACGGTCTTATCAAATAGCTTCAAAATACAGCCTGCATTGGGATTTTACACAACTAATTTAATCTGTTAATTAATCAAATCACTGATGAAAAGCAAACCAACCAGCTAGTTAAAATATTTAATTGCTTGAAAGCTTTGTTCACATACTTCTAAGATAAAATAAGTCCAGAAACAGGATCTTCGCTTCCCCCGCCCCCAACACACACACACTTTAACAATGCAACTGGGTCAGTATACATCCTGTCTATGTTTAAATGGACAACACTTCTAGTAAGTTTCTCTTGTAGTGAGGTTAATAAGCAGATAGGGAATGACATTCCGGTACTTTTGACTTTGATGCTATGACAAGGGAGGGACAACAAGAATGTCTCCTCATTGGCGTCAAACAGTCCCCCTAAAGCACGTATGCAATTTAAATTATTACAAGGCAATGTTACAAATATGAACCCTGGTACAAAATAAAGTAATTACATTTAATTAGGCAGCAAAAAGGGATAGCCAGCCACTCACTGCCTTAGAGCTAGCCTTTTGTTGACTTAACCCAGGACAGGTACTGTGAAACTTCAAAGTGTAAGCAGCTAAACTGCTACTTAATTAATGGAGACAAAGTTAGAAAACACCGCAATACGAAAAACAAAAACTTAATTTTCCTTTGCTGGGGTGTTCAGAGCAAGATTGTTGTGTCTCCTTTGTGGATGACCCTGCATTAAGATAGTTCTTCTGTTACGAGCCTGATTATGTACTTATGTTCAAAAGGAAGATTTTGGTTTTAATTAGGGTAGCGCTTCAGAAAGGTGCTAGATTGACAGGCCTAAAGACTGGGATTTGTGACTAGCCTGCTGAAGATGTCTGCAAATTAGTGGTTTCACTTTAGACCACCCCTGTCTGCTACCACGATTAAGTACAAATACTTAACCTATTTTGGCCTATTTTCAAAACTAGTAATAGCTTCAGATGAGTAGATTAATTTTACTTGGAGCACTGCAATGAGTATAAGAGTCCTGTCAGATCAGAAGTCCATCTGTCCAGGGTCTGATTTTGACAGTGGTCAGCCTAATGCCTCTGGGAAGCTCATGAGCAGGACATGAGGGCAAATGTCTGTTGCATGTCCCCAGCATTTCATATTGAGAGGTAAACTGCCTCTGAATGTGGAGGTTCTCTTCATTTATCATGACTAACAGCCATTGATAGACCTTTCCTATATGAATATGCCCTTTTTTTTGGCAGAAAGTCATCTGTCTGCCACTTCTTTTGTCAGTGAATTGTGGAAGTTTATGAGCAATTAAGATTCATACATAAACCACCACAGCCAAAGCAACAATAGGGATTGTTTGTTTTTCTTTTTTCTTTTCCTTCTGTGACAAGGAAAACAGCAAGGGCTTCCCCCACTCCGGACAGTTATGTCACACCAATGGCCAGATCTAGCTGAAGTTACTGTAGTTGTGATTAGATCTGATAAAAATGGTTAGAACAAGTTAGTCATGACTCAGTTAAGCCCCATAGCTTCAACAGTCATGACCAAACCTAGCTATTCTAGGGCCATAGGCTCTAATCTTACACACAGCTGTCCGTGAGATAGTCTCATTGGCTGACTTGATGAGGAAAATTACTCACAGTAGTCCCACTGAAATTAAAAGTTTTTATACTTTCAGTGGGAATACTTTGAGAATTTTCCTCATCATGTCAGCCACTGATTTCAGTGGAGTTTAGTTTATAACACACAGAGTTAAGCAAAGAAGTAGCAACATATAACAACAGTTTCTTAGACAACACATAGAGTTTAGTGTCTAACACATAGAGGTCCCGATCCTGGCACGCCACCTACCCAATCCTGTGCATGCCTCCTACCTCACTGCCCAGTTGTGCATCCCAAGCTTCCATAGAGCCAGAGGGAAGGAGTGGCCTGGCAGTGGGGAATCCCACAATGCATCATGCTCCTTGAATGGCACATTGTGGGATATGGGAGGATGTGGCTTGCTTTCCCCTTGCTGCTCCAGGATTTCTTGTGCGCTGGTCATGTGGGCATATGATGCAGCAAAGCCTGGGAGCAGTGAGAATCGGAAGGCAGGGGAGGGAGGGAGGTAGTATGCTGCCTCCCCCCCGCCCCAGCCCTGGCATTTATGGTTGTGTGAACGACCTTATAGGCTTCATACCATAGATTTTATGAGGAGATAACAATGCCTCTATCTCAAGTGTCCTCAGAGACATTGAAAATTATCAGTGATGGAAAAAAGAGCTACTCAAAATGGTAACAGGTAGGTGTTGACTCACTGACAGCAGATCCATTAAAATTCTCAGAGATAGGAAGTTTTAGCAGTTTCATTTATTTCTCTACCTAATTTTTCACGATACATATTAGGGTGGCTGGACAAAGCCCTTGTGTTGCTGGACAAAGTTCACTGACTATTTCACAGTCAGTTTTTATATGTGCATTGAAATGAATATGTTGTCTCTTTGTCAGCAAACAAATAATCTCTCAAGGCCTCCCAGTATTCCCGAATCAATCCTTTAAAAGAACACACACAACAAACTTCTTTATCCAACACAATTTTAAGAAAGTAGTTAAAATTCCTTCAAAAAAACCCTTTCACAGCACTGGCCCTCACTCATCCCTCAATGGCCAGCAATATCTATAATATACTTCCAGGAAATTGCCATTTTTTAAACTTTCAGGAAGAAATAGGCAGAGAAGAAACCATATTTTTACAACAGGATGAATCTTTGCTGCAGGGAGCATGGCTCATTCTATCCAGTAATATTTAATGTTTTGTTGTTAGAAGTTTGTCCCACTGGGGATCCTATACAGGTTGCAGGGGAGGTGAATCAGAAAGGGAGGGAAGGAGAAGGAGAAGATGGAGTTGCTTCTGAACAAACACTTAGTTAAATCTACATAAGATTACTTTGTGTTTGTGACGGAAGCAGCTATAAAGGACTCCCCTTCTGTCCTGTGGCATACTGTTGTTGGGATGAAAGCCTATTCTAGGTGGAAAACTGCAGCCACAATCACATCTTTTCCATCCTTACTCTTTATCACCAACAGAAACTGCATTTTATGAGATTCATCCTGGTTTTCTCTCCCTGGTATCTTAACATCCCACCACTATTTAAATTTATACTTTGTGTGCTTTGGGGCAAGGACATCTCTTTTCCTCGTGACAGTGAAGTACCTGGTTCCCTAATGGCACTATACAGACAATAATAAAATAAAAATTCAGGCTGTTTTGCTTTATTCCCATCTCCCTACTTATTCTTCCACCAGGGATTTTATTTCTCATTTATTCCCTGCATAAATTAGCAGTTAGCAGTTCTCCTGCTAACTGGGCAAAGAGGCACCTTTTACAGTGGTGATTCTCTTTATTTAGCAGGGGGAGAGTAACTGGCCTATCCACTCCCAGCACAGTACCTCCAGTGACTGTTACTGGTGTCTATCTTGTGTGTGGTTTTTTTTAGAATGTGAGCCCTTTGGGGACAGGGAGCCATCTTATTTATTTATTATTTCTCTGTGTAAACCGCCCTGAGCCATTTTTGGAAGAGCGGTATAGAAATTGAATTAATAATAATAATAATAATAATAATAATAAGAAGAAGAAGAAGAAGAAGAAGAAGAAGAAGAAGAAGAAGAAGAAGAAGAAGCTCAGATATAAGATCAGTGGACTTGTAAAAAAAGAACGCAGTACGTCACCTAAATGGAAGATTAGATTAGAAAATAAAATCTCCAGGCTTAGATCAGATGCTAGTAAACTGAAAGATATGAAAGACAAGAAGCTGAAGAATGAAAACACCAAACAGTATCTGATCCAAAAATACCACCTAGATTCAGGGAGAATTAGAGAAGTCCTGGAAATAATAAAGTAGCAAATAACAGCAGTGTCAAAGAAGATTAGCAGATATGAAGCCAGAACTACACAACACAGGCAGAATCTCCATTTCCAGTTGAATCAAAGACGTTTCTACCAAAGCATAGAAGGAGAAACTGCAAGAAACCTAGAAACACCAAATAAAGAAGAAACAGTGCAATTCTGGGGGAAATTATGGGACAATCCAATAGATTATAATAAAAAAGCAGGCTGGATAAAAGAGGTCAAAAAATGTAACCAACAAATGCAAGATCTAATAATAACACCAGAATTAATAAGTGAAAGAGCAAAGAAAATTAAAAATTGGACTGCGCCAGGCGACGATGAACTGCATGGCTTTTGGCTTAAACACCTAACAAGCCTTCATAAACAACTATCAAAACAGTTCAATCACATTTTGCAAGTTGGTGATATTGAACAATGGCTAACAACTGGGAAAATTCATCTCATCATGAAAGACCCAACAAAAGGTGCAGTTCCAAGTAATTATAGACCGATCACCTGCCTGCCAACCATGTTAAATTATTAACTGGAATTATAGCAGGTGAAGTGATGCAACACTTTGTTAGTTAATAATAAACAGCTTCCAGTTGAACAGAAAGGAAATTGCCCAAACACCGGAGGCACAAAAGACCAGCTGCTGATTGACAAAATGAGTTTAGAAAATTGCAATAGAAGACAAACAAATCTAAGTGTTGCATGGATAGACTACAAGAAAGACTTCAACTCATTGCCTCACACATGGATACTAAAATGTTTAGAAACAACTGGTGTCAGCAGAAACATTCAGATATTTATTTAAAAAGCAATGAGCATGTGGAGTACCCAGTTAACAATCAATGGCAAGACACTTGGACAGGTTAGCATTAGAAGAGGCATTTTCCAAGGGGACTCACTTTCCCCTCTGTTGTTTGTAATTGCCATGACCCCACTTTCACAAATACTAAACAAAACAGGCCTCAGATACCAAACATCTAAAACATCAAGTAAAATCAACCATCTGCTGGACATGGACAATCTGAAGTTGTATGGAAAGTCCCAGTCAGAAATCGAATCACTGCTAAACACTGTCCGTATATTCAGTAGCAATATAGCAATGGAGTTTGGACTAGACAAGTGAGCTGCATTAATAATGAACAGAGGGAAAATAACAAAAACAGAAGGAATAGAACTGCCCAATGGAAGCAAGATCAAGAACCTGGAAGAGAAAGAACATTACATATACTTGGGCATTCTCCAGGCTGATAACATTGCACACACTGAAATTAAAAGAAAAATGGGAAGTGAATACATCAGGAGAGTTAGAAAAATCCTCAAGTCCAAACTCAATGGTGG
The DNA here is from genome assembly GCF_027244095.1 of Hemicordylus capensis. Taxonomy (NCBI): domain Eukaryota; kingdom Metazoa; phylum Chordata; class Lepidosauria; order Squamata; family Cordylidae; genus Hemicordylus; species Hemicordylus capensis. The sequence goes on along the minus strand of NC_069659.1, from coordinate 240,490,451 downwards.
GAACACCATACAAGCCATAAACACCTGGGCTATACCTGTTATCAGATACACTGCAGTAATAATAGACTGGACCCAGGCAGAGCTAGAGATGCTAGATCGTAAACCAGGAACATAATGACCATCAATCATGCTCTGCACCCCCACAGTGATGTAGATAGGCTATACCTCCCTCGCAGCTCAGGTGGAAGAAGAATGCTGCAGGTCCATCAAACAGTAGAGGAGGAGAAAAGAGGCCTTGAAGAATATATCAAGGACAGTGAAGAAGATGCACTTAAAATGGTTAATAACGAGAAACTATTCAACACCAATGAAACAAAGCAGGCCTACAAGAAAGAACAAGTCAAGAACCGAGCAGAAAAATGGAAAAATAAGCCCCTGCATGGTCAATATTTGCACAATATAAGTGGAAAGTCAGACATCACCAAGACCTGGCAATGGCTTAAGAATGGCAACTTGAGGAAAGAAACAGAAGTTTTAATACTAGCTGCACAAAAACAGGCACTAAGAACAAATGCAATAAGAGTAAAAGTCGAAAAATCCACAACAAACAGCAAGTGCTGCCTTTGTAAAGAAGCAGATGAAACTGTGGACCACCTAATCAGCTGTTGTAAAGAGATCACACAGACTGACTACAAGCAAAGGCATGACAAGGTAGCAGGGATGATACACTGGAACAGCTGCAAAAAATACAAGCTACCTGTAGCCAAAAATTGGTGGGACCATAAAACTGAAAAAGTTGTAGAAAATGAAGATCTAAAAATATTATGGGACTTCTGACTACAAACAAACATCTGCCACACAATACACCAGATATAACTGTAGTTGAGAAGAAAGAAAAAACAAGTCAAAATAATCGACATAGCAATACCAGGGGGTAGCAGAATAGAAGAAAAAGAAACAGAAAAAAAATAACAAAATACAAAGATCTACAAATTGAAATTGAAAGGCTGTGGCAGAAAAAGACCAAAATCATCCCAGTGGTAATTGGCGCCCTGGGTGCAGTTCCAAAAGACCTTGAAGAGCACCTCAACACCATAGGGGCCACGGAAATCACCATCAGCCAATTATAAAAAGCAACTTCACTGGGAATAGCCTTTATTCTGCAGTGATATCTATAACAACAGCAACAACATTGACAATAAAATTCAGCTATCCCAGGTCCTTGGGAAGGACTCTATGTCTGGATAAAAATAAACCAGTCAATAACACCTGTCTGACTGTGTAAATAAATAATAATAATAATAAATATTTCCTGCTAGAAACATGCCAGAATAGGATCTGGGTGAAAGCGATGGGAAAACACACAGGGAACAGGTAGACTAATGGAGGCATTGTATAAGGACATACAGTGTGAAACTAGGCAAAGGCAAGGAAAGAGCCGCTTGGTTTCAAATAAAATCAAATGTATTACGGTCCATGGCCAGCTTATAAACAGAGTACAGAACCATTTGGTTTGAGGCAGAGCCAAAGAACAGGGCCAGTTGCTGACCAATCTGTCAGCAGCTTTTTTCTGCTTCCTTTTATTAGGTTTTCTGAGAAACTAGAATCAAAATCAATCAATCAATCAATCAATAGCAGGGCAGCTCAACCAGCTTTAGGTGAGCTAAGATTCCAAACTGAGGTGAGACTGTGGAACTGCTCCTGACACTCACCCTTACAAATGTAATATGGGAATCATACTAAGTTTCCATGCATAACCGAATGCTCCCAATTCCTTTTTGAGTTATGGAATAAAGCATGGCAAGATCCCCCATAGCATTGCCATGTCCCTTTCAGGGTACTGCTGTCTCCTGCTGGTCAGGGTATAGCTTTCAGTTGCCTCAGATTAACTGCTAGAGGCCCAGCCCTCGAGTCCTCTCTCCCATCTTTGGGATCAATGGTCAAGTGCTGCTCCAGGATCACGAGAGCTGCCTCAAGCCTCCAGCCAAGTCACAGAGCTGTTGCCAGGTCAAGCTCTCTTTGGCTTCTGGCCCTTCATCATCAACCATCTAGCCTTTAAATAGCTCCTGACAGGTGGTGCAGTTCTTGCAAGATCTCAGAAGACCCTGAGATTTCACTTGGAAGTCTTGCGAGACTTCCATGAGATCACGCAGGTGCTCTCCGAAGTCTCATGAGAGGACACCATTAAGCTGCATTTTGCCTGCGGGTTCCCTGCAGGGCTAGGCATCGTCAGGTCAGGCCGGACAGCCCATGGAATTGGGACTTACCAGTGCGGCTGTTGGTCTTCTCCACAGGAGATGAGCATCCCGATCCTCGTGGCTTTGCCCTGGTGCCATTCGGTTCCCCCACAGGCACTCTGCTGTATGAAACTTGTAGGCTCTTCAGCCTGTTTAAGTAAATTGATAAATAATTCCTAGGTCAGTTTGATACAGAGCATATAGGATTTTCTTTTGGTAAACAAATGAGTAGGGGGAAACTAGCATGTTGGGATCTATATACAGAAAAAGCACAACTGTAGAATGATAACTTGAATGATAACTTGTATTTCAGACTGATGGACACGAAGTAACACTTTACTGTTACATTAATATTTAGAAAGGGTGACAGTTTCTGAGGTGGTAAGTGGCTGTCATTCGTTTAACCAGGGTGAAATCATTGCCAAGCATCTCCCATGCTAATAGAAAACACACTCAGCCAATTGTGCTCTCTAACTTCCTTGTAAGTGCATCACCACACTTAATGTGTGTCTCTGCCCTGCTCCTGCCTGCTTGTCTATACTATCACCCATGGAGACAACAGCCTGCTTATGTCACAAACCACATCTGTCACCACAAGATTTGCTTCTCTTTAACTGGGATAATCATATTTTGGAGGAGGCACCAGATCACTCTTGCTCTCTCTTTTTATCCTGAGTATTGAGTCTACATTTATGTAGAGGTGGTTCAGAGATCAAAACCATGCCTTGGACAGTGATGTGTGGTCCCAGGCAGTAAATGACAGTGCCAAAGCTGTTATACAAGGTTATAAAGCAAATATCTGCGGCAGGCAACATTGCATGTTCCAAATTTTACTTTTACCCACTGCCGCCATGTGCAGTGTTTGGTTTTCAGAGCTCTCTGCTTGACTAGGACTGTTTTAAAGACTAGCACATCCTCTTTATGCTAGTAAAATAATTTCTGTCAACCTTTCTGTCATCACCCGTCTTGATTAATAATATATAAGGACCCATGCTGATGAAACATTTGCCCACCATAGGAGTGCTTTTGGAGCGATTCCAGTGAAGGCAAACATATGAAGGGGGAGGGAGGCTATGTCAGAATCAGATAATCACATGGAGTTTTAGAGCACCTATGATTTGGTGCAGCAGGGAAATGCTTGACTAAGCCGAAGGTTGCCAGTTCGAATCCCCACTGGTGCTCCTTCGGGCAGCAGCGATATAGGAAGATGCTGAAAGGCATCATCTCATACTGTGTGGGAGGAGGCAATGGCAAACCCCTCCTTTATTCTACCAAAGAAAACCACAGGGCTCTGTTGGTGCCAGGAACCAAAATTGACTTGACGGCACTCTTTATCTTTACCTTTACCTTTACGATTATCTGAGGAGGAAAAACAAGCAAGAGAATTCCATACTGCCCAGATAGCCTTCCTGAGACAACCAAGTGGAAAACATGTTGGTTTTGTATGCATTTCTTTCCAGGGTCTGTGTATCATAGTGACTAGAGTTTGGGACTCTGGCAGGTGGGAATAGGAGGAGTTCCCTCTGAAGCACCCAAAGGACTTCACAGGGATAGTGGCAGTGCTTCTTCCATCCTCTGAGGGGGCAAGAAGGAGTTGGTACCATAGCTGGCAACTCCTTCAGTGTGAGTCCTCCCACTCCTACCCTCAGAGGGAGGGAAGTAGAGGAGCTACCACCAAAGCCACCAACGGAAACAGCAACCACTTTTATTTTTTCCACCTTCCAAAGCTGGAAAGAAGATGAGCTGTCACCACCACTGCCAAATCCTTGAGTATTATGCCCAAGCTGCAGATGGGGTTGGTTGAGGCTAAAAAATAGTGGTTTGCCAAAGGCCACCTAGTGTAGTTCATCGTGACAGAGGCAAGATTTCACTTAGGAGCTTCTTGATTCACAGCTCAGCCTCTAGTCCCTATGCTACACTAGTCTTGGAAAGAAATGTTTTCCACATCATGTTTTCTACATCAGGAAAAATAATACCCAATAACAATGATAATTCTAAGTTTTTATTATTTTTAACAATAAAATAATAATGACCAGCACATCATCCACCCCTCCCCCAAATTTAGTAATAACAATTAATAAAAGAACATAGGGACAGGAAAATGAAAAGTTATAATTTTCTGTGTTTGTTTTGCAGTGCTATGTAATGGTTATATACCTATGTATACTGTTTAAGTACAGTTCAATATGAGTCAATACATTACTTTGACTAGTCTAGTAATTAGTAGGGATGTGCAAAAAAATTTGAGCACAGATCGATCTGTGCCCGAAACGAGCAATTTCGGGTGATTCGGGTCCGAATTGAATCACCCCCGATGTCCCCTGAAATTTTTCTGGCCCGAGCCACATCACCCCTGATTTGGGCCCGAAAAATTCAGGTGATTCGGGCCGACGTCTCTTTGAGTTTCCCGCCTTTTTGCCTACATTGATTTGAATGCAAAAAGGTCTGATGTGACGTCAGCTCGAATTTCGGGTCCCAGGGGCAAAATAGTGGGGTGGGGTGGTTTTTCCTCATAGGGTATGCATGGAGCTTTCAGCAGCCCCATAAGTGCACTTGGGGGGTGCTGGGGTGGCCCAGAGCGAGCGGTAGTGTAGTGCACATAGGGTGCCAACCACCCCCATGGGTTTCTAACCCATGGGGTACAGGGTTCTGTTGTTTCTGAGGTATTCTGAGTGTGGATTCTATGATAGCAAATTAGAGTGGATTCATGGTGTTTCATTGAAAATCTCATTAGCTATCATAGAATCCACACTCAGAATACCTCTGAAACAACAGAACAGTTTCTAACCCATGGGGTACAGGGTTCTGTTGTTTCAGAGGTATTCTGAGTGTGGATTCTATGATAGCTAATGAGACACATAAACCTTAAAGACGCATAAACTTTAACAATTCCCCAAAAATCAGCCCTCTGCCCAAATCCTTTGAAAAAATTCAGGTAGCTTCCTTGACCCTACCTGGCACTACCACCAGCCCCACACTGCTCTAGACCACCCCTTTGCCCCCCGCATGAAGCTATACATTTGCTGACACCTCAATGCTTCTCTATGGGGAAAAACCTTAAAGACGCGTAAACTTCAAAAATTCCCCCAAAATCAGCCCTTTGCCCAATCCCCCTGAAATTTGGGTGGTAGCCTCCAACCATTGGGCACTACCACCCCACCCCACTATTTTGCCCCTGGGACCCATTTTTCATACCCGAATTGATTCAGATTTGGATTTGGATTTAATCCGAATCCGAACCGAATCAGGGGTGATTTGGGTAGCCCAGATTCGGGCACAGAACAGAACGGGGGTGATTCGGTTTGGGTCCCGAACCGAATCACCGAAAACCCGAATTGCACACCCCTAGTAATTAGTCCTGTAAATATTAGTGTAAAGTTGTGAAGACTGGTCTTTATCTTCATTTTCTATTTCTTTTAAAGAAACAACCTAGCTCCAATTAAATTGCATATGCCCTACTACACAAAAACCTATTTCATAGTGCACTTCTTTTTGACATTGCACAAAATGTGCCTAGCTGCTGCACTTGGCTAAAAAAACCCACGCTTGATAATACTGGCTGGCCAAGATGATGTGCAGCATACTGTCACCAACATGCTCTATCCCAGGGCTAATGTCGACTTGTAAGCAGCCCTGTCATTGTTGGGAATAAGCAGTTCCACAAGTGGCACTTCCACAGGTTTTCCCATTCACGTTATTGGGTGCTTTTTCACAGGAACAAGATGGTACAATTAAGCTGTCTACACTCACAAGGCTCTCCCACATTAGATTATGTGCATAGACTAGTGTAGCCATCTGTTCCTCCACCATGGCTAGCATCTCTTTGAGGTTGTTCACATGACCAGGTGGATGGGATGACAGGTGGGTGGGTGGGGGAGGCTGGTTAAACTCATCCCCCCGCCGCTGACAAGGATTTCACTGTTGCTGGGAGTGCGGATTGGGCTCCCAGATGATCCATGCTGCATGACACTGCGTGGAGCTCTGGTGGCCGGGATGATGCGTCTCGGCCTCCAAATATCCCACAATGTACCACATGACATGCACAGTGCATTGGGAGATTCTGCCAGAAGACGGGTGCTCAAGGTGTCTGGCCCTGTGTCTGCTGGGGCTGAATGTAGCCCCAGCAAACACAATCCCGGAGCCTGGGTTAAGGGCTCACTCAAGCCCTTATCCCCAGCTAAGAGCTGGGTTTCAAAGAGGGCAACATGGCACTGCCCAGCAGTTGTCACACACAGCCTAACCTAGGCTGGGCTTCCCTAGCCTGGGTTACAGTGCGTGTGAGAACAACCTCTTTTTCTTAGATAAGCATCTGAACCATCTCTTAGAAAGAAGTTGGAAATAATCCAGCAAGATAATGCTTATATCCTTGTGCCTTTATCTCTATAAAGTAGCCGTGCTGAGTGACTCCTTCACAGTTCTGAGCTTTAAATCAATTTTATGAATCTTGCTTTATATCAGCAAAAAATATTCCCTTTGTAACATCTTCTGCAATTCTGTTATCATTCCACAGGAAATCCTGCTTTAGGTTTCTTGGTCATCTTGCACAGATTATGATTTTTATCCTGGTTCCTGGAATCTTCCGGTTAACATCTACATTCCTTAACCAATCAAAATTCCCTTTTATGTCAGTGGTCCATTTTCTTGATTCATAATTGTTCAATTCCTGCCACATGAAGAAGCTGTTCTAATATTACTGCCATCACTGACATTATGGCATGCCATAATAAAGGATAATTTTTTCAGATTTAACTAGAACTGGCATTTAAAAAATATTATTATTTAAAAGAAAGCTTTGCTAAAGTATTGTTTATTGTTCTTACCAAACTATTGTATCAGATGATTTGATATATGGAGTTCTAGCTGGTATTTGGTTCAGTTTGGGAAAGAGATGGGTGAGTGCCCTCATCCATTTATATTGGACTGGCTCTGGATTGAAACTACTACTAAACTGGAATACAGGCTTTTCTCCAATTTGATTTAACCCACCCAAATCTTAAACCCTTTCCCTTTTAAGGCCATGTACTTGGTGTGGCCAGGGCAGCTGCAGTCACAAATGCCATGGCCCCACCTCAAGCGATAGCAAGGACTCAGTACCAACACCAGAAGTACACGCCCCATCAGTGGTGATGAAGAGTTCTGGGAGCCTGAACCTTAAGCCCCAGAGATAGTTCCCCTGAGCTCAACTCACCTGAGGGTTGGACTAGGACATATCAGGGACTTCTTGGCAACACAGGGAATGCATAATGCAAGAGCAAACAAGAAAAAACAGAGTGCTCAGTTCTGGGCACTCTCCAATAGAGGCAGGAACCTGAGGGGCCACATTCGCACATAGTGAGGGACCGCATTTGAAGGGGCCAGAGGTTCTGTGAGCATTATGTGAGAATGTGAGTAATCGGAGTTTGGTGTGGTGACAAACCCGGGGTTTCAGATTTGGGACTCCAATCTGAACCCTCTGGTTGAAGTGAGTTTCATCTTGACAGCCTGAGGTTGGACATAGCGTGCAGTATGTCCAAATGCAGAACCACAAGCTGCATCCCATCAACCAGAGTTGAGGGAGGAAGCTCCTTCCTCAACTCTGACAATGATTGGCTGTGTGGGGTGTCCTTCAGTCAAAAAGCAAGCCTGCTCAGCCAGTTCACCCGCCTCTCTGCAGTCTCACTGACTGCAGAGGGGACATTCTCCATTACGTCTGAATTAGGATGGGAGAGCGGGGAGAAGGGGGAGCAGAACTGCGAGCCCATTGGACCAGCGGTTCAGCGTTACATGTGAATGCAGCCAGTGTCAAGAGACATAAAAATCTCCATTGAACTTAGACTCCAACTTGATCCTATGGAGCTCGCCAAGGTCCTGCAGACTGGCCTTGTCTTACTGGCCCCTATGGAAGTTCAGGACAAGACAATTCCAAATATGGTACTCCAAAGATGTGAAAAGGGGAGGTAGAGAAGTGCACTGGTATTATGTCACAGTATGATAGGGCAGAGTGACCTTACTGTAATTTCAAGGTATGATTTATTTTAGTTACTGTTTGAAATTCTGTATTTTTGTTTTCTACCTTAATTAATGTTTTTAAAGAAAGGCAGGAAATATTTGTTGAAAACAAATATATGTTGGGTTGGCATTTGAATTACAGTTGTAAGGAAATGAGACTCATATTTATTCTTCTGTTAATAATTACCAGAAGACATCCATCAGCCATTGGCTCAGCCCTGCAGTTCCTGCATCTAAATAGTCCCAAACAGGTATGTGAAGAAGCTATAGGGAAGTGAATGGCTTCCACACCACTGCTGAGTAAGTTTGCATTGGGCCTGTATATAGCAATAGTCTTTGATTCCTGTTAGGAACACCTTTAAAATAAAAGTAATTTTAAAAACTCTAATATCTAACTATGAGGTGCTCCTATGTGTAAACTAGCACTGGCTTGCTTACATGTGAGAACACAAATTACCCACTATTAGGGCTCTGCATAGCATCAAACTGATAATTGTGCCCAAGGCAATGCAAGCCCTATTGAAGTATTTCCCTCCACTATTGGGAGGCAATTTGATACCATACTGAATCGTATTGTTATGGAATTGAATAGAATCAAATAGGGCTTATATTTACTGCAGGAGGAAATCAGTTGCCTTCCATCAGTCACTGTAGTGACATATCAAAATGCCACCTTTCCTGCTATCACCCTATAATGCACCAGGAAAGGAAGCAATGCCATGAAGTTGTGTCCTTTTCATGGGCATTTCTGGGGTGGGGGACATGCCCTGTATCAATATGGTGTGGCTATTTCCCTCCCAGTAATGCACCAGGAAAAGCTACATCATGACATTGCTTCTTTCCCTGGTGCATTATAGGATGGTCCCAGGAAAGGAAAGAAGCCAGGTCTTCAGTAAAGGTAAGCCACCCCACCACTGCCCATTCTGATTCACTGAGCTGAAAGCAGTTATCAGCTCAATGCAGTCCTGACCACCCTCTGCATCATTAGCACAATACAAGAACAGCCGGGATTGGGATCGGCCCAATAATAGGGCCTGTGCACCACCCAACCAACTACAACTTCTGCAGAGGACTGGAGCACAAAATAATATCTATACATTCTCTGTTGTTGCTAAAATGCCACAGATGATGAAGCCACATGCTAGTCACATGCTCATGCAAAACTGGGCTAAGGGAGAGCAGCCCAATTTTGCGCACGTGTGTGAACTGCCACGCAGTGGCAAACCTGCCTAAGTAGCCTCCTTTTAAAATGAGGTTAAGGGAGTGCGCACTCGGGTGAAATGTTTCAGGTACAGAATGATCTATACCTGAATCTACCTGTTTCAGGCAATTTGTGCATAAAACAAATCACACCTCTGCAAGCCTAGGAAGATTCGGCTCCAAAACAAATCACCCGAATTTCGGAGCCAAATGTTTTGTTGTTTCGGACTTTCATTTTGTGGCGATCTCCGTGTGGTCTCCATTTTGTGTTTTGACATGTATTTGAATTTCCCACCCTTCCAGGCTTCAGATTGGTGAATGAAAGCATGGGCTGATCTGCTGCTGATTCCATCCTTGTTCCAGATTGGTTCCTTTGTCTCTTGCCAGTGCTAACTGACCCCACATTGGCCTGGGGAACGGGAGTTCAAGGAGGGATTTTCAATTAGATTTAAAGAGACAGCAGCCACCATTCTGCCTTTCTGCCTTGTAGGAGGAGACAGCGAGCGAGAGACAAAGAGAGCGAGAGAGAGCGAGAGAGCTTTGCTTTGCCTTGCCTATTGCCTATTGCCTTGCCAGCCTGAGCCCAGCCTGCCTGCCCCTGCTGTGTGCCAGCCTGGAATGGATTCTCTGCTGCATTGCTTTTTTGTTCCTGCTGCTGATTCAAGAAAAGAAAACCCTTTTTTCACCCCCTTCCTGCTACTGAGAGAATCACTGCCTGCCTGTGCCTGGTGTCTGTGCCAGGCAGCCAACAGCCCCAGAGCCTCTGGGGCCACTGGCCACCTGGCCAGCAACCCCTCCCCCCAATTTTCAAGGTTTTTGCTCCAGCCCTCCCACAACCAAAGAAAAAAACTGAAGAAGGAGAAGAACTGAAGATTGAAGAAGAGAGAGTAGACTCAGAGACCAGACCACAGAAGTGCACAACTGGACACAATGTGGGTAAAGCCCTAGACTGAGTGAGTACCCATTACACACACACACACACACACACACACACACACACACACCACCACACACATGTCTCTGGAATTGTGTATTCTTTGGGTTTTTTTCCTCTTTGGAGGGAAGTTTTGGGTTGCAATTGAATTTAAACATTTTTGTGTTGTTTAGTTTAGAAGAACTTTAAATAGGGGTTCTGTCTCTGGGAGGAATTCCCGTTAACTAGCACTAATAGGTGGTTAGAAGGGTAGCATAGCCTCGTGATTCTCTGGTAGCAAATGAGAGTGTATGACAATGAATCCACTCTTGTTTGCTACCAGAGAATCTACTCTCAGAACACCTCAGAAACAACAAAACCCAGTATCCCCATGGGCTTGTGGATATGGGGGTGGTAGACACCCTATGTGCACTACACCACCACTCACTCTGGGACACCCTGGTGCCCCCCAAGTGGAGTTATGGGGCTGCGAAATCCTCATTATTCCCTATGGAGGAAAAGCGTAAAGATGCACAAACTTCAAAAATTCTTTAAAAATCACCCTTTTCACCAATTCCTTTGAAATTGGGATGGTAGCAGGCATCCATTGGGGCACTCCTGCCCAACCCACTCTTCTGCCCCCAAACCCCCTTTCTGCCCCAAATCTGCCACAAAGACATGCCAACCTCAAAACTCCTTTAAACGTCAGGCCTTTGCCCAATGCCTTTGAAATCTGGGTGGTAGCTTCCTTGCACCCATTGGGCACTACCACCCACCACAACCCACTCTGGGCCACCCTGGTGCCCCCTGCCCCGGGGAGTTATAACTAAGGCTGCTGAAATATCCATTATTCCCTATGGGGAAAAGCTTAAAGACACATAAACTTCAAAAATCATTTAAAAATCACCCCTTTGCCCAATTCCTTTGAAATCTGGGTGGTAGCTTCCTTGCACCCATTGGGCTCCACCACCCAGCACAACCCACTCTGGGCCACCCCAGTGCACCACACATGGAGCTATAAGGTTGATGAAACCTCCATCATTCCCTTTGGGAAAAATCTTAAAGATGTGAAAACTTCAACAATTCTTTAAAAATCACCCCTTTGCCCAATTCCTTTGAAATTTGGGTGGTAGCTTCCACTTACTGGGCGCTACCCCCCCCCCACACACATTCTTTTGGCCCCAGGACCCTTTTTATCCAAATCGATTCAGATTTACAAAATTTGGGTGCAAACAGAATCTGGGGTGATTCAGGGGAGCGGGGTCAGATTCGGACCCAAAACAAATCAGGCGTGTTTCATTTTGGGTACAAATAAATAATAATAATAAATTCGTGCACATCCCTAGCAAGCACTTCCTTAACTTCATTTATTTGCTCATGTGTCAGCCATGGCTGCTTGCAGCTGTGGCTGGCACCCTCACGAGGGTGGGGGAGAAACCCAATAATACAGCACTTGTGCTGTACATTATTGGAGCTCCGGGGATGGAGCAACATTCAGCGGTGCATTCCGGCACCCCAACCCTAATTGCTGCAGGGAGTAGCTGCCAGTCATCTAGGCGGGCAATCTGCCCGCCCAGGGAAGCAAGGACAATCCTCTTCAGGGAGGGTAAGTGTAACCCACTGTCCCTGCAGACCACCCTGGAGCTCTTCTCACTAATCATGAGAAGAGCTCCTAGGACTACTAACTAGTACAGACAACCAAAATATAACTCACAGTGTTACACTGCTCATGCAACCATTTGCTCAGCCAGTCTCTATAATCTTGCTAGGTGATGAGGGAACTATTCATCCACTTTCCTGCTCCATCAAATGTCTAATCAAGTGCATATGTGTGGTTACAGTATTCAAAGTATGATTTGCATTACTAATTTTGTGGCAAATGTCGAAAAGGGCAGTTATGTAATCGCAAATTCAGAAGCTCAGGGGCTGTCCATGACAGCCCCATAGCTACACCCACACTGACAGCCACACCCCATGGCCATGCCCATCCCAGTGGCCACACCCCTCATTTAGATAGATGGAATAATTTGGGAGGGGGTTGTTACAAGAAGTCAAGAATCATGTACATTGTAGGGAATGTACTAGAGTGAATGACAAGGAATGTCCACTGAATGCACTATTTCCTCAAATGGCCATAAGAATACATAGAATTTCTGAATGGCCATTGGCCATTTGGAAATGTAATGCATTCCCTACCATTAATTTTAGGATGTCTCGACACTAGTCTACCTGCAGGTTGACGGTCCCAGGTTCAGTCCCTGGCAGCATCTCCAGGAAGGGCTGGGCAAGACTTCTGCTGGAAGCCATGGGGAGCTGCTGGCAGTCAGTATGGACAATACTGAGCTAGCTGAACCAATGTTCTGACTCAGTGTAAGGCAGCTTCCAATGTTCTTAAGGCAGGAAGAATGGTAACAAACAGTTGGAATAGCAAGAGCCGCACATTATTTCCATATAGAAAGCAAGGGCTTTGCAACTCTGCTGAGACCCTGGAATGTCTTTTAAGAAGGCCTTAAATATGATTCAGATATTTAAGATACTGAATTATGGTTCTTTACAAGAACTAGGTTTTACATTTCCCATTCATATTTCAGTGTCCCTATCTGAATTATCTGAATTATTACTCAGAAAGGAGGTCCATTAAAGATTTTCTTCAAAAGATCCTATTCATCCTATTAAAAGCATCTAAAGATCTAAAGCTATTAGGTCCTATTGGAAGCGTTTGCCTTCTATAAAATATTAAAGTAATTTTTAGAAGTGGAAACTATTTCAGTTTGTGTATTATTTAAGACATTTGTTTTCATAAAGCTCTGATATCTGAAGGAGTTTTTTTCCTGGTTCCTGGTCTCAAGTATCCATACTGGCATCTGAATAATTCACATTGCTTAAAACAATATTTTTTCTGCATTACTAATTCCACAGGACTTGTGCAGCCTTTGTTTTTGATATGATGAATTTGAGTCCTTAATTATACCATGCTGGACTTCAAGGAACTAATAGACATGGTAGCTTATAGAGCCGATCTCTTCTAGAGAACTGTATTTGGTTGTTTTTTTGTTAGAAACCAGATGCCTTTTCTTGTGAGCCACTCGCTGAGAGCTATGATGATAAGAAGAGCTTTCAGGAAATCTCAGCAATGCAAGGTATTACAACAAGCTGTTTTATTTTGGGATTCCATTAGATCAACCTTTTTCATCTTTTACTAAATCAGTTTAGGTCCTCCGACACGTATTCAATGTGACTGTCTTTTGTAAGTTTTAGAATGCTTCTTAAAGCTGAATAACACCATAATATTTTTCAAAGTATAACTGGCATAAAAATACCATTTTAAAAAGTTCCTTAGTGTACTTATACAAGTCCTTTATTACACTGTAAGGCCTTTCACATGACCAAAGTGAGGAGGGCTGAGGGGAAGGCAAGGTCCTACCTTCTGCACCTCTTCTGGACTCCTCTGCTGCTCAAAGGTCCACACGACCAGTGCTGTTGCATACCCAGTGATGATTGGGAACGGGCCAGGGGTGGGTGGGGGGAGCCAGGCCACCAGGTATCCCACAATGTATTGCATGAGCAGCATGGTGCATTGAGAAACCTCCCTGCTTCTGGGTTGCTCCTTCCCCCCAGGCTCTATTATCAAGATGGCTGCCAGCAGTCTGGGAGCAACTGTCGGCAGCATGTGCACCCAGCCAACCAAAAATGAGGTAAGAAGCATGTGCTTGTCCTCCCATCTCACTTTCTGTTTAGGTTTAGGATCAGGGCTACCCAGCGGCAGGTTTGGGAACAATCCCGGCGCTTCTCATGACCAGTCTTACCTGGAGTAGCCCTGTCCTACAGTGATGTAGTTGCAAATTCACAAGTGCACAAGTGTCACTCCATGACAGCCCCCATGGCCATGCCCAACCCAACAGTCAGAGTAGCCAAGAAGTACCGGCACTCTGTCCCTGCGTGTCCCCCCTCCACTACACCCCTGCTGTCCTATCCCCATAGGGCTAGTTGTGAGAATGACATCTCCATCTTGTATATGCAGAATATAACGTATATAATACTTTATATTAAAAAACAACATACCCCCAAACCATGAGGATATGAATCGAGAATGATTTCATCATTTCCTTCCCTTCCCTTCCCTTCCATTGACTCATAGCCTTAATCCTATGGTCGACAACTAATATTTAATAAGGGCAATATTTTTGATTGACCAATGACTGAACCTATGGTTCCTCCCACTGACTCAACTCTTGCCCCACGTGAGACCTGGGGCAAGAGATGTGGAAGATATGTGAATCTCTCAACATCTTTTCACTTTGCTAAATGCCTTGGGGAAGTTGATTTGGATCAAAATAGGAATTGTGGGGGGCGGGGGCGGGGGGTAACTTCTGCACCAGAGTCCTGATCCAAATTACCTTCTAGAAGCTTTTAGCCATGGAAATGAAAACATACAGGCATTTGAATTGTTTCCCCCTGTAGTGGCTTCAGGAAGGTAATTTGGATTGAGCTTGTGGCATAAAAGGAAAAGGTTAGACCGCCCCCTACCCAAACCCACAGCCCAAACCATCCTATAGATTTTCCCCTTGCTTTGATGCTTGAGACTTGTTTTTTAAAAGTTACATTTTTCTTTAGCAGCCCTACCAGGTACCTGAGTGACTCGGGTAATCTTAGAAGGAGCTGGCCTGCTCAGGCACCTAGTATGACAGCTTTTCTTCTAGGACTCTGAGTGCCCTGAGGGTCAGCAATGCACATCATTAGTTCAATGCTATAGCATGTTTGCCACATCAGAATCCGACTGGAAGCAGGCATTTTTAAGAGAGCAGAAACTGGAAGCATAGAGACCTCCGTGCTTTTTCATTCATTTTTCTGTCCCATTGTTGTCTCTGTTCAAAAAAGGCTTGAAGGTTTTTTTAAATGTTACAAACACCTGCAAAACCTTGTACCCAGGTGCAAAGAGTTACTTCTATTTTGGAGTCCTCAGCAGTTGTACACGTGAGTCTATACCTTCTCCATATCATGTGTCTTCAGTGAGAAAATGTTCAGGATGCTTTTCAGTTTCATTTAAGAACATTTGTTGAAGTAAAATTTCAGTACCATTAGTAAACATGCAAATCTACTACAATAGAGCATGTTTAAAGGAAAATGTAAGGTTTTCATGCATTATAAATAAAACCTAAAAATTTTACCCTATGAAGCTGAAGCCAGACTACCAGCTATGTAGAGTGGCCTGCCAGGTGCTTGACAACCTTCTCGCCCAAGGAAAGGGAAGCATTTTGCATCCCTGGAGGCTTTACAGACAAGGCTGTTACCCCGAATCTCCTCCAGAAGAGTGTATGTGCCATCACACACCAGCCAAACTTCCCCCAAAATCAATTTGAGATCCTTGGAAGCACTCCACACACAAATTGGGCTTTGTCTTCCAAATTCTAGCTTATCTCAATGTATTTCCAGGTTTTTAAAATGCTGTTTTAAAGCAACTGTTTCTGAAAACGCCGGAGCAAATAGTGGGGGGCACTGATGTAGAATCATAAACATAAGAAGCGGGAAACCCTCTTTAGGAATGCAGATATAGGCTTTAGAAATCTCTCCCCCCCCACTCCCATTGGCTAGAAGGAAAACACAGCGGCATGCGATGTGAACCTGCACCAAAAAACAACTGAGAGCAGAGGGGAGGGGCTGCTTCCCTCAATGAGTGTAATTTGAAGTGGCTTCGCTCAACATTTACCCCACAGCAGGAAGTAATGTGTGACTAACTCCCTGGTGAGCCACTTCGTATATAGCTGGTGTAAGATGTGTTTGGCTTGGAGAGTTTGCTGGAGATTTTAATGGCTTGTGAAAAGTACTGGGGGTGGGTGGGTGGGTCTCTACGAATAACATCAGTTAGAGTTGACAACCCTACAAGTTATACAGGCCTGGAACAGAGCAACTTGCAGTTCAGAGGACAGAGTTAATAAGGGCTGCCTGCCAGTTTTCATCAGTTTTCATCAATCATCAGTTTTCATCAATCATCCATTGATCAATAATCTGCATAAATTTGCACAAGAAATGCTTCTAAAGGAAGTATTGTGTTTTGTTTTTAGATGATGTAATCATGCACCACCGCAGAATTACCTTGGAGATATTCTACTTTTCTGCCACATTATTTATTTTCAGGTGATTTATTTTCAGGTTTATTTTCAGGTGATGCTTTCAGTCTGCAGTATGTATAAGTACATGTATTTGTATAATTTGTACAAGTAGATGTATTTATATAATTTGTATAAGTACATGTATTTTTTTAAAAAATCTGTTGTCCTCAATTCATTATGGATATCTTTAGTTGATCAAAATAATTTTAAATCAATTAACCTAACCAATTAATCAACTAACAGTTAGTTGATTAAGGTTAATTGTGACAACTAACTTAATTGTACCTTTCCTACATGGAGGCTTCCTTTGGAAGATAACTACACTACATTTACCTAATGTGTTCACTTAGTGCCAATAATGTGGCCATTATATCAATGTGTGTTCATATTACAGCAGGTTTACCCAATTTATGAGCTATGTGCCTGAATACTGCCCAAATGTCTTGTATCATGGCCTGCTCATGGCTCCGTTGCATATTATGAGAGCCAGCATGGTGTAGTGGTTAGAGTGCTGGACTAGGACCGGGGAGACCTGAGTTCAAATCCCCATTGAGCCATGATACTAGTTGGGTGACTCTGGGCCAGTCACTTCTCTCTCAGCCTAACTTACTTCACAGGGCTGTTGTGAAAGAGAAGCTTAAGTATGTAGTACTGGGCTCCTTGGAGGAAGAGCAGGATATAAATGTAATAATAATAATAATAATAATAATAATAATAAATAATAATAATAATATTTCCATGGTCAGCTTGAAAATGCAACAACATGGGGTGTGTGTGTGTGTGTGTGTGAGTGAAATGCTTGACAGGCTTCCATTCATGGATAGTGGAAGATGCATTTGCGTGATGAGTCTCAGTTTGTGCAGATGTCTGTTACAGCTTACAGATTATTTGGATGATGTAATAAGGTTATAAGATGCCCAAGGCTTCCCTTCCCATTTACCTCTAAGACTTATTTTTAAGCTTCATCAATGTCTGTTGAAGCCCAAATAGGGAACTTCAATTAAACTCCTGTAAAACCTAATTGTACAGTAATGCCAATCTTGACGAGTATTTGTGTTCTTGTATATTGTGGATTTTGACATGAAACTTTCAATTACAGCTGAATCACTGGGCAAATTGCCTGTACTACAAGAAGCATGGTTGAAGAAGTCACAAGAAGGACAAACAAAGGGCATAAATGATTAAGCAGAACATTTAAAGGACCTCTTTCTCTGATTTATGACAGGGACTCTATGTTGAAAATTAGCATGAATAGAAAACAACAGAAATGCAATCAGTGCCCTCTATTGTCCAGATCTGGCAATGGCATGAAGGATAAGCGTAAGCCTCCCAAGAACTCACTTCCAGACAGCTGGCCATGTTTATCGGTAGCAGCCAGGGCGTTGCTAGGTACTTTTAACATTTGGAGCCAGCCCCACAGCTCCATTAAACGCAATCATATCCCTCCCTCAGAATAAAATTATAAAATAGCACCTATGAAGGTGAAAACAGCAGAGAGCTACACGAGGCCGGGAACTCTCTCCCATACTCTGTGCAGATGTCTCCAGTGCTGCGCTTCCTTTTTGGAGGGGAGGAAGAGGGAGGTGGCTCATGATAGTCAGTGCTCTGAGCAATTCACGGGGGGTCCGTGCCCCATGGGCCACTCCCTAATGACGCCCCCTGGTAACAGCAGAAATAACATGTCATTGGGTCCTGTACGATTACAGGGCCCAATGACATTAGATATTTCTGCTGTTACCAAGGGCGTCATTAGGGAGTGGCCCATGGGGCACGGACCCCCAGTGAATTGCTCAGAACACTGAATCTTATGAGCCACCTCCTGAATGCCTGAGTGAGGACAGAGCTAGCAACTGTTCGTTGAAGAGTCTGGTCCCTGTGTTTATGTTCCTGTCTATAGTCTGTGGCCGTGGGTGAATAGTTATTTAAGGTTATAGGGCTAAGCAAGGACATACCCACTCCCAAAGACCAGTGAGATAGAAGTGTCATTTTTCAAGATGGGCTTTGGGTAACTGAAAGACATTGGAGTGGTTAACATGAAATCTGAGCTCAAATCGTTCCCATGATCTAAAGTCTATCCTGGACAATGCCACTTCTCTCTCAGGCAACACTATTGCAGGACTCCGTCATGTCAGCTGTGTTGATTGGGGCTCATTCACTTGCTCTTCCTCCAGTGTGAGATGCATTCTCACCTGCCAAGAATGTCCTTTTGGTCGGTCATTATGTAAAAGAATAAACAGACACAAATCTGAAAAAATCTCATTAAAAATTGCAACATTAAGAAATCAGTTCCAGTCTTCCAGGACATAATCCCAGGACACCTGCAAGCCACCATTTTACAACAAAGGATCTTCAAAGAGAAATTACAACATGAGACTGCTGAATAAGAATTTATCAAGAAGTTTGATTGTATTTGCACCGGTTTGAACTGAGATAATGGATTTCTGTTATATTACAGCATTATTTAACAGCTAAACTCAGAAAATTCTGTTATCACCAATTGTTGCAGGTGTGAATTGTTACTGTGCTTATCTTATTTACATACAATTGTCACAGACGGTACTTCTTGTATTGCATTTCATTGGCATTTGATCTCACTGTTTTGCAACTGTTTTTCATCTATCATCTATCTATCCATCTATCATCTATCTATTATCTATCAATCTAATCTAATCTAATCTAATCTAATCTAATCTAATCTAATCTAATCTAATCTAATCTAATCTAATCTACCAAGCAGGGATAACACTTTATGCATCTGATGGTGGACTGTCGTTAATATCCATGAAAGTTTATGCTACAATAAATTTGTCTGATGTTAATATGCCACAGGACCCCATGTTTTTGCTTCCTATGAATTAGAGATGCTCAAATCTATTGATTCAAGTTGCATCTATCTGAGCTCAAATTGGGATGATTTGAGTGATTCAAATTCAAATTCAAATTGAATTGCCCCTAGAATAAAGGGTCTGATTAGAGTTTGAATTGATTCGAGTGATTCAAGTTCCATTTTGCCTCTGTGTTTATCCCTTGCTGTGTTTATCCCTTGCTGGTGCCCCCATTGTCTGGGGGGAGCCAGGAGAGAGGGGGAGCAAAGGAGGGATTTTCAAAATGTGTTTAAGGGACTGCTTGGAGGCAGAGAGACAGAGAACTATTTTTGTGCCTCAGAAGAGAAGGGTCTGAGAGCGACTACGCAGCTCAGCACTGGTGGTGGCCTGTGGCTGGCTTATCTGTTTTTGGTTGTTTGTTTGTTTGGCCTGTGGCTTATCTGTTTTTTCTTTCCTTAACCCAACTGCTTATTTTATTTCTTTCAAAAAAAAAGTACTGGCAGCAGCCCCAGTTGCTTTAACTGGGTGCTGCTGCTTTGAATTTTTTTCCTTCTTATTGGGATTTCCCCACTTCTTGCTTGTATCTAGCCCCCAGTGGCTTTAATAACTGAATTGGTCTGCTGATCGTTTATATCTTTCTTTTGTAGCCCCAGGCTGCACCTTTGCTGCTGCTGTGAGCCTGCCTGCATTCATTTTTTTTTATAGGCTGGTGTGTTGACTTCTGCATGATGTGTTTTCCTTTCTCCCCAGGTTTTTGTTTTGTTTCGATATTTTGGGTGTATGAGTTCCTGACTGGTGCCCCAGCTGTTGAGTCTTGGTGTCTGCTCAGCCAAGAGTGCCTCTGAGAGCAACCCCTGCAAGACTCCAGCCAAAGAAGCCAGAAGCCCCAAGCCGAAGAAGATGCCAGAAGTTGAGCCCCTCCCCCACTTGGTTAGGTTCTAGAACTCAGAGTTCTTTTAAGTAGGAACTAGTTTGGGGAAGGGGGGATTAGGTACTTGTAGGACTGTAGGATAGGAGGTGGGTTGGGTTAGAGAGGCTACAGCAATCTCCTGCCTTTTGCCTTCCCTTCTGCTTGCCCCATTGTTGCTTGATCCCCCCCCCCAAAAAGTCCACCCCTGCAAATAAAGCCTGCTTTTTATTTGGGGGATTTGATTTTTCTAGCTTCTGTGTGTGCACTAGAGTGCTAAAGATAGCACTGTGTGTGGCACATACAGCATAAATTAACCATCCTGACCCCACACCCACCTTAAAGGCAGTTCTTCTCCACCCCCCCCCCCCCACTCAGAGGTAGGGCTTCAATTAAAAAAAACTCCAAGATGTCTAGGAGGGTGTGAGGCAGAGCCAAGGGCAGTTTGCCAGGCAGAGGGAGGGGAGATGCTGTTGCTCATTGTGGGTGACAGTGAGAGAGATCTACTCCCTGGGTTCTCCCCACTGCTTTGGTGCCACACAGGCTTACCTTTTCAGAGCAGTCTAGTCTCGCAGCACAGCTGCCAGTGGCGGCTGACGTAGAATTAGGAGGGAGGTCCTCCCCTGTCAGGGAAGAAGCTCTTCCTGTGGCAGTGGAGGAGGTGGTTTTGGCTGCTAGCCCAGCCAGATGACTCTCTCCACCTCCCCAATCCCCACTGGCAGTGTGACCCCCAAGATTGAGGAGGAGCAGGAGGATGTACTTCCACTTCCTGGACCTTCTCAGCCCCCGACTGCGGGTACTGGTGGCCTCCAGAATGGACCATCAGCTCCAGTAATACCACCACCATCAAAATGGTCCAGGACAGATTGTTGCCTGGTGTTGGACTACTTTGAGTTCTTCTATGGTGACCCACACCATGTTACCTGCATCCAGTGTGGGACACAGGTCACCAGGAGTAAGAACCCTAAGAGTCTTACTATGATGGGGATGCTGCAGCACCTACTCTACATGGCTTGGGGCCAGGGTACCTGTTGGACTGCATTTGCCCATATGAACCAGCCAGGGCCCTCCGCTCATCATCTCAGTCCCTGCATATGGCCCCTCCACTAACAGAGATCTGGTTGGCAGGGACTAGAGACATGGCCTTTTCAGTTGTGGCCCTTTAGCTTTGGAATGCTCTCCCTGAAGAGCTTCGCCATGCTCCCTCCCTTAGTGTTTAGAAACAACAACTAAAAACACATCTTTTAAAAGAGGCTTTTTAATGTCCCATATTTGAGTATATCTGGTAGGTTCTTTAGTTTTTAGTTTTTATAATTCTCAATTTTTAGCTTTTAAAATAACTTTTAATTTGAAACTTAATTCTGATTGTGGTTTCAGCCTGACTTTTAACTTCTTTACTTAATTCGGTTAATTTTATTACTTTTATTTTACATTGTATTTATTTTATGGTTGTGAGCCACCCTGAGCAGTAGTGTACGGGAGGGGTGGAGTATACATATTTTAAACAAACAAACAAGCAAGCAAGCAAGCAAATGGCATCACCCGGGGGGGCCATGCTCATGCTGGCAGCAATAGTCCTCATGTGCCCTCAGCTAGTGGCAAGGCAGCTGCTCCTGCTCCAGCAGGAGGTTGCTGACCATACAAATGGCCTCTGAGCGAGCACAGAGGTCATATGTGTGCTGACATTGTGTGGGGCAGCTGGGAGATGCCCTACGGGCATGTAGTCATAGTTGGGGGGAGCACTGTGATCATAGTAGTGTCAGTGAGTGGAGGAGGAACAGATATGGACCTGCTCTCCTCCGTGTTAAATGGGATGCATGATCCCTCCATTTTAAAGCGATGTGTCGTGATTCGGTTCCCGGATCGTGTTTCATGCACATCCCTAATATGATATATCCCTAAGCACTACTTTGTGCTTGGGTTGCCAGTTTTTGAAGCAGCAGCCATTATCAGGTGACCGTGTTGATGACAGTGCAGAAAAACGCTTTGGATACTGATTTCTGTATATGAAGCTGCAGCCAAAGGTGCAAGAGAAGACTCGTCCAATTTAGGGGAGGGGACAACAGGCAGAGGGAGGCTTCCTGGGACCTTCCAGCATTAGCAAATCTTGTGTGGGTCATTTTTCTCTGTTGAGCAATCATGGTGCTTGTCTACAAGTCCATAGGGCCTCTTCTGTGTTGATGGGGGCCCTCTCCCCCCCAGCTAGCTTTAGGACAACACTTTCTTTCTTGAGGAAGTTGTGGCAGGGGTGTGTGTATGGCAGTGAGGAAATGGCAGAGGTGGAGGCAGGGTGTGAGTACCTGTTCCTATAAGGCTGTTCTTGAAAGATGGCTCTGCCTGACTTGAATTGCGCCCCCTCCCGGCCTTTTTGAGCAGGGCATGTGCATTTTAAGCTCTTAAACTAAACCTATCCCTCCAAAGTGACGCAAACTTAAATTTTAGTGAACTCATTTATGTTAGCTTTCAAGTCCAAACTAAAAGAGCAATTATTTGAACTGTGCCCCAAAGTTAATATTTCTGATGCTAGTAATATTGTTTTAGTATTGATTTTCTGAAGGATATCCACTTGGAGCTGGAACTACCTATGTTCTTTGTACGTGTGCAATGAAAAAATATTACCAACGCTGAAAGCACTGCACTGTGATAGATGTGTCTATTTGAAACATTTTTACAGTACATAACATTGCTTCAAATGTGGACAGTTTCAGGATCAATACCAATATGACTTTTAAGAGTTTCTTCCCATTTCACTGTCCCATGTGTTGATGTTTTAAAGGGATTGTGATTAGTCCAGTATCAAAAACTGAAAGCAGCAGAAAGAGTGGGGACTGGCAGGAAGGACTGACTTTTCCATGAGGCATTATTGAGGGATTAACTGGTATGAGATATTTTAACTCAGCATTGCTATTTTGTCTATATTATATATTTTAGAGTTTCTATTTTGGTTTAAACAAATGCAACAGAGGTTTTGTTCTCTGTCCCTGACACCATTTTGGTTTGGTTGAATTGATTCATTTGGAATGAGCTTTGATCCATTGATAATATATCAGATTTATTATCATTTGTATGCTGTCCCTTCATTCTTATTTTCACTAGAATTAAAAGTTCTGCTTCGGTTTTCATTGGAAAACATGTTGCTATTGTGAAGGAATGTGGGCGTTGGACTATTCAAATACACAGGAGTACAAGCACAGTGATAATTACCAAACAGCTGTCAAAAAGGTCTCTTGGGGAAGAAATGTGGCACAGCTGATACCCTTGTGATTTCCCATAACCCACATTATGTTCTGCTTCATCAGTTTCTTTCATAACATGCTATTATTTTGCCAGCCACAGAGGCAGACCATCATAAATCATGCACTTAGAGTACTTCCTCTAAACAAGATGATGATGCAGAACCAGGGTGACATTATTTTTAAGCAATGGGGCTTCAGACATTGCCACAAGACAGGAAATGCATTAAATGAAAATGCAAACATGGGAGATAGTTTTGCCTCCATCTTATTGCATAGGCTAAATGCAGCAGCAAAAGAAATGCCATTAGGTCAAGACACCCATGGATCTTTTGAGCAAAGCTGGCTCAAGAGGTTTTGCTGTTCCAAGCAGCTGAATACTGTTAAC
Organism: Hemicordylus capensis; assembly: GCF_027244095.1. NCBI lineage: Eukaryota > Metazoa > Chordata > Lepidosauria > Squamata > Cordylidae > Hemicordylus > Hemicordylus capensis. The sequence continues at coordinate 240,466,710 of NC_069659.1, read as the reverse complement.
AGCTGAGCTTATTCTGCCCACTCCCAGAAGCCTCCCTGGTTGCATCTCCAGGCTTAGAGATTGCACTTTTCCTCTGTTCAGGAGCTGCACTGCAATGTGAGCTCCCAGTTTATGTTATACATGGAGACAAGTTGCTTTGTTGGCATTGGACTGGTCGCCCCTAGATTTGGGCTGTAAGTAACAAGATTGCAAAGGGGATTAGCTTCACATCCCATCTCCCTATGTGGGGCCCCAGCTAAGCAGACTCCAAAACTAGCTACTATGAGTTATCTGGCATCCGAGGTCATTTTGGACAGGGTGGACTCTAAAATTCCCCTCATCCTCTCACAAGAGAGATAACACCTCATGCTAATGAAGCAATTAGGCCAGGAAAGGAAGGCAGATAAGACAAGTGCAACAGCAGACTCCATTATAATAGGGATGAGTTAGTGACATAACTTAGAAGAGGTGCCCCTCGAAACTTTTGATAGAACTATTGGGAAGCCCTTACCAGCACAGGACACTCTTGGATGCACCTGCACACTCCAAATGTCCTCACAATCAGCCTTGAATACAATAGGTGATTCACACACCTCCTACTCAGGAAGGATGATCAGACACAATGCATTCTGAAAAAGCCTTTCTGGACTTCCCTGTTCAGCATAGCATTATAACAGCAAAGTGTCCCCAAAACACATTTTGGTATATAAGTATCCCTAACCCCATGACTCAGTGCGCTTCGTCATATATTACACCTGGAACTCCCACTGTGTAACATCTCAGTGTTCCCTTGTGCCTCTCACTCGGGACCCCATCAGACTGCAACAAGAACTCCAGCAGACCACCTTGATGTTCCCTTCTTCATTGGGGCCACCCGAGCTGAAATCACTACCTGCCTGGCCAATTTGCTGCCCTTATGCCGAGGCACAGCTTATTGTGCCTAGTTTGAGATCAACCCCCTCTGCCTATCTATCCAGCTGGCCTCATGCTGGAACTTTCCTCTTGAGCAACCCCAATAATTCCTTCAACTCTCCTGCTTTCCACTTCACCTCTCTGGACGGATGCTAGTCTCCAGCTGCCCGAGTTGGATCTTCATGAGGACAAATGATATAGCCTCTTGCCCAGCTCCTTCAGGACTGAATCTATCCCTTTCCCTTATTTCCAAAACTTTGCCCCTCTATCTTAAAGTACCTCTATCTAGCCTGCCTGAGAATTTACACATGATTTGGAACTTTAAGCTAAATGTGCCTTATAATCTGTTTTTAAATATATTTGTATTGCTTTTACATTAGGACCATCTAGTAACTTAGTTTGTTGCTCTTATTATTTCTCTTTCAATAAACTCATTTTTGTTAATTAAAACCTCTCTCTCAAGTCGATTTTCTTGAGTTCATATGCGTGCACAAATTAAGGCTGATTGGAACTGTTTCCCCTTTTGAGCTAAATTCCCCGCATTCGTCTAAACTGGGGGTGTCAACCAATCATCCCTGATGCAGTTCTAAACAACCCACAGTACTAGAAGTATATGCCAACAACATTGGTGACATTGCAAATGATGCTCAAATATTCCCTATTGGATTGCAAGTTGCTTCATTGCTGCCCATAAACCTATTGCCTGCCCAAGTAATCAGCTGGGTTTTTTGTGCAGCTAGGGTGCCTGGATCTTCTAAGCAGAAGAGAAGGCAGTGCAGGGAAAAGACAGACCTCAATAGGAAGGACACTTCCCAAGGGCCAGCTAGAAGTCTGAGATGAAGAATAGTGCAGACAAATCTAAATGTGATAATATGAAGGTCAGAGAATGGAAAGGGAAAAATTAGAAGTTCTAGTAAAATGGTAGCTTAAACAAAATAAAAGATCCAGAATGTTTTGGCTAATATGACTAGAGACCTTGGACAAAGAGAGTCGTAATGACATGAGAGTGTAATGACAAACTGGTAGAATATGAAGAACAATCATCATGAATGAATGCAGATAGTGAAGAAAATGAAGGAAACTTTAAGCAAGAACTGAAATCTAAAAGATAAAAAGTAAACAGTCCAGAAGGGCAATTAAGTAAGATGACGATCAATACTGTTTAAAAAACCACACACAATTGTCAGCAACACAAAAGAAGAAAAGCATAATTTGAAATGCGTTTGCAGAGAACTAACCCTGTCATGATGTTCATCAAGATAAAGTAATAAATAGTAAAACAAAAACACCATCAAAGAGCAGCAGGAGTCACTATCAAAAGAAGATAAATGAGTATTAGGCAAATAACATGTATGCAGTCCAACTATAAGACAATGGGACCCAGAAAACTGATAAGGCATTGAAATGATGAAATATCACAACTTGAGTTGTGAGTTGACTTGAATGTTAACAGATAAAGTGACAAAGTGATAGATAAGAAAAGATGGAAGGCAATTGTTTAATGCGGATGTCTCCTAACACATTTTTATTGTTCATTTCTCATCAAAAAGTGAATAAAAGTAACCTGTTTGTTTTCTGAAATTCGCTCATATGAAGCTGAAATAAAGGCTTGAAATGTCTATTAGGCCACCCACAATAGGGATGTGGAAACTGGCTCAATGAGCCAGTCTGCCATAGAACTGGTCTGGCTCAAGGGCTCGCCCCCGAGCTGTACTTTTTAAGGCCACCACACATGCACACTGGCATCTGCCTGAACCCAGTCACACTCGTATGCCACACTCCTTTGAGCACACTCCTACTCCACAACAGGCAGCCGCCATGTTGTCTCTGCTGTGACATCATTGCTGCAGTTTTTCTTTGAGGCCTGATCATTCTGAGTAGGGAGAGTGAAGTTTCCTGCAGTAATCTGACCAAAAACAACAATGATTTTGAAAAATCCAGAAGGTAAAATTGGTATATAGTACTACTGTGCAAGAGCACAACAAAAAGTACCTGGTGGAGGGGGGGCGTGGGGGGGGGATGTGCATGTACCTACAGAAAAGAAGTGATGGAAAGCTTAAGGAGATGAGGTGATAAGAAAAAATGGGTTCAGTGAGAAATCTGTTTCAGGACCATTTCAATGTACAATTAAATTACTGCCTAGAGATACACATATCAGGCTGTGTGTGTGTGTGTGTGTGTGTGTGTGTGTGTGTGTGTGTGAAGTTCAATATAATATATTTAGGCAAAACTCAGCACAGATGTGTTGGACTTCAGAAGAGGAAACTTCTCAAAAATGAAGCAACTAGTAAAAAGGAAGTTGAAAGGGAAAGTCAGGAGGGTCGAATCACTGCAGAAAGCATGAAACTTGTTTAAAACTAGAATATTAGAAGCTCAGTTGGAATGTATACCAAGAAGGAGAAGAGGTACCACCAAGTTCAGGAAGACGCCAGCATGGCTAACAAGTAGAGTCAGGGAAGCTATAAAATGGAAGTTCCTTCAAAAAATGGATGTCCTACCCAAATGAAGAGAAACTTTGGCAAAAGAAATGCAAGGTAATTGGCTGAAGGAGAGGAAACAAAGGATAGAAATAAATGGAAGTTTTTACAATGGAGAGAAGTAGGAAGTGGGTCCCTCAGGGATCTGTACTGGTACCAGTGCTCTTTAGCTTGTTCATAAATGATCTGGAAGTTGGGGTAAGCAGTGAAGTGGCAAAATGCTCTCTCTCTCTCTCTCTCTCTCTCTCTCTCTCTCTCTCTCTCTTATATACCACCTGATTCCAAAGGATTTGAGATGTCAGTGACTGACCTGGAGAAAGAACTTGGGGTTGTGGTGGACACAGGGGCATATCTAGGGTGGGGCAGGCAGGGCATGTGCCCCGGGCACCACTTTAAGGGGGGCGCCATTTTGTAAAATTTAAAAAATGGCTGCCGAAAACAAAATGGACACCGTGCATGCTCAAATGGCATCTGTGAAGCCCTAGGTCATGCCAGGCCTTGCAGAGGCCATTTGAGCATGCACGGTGGCCATTTTGTTTTCAGTGGCCATTTTAAAAAATATATATATTATTTTTAAAAATGGCCACCGCATATGCTCAAATGGTCCCTGCGAGGCCCTAGATGCCAGCGGGGGAGAGGGAACCTTTGCAGACACCCCCCATGACATTTAGGAAGCCCCCCAAAGGGGCTACAGGTAAATTTAAAAAAAAATTAATAAAAGACACTGTACACATATTCAGATTGGCACTATGTACAGAGAATCAGGGCTTGTGAATACTGAGCTGAAGTCTATGAGCTAGGATTGTATTCATTTGCTCTTACTTTGCTTCTTGTGATAAATGAGTTATATGTGATGTCTTAATAATATGGCTATTAATGGTGAGTTGTCTTTGAATCAGTGTGAAATCCTGAGTATTAAGGCCCACTGGGAGTTTCTTGCTCTCTTTCTCTCATTTCAACTGTCTTTCTGAAAGACTAGAATATATTCCAAGCAGTGACACAGTTAACTCTGCATATCCTTTAATTATTTTCAGAGTATCTGGGAAAAGTCAAATTCTCCATTGATTTTTAAAACTTATGTAATGGTGATGCTACAGTGCATAGTAGAGAATTAGGCAGGCACTTCTGTGTAGTTTTCCAAGTACACCTCCACATAGTATTTCATGAGCCCCAGCATACTGAAATTTGTAGTTTTCCAGCACTTTTTGGTCTGGCTACATCCACTGCTAAATATTTTTTGAAATATTAAAAGATTAACGAGTCTGACTTGTATTTTTCAGCTGATATTATGGTGAAGTTATCTGAATGATGGGTGTCAGATGTTTGGACAAGAGGCACAATTTCAGTGTTTGCCCTAGGCACTATTTTCCCCAGATACGCCTCTGGGTGGACAGCTCACTGAAAGTGTTGACTCAGTGTATGGCAGCAGTTAAAAAAAAAAAAAGGCAAATTCCATGCCAGGGATCATTAGGAAGAGAACGAAAATAAAAATGCTAATTTTATAATGCCCTTATATAAATGTATGGGGTGGCCACATCTGGAGTACTGTGTACAAGTTCTGGTCACTGTATCTTAATAATAACTTCCTCATGCAGAAGAGTCAAGCAGGGCTGCACCTGCCCTAGGCCGGGTATATGAAAAAGGACAGCAACAGTGACACCGATTTTTTTTTAAATTAAAAAAACAAACAACTTTTTATTTTCAAGACAAGCTAGGTAAAGTATAGACAGCTGGATTGAACACTAGTCAAATCAGAAAATGTATACAAAGACAGTAAGGTCTATTTATTCAAACAACAGAGAAACAAATAGTATATGCAACGTTTGTTCCCCAATACAGTTTTTGGCAAATGACTTACTTTGTCCATCTGCCTCAGCAAAGTATGACCCTGTGGAGCAGTAGCACAGCTGAAGCTGCCTAGGCCTCTCAGACTCACAAGCAGATCCCACAGAAACCACAACAGCTAGATTGGAGCCAGGCAAGTAAACACTCAGTTGCCACTGGTGAGAAAATAAGTTCCAGGGCTTGGTGTCTGGATCTTATTAACTTCCAAGCTTGAGAGGTTCTGACTGGTTTATGTACTATTTGATGATGTACACAACCAAATATCATTGCTACACTGTATAAAGTATAATATCTAGAGCTAAACTTGTGAGGGAAGAAGACTGCTTTTATAGTTTGTATATTCTCTGGCAAGCAACCTTGCAATTCACCCGAGGATAAGGATGAAGCACTGTTTTGTAAGGAAGAGTGTGTCTCTGTGTAAGCTGCCACAAGCAGGCCTGCCACAAACTACTTAAGTACAAGCAGCACTGAAACTAATTCACACCACTTCTGTAAACACAAAACTTCATCCCACTGGCATGAAATTATAAAATATTGCAAATGCCTGCTATTTAATAGTGGGATTAATTACACCATGCAAATAAATATTTCAGTTGAAAATGAGAACAGCAATCACCTTTGTGCACCTTAACCCTATCATGTCCCACAAAGTTTTATATCCCACCTAATGGCCCAGCGGGGAAGTAATTTGCCTAGGGGGCAAAAGATTGCTCGTTCAAATCTCCACTGGTGTGTTTCCCAGAATATGGGAAACTCCTATATTGTAAGATACCGAAAGGCATCATCTCATACTGTGTGGGAGAAGGCAATGGTAAACCTCTCCTGTATTCTACCAAAGACAACCACAGGGCTCTGTGGTCACCAGGAGTCTACACTGACTCAACAGCACAACTTTACCATTATTGCCCTGAAACCTCTGGCCTTCATCGGCCTGTTTTGTGGGGAATTAAGCAAAAAGCTAATTTGCTTCAGAGCTTAGCTACAGGAAGATTTCATTAACTTATGTTGAAGTGTCTACAGATGGTGGCATGACATTATAACAGTGCTAGCCCTGATGCCTGAGGTAGTGCAACAAAATTTCTGCCCTCATGCCGTGAAGTGTCTTGCTTCACTACTTTCCTCCTCCTGCTCTCTGCATTGAAAAAGGATGAGATGAACAAAGTTTCTGCTCTAGCCCACCACTCTATTGTCTTCCAACTTCCTCTTCCATTATGTTGCTCTCTTCCTTTTTAAAATTCATGGAGCAAGAGGAATGGGGGTGTCATTGGCATACTTCTGGATAAAGCAGAGTGGTGGATGGAGACTGCCCACAGAAGGCAGAGGAGGCCAACAGGCCCAGGGTGATCTACTAATCTGCTGCCTGAGACAATCACATCAGTCACCCTCATGGACAGGCCATCCATCCGCTATTCTGGGGACTCTTTACATACTTGTAGGTGCCTTCTATTGTTTTACATACAGCATGACACATGGCTGGTAAACAATGATCGGGTTGTCACAATCTGGTGATGTTAGTTGTGCTAGAGAATGTCGGGCAGCAGAGCAGGGAGGAGGCACACACGCTCCTGATTCCTGGCTCTCTGCATATCTGCACAATCAGGATGTGATTGTGTGCGAGGAGTCAATCATGTTTGGTCAGCACGGCAACCAACATTGGCCACCCTACTTCTAATCTAAGATTGCCAATGTCAGTTGCCTGCGTAGACCTCCTACAACTGACCCTTTGCACATGATTGCTTCCTGGGCATTTTCACTGCACAGACAGCTGGGAATTGGCAGCATGCACACCGCTTCCTCCCTTTATCATCATCATCATCATCATCATCATCATCACCATCATCATCATCACATTTTATATCCCGCTCTTCCTCCAAGTCGCCCAGAGTGGTGTACTACAAACTTGGGTTTCTCCTCACAACAACCCTGTGAAGTAGGTTAGGCTGAGAGAGAAGTGACTGGCCCAGAGTCACCCAGCTAGTATCATGGCTGAATGGGGATTTGAACTCGGGTCTCCCCGGTCTTAGTCCAGCACTCTAACCACTACAGCACGCTGGCTCTACTGCCCGACATTCAGTGGCATAACTGATATCGCTGGATCATGAGAAGTGACCCAGTGTGTATACTCATAAATACATTTTAGAAGCCATTGGTCCTGTAGGGACATGTCCTCATGGCCTTTATAACACTCCAATGTGATATGAAAAAGAAAGTAGTTCAAAAACAGTAATACTTTTCCTGTGACGGGGTTGAGCTTTCCTTTGTGGAAATTGCATCTCAAGCCTATTACTGGCCAGAGGAAAGGTGGGAGCAAGCTTCTCTGTCCTTACCTTTATTATGCATACTCCTCCTTTATTCTACCAAAGACAACCACAGGGCTCTGTGGTCACCAGGAGTTGACACCGACTCAACGACTCCGACTCTACGGCACACTTTAATGTACTCTAGTGAAGAGTACATTATATTCCAGATAATGCACTCAATGCAGCCACATCAATGGCTTTGCAATGCGCACTTTGAAATTAATATTTTAAAATATTCTTTTTGCTGAGGCTTTTTGGCCCTCATTCAAACCAATATTCTACCTTAATCCATACATACTGTTTAAGGTTGCTGTGAGGGAACCACTGGTCATGTTGCTTTTGCACAAGCTGAAACCTGCAATGCCAGCTGCAACCCCATCTATGTGCTACAATTGCTGGATGGACACAAGTTCCAACTGTGTTCTCCGGCATGGACACCACAATAAGTTAATTTGGCACGGGAAATATTAAGATTTCATACAAAAAATGATGTCATTCCTCAGAGAACGCCGCTAATGTTCACATACCATTCCAAGCTACGTGGCTTGTCCTGGGAACATAAGCTTAGAATCAGAATGACTTATGTAAATAAGAAAGCAACTGTTAACCCTTTAATAAATATGAGCCATTATTTAAATTTAATCTGGAACAGATGAAGTGTAGGGGGAAGAACGTATTACTTGAAGGCCAAAAAAAGAAAAAGAAGAAAGATTAGGACAATGTTTGTTTTTAATAAAAAGCCCACACAGCTGGCAAGACCTTTTATGGCTAAAAATCATGCTTTTCTCATGACTACTTTCAACTGTTGCACAAAAACGACTCTTCAGTTTTGTTTTGACAGATCACTTATAAAATCTGTTTTCTATGCCAAACCATTATTATGAAACTGCCCATGAAGTCACATACAGTAACTGCCTCTCAGTATTGTTCTGGAAAGTATTCAAACCCCAGGCACAAGGGTTTTAATGGTTTGCTAATAATAAAAATATATTTCTTCTTAAATAGAAATCTAAAATTAGAAACAGCTGAGCCACTGCCCTTGTATGAACAACCGTCCCTGCCAATTGAATCTCTCTTGATTCCACTTTGATTATTCCCTTATCCTGCAGTGACCTCTTCTGGAAGCAAAGAATACTGCAGTCAGTTATGATGAAATTGCATTTTTTTAAAAAAGAACGAACGAAACTATCCACTTAATTTTTTTCTAGTTGTAAGCACTTTTGGTGTCGTTCATTGTGAACAAAACCTACCTCTGTTGCGTAACCTCAATGAATAACTGGTACAACATGTTCATTACTAGCAAGGGGCTGCCATTGGCAGAATAAATAAAGAGGCCTCCATAATGATGGTGGTTGTGTGAACTGGCCTGCAAGACAGATGAAGCCCTTTCAAATTGCATTCAAGTAATTGCCGCCCTCCTTCAGAGACAAACAGGGAAATAGTGATTTGTCCTTATTTCCCATGGCAAACACCAGCTGTGGGTATCAGGATTATGGCAGGGGGGAAATAGTTAAAGCCTACCCCCTCCACACTCTGATCTAGAGTGCAGCGCCCTGTGGCTGCTATTTGGGTTAAAAATAAGAAGAAAAGAACATGCAGGAGCAAACTATTGCCAGATTCAGATATACTAGGAAATCAGAGTTCCCTTCATCTCCAGTTTGCAAACCGGAGTTAAGGGCGAGAAGGGACCCATCCTTTCCCTTCCCAAACTCCACGCTGAACCTTCGGTCAGAGGAAGTTTCACCACCCTTACCTCTGGTTCTGCGGTGCGAAAATCCTGGCACTACCATATTACATCCTAATGTTGACACCACCATTTTGGCTGCATGTAACTGGGAGTAGAGGATGGAAGCTTCTCCCTCACTCTGGCCCGATTGGCTCTGTGGGCTGTCGTTCTGTCAAGAAGGAAGCACCAATTCCCCCACCTTTCTGCAGACTCACTGACTGCAGAGAGGCGACTCTCCCGAACATCTGAGAGCAGACGCAAGAGCGGGGGGAGGGGGTGCTCAATGGAGGACATGTGGTTCTGCATTACATCGGAAGGCAGCCTATGTGTTTAGTGTAATATGCCATTTGGCCCTGAAAAGAAGCCTTGTAATGAAAATGGCTTAAATCAATTAATGTCCATTAAAATCCATGTTATTCATTCCAATCTATTAAGTGAATTCTACTAATGCAATATAGAGAGGTGGTGTTGAGCATGAACTGTGAAACTTCTTAACATGCATCGTAATAGCTCGATGCCATGGGAGATCAATTGTAGGTCAATTTAACATGGAGGTCAGCTTAATGGGACTGGACTGTGATACCCAATTAGAAATGCAAATAAAGCCTCAATTAGCACACATCAAGCCGACATCCTGAAAAACCATGTGCCTGTGTGTCACAACGAAGTGTACCTGCTGTGGAGAGCTTCCAGAGCTCTGCAGCATTTACTGCACAAAGGGAAGGAAGATGATTTCCCCCAATCTCTTCTTCCCCTGGAAGTGCCCTGTGCTACCCCCCCGCCCCCACCAAATGCTGTGCAATCCTCAGAGACATCGTTTGGGGTCATGCAGGGCACTTCTAGGGGTAAGACAGGTTGGTGAAAATTGCCCCACCCCACTGCACCATAAGTGCAGTGGAGCTCAGGAAGTTTTCCACAGCAAGGAAGCTTCATTCTGGTGCGTGGGTGCATGGTTGTTCAGGATGTCAGCCACTGTTCCCATGAAATGGAACAGAGAACGGCAGCAAAGAACAATCAGGACATTTTTTTGTCTGTTACGAAACTATCTTACAAAACATGAAATCATTTCCAGCTTTCCATTCACACTTGAAAAACACACACCCCCCAAAACCAAAAAGGCTTCATAAGGCAGTTCTTCTAGACCAGGCCTACTCAACTTAGGCCCCCCAGCAGTTTTTGGACTACAACTCCCATCATCCCCAGCCACAGTGGCCAATAACCAGGGATTATGGGAGTTGTAGGCCAACATCTGCAGGAGGACCAAAGTTGAGCAGCCGTGTTCTAGACGACCCTCATTGCAACCACTGCAATAACTAATCAATACAATAGAATCATAAACTGAGATGTGATGTGGCATATCAACATCGCCATTCTTAACTGTGCCCGGAATAATGTGCATCATCACAGAGACTGTGTGCACCACCTTGTCACTATTGAAGAAGCAGACGGCTACGGGGATGCTGCCGCCAACACCCAGTTGCACAAGCAGCATCCCTGCACTTTCTCCCATTTGTCACCGCGGGATAATGTGTGGGATGCTGCTTGTGTAATTGCGCACTGGCAGCAGCGTCCTTGTAGCCTTCTGGTTCTGCAACAGTGGTGCTACGGCACACACCATCTCTGTAACGGTGAGTATCGTATCAGCCAGTGTGTTTTAAATTTTCTCTTTGGTTTGGCAGTTTCTGTATTTAGGAGGAAGCATAGAAGGGTACCAGGGATGGCTGCTGCAGAAGAGGTGGGGCAGAGACGGGGTGGGAAACGAGCCACAGGTGCCTTGCTCATTCACCCTTTCTGCCTCATCCAAGCGCCTTATGTGCCCACCCTGCCCCAAGCGGCATCAGCTGTCATTCACCTGGTTGGAAAGAGAAAACCCCAAACATACAACTGAAATCCTCAATTGCACACCTGGGTTTCCTATCCCCAACCAGGTGAATGACAGCCCATGCAGCTCAAGGCAGGGTGAGCACAGAGGGAGAGATAGGCAGCTTGGATGGGGCAGGAAGGGTGAACGAGCAATACACCTGGGGCTCATTTTCTGCCCCCTTCCCTACCAGCTCATCTTCAGTGGCTACCCCTGGAGCTCACGGCCCGACTCATGAGAAGCTCTTATTACACACTCGCTTCAACAGAAGCGCTTTGTTGTTAAAGAAAGGTATTTTTTGTTTTAATTCCTACATTCTCCATCTAATGAGAAGAGAATGTACATGATATTCCAAATTGAAATGGTGAGCTCCAAATTTGTAAGGGGAGTGGTGCTTATGGTCTTGGGCTCACTCCCAAGGAAATATGATTTCTAGGGATGTGCACGGAACCATGGTGGGGTGGTTCAAAGGCGGTGGGGGTGTTGCTTTAAGAGTGGGGGAGGGTGCACTTACCCCTCCCGCTGCTTTCCCCCGCTGGCGTCCTTTGTTAAGAAAGCTGTTTGGGGCGGCAGCGTACCTCCCTGCTGCCCCGTTGCCCCTGTTGGCCAGATATGGCCAGAAGTCTCCGACATGCCTGTGCTTGTGTCGGCACATGCAGGCATGTTGGGGACTTCCAGCCATACCCTGCCAATGGGGGCAACGGGGTGGCAGGGAGCTTTGCTGCTGCCCCAATCAGCTTTCTTAATAAGGGACGCCGGCAGTGGGAAAGCAGCAGGAGAGGTAAGTTCACCCTCCCCCGCTCTTAAAGCAGTACCCCTGACGCATTTGAACCGGCAGAACCGCTAATTCTATGCACAGCGTTAATAATCTCCCAAAGGGGATGCTAGCTTTTAGGTCTCACAACTGGCCCTGTTCTGTTAGGCATTGTAAGTCTATGATGTCTGCCTAGAAAAAATTAAGGTCTGATCATATCAGCTCTTGTTCCTTAAAGTTAGCTGTGTCTTACTCTTGGGTCATCGAGGCTTTTCCAGAAGATTCTACAGCTGGTAGCCAGCTGCAGTCAGGCACAAGTCCTGCAGCAACTCTGGTCTGTCTGAGGCAGAACTTCCTTCCTTTTATGTCTGCAGGCAGTGGGAGGTGGGTAGAATTTCCTGCACCGCTCTTCCCTTCCTGTTTCCTCCCCCTCCTCCCAGCCTCCGTTGTCCGCAACTCGTGTGATGGGGCTGGTTGATGAAGGCTTCACTGCCTTGGTTTACTGACATGTTTATTTAAAATATAAATAGTATTTTTACCTTTATTTTGGTAAAAAAAAATTGATTTTGACCTTTATTTTAATTAGATCCATTTAAAAGGAAGTATAAATCTATTTAATACAAAAGGGGTGCTGATACAGAGGACATGTGCAAAAATCAAGTTACACACACAGTGCTGCATGTGAGGATTGCCACTGCAGAACACATGTGAAGCTCTCATAATGCTCTTCGTTTGTTGAAGCAAAAAGGATGTATGCCATGTGCTTCCACAAAACAGATGATAGGAAATATCCAAGGCAACAAACTCTTCAGAGCTGTGCAGGAGCTCCATGAGATTAGCACTATTCCATGGAATTTGGGTTACTTAATAACCCAAGAAATAGACTGCACAACCTTGCGTGGACAAAGTGCTCTAAACCAGAACAAAATTATGTAATAGACAGACAATAATATTTATTCCAATAATAATTAAAAACATGAGAAACCAGTTAAATAGAATAAAATCTCACCAAATAAACAAAGGCAAGATAGGTTTTTAAAAAAATGAAATGAAAAGTATCCAGTGAGGCTATTCACACAATGGGAGAAAATAGGACTAGCAGAGGCTAGCTCGATTTTCTCCCATCGTGAGAACCACCGGGCTTGGCTGTGAGCCCGGTGGTTCTTAAGAGGGTCACCCGCTTAAATAACCCTCCCCTTAGCCCAGGTTAGCGGAGCGAGCGCAGCAACTCACAAGTAGACCCCCCCGACGGGGAGGCTTAAAAGCAGCCTCCCGGCTTGGAGGTCTCTCCAGCATGCCCTGTGTGCTCACACAGGGCATTCTGGAGCTTCCAGGGGCTCTGCAGCCCCCGATCCCCCCCCCAGTCCCCGCCGGCTCCGTAACAGAGCTGACAGTCGTGTGGGCGGCCAGTTCGGCTGCCCGGAGCAGACCGCTGGGTCTTCTGTGGGGAGAGCGGGCTAAACCCGCTCTCCACATTAACCTCTCTGGATGGCTCCCACTGATTGTGGGAACCACCTCAGTGAGTTCATTCACACAATCAAAAACTGTGTTCTACCCAGCTTTGGGAGCTATATGTGCTCCCAATTTTTGGTTGTGGGGAAACAAGGTAAGAGGAAAACCTGGGTAGAAGTGATTGTGTGGAAGTAAGATTGGAGGAAAAGGTACCTAGGTTTTCCTCCTATTGTGCTTCCACACAATGAGGCGATTCTCATGATCACCAAAAAGCGGGCTAAGGGAGCCTAGCCCACTTTCTGGAGACCGTGAAAACCACTAGACTCGCAGGCAAGCCTCGTTGCTCTCAAGCGGGTCACCCACTTATGGACGCCTCCCCTAAGCCCAGGTTAGCGGAGCAAGTGTTCTGCTAACCTGGGCTCTATGATCGTGTATTGCTGCGGTGCGGCCCTGCACCACGGCAACACATGAGGAGACCCCCGCCGGGAGGCTAAAAGCAGCCTCCCGAGCTCGGGAGTCTCTCCAGCATGCATGGGGCATCTTGGAACTTCTGCTTTTGATGATACTGCAGGGAGAGTGGGCTAAGCTCCCTCTCCCCGCAGACGATCGGGGCAAAAGACCTGGGCAGCTGGGTCGGCCACCTGGGGAGCTGGATCAGCAAGTGCACAGGGCATGCTGGCGAGACCCCTGGAACCAAGAGGTGGCTTTTCACCTCCCCCCAGGGGTCTCCTCGTGAGTAGCCATGGTGCAGAGTCGTGCTGCAGCTACTCACAATGAGATAGCCCAGGTTTGTGGAGCGCTCGCTCCGCAAACCCGGGCTAAGAGGAGGGCTACCAAAGCGGGTTACCTGCTCGAGAACCACCGGGCTTGCAGCCAAGCCCGGTGGTTCTTACGATCGGGAAAAATCGGACTAGGCTTTTCTAGCCTGATTTTCCCCGATCGTGAGAATAGCCCCAATATCTGGTCTTTTACATACAAATTGTGTGTATGTATGTATGTACACACACACACGCACACACACACACATACACACACAATCAAAGGTTAAGGTTGGGATTACAACCACTCCCCACCTCCGCAGGGGTGAGGGGCCTATTAGAATGGTCCTCCTGAAGAGGTTATTGGATCCAGCAGGATTCCAAGAAGCCTTGGAGGGATTTAATGTTGGTTTTGCCAGTGATCCTGTTGATGCCCTGGTTGAGAATTGGAAAAACTTGCTCACCAGGACAGTAGAGACAATTGCTCCAAAGCGTCCCCTCCAACCCTCATCAAAATTGGTCCCTTGATATACGGAAGATCTACGGGGGCTGAAGTGGCAAGGTAGGCGACTGGAGCGCAAGTGGAGAAAGACTCGACTCGAATCTGACAGATTACAACATAGAGCACACTTAAAGATCTATGCTCAGGCAATACATGCGGCAAAGAAGCAATTCTTTTCTGCCCATATTGCTTCTGCGAGTTCACGTCCAGCAGAGTTGTTCAGGGTTGTGAGGGGGCTAGTATATGACCTCCCCCCTTGAACCAGAATTTGGAAGCATCAGTCACCCTCTGTGATGTGTTTAATGAATTTTTCGCAGAAAAAATCTTTTCAGATTTGGGCCAACCTAGATGGAGACTCCACAATTAATTTGATGTCTGAACTGGAGGTGTCCAACAATTCCTCTTATGCGATTCAACTAGATCAGTTTCAGTTTGTGACTCCTGAGGATGTGGACAAGCTGCTTGGATCGGTAAGGCCTACCACTTATTCTCAAGACCCTTGTCCAACATGGCTTGTTCTATCTAGCAGGGAGGCTGTTGTAGGTGGCCTGGCAGAAATCATAAATGCTTCTCTGAGGGAGGGCAGGATGCCTCCTTACCTCAAGGAGACAATTATTAGACCTCTTCTAAAGGAGCCTGCATTAGATCCCTCAGAGTTGAGCAATTATAGGCCTGTCTCCAACCTCCCATGGCTGGGCAAGGTATTTGAGAGGGTGGTGGCCTCTCAGCTCCAGCCAGTCTTGGAGGAAACTGATTATCTAGACCAGGGATCCTCAACGTTGGGCCCCCAGATGTTCTTGGACTTCAACTCCCATAATCCCCAACCAAAGGCCACTGGGGCTGGGGATTATGGGAGTTGAAGTCCAAGAACATCTGGGGGCCCAACGTTGAGGATCCCTAATCTAGACCCATTTCAAACCGGCTTTCGGCCAGGCTATGGGGTGGAGACTGCCTTGGTCGGACTGATGGGTGATCTCCAATTGGGAATTGACAGAGGAAGTGTGACTCTGTTGGTCCTTTTGGACCTCTCAGCGGCTTTCGATACTATCAACCACAGTATCCTTCTGGAACATCTGAGGGGGTTGGGGGTGGGAGGCACTGGTTTACAGTGGTTCCGCTCCTATCTCTTGTACAGGTTCCAGATGGTGATTGGAGATTGTTGCTCTTCAAAATGTGAGCTTAAGTATGGTGTCCCTCAAGGCTTCGTACTCTCTCCAATGCTTTTTAACATCTACATGAA
The DNA here is from genome assembly GCF_027244095.1 of Hemicordylus capensis. Taxonomy (NCBI): domain Eukaryota; kingdom Metazoa; phylum Chordata; class Lepidosauria; order Squamata; family Cordylidae; genus Hemicordylus; species Hemicordylus capensis. The sequence continues at coordinate 240,450,904 of NC_069659.1, read as the reverse complement.
ACTGCTGCGAGAGGTCATCAGGGGATTTGGAGCTGGGTGTTATCAGTATGCTGATGACACCCAGATCTACATATCCATGTCAACTTTTTCAGGTGATGGCATATCCTTGCTAAATGCCTGCCTGGAAACAGTAATGGGCTGGATGAGGGAGAATAAACTGATGCTGAATCCAGATAAGACGGAGGTACTTATTGTGCAGGGTTAGAACTCCAGAGATGATTTTGATCTACCTGTTCTGGATGGGGGTCACATTTCCCCAAAAGGAACAGGTCCTCAGTCTGGGTGTACTCCTGGATCCACACCTCTCCTTGGTTTCTCAGGTTGTGGCGGTGGCCAGGGGTGCTTTCTATCAGCTCCGGCTGATACGCCAGCTGTGTCCGTTTCTCATTGGCTTCAGTGGGCAGGGCTACTTTACATCTATCTATCTATCTATCTATCTATCTATCTATCTATCTATCTATCTATCTATCCATCCATCCATCCAATTGATGTAGTCTCAGCTACATTTATCCTATTTACTGCCGATTATGAGAAACTGTGAAAAAAATTCCTACGAAATGAGTTGGGGAAAGATTAGTTGTATTTATTGAGTATTGATACATAATAAGTAGTCTGCCCTGCCCACTGAAGCCAATGGGACCTTCTTATTGCAGAAATCTGTAATCTTGAAGTTCTCCTGTCAGATTTCCATGAGGCTCCATACTGTGTCCAATGCTTTTTAACATCTACATGAAACCACTGGAAGAGATCATCAGGAGGTTTGGTCTGGGATGTTATCAATATGCAGATGACACCCAGATCTACTTCTCCATACCAATTTCATCAGGAAATGGCATGACCCCCTATATGTCTGCCTTAAGGCAATAATGGGCTGGATGAGGGGTGACAAGCTGAATTTGAATCTAAATAAGACGGAAGTACTGTCTGTAGCAGGGTCAGGACCCGAGAGATGGTTTAGATCTGCCTGTTCTGGATGGCGTTACACTTCCTCTAAATGATAAGGTTTGTAGTCTGGGAGTACTCCTGGATAGGGTTGTGCGTTTTGTATTTTTTCTGTTTCGATTTGTACTAAATCTGAATCAACCCCATTTTGTATTTTGTCCAAAATTAAGCCTTCCAAATCACCCCAGTTTTGTTTTGTATCCGGATTAATCCTAGATTTAATTCAGATTTAAAAATGGGTCACATGGCCAAAAGAGTGGGTGGGGATTGTAGTGCCCAATGAGGGGAAGCTACCACAAAAATTTCAAAGGAATTGGGAAAACAGCTGACTTTTGGTGAATTTTTGAAGTTTGCGCAAGTTTCCTCATAGGGTATAATGGAGGTTTCAGGAAAAGTATAGCTTTTCACACAGACGACAACAGCAGAGCTTTGCAAAGAGCCAGGTTTCTGAAGCAGACATCATATGAGGAGCAGACTAGTAGCCAACAGCAGCATCAAGTGCGCCCTGCCGTACCTTCCCCACCCCAGTTTTTGTCATCCGCAGACAGGGACTGAGACTTCCAGAACATATGATGTGGGTGAAGCAGGGAATGGCAAGGATACAAAACAACATACTCCCACATAAACAAGTTGAAAGAGTGAAGACTGATGAACAATGACACTCGATTTTTTGGTGCCGTTATTTGGGCATTTTGTGGCAGTTCGGAGCCTGTGGCACCCCAGAGCAGCAGCAGCACCCATTTGTGGATTCAAGCAATATTTCAATAAAAACCCTGATGATGCAACAACTCACTATATGACCCAATCTTCATTACTGAGGACCGGGGAGAACCGGGTTCAAATCCCCATTCAGCTATGAAACTAGCTAGGTGACTCTGGACCAGTCACCTCTCTCTCAGCCTAACCTACTTTACAGGGTTGCTATGAAAGAGAAACTCAAGCACGTAGTAATACTTTCAAAGCGGTTCCGACTGGTTCCAACCAGTTCAGACCGGTTCCGACCAGTTCAAAACAGTTCAAAGTGGTTCTGATGAGTTCAAAGCGGCTCCAACCACTTCCGACCGGTTCAAAGTGGTACCAACTGGTTCAAAGTGGTTAGGACTGTTCTGACTGGTTCAAAGCAGTTCCAACCGGTTCAAAGCGGTTTCGACCGGTTCAAAGCGGTTCCGACTGGTTCAAAACAGTTCCAAACAGTTACGACCAGCTCAAAGCAGTTCAGACTGGTTCTGAACAGTTAGGACTGGTTCAAAGTGGTTCTGACAGGTTCAAAGTGGTTAAGACTGGTTCCGACTGTTTCAAAGCAGTTCCGACTGGTTGAAAGCAATTCCGACCGGTTCCGACTGCTTCAAAGCGGTTTCGACAGGTTCAAAGCTGTTCTGACCGGTTCAAAGAGCTTCTGACAAGTTCAAAGCTTTGAACTGGTTGGAACCGCTTTGAACTGGTCGGAACTGGTCAGAACCTCTTTGAACCGGTCTGAACTGGTGGGAACCACTTTGAAGCAGTCAGAACCGGTCGGAACTGGTTGGAACTGGTCTGAACTCCTTTGAGCTGGTCTGAACCGCTTTGAACCAGTCAAAACCGCTCTGAACTGGTCCAAACCACTTTGAACCGGTCGGAACTGCTTTGAACCGGTTGAAACCGGTCATAACCACTTTGTACTGGTCGGAAACGGTTGGAACAGTTTTGCAACAGTCTGAACCACTTTGAACTGGTCTGAACCACTTTGAACTGGTCTGAACCACTTTGAACCAGTCAGAACCGCTTTGAATTGGTTGGAACCACTTTGAACTGGTCGGAACTGCTTTGGACCGGTTGGAACCCGTCGGAACCGCTTTGAACTGGTCGGAACCGGTCAGAGCTGCTTTGAACTGGTCGGAACCTATTTGAACTGGTCTGAACCGCTTTGAACCAGTCAGAACTGGTCAGAACAACTTTGAACCTGTCTGAACCGGTCTGAACCAGTCAGAACTGCTTTTAACCAGTCATAATGGCTTTGAACTGATCTGAAATGGTAGGAACCACTTTGAACCTGTGGGAACTGGTTGGAATTGCTTTCAGCTGGTCTGAACCTGTTGGAACCAGTTGGAATTGCTTTCAACTGGTCGGAACCACTTTGAACCGGTCGGAACCAGTCTTAACCACGTTGAACCAGTTGGAACCACTTTGAACCATTCGTAACTGGTCGGAAGCGCTTTGAACCTGTCATAACCGGTCAGAACCAGTGGGAACTGCTTTGAACTGGTCAGAGCCACTTTGAACCAGTTGGAACCACTTTGAACCGCTTAGAACCAGTTAGAACTGGTCAGAAACACTTTGAACCAGTTGGAATCGTTTGGAACCGGTCGGATTTGCTTTGAACCGGTCGGAACCACTTTGAATCAGTCGTAACCCCTTTGAACCGGTTGGTACCGGTCAGAACTGCTTTGGACCGGTCTGAACCACTTTGAACTGGTCTGCACTGCTTGGAACTGGTCGGAACATGTCTGAAACGATCTTAACCGGTCAGAACTACTTTGAACCGGTCAGAAATGCTTTGAACCGGTCAGAATGACTTTGAACTGGTCTGAAATGCTTTGAACAGGTCAGAGCCGCTTTGAACTGGTCGGAAGCACTTTGAACCAGTTCGAACCGGTAGAAATGCTTTGAACCGGTCAGATAAGGTCTGAACTGCTCTGAACCGCTTTGAGTCGGTCGGAACTGTTCGGAACCGCTTGGAACAACATTTGAACTGGTTGGAACCAGTCTGAACTGCTTTGAACCGGTCAGAACCACTTTGAACCGGTCTGAAATGCTTTGAACTAGTCAGAACCGCTTTGAACAAGTCGGAGCTTGTTGGAACTGCTTTGGACCAGTCTGAACCAGTCAGAACTACTTTGAACCATTCGGAACTGGTTATAACCACTTTGAACCAGTCTAAACTGGTGGGAACCGGTCGGAACAATTTTGAATCGGTCGAAAATGGTCCGAACTGGTCTGAACCACTTTGAGCCAATCTGAACTGGTTGGAACTGCTTTGAACCGATCTGAACCACTTTGAACCGGTTTGAAACACATTGAACCAGTCTGAACCAGTTGGAACCGCTTTGACCTGGTAGGAAACCGCTTTGAACCAGTCGGAACCAGTTGGAACTGCTTTGAACATGTCTGAACTGGTTGGAACCGCTTTGAACTGGTTGGAAACCGCTTTTAACCAGTCGGAACCGATTGGAACCACTTTGAACCAGTCTGAACCAGTCAGAACCACTTTGAACTGGTCGGAACTGGTCAGAACCGCTTGGAACAACTTTGAACCGGTTGGAACCAGTCTAAACCACTTTGAACCAGTCAGAACCGCTTTGAACCAGTTGGAACTTGTTGCAACTGATTTGAACCGGTCTGAACCATTCAGAACCACTTTGAACCAGTCTAAACTGGTGGGAACCAGTTGGAACAACTTTGAATCGGTCGTAAATGGTCTGAGCTGGTCTGAACCGCTTTGAGCTGGTCTGAACCGGTTGGAACTGCTTTGAACCGGTCTGATCTGCTTTTAACAGGTCAGAACCGGTCAGAACCACTTTGAACCGGTCTGAAACACTTTGAACCAGTCAGAACCACTTTGAACAGGTCAGAACCGCTTTGAAACAGTCTGAACCAGTCAGAACCGCCTTGACCTGGTAGGAAACCACTTTGAACCAGTCGGAACTGGTTGGAACAGCTTTGAACAGGTCTGAACTGGTTGGAACCGCTTTGAACCAGTCGGAAACTGCTTTTAACCAGTCAGAACTGGTCAGAACCACTTTGAACCAGTCGGAAACCGCTTTTAACCAGTCGGAACCGATTGGAACCGCTTTGAATTGGTCTGAACCGGTCAAAACCACTTTGAACGGGTCAGAACTGGTCAGAACCGCTTTGAACCAGTCTAAACTGGTCAGAACAAGTCGGAACTGCTTTGAACCAGTGGGATATGGTCTGAACTACTCTGAACCGCTTTGAGTCGGTCTGAACCGGTTGGAACCACTTTGAACTGGTCTGAACCGCTTTGTACCCATCTGAACTGCTTTGAACACATCTGAACTGCTTTGAACTGGTCAGAAACACTTTGAGCTGGTCAGAACCGCTTTGAACCAGTCGGAACTGGTTGGAACTGCTTTGAACCAGTCTGAACCAGTCAGAACCAATTTGAACCAATCAGAACTGGTACGAACCACTTTGAACCAGCTTAAACTGGTCTGAACCGCTCTGAACCACTTTGAACCGGTTGGAAAGGGTCCGAACTGGTCTGAACCGCTTTGAGCCGGTCTGAAGCAATTGGAACTGCTTTGAACCGGTTCGAACCACTTTGAACCTGTCTGAACCGGTCTGCACCGGTTGGAACCTGTCTGAACTGGTTTGCACCGGTTGGAACTGCTCTGAACCAGTCATAGGAACCGCTTTGAACTGGTCAGACCCGGTCAGAACCACTTTGAACCGGTCTGAACAGCTCTGAACTGGTCAGAACTGCTTTGAACTGGCCGGAACCATTCCGTACTGCTTTGAACCAGTTGGAACTGCTTTGAACCGGTTGGAACCACTTTGAACCAGTCAGAACTGGTCAGAACCAGTCAGAACCACTTGGAACAACTGTGAACCGGTTGAAACCGGTCGGAACTGCTTTGCACCGAACTGCTTAGAACTGGTCAGAACCGCTTTGAACTGGTTGGAACCGGTCCGTACTACTTTGAACCAGTTGGAACCATTCTGAACCGCTTTGACCTGGTCAGAACCACTTTGATCCTGTCTGAACTGGTCTGAATTGGTCGGAACTGCTCTGAACCTGACGTAACCGCTTTGAACCGGTCTGAAACGGTAGGAACCACTTTGAATTGGTCAGAACTGCTTTGAACTGGTCTGAACCAGTCGTAACCACTTTGAACTGGTCTGAACTGGTCAGAACTACTTTGAAAGGGTCAGAAACACTTTGAACTGGTTGGAACGACTTTGAACTGGTCTGAAACGCTTTGAACAGGTCAGAGCTGCTTTGAACTGTTTGGAACCGCTTTGAACTGGTCGGAACTGCTTTGAACCAGTCCGAACCGGTAGGAACTGCTCTGAACTGGTCGGAATTTCTTTGAACCGGTCGGAACCGGTCAGAACCAATTGGAACCACTTTGAACCGGTCTGAACCAGTCTGAACCACTTGGAACCGGTCTTAATTGGTCAGAGCCAGTCGGAACCACTTTGAACTGGTCGGAACCGCATGGAACCAGTCTGAACCACTTTGAACCGGTTGGAACCACTTTGAGCTGGATGGAACCACTTTGAACCGGTCAGAACCAGTTTGAACCAGTCTGAACCACTTTGAACCTGCCTGAACTGGTCTGAATTGGTCGGAACTGCTTTGATCCAGTTGTAACTGCTTTGAACCGGTCTGAAATGGTAGGAATTGCTTTGAACTGGTCAGAACCAGTCAGAACCAGTCAGAACCACTTTGAACCAGTCTGAAATGCTTTGAACCAGTCAGAACCAGTTGGAACCAGTTGGAACCAGTCAGAACGACTTTGAACTGGTCTGAAATGCTTTGAACAGTTCAGAGCCGCTTTGAACCGGTTAGAACCGCTTTGAACTGGTCACAACCACTTTGAACCGGTCTGAACCACTCTGAACCATTCAGAACTGGTTTTCACCACTTTGAACCAGTTGGAACCACTTTGAACGGGTCTGAACTGCTTTGAACTGGTCAGAACTGCTTTGAACCGGTCAGAAGTTCTTTGAACCAGTCAGAACTGGTCTGAACTGTCTGGAACCAGTCGGAACTGGTCGGAATAGCTTTTAACTGGTTGGAACTGGTCTGAACCAGTCTGAACTACTTTGAACCAGTCTGAACTGCTTGGGGTGCTTTGAACTGGTCTGAACCACTTTGAACCACTTTGAACCAGCTGGAACCGGGTGGGGTTTGAGCAAAGCCCTACCCGAACAACCCCTTCCTGGTTCAAACCTGGTTCGAATTCGAACCGAAACAGGCAAACCGGTTTTGTGCTAGATGCAAACAACTATAGGCCTGTGTGGCCAATATTCTGTTCCTGGGCAAGGTACTTGAGCATGCCATGGCTGACCAGCTCCAGACACTCTTGGAGGAAATGGACTATCTAGATTCTTTTCAATCAGGCTCCAGGCCTGGCTTTGAAACAGAACGTACTTTGGTCACCCTGTTGAATGACCTGTGCAGAGAGAGACACAGAGAGAGTACAACCCTATTAATTCTCTTGGATCTCTCAGCGGCTTTAGACACCATTGACCATGTTATATATTTTGATAGGCTGGCCAAGTTGGTTGTGGGAAGCACTGTCTGGAAGTGGTTCTGCTCCTACCACAAGGCCTGTTACCAAATGGTGGTGCTAGAAGATTACTGCTCAACCCTTTGGCAGTTCTGCAGGGTTCCATTCTTTCCCCTATGCTGTTTAACATCTGCATGAAACTTCTGTGAGAGGTCATCTGGAGAGTTGAGTGATGGTGGACTGCCATCAATATGTAGATGAGACTCAGTGGTATCTCTCTGTTTCATCAGACACAGGTGAGGCAGTGACTGTCCTAAATTGGTGCTTGGATGCAGTAATGGATTGGATGAGAGTGAATAAATTGAGACTCAATCCAGATTGACAGAAGTATTGTGGGTCTGTGGCTCCTCTGCCCGGAAGAATGATGTTCAGCCTGTTCTAGATGGGTTTGCACTCTCTCTGAAGGACCAGGTTCGCAGCTTGGGGTGCTCATTGATCCAGCACTGTCGCTAGAGGCTTAAGTGGCCTCTGTGGCTCGGAGCGCTTTTATCAGCTTTGGCTATAAAAGGTAGGGTTGTGCGTTTTGTTTTTTTAATATTTTGTTTTTGTCCTGAATCCAAAACACCCCCATTTTGTTCTTTGTTTGAAACCAGCCAATCCAAAACACCCCAATTTTGTTCTTTGTTCAAAATTGCAAAATCCAAATCCGAAATGTTTTGGATTTTAAAAAAATGGCCCCAGGGCAAATCTAGTGGGTGGGAGTGGTAGTGGCAAATGTGTGGAAGCTACCACCCACATTTCAGAGGAATTGGGCAAAGGGGTGAATTTTGGTGAATTTTTGAAGTTTAAGATTTTGCCCATAGGGAATAATGGAGGTTTCAACAAAAGTAAAGCTTCACATTGGGCGGAAAGAGGTGGCCCAGAGCAGAGTAAGGTGGGTGGTAGTGCCCAGATGGGACAAGGAAGGTGCCAGAATTATTTCAAAGGAATTGGGCAGAGGGCTGATTTTTAAAGATTTAATGGAGTTTATGCATCTTTAAGGTTCTTCCTCATAGGGAATGATGGAGGTTTCAGCAGCCCCATAACTGCACTTGAGGGGGCACTGGGGTGGCTCAGAGTGAGTGGTTGCTAACCCAGGGGGTACTGGACAAATCACAAATAATCAGCCCTTTGCCCAATTCCTTGGGATCTGGGTTGTGGCAGCCTGGCAGGCACTCACTGGGGCATTACCACCCAACCCATTCTTATGCCCCTGAATCCATTTGCAGGCTGCCATGAAGTAGCCATAGCAGGCTGGCAGGCTGGGCTCAGGCTGGCAACAATGCAGGCATAGGCAGTGGCATGGCATAATGGCAACTTGAGGCATGCAATGCTGCAAACTAGTTCTCTCATTCTCTCGTTCTCTCTCTCTCTCTCTCTCTCTCCCCTATGAGGCAGAATGGTGACTACTAACTTGCTGAATGAACTGAAAACTCCTCCTTGAACTCCCCCCACCCTTGCCCCTTCTTTGTCCCTTCCCCTAGCCAATGTGGGGTCAGTAAAGAGTGGCAAGAGGCAAAAGAGCCAATGGGGAACAAGGAGGGAATTGTCAGCAGGTCAGCCCATGCTTTAGGTCACTGATCATAAGGCTGGAAGGATGGGATATTCAAAGAGTTTTCAAACACAAAATGGAGACTGACTCAGAGATTGCCACAAAATGGCGGTCCAAAACAACAAAATGTTTTGTAGCCGAAACAGGGACATTTTGTTTTGTATACAAAACTTTTGGATCTGGAAAATGAGTGTTTTGTTTTGTCTACAAAACACCCGAAACAGGCTGTTTTGGGTACAAAACATTTTGTATCCGAAATGTTTCGCACATCCCTACTCCTGGATCCTAAACTCTCCCTGGTTTCTCTGAGGCAGTGGCCAGGAGTGCTTTTTATCAGCTTTGATTGATATGCCAGATATGTCTGTTTCTGAAGACAAATCACCTTAAAACAGTGTTACATATGCTAGTAGCCTCTAGACTTGACTACTGTAATGCACTCTACGTGGTGCTGCCTTTGTGCATAGTTCAGAAACTACAATTGGTACAGAAACATTCTGGCAGCCAGATTGATCTCTGGGTTTACCCGAAGGGACCATATAACACCAATTTTGAAATGAACTGCACTGACTTCCGATATGTTTCTGAACGTAATACAAAGTGCTGATTATTACCTATAAAGTCCTCAATGGCTTGGGTCCAGGGTACTTAAGAGAGTGCCTTCTCTGTTGCGAACCCTGTCACCTATTTAGATTATCTGGAGAGGTCCGGTTATGGCTGTTACTGACTTGTTTGGTGATGACTCGGGACCTGGCCATCTCTGTGGCTGCCCCTGGGCTTTGGAATGCTCTCCCTACTCAAATAAGAGAATCTTCTTCTCTGTTTGCTTTTAGGGAGACTCTGAAGATGTATCTGTTTTCCCAGGCTTTTAATTGAAATCTAAATTTTAAAGTGTTTTTATTAATTGAGATTTTATCTGCTTTATTAATTTTGACTGTTTTATATTGTTTATGTTTTAATTTGTACACTGCCTGGAAAATCCTATATCAGGTGGTATAGAAATAAAATAAAAATAAAATAAATAAATAAACAAACAAACAAACAAATAAATAAATAAATATTCACAAACACACAACACACAAATGTACACACACAACGTAAACACATGCACATGACACAAAGACACAAAGGGGCAAGCACAACACAAACACTGAAACACACATAAACACACAAACTCACATGCAACATAAATGCAGAAACACACAAATGCAGATGCAGTGCACAAATGCAGAAATACAGATGTAACACAAAAAAGACAAATCCATAAACTCAGATCCAACACTCATAGCACAGACACATGCACATGACAGAAACACACAGCACAAATGCAAAATAGATGCAACACACAAATGCACACACAACACAAATGCAACACACAAATGCACAAATACACAACACCATTGCAACACAGATTCAACACTCAAATGCACAAACACACAACACAAATGCAACACAGGCACAATGCACAAATGGACAAACACAACATAGCACACATGCACAAACAACACAGTACAAAAACGTACAAACACACAAATGCAACACACAAACAGAACAGACAAATGCAACACAGAGAGAGGCTATTCACACGATGGGACCAAATCGGGCTAGAAGAGGCTTGCCCGATTTCATCGCATTGTGTGAACCACCAGGCTCAGCTGCAAGTCCGGGGGTTCCTAAGCGGGTAACCCGCCTAACTACCCCTGCCCTTAAACTAGGTTTGCGGAGTGAGTGCTTCGCAAACCTGGTTTTAAAAATCAGGAGACCCCTGGAGGGGAGGCAAAAAGCCATTTCCTAGCTCCGGGGGTCTCGCCAGCATACCCTGCACGCTTGCGCGGGGCATGCTGGAGTTTCTGGGGGCCGATTGGCCCCCGCCCCCCCAGCCCTTGCCGGCTCAGTCACAAAGCTGGCAATTGTGTGGGTGGCCGATTCGGCCACCTAGTGCTCCCGCCCTGCTTGTGTGCGGGGAGAGCGGGCTTAACCCACTCTCCCTGCTTAGCTCCCCAAACCGGGTCTTCCACCCTGCTTGTGTGTGGGGAGAGAGGGCTTAGCCCGCTCTCCCCACTTAGCTCCTCAAACCAGGTCTCACTGATCATGAGACCCAGCTCAGAGGCTATTCTCATGATCACTGGAAAGTGGGCCAAAGCAGCTAAGCCGCTTTCCAGGGATCATGGGGACCACCGGGCTCGCAAGCAAGCCTGGTTTTTCCAAGGCAGCTAGCCCACCTAATTCCCCCTCCCCTTAAATGAGGTTAACGGAGCGAGCGCTCTGTTAACCTCATTTGGTTGCTCGTGTGTTGCTGCAGCGCATGACAACACACGATTAGACCCCCAGCCAGGAGGCTGCAGCCAGGAACTTCCAGGGGCCACGTGGCCCCTGATCCCTGCAGCCCCCACCGGTTCCATGACAGAGCCGGCAGCCGTGTGGGCAGCCGATCCGGCCACCCAGCTATGAGCGGCTGCTTGTCTGTGGGGAGAGTGGGCTAAGCCCGCTCTCCCTGCAGACCACATTGAGGCACTTTACAGCAATTGTGTGAAACGCCTCACCGACACACAGACACATAAAAACAAAGACACAGATGCAACACACAAACTCAATCATCCTCATCTTGATTTGGGCCTCAAAGACAAAAAAAAAAAGGTGTGGATGCATGGAGGGCAACTTGGAAAAAAGCAAAATTTGTGACATTGAACAACTTCAATACTGATCACATGGCATGTCTGTTAAGGCACCAGCCTTAGGTTCCCATTTCCTGGCTTTGTAGAGCCTGAGCCAGATTGAGATAGCCTTAACTCTAGTCTTAAACCAACAGGTTTTTTGACCATTAAATAAACCTTGAATGGAACTGCCCTCCCACCCCCCACCCCCACCCCAGCATTTGTTCTCAGATGAGATCCACATGGCTTCCTCGCTGCCAATATTTTGGAAGAGACTGAAGACGACCCTTTTTAATTCATGTCTTTGGGCAATGAGTAGCTGTCCTCTGATCTCTGATTTCCTTTTAGTTGGGTACATAGGATCATAGGAAGCTGCCTTATACTGCATCAAATCACTGGTCCACCCAGCTCAGTATTTTCTACACTGATTGGTGTAGACAATCTCCAAAGTTTAAATCAAGGGTCTTTCCCCGCACCTAGGACATTCTGCATGCAAAGTAATACTCTAGTAGTGATTTGCATCCTCCCATGGGTATTGTCATGTTTGTTGATTTAGGGTGTGTCTAATGAAATCTTGTTATTATTTTATGGGTTAATTGTTTTAAAATTGTTGTTCATTGTCTTGGGGTCTCTGAACGAAGGATTGCACATAAATGTCAATAATAAATAATTAATATCTGTGGATGTGGCAATAGTCACCTCCAAAACTATAAGGCAGGTCTCACAAACCATGAGACCCACTTTTTTAGAAACTGTGGGGAGAGCGGGCTAAGCCGAAAGGGCAGGGAGACCTGAGCAGCCGGATCGGCTGCCCACATGGTTGCCGGCTCCGTGACGGAGCCGGCAGGGGGTGGGGGAGGGGGGCCACATGGCCCCCGCAAGCCCTGCAGGGCATACTGGGGAGACCCCTGGAGCCGGGAGGTGGATTTTTGCCTCCTGGCTGGGGGTCTACTCATGAGTAGGCGTGGCGTGAAGGTGCGCCGCGGCTACTCACGATTGTAAAAAGCAGGTTTGCGGAGTGCTCGCTCCACAAACCTGCTTTTTACCAGGGGTTCCAGAGCGGGTTAGCCGCTCCAGAACCACCGGGCTTGACTACGAGCCTAGTGGTTCTGACGATCAGCAACAATCGGGCTAGTGGAGGCTAGCCCGATTTTTTGCTGATCGTCAGAATAGCCCCTATAACTGCTTTGGATTAAATCATTAAACATTGTTTTCAGATATGTACAATCACCTCCAAATTGCCCCTACACGAAGCAAGATGACCAGATAACAGTTTTGGAGTAATCCCTTACCCAGCTTTGCAAGATCTTGGGCATCCTGGCTGCATCTTTATTCAGTCTACATCCTGTACAGATATAACCCAGCCCTGAGGCAGTCCCCTGGAAAGTCCAAATTCTAAAAGCTATTTAGGGTGGCAGCTTTATTGCTATGCAACAGTTTGTATCAATTCCCACAATTACTCTTCAAGCCTCCAAGCACCAACAACCAGGCTTCACCCTGAGTCTATATTTTACATCCGCATTACCTGAGAAGAATTTTTGCCAAGGTTGTGGAACAGAACATCTCCTTAAAGGGCTGTCGGCTGCAAAGACAAGTGAGAAAAATGGATAGTGAATCATTCATTAGCAAGCAAATGGAAAGTTCAGCCTGAAAGAACCATTTTGCTGAATTGTCACTTTTGTTTTCTGATGTAAAATGGAGCCAGCCTGGAATACTCCAGTTTTGGCAGTGGGATCAGTGTCATTTCCTGCTGTGGCACTTGCACAGAGGAGCCAGGCATGGGGAAAGGGCATGAAGGGACCCCCCAACCTAACCAAAGAAATCTTCATTCCAGAAATAAAAGGGGTGATAAATCTGCCAACACTTCCTTAGGGGGCACTTCCTTGCTGAGCATTTATATAATCCTGTATGCAGGTGGTCCAAGGTAGTGCAGTATCTGAGGCAAGATGCTAAATGCTGCCTTGCCCCATGCTCCTGGGGTGTATATGTGTGTGTGTGTGGGGGGGTCCCTTTCAAGACTGACACTGCAAGCTTTGAAAGCAGCAAAAGGGATGGGGAAGGAGGCAAAGGCACTCTAACCCCTGGACCTTGGGGCCCCAATCCGTGGCCTCCAACATCCAGGGGGCTCCAAATGGCCGGGGGGGGGGGGCTTCCTGCCATCACCCCACACCCACCCTGATGCGCCAAACTTCCATTTTTAAAAAAGTTTCAGCTGCCGTGTGGCCAAGGTGTGACTACCGAGGGGGGTAAGCCTCCCCTCCCCCAGCGGCAGTGGTGGCAGTGTCCAGAGTGAGCATGACATCACAGGCTTGCAACTATATCTCTCAACTGTGGAGGTGCGCCTCGCATAGTAAGAGTCGCTCCGCTGAATGGACAGGCCCAGCACTTGCTCTGGCCACAGGAGGCTCCTCAAAGTAGGTTTGGGGGGGACTCACGGCAGGTGGGGCCTTGTGGCGGGGGTGGTCTGGGCTCCATTAATACCTAGGTATGCCCATGGAAGGAGGGTTGCCAGCAGCCCTCTCTATGTCCTTGTGCTTCTTGCAAATTTTGTGAGAGTGAAGAGTTTTGAAGGGTTGCTCTGAGGGTGGGGAGAAACCTTCTGCCCCTCCACCCCGCAATCCTCCTGATTGTTTTACCTCATGTCACAAAAGGACTGCCTTTGCCTCTATGGCAATGCATTGGTGGATAGTCTAATAAATCAGGGCTTGGACTACTTAGGAATTAAAAGGTTAGAAAGCACACCTTGGGGCCTTGCACAGGATCATCTGGGGTGGTGGTGGTTTGGGTTAGGGAAGATCCTGAACCCTGGTACTCACACATGACCAGAGCCTTTGTTGGGCCCTCCCTACTCACCACATAGATGTCTGTGGTTGCTGAGAGGTACAAGGAAAGAAGGTCTTCTGAGTATTGGGAGAGACCTCCCAAAATGCTCTGCACTGCCAGCAGTACAGAAAACCTGGTAACATCACAGCCGCCCTTAGATTGGCCACGAGGGGGAAGGAGGTGGGGCAAGCCCCATTCAAGCCATTTTGAGGAAGTGATAATAGAGTGGCACATTCATAAATCACAGCCCCTCCAGCCATAGTATTCTGTAACAAGCATGGCAGCCAGCTGCCGAGACCTGCAAGGAGACACACAATCAACAACCACAGGTACCAGGGCACCTGCTCTGCACAAACCTGGGTTATGATTGAGGGTTGGAAGCAGGGCTGCCCAGATTTGGAGGCTATTCACACGATAGGGCAAAATCGCTAGCCCGATTTTGCCCCATCGTGTGAACCACCAGGCTCAGCTGCGAGCCCTGTGGTTCCTAGGCAGGTAACCCGCCTAACTACCCCTCCCCTAAAACCAGGTTTGCAGAGCGAGCTCTCTGCAAACCTGGGTTAAAGATCGTGAGTAGCTGCGGCGTGGTTCTGCGCCATGCTTACTCATGAGTAGACCCCCAGGAGGGGAGGCAAAAAGCCGCCTCCCGGCTCCAGGGGTCTCCCCAGTATACTGGAGCTTCCGGGGGCCACGTGGCCCCTGAGCTCCCCAGACCCTGCTGGCTCCGTCATGGAGCCGGCAATCGTGTGAGCGGCTGATCCAATCGTGAGCGGGGAGAGCGGGCTTAGCCCACTCTGCCTGCTCACTCTTACAAACCAGGTCTTACTGATTGTGAGACCCAACTCATGGACTACCAAGGCTCGGGGTTTTGCCCTTGTTCCTATGAGCATGCAACCCTGCTCATGTTGACGCTTCTTGGATTATTTCCAGAAGCTGACAGTGAAGCAGTACAGTTATGGCAGCACCAGTCTGATTGAATCCTACCATTGCTGAATCAGCTGCTTCTTTATGAATTATGTGAAGTTTTAGAACTCTCTTCAAAGATAGTCCCATGTAGAACACATGAAGGCTCTACACACAATCCGTGGACCGGGTCTCATGATCAGTGAGACCTGGTTTGGGGTGGTGAGCTGGGAGGGATCCCTGGGCAGCCGTATTGGCCACCCACACTATTGCTGGCTCCATGATGGAGCCGGTGGGGGCTGGGGGGAGTGGGGGTTGATTGGCCCCCGCAAGCTCCAGCATGCCCTGCGCGAGCACACAGGGCATGCTGGCAAGACCCCAGAGCCAGGAGGTGGCTTTTTGCCTCCCTTCCAGGGGTCTCCTCATGAGTAGCTGCAGCGCAGAGCCGCGCTGTGGCTACTCACAATTAGAAAGCCCGGGTTTGTGGAGCGCTTGCTTAGGGAGGGCTACTTGAGCAGGTTACCCGCTCGTAAACCACTGGGCTCGCCTGGCCCGATTTTTGTTGATTGTGAGAATAGCTGCAGTGTGTAGAGCCAAAAGGGGTTCTGCAGGGAGAGCAGGCTTGACCTGCTCTTCCCGTAGACCATGGTTTCTCAACGTGTGGGTCCCCAGATGTAATTGGACTTCAACTCCCATAATTCCTGCCAAAGGCCACTGGGGCTGGGGATTATGGGAGCTGAAGTCCAATCACATCTGGGGACCCACACATTGAGAAACCCTGCCGTAGACGATCAACCACCCCTCCTCGGGTGGGCGGATCACTAGCCCAGATGAGTGACAGCTTCACTGGGATGCTCCTGCGCCCAGCCGCAGCTTGCTTGGGCACTCTGGGGGTCAGCTGAAGGGAGGCCCCAGTAATTTCTAGGATCGCCCTCCCCCCATGTTTTTCTGGGGAGACACACAATCCATTAACCAATTTTTTGCATGTGCTCGTGCCGAAAACCTGGGTTAAGTGGTGAGCTCCGTAAGCAGGCTTGCCACGAGCTGCTGTCAGGAGCTGCGCAGTTCCCATTGCTGCACACGAGCAGCAGAAATCGAACTCATTGTATTAGTCAGGCTTTGCATGGATAATGGTTGATTTGATCTCTTATCTCGACCAGACATGGGCACAGCTGGCAGATCAGGTGCAGCTGATAAAAAGCATTTCTAGCTTCAGTTGTCACTGTGTGACTTAAACTCAGTGGTGGATCGACAAGAACTCCCCGACGGTGTACACAATCTACTAAAAAGAAAAGAAAAGTAAGTCTTATCAGTTATAGGTAACACTATCTTTGTGAACCTAAGACCAATAACCAATAACCATATATCCATCTTATAAGAGTTGAGTTTAAGCTGACAGAAATTGGTTAAAGCACCAAAATCCTTGCTGTTGGAGTTGATGAAAAATAAAAATAGAATAGCATGTCTTCAGAATATTTGTGACACCTCACTTCAAAGTTGCAGATCGTCATATACAGTTGTGGCTTGTGTTAAGGATGTGAAATAGTGGAAGTAGATTAGAGTTCTGAAGCATGTCAGTTACTAAGTAGCAGACCATAGAAGAAGAGAGCTGGTCTTGTGGTAGCAAGCATGAATTGTCCTCTTTGCTAAGTAGGGTCTACCCTGGTTTACATTTGAATGGGAGACTACATGTGAGCACTGTAAGATATTCCCTGAGGGGATGGGACTGTTCTGGGAAGAGTGCCTGGATGCAGAAGGTTCCAAGTTCCCTCCCTGGCATCTCCAGATAGGGCTAGGAGAGACTCCTGGCTGTAACTCTGGAGAAGCGGCTGCCAATCTATGTAGAAAATACTGAGCTAGATGGACCAATGGTCTGACTCAGTAGAAGGCAGCTTCCTTTGTTCCTATGACACATAGGGCTGGTTCATATGCAACCTAGGCATCATGGGAGCTGCAAGCTGCTGTGATGTGACTGCTTCCCATGTCATGCCTGTAGCATTTAAAGGAAAGTAATCCTGTGGGTAGTGCAACTGATGTACCTACCAGATCTTACAGACGGAGTACTGAATCTATCTATCTATCTATCTATCTATCTATCTATCTATCTATCTATCTATCATATTTTTACACCACCCAAAACTTACGTCTCTGGGCGGTTTACAAGATTAAAAGTAAAACATTAATTAAAAACAAAAACAAAAAATTTAAAAGCAAGAAATTTAAAACACATATAAAATTTTAAAACAATATTCTAAAATCAACATTAAAACAATCAAAACAATATCAGTTAAAAGTCTGGGTGAAGAAATGCATCTTTAGAGACTTTTTAAAAGATGTCAGAGATGGGGAGGCTCTTATTTCACTAGGGAGCACATTCCAAAGCCTCGGGGCAGCAACAGAGAAGGCCTGTCCCTGAGTAGCCACCAGATGAGCTGGTGGCAAATGCAGACAGACCTCTCCTGATGATCTTAATGGGTGGTGGGATTCATAACGAAGACAACATTCTCTTAAAAACCCAGGGCCCAAGCTGTTTAGGGCTTTATAGGTTATGACCAACACCTTGTATTTTGCCCGGAAACATATTGGCAGCCAGTGTAACTCCTTCAATATGGAAGTAATATGGTCTCTCCTGGATGACCCAGAGGCCAGCCTGGCTGCCTCATTCTGGACCAACTGTAGTTTCCGGACTACGTACAAGGGCAGCCCCACATAGAGCGCATTGTAGTAATCCAGTCTGGAGGTTACCAGCAGATGTACCACTATTTTGAGGTCATCTAACTCAAGAAATGGATGTAGCTGGAGAATCAGCCAAAGTTGATAGAAGGCACTTCTGGCCGCTGTCTCAACCTGGGACACCAAGGAGAGACTTGGATCCAGAAGCACCCCTAGACTGCGTACCTGTTCATTCTGGGGCAGTTTGACCCCATCCAGAACAGGCAGATCAAAATTGTCTCTTGAGTTCTGACCCCACACAATGACTACCTACGTCTTACCTGGATTTAGTCTCAGTTTGTTATCCCTCATCCAGCCCATCACCAACTCCAGGCAGGCATTTAGGGAGGTTATGCCTTCTCCTGATTATGCTGTCATGGAGAAATAGATTTGGGTGTCGTCAGCATACTGATAGCACCCTGCACCAAATCCCCTAAAGAACTCTCCCAGCAGTGTCTTGTAGATGTTAAACAACATCAGAGACAATACGGAGCCCTGAGGGACACCATTCAAAAGTTCAGATTTTGAAGAAGAACAGTCTCCAAGGGACACCATCTGAAACCTGCCTGATAGGTAGGAGCTGAACCACTGCAGAGTAGTGCCTCCCACCCCGAACCCCCTCAGACACTCCAGAAGAATACTATGGTCAATAGTATTGAAAGCCGCCGAGAGGTCCAAAAGGACCAACAGAGTCACACTTTCTCTGTCCATTCCCAGCTGGAGATAATCCATCAGGCTGACCAAGGCAGTCTCCACCCCATAGCCAGCCCGGAATCCAGTTTGAAATGGGTCTAGATAATCAGTTTCCTCCAAGACTGTCTGGAGCTGGGAGGCCACCACCCTCTCAATTACCTTGCCCAGCAATGGAAGGTTGGAGACAGGCCTGTAGTTACTCAGCTCCGAGGGATCCAAGGTAGGCTTCTTTAGAAGCGGTCTAATAATTGCCTCCTTAAGACTAGGAGGCATCCTACCTTCCCTCAGAAATGCATTTATGATCTCTACCAGGCCTTCTAAACAACCTCCCTGCTAGATTGAACAAGCCATGTTGGGCAAGGGTCAAGAGGACAGGACATTTACTTGCAAAACCAAGCTAAGGAAAAGGAGCTGTGAAAGTGGTTTAGCAGTGTCTTGCTTTAGCACTTCCCCATTAGTATCTATACTGAAAAAATATAGATATGATTAAGTTGTGCTATTGAAAAAATACAGAACATAACTAAATCCTGGAACATAACACTACATATTTGAAAATAATGGATAGCTAGAAGACTGTCACATATTCAAGCTGACCTCTTCCTCCCTCTGCCTGATCCCTCCTGCATAAAGAAGCATGTGAAGAATCCTCAGTATGAATTGGATTGCTAACCCCAAGCAAAGAGACACCTTTAAAATTGGTGATTCTCTTATATTTAGCAGAGCAAGAGCAACTGGCCTTATCCAACCAGTGTTACCAGCTCCCAGAAGCTTCCTTGGTTGCAGCTGTAGGCTTGGAGATTGCACTTTGGTTGTGCTCAAGAGTTGCACCACAAAGTGAACTCCCAGTCTATGTTATACATGGGAACAAGTTGCGTAGTTGGCAGTGGACTGGTTGCCCCCGATTTGGCTACAAGTACCACAAATGGGAAAGGGGATTAAATTCACACTCCCTCTTTCTATGAGGGGGCCTCAAGCTAAGCAGACTCCAGAACTAGCTACTGTGAGTGTCTGGCATTTGAGATCATTTTGGACTTAGGATGAACTCTATAATTCCCCTCATCTTCTTGCAAGAGAGAGAACACCTCATGCTAATGAAGCAATTAGTCCAGGAAGGGAAGGCAGGTAAGACAAGTGCATCAGCAGACTCCATTACAATAGGGATGAGTTAGTGATGTAACTTTGAAGAGATGCCCCTCGAAACTTTTGATAGAACTATTGGGAAGCCCTTACCAGCACAGGATACTCTTGGATGCACCTGCACACTCCAATTGTCCTCACAATTAGCCTTGAATACAATAGGTGGTTCCCACACAGGAAGGACAATCAGGCGCAATGCATTCCAAGAAGCCTGTATGGGTTACCCTATTCAGCAAAGTATGAGAAAAGGATAGTGCCCTCAAGGCATGTTTTGGGATATAAGTATCCCTAACTCCGTGACCCAGTGTGCTCCCTGGTGCTTTACACTGCAACAAGCAAGCTTTGTGTTCCCCACTCTATCACACTGGGGACTCCATTGCAACAAGGATTTCAGCAAGATCATCTTCATGCTCCCCTTGTGCTTTACACTGGGGACTTCATTGCAACAAGAACTCCCGCAGGCCAACTTGGTGTTCCCATCTCCACTGGGGCCACCTGAGCTGAAATCACTGCCTGGATCGGTCTGTGTGCCCTTCCAGCCAGCGTCCCTAGCAGGTGTAGGGAGCTGGGACCACTGAGACACTTACCTCATGGGCATCCATCCTTTCACTTATTTCTGCAACCCTCCTGCCTTTCACCTTGCTGTCCCTGGAGAACGTGAATCTCCAGCTGCTCAAAGCCCCGTTGCCTAGAGACAGATAGTGGTTGTCCGGTTCTCAGGACTCCAATCTATCACTTTGATTCAAACTTTCCTCTTTCCCCTTCTCTTAGGCTCTCTCTCTCTCTCTCTCTCTCTCTCTCTCTCTCTCTCTCTCTCTCTCTCTCGTACCCACCTGGGAATTTACACACAGTCAGGAACTTTAAACTAAATGTGCCTTATAATAGTCTATTTTTGAACATATTTGTATTGCTTTTATGTTAGGACTGCCTAGTAGCCTAGTCTTATTGCTTTTATTTGTTTTTCTTACAATAAACTCCTTTTTGTTAATTAAAACCTCTCTCTTAAGCCTATTTTCTTCAGATGCTTGCACAAATTAAAACTGCTTGGAACTGTCTCCCCTTTTGAGTTAAATCCCCCACATCAGCACAAACAGGGGATGTCAACCAATAATCCTTGAGCCAGTTCCAACTACATCCCAGCACAGCATCCCTCCAGTGGCTGTTGCTGGTATCTGCCTTATGTTTCATTTTAAATTGTGAGCCCTTTGGGGACAGGGGAGCATCTTATTTATGTGTAATTTATGTTTCTATGTAATTATGTTTCTAACCACTTTGAGAAGTTTGGTTGAGGAGTGGTATATAAATATTTGGAGGAGGAGGAGGACTGTACACCACTTTAGTATAACTGCTTGATTTAAGAAAATAATACTTAGCAGCCAACATGAAGCACAGTTCTGAAAGAGTTGACAGGATTTGCAATGCCACTGCTGCAGGTGTGGAAGCAGCGGCATTGCTGTAAAGAACCAGCAGTAGCACTACCAGCATTACCACTGCTTTTCCCATTTGCAGCAATGGAAATAAATATAGAAACATTGGTAGCGCTACCACTGGTTTTCCACAGCAGTGGTGCTGCTTCCGGGTACGAACGAAGCAGTGGTGCCTACCAGCTCTGTTAGATATGTGGGTCATGTTGGCTGGCATTTTTAAGCAACCAAAGCATAGTAGAAAACAACTAAAAGCAAGATAAAACACACAATATAGTGGAACACACCAAAAAGCCTGGGTAAATAAAACCCTCCTGCCTTTGGCATCACTTGGCACTGAAAGAATATCAGATTCTGTGCCAGACAAACCTTGTCGAAGAGAGCATTCTAGAGTAGGGTGCCACAACCAAGGAGGCCCTGTCATCACTCACCTGACAGGGAGTGAACCATCAGAAGAGCTAGAGATAATTTTAATAGCTGGGTAGTGCCATGTGAAAAGACATGGTTTATGAGGTAGCCTGATTCAAGCTGTCAAGGGCTTTAAAAGTTAAAATTAGCACTTTGAATTGATCCTGGAAATGAATGCGTAGCCAGTGCTGTTATTTTAAAAGTGGTGATATATGTTCTATAGTCCTAGTTAGTGATCTAGCCACCATATTTTGTAGCAATTGCAGTATCTGAGCCTCTTTCAGATGAAGTTTCACCTACAAGCACTGCAGCAATCCAGTCAGGATGTTACTGGAGCATTTATACCAGTGTCCAGGCAGGCACAGGTATAAATGCTGCATCTGCATTTATGTGCCTGCTTTCTAGGACATGTCACAGCTGTCTCAGATGGTGAAAAAGTGTTTTGTGCCACTGAGGCTCTTGGGCATCTAGAGATAAAGCTAGATTTAAGAGCACCCCTTGAATGCAGACCGGATCCTTAAGGGCATGTGCAACCCCATCCAAAGGCTGACTACCACCACCTGATAAATCAAATATGGCCTGATCCTGATATTCCTAAGATTGTTGTGGCAATAGCAGCACCTGTACCTACTGTAACTTAGAAGAATCACATGGATTAAATAAGTGTTTTGTGAAAAAAATTCTACATAGAGATCATTCACACAATCAAAACCTGTGTTCTACCTGGGTTTGGGAGCTCTGTGTGTTCCCAATGTTTGGTTGTGTGGAATAAAGGTAAGAGGAAAACCTGGATAGAAGTGATTGTATGGAAGCAAGGTAGGATGATAAGCTACCCAGGTTTTCCTCCTAGCTTGCTTCCACACAATCACTTCCAGGTTTTCTTCTAGCCTTGCTTCTACACCACCGAAAATCAACCCTGGCAGAAAGTTTTTGATAGTGTGAATGACCTTATAATATAGCAGCAGCAAACTCAGATTTGCTACTGAGTAGACGCTAAAGCCATTCTGGCTTTCTGATGAGTGTATCTGTATAAAACACATTCCCAAACATGGGTATAGCGTCCATTGGACAAGGGGGGACAAATGTCCCCATGACTGGAGGGTCAGGGAGCCCACAAGGGGCCCACAAGACTCAGGGTGCACTTTGCTGCCACCATCCTTTCTGCACCAGGCACTGATGGGGTGCGTGGCACTTTCCACCCACGTGATGAGAAGACGCATGCTTGGGCTTCCTTTCTCCTCCCCTCCACACTTCCTCCTCTCAGCAGACCGCCTTTCCCCCATGCTCAGCCCCTGGTAAACCATGCAGGAGCCGCTGGAGGAGGGGCTGCCCAGCCCCAATCTGCTGCAACCCCCGGCGGAGGAGGATGGAGACCCCCAGAGGCCCCGCCCCTGGCCAGGCTCAGCTCTGTGCCTTTGAACCGACACTGCTGCTGGCCACAGTGGTGGCCACCCGCTTGAAAGGCTCACTGAATGGTGAGCTTAAGAAACAGAGAGGGGAAGGCTTGTGCGGGGTTAAGTTGCCCCACTCCTTTGTGTCTTATGTCAGATCCATGGTGTGTGGGGCTCTGGGGCATGCGTGCGAGGGAAGCCCCCTGGCTAAACTTTGTCCCCCGGCCACCCGGCCACCAGGAAGCTCTCTACGCCCCTGTTCCCAAAACACACATCTGTCTGATTCACATATCACAGTTTTAAAGTGTACACTTAGAAAACAAACGAACAAATAGCTAGCTAGCTATTTGATCCAATATCTTAATAGTGCCCATCGGTTTTTTATTCAGAAGGTGGGTAAGCTAAATCAATTCAATGGCCCCTTTCCTGTACAGTACAGCTGTACACTTTGGCACTGTCCAAAGACAGTCAAAATGAATAGAAGAAATGAAGGACTGTAATGAATCCTCATAGGGATTCATTGAGGAAAAGTTATTAAACACCAAAGAATCCAAACACTTGAAAAATAATGACTGCACATTTTGCTCCATAACTCCACTTCTACGAGGGCTAGAGCCAGTGGCGGCCCGTGAATGTACCTCCGGGGTGGGTGGGTGTGGGTGTGGGTGGGAGTAACCTTTAAGAGTATATTAATTCGGTGCTCAACTCCACCATGGTGGCACCTGAACACTGTTCGGAGCCGCAACATGCTGCCCAGCAGCCCCTACAGCGGGGAAGCACCTTTGCCACTCACCTGGCTGCTGGCAGGAGCTCAGCTCCGTGGAAACCAGGTGAGTGGTGGATACACTTCCCCACCGTAGGGGCTGCTGGGTGGCACGTTGCAGCTCTGAACTGCGTTCAGATGCTGCGGTGGGGGACGTGAGCACCAAATTAATTTACTCTTAAAGGTGCCTCCCGCTACCCCTCCCAGAGGCGCGTTCACGGGCCGCCACTAGCTAGAGCTTAGTTTTCTTTTTAAAATGAAAGCTGGGAATCTAGAGGAATTAACAGCAGGAATCTAAATCCTGAATCAATTCAAATAGAATCTGATGCAATGTGATTTGAGCTTGAATTTGGCCAGGAGTGTCTGGGCAGATTCGTTTCAAGCTCGAATCACCGGAATTGACCAGATTTGGGTCAAATCGATTCGAATCCAAATTGATTTGCACATCCCTAATAACAATGCTCACTTGTCATAGAAGGTTGTTGTAAACATTACAACAACTCTCAAGATAAGTGAGTGTTACAATTCATGTGGCATTCTTTGAACACTTGGAAGTCCCATGCAAATGCTAAGTTATGATTAGACTACAGCAAGGTGAGGTGGGGGTGGGGTATGGTTCCCTTCCCTTCTCATATCCTTTTTATGTGAAGACACTTCTCTGCAGCTCTTCTTTATATTGACTGATAATTACCTTGGACTTTTTGGAATGAAGGATGTAAGTTGTGACAACAAATACATATATGAATAAGGAAAACAAGTATATAAAATTCATGTGACTACCCAGTCACATATCTAGTTTGGTTTTACTTTGGCCTGAACTTGGGATGCTGTTTAATATGCTGTTTTCCTCACCTCTGGTATGGTTCCTGCACCATCACTCCTACAAGGTTGTTCCTCCTGAAATCTTCATAATGGTATTCTTTCTGTAGGGTATGCTTCATAATTAAAAATAAAATGGCATGAAAGCATTTCTCTAGTACTGGGAAAACAACCAGAATCAAACACTCTGCACAATGACAATAAGTCACTCTCACTGGGTAAATGGGAGAGAAAAGGTTCTGCAAGCCAGAGTAATTCTCAATTATGAAGGTCCCAATTTATTTATGTACTAAGAAGCCCCACGTCAGGAAGCAATGCCAAGACATTAACTGCTCCCATTAACAACAAGCCCCAAGAGTTCCACCACAGGACACAAAACTAACAGGTAAGAAAGGAGTCCAGGTGCCTTGGATGTATCAGTCTAAAAGAACATGTGCAACTAATGGATTTTAATTGGCTTTGGCAATGAAGCTTGTGCAAGTAGGAACAGGAGGGAATGGAAGTCGCAATTTTACTTCTATTTTCTGTGGTAAAATACAGCGGAGTTGTTCTGATTTTATATATTGGGGCGGAGCTAAAACTGGGCTACAATTTCAAAGAACGTGAGCTGCCCAGCATCTGGCAGCTGCCTCTCACTTCTCCTCACTCCCTCCCACTGCCTGCCACTGGCCAGTGCCCATTCCTGCCGCCGGCTGTTCCCCACCACCATGCAAGCAGCCAGGTCCCCAGAAGGTGGGAAAGGAGGAAAGTCCCAAACAGGGGCTTCCTCCTTCCACCCAGCCTGGAACTGGCTATAGATGAGGGACATGCATGCGTTTGAAGCCAGTTCCGGGCCCGGAGGAAGGAGAAAACCCATTTGGGGCTTTTCTTTTCCCCCACCTCCCAGGGACCTGATTGTTTGTGGAGTGGCGGCATGATGCAGTGGGCTTGAGTGGTGAGCAGCATTCCCACCACCCAGGCAGCTGGTGGTGGCTGAGGTACTGGTGGCAGGGCTGCCAATGGTAAGGGGCTTGCACCACTGCAAACAGGCCACCGGGGGGGGGAGCGACTCTCCCCTAGCAGGGGAAGAGTAACTGGCCCTATCCACCCCCAGCACAGTACCTCCAGTGACTGTTGCTGGTGTGTGTCTTATGTTTCTTTTTAGAATGTGAGCCCTTTGGGGACAGGGAGCCATCTTATTTGTTATTTCTCTTTGTAAACCGCCCTGGGCCATTTTTGGAAGGGCGGTATAGAAATTGAATTATTATTATTATTATTATTATTATTATTATTATTATTATTATTATTATTATTATTAGCTGTGTCTCTGGTATATTTAATACACACACACGGACATATAATATCACATATTACACATGCCCAGACACACTCTTTCCTCACATTATGTTGTTGGCATTTGAGACTCCTTTCTGTGGGTCCTCTTCACTCTCCCATTTTTCAGGGACAAGCTCTGGGTTTTTTGTTTGGTTTTGTTTTGCTGTTGAGAGGCTTACCCAGAGAGATTTCAGTGCAACGTAAGGAACAGGCCTTGTTTGTTTGCTATATGTTTTTGTAATAGAACTGAGCTGAAATGGCAGGTGCAGTTGCAAAAAAGCAAGCAAGCAAGCAAGCAAGAAAAGTCCATTGCCTATGAATTGCATCCACCTGACTCCATGATTTTTTGGAGGTGTTGTCTAGTCAGACCTGGATGGGCATTGTAAGGAACCTTATGAATGGCTTCTCATGAAATCTAAGCACTCAGAGAAGGGATCATGCTGCAGCTGCTCCCACACTGTTGACTTAACACAACACACTGCTCTTAATGGTCTTTTGTTATTGCCACTGACACCCTTCACACAAAAATGGGTTTGAGGAGATCTCTCTCTCTCTCTCTCTCTCTCTCTCTCTCACACACACACACACACACACACACCCCATTTCCACATGCTATTCACTGCCTGTGCAGCTCCTTCTTTCTCTAATCTGTAGCTTTGTAAGCACGCTGGTTTTTAAAACAGCTCCCTCCTGGGACACTTCACACACTTTAAGGATCACATAGGCCACATGATGACATGGAATTATCACACAGTCAATGAGATTTACATACATCACAGCATCACAATGCTAGCATTGCCTTCATTCGGAACAGGTTTCTGACAATGCTACATCGCCAATCAGATTTGGCAACAGGATGATAACATGAAGGCAAATGGAAGGTGAATGCTTCCTGGCCCTATTCTGAACCAGCAGCCTCTGAAAAAAGCACTAAATTAGCCGCAGGGAAGTAACTTGCCTAGGGAGCAAGAGGTTGCTGGTTTGAATCCCCACTGGTATATTTCCCAGACTATGGGAAACACCTATATTGGACAGCAGCGATATAGGAAGGTGCTGAAAGGCATCATCTCATACAGCACAGGAAGAGGCAATGGTAAACCCCTCCTGTATTCCACCAAAGAAAACCACAGGCCTCTGTGGTTGCTAGGAGTCGACATCAACTTGGCAGCACAACTTTACCTTTACTTTAATTCATAGGCAGTGAAGGGTTTTTTGAAAGTTGTACCTAGCTCATTTCTCATTTTAGCTCAACTCTTTTAACAAAAACATGCAACAAACAAATAAGATCTGTCCTTCATACAGCACTGGAATTGCTCAATATGAGTCTCAGCAGCAGGTGTCAATAAAAACCAGAACCTATTTTAAAACAATGTTGGGGCTATTCTGACGATCAGCAAAAATCGGGCTAGCCTCCGCTAGCCTGATTTTTGCTGATCGTCGGAACCACCGGGCTTGCAGCCGAGCCCGGTGGTTCTGGAGCGGCTAACCCGCTTCTGTAGCCCGCCCCTTAGCCTGGGTTTGCAAAGCGAGTGCTCCACAAACCCGGGCTATCTGCTCGTGAGTAGCTGCGGCACGGCTCTGCACCATGGCTACTCACGAGTAGATCCCCGACCGGGAGGTGAAAAGCCGCCTCCCACCTCGGGGGTCTCCCCAGTATGCCCTGCACGCTCGTGGGGGCCACACGACCCCTGAGCTCCCCAGCCCCCGCCGTCTCTGTCTCGGAGCCAGCAATCATGTGGGCGGCCGATCCAGCCACCCAGGGCTCCCTCCTCGCTCGTGAGCAGAGAGAGCGGGCTTAGCCTGCTCTTCCCGCTCACAGCCCCAAACCGGGTCTCATGGATTGTGAGACCTGGTCCTCTGTCTGTTGAAACATGAGACACTTCTCAAACTGATGTGATCGTTCCTTAGATTCACCAATACTGATGATGGATGGACAACTGCAAATATAAATGAATCATAATTTACAGACAGAGAAATGTCTTAATTTAGCCTAGTCATAAATATGGAAGCAGTGCTGCATGCGGAACTTACTTCAAATACATTTTTCAGTATTGCACTGATCAGTAATTAAGAGACCGCTGTTTATGAGGACAGCCCCCATATATGCTTGCTGATGCTCTCTTTGACCTTTGGCTTCATTTGTTCAGCTTATAATGCACACTACATATTCTGCAATGTTTGTATTCCTTCAGAAGTCCAAATTCTGTATCAGCAAAAACCCATTTTGATTTTGCTCAGAAGTCAATTCTTTGTCGATGGTTTCGCATTGGAACAGTTGATTCAATTTCTTTTTGCAAAAATTGCTTTCTGTTTTGTTAGGAACTTAGTGACATGGGAAACTACCTTATACTGAGTCATACTATTGGTCCATCTAGCTCAGTATAGCCTACACTAACTGGGAGCATCCCTCCAAGGTTTCAAGCAGAAATTTTCCCCAGCCCTACCTGGAGCCCTTCCAGATGGTGATTTTTCTTTGGAAGGGTAGGCTGTGTTCACATATTGCCCAGGTTTATGTCGAAGTCCCTGCGAGTTATCGGAGAGCACTCCATACACAATTTGGATTTTTCATTGCACATTGGAGCTTAGCCTGATTTATGTCGGGTGTAAGAAATTCCACTTTTTGCATCGGGTTTTTGCACAATTTGAAATATCCGATATGCCTCCTAGCTCACAGCATTTCAGCCCTCTTAATCCCATGGTAAAGCCTGCTGTCTTAGAAATGACAGGGATTGAGCCTGGGACCTTCTGAATGCAAAACAGATGCTCTTCCACGGAGCTATGGTCCTTCATATTGGCTATAACTGACAGCAAAATAGTAAACAGTCAATGGGTTTTAGAGTTCCACCCATGTTGTTAAACCCATGATTGCCCCTTCACATATATAAGCTGAAGCCATCACTGGTTTTATGGTTTAATTTGAACTCATCAAGTGACAACATGCATGTAATAAAGCATGGAGAACTTAATATCTACAGATGAGACAACAATGAATTATTTTGTTAAGGGGCTTGATAAGGGTCTCAGAGTATCTCTGGTTGTCTAAGTAATGTTCAAATAATGCTAAACATGTATAACTGAGACCTGATTGGGGGAGGCGAGTGGTCCTGTGTGGGCTCAGCTTCTCCCACCAGGTTATTCTGTCACTGAGCAGGCCAGGGGAAGTGGGCAGGGGGGTGGAGTGGCTGTGGTCCATAAGAATACCATTTCCCTTACCAGGGCCCCAGTGAGACAGCTGACTTATATCGAGTGCATATTTTTGTGGCTGGGAACTAGGGATAGATTGGGGATTCTGTTGGTGTACCATCCACCCCGCTGCCCAACCTACTCCCTAACTGAGTTGACGGAGCTGGTCGCGGAGTTGGTGTTGGAGTCTCCTAGACTTTTAGTGCTGGGGGACTTCAATATCCTCTTTGAGACTGGCTTGTCTGGTGCGGCTCAGGAGTTCATAGTGGCCATGACAACTATGGGCCTATCCCAATTAGTTTCTGAACCAACTAATGTTGCCGGCCACACATTTGATTTGGTCTTTTGTTTGGATCAGGAGCGTGTTCCATGGGTGGGGGATCCTGGCATTTACCCATTGTCATGGACGGACCACTACCTGGTTAAGGTTGGTCTCACAGCCACAATCCACCCCTGCAGGGGTGGTGGACCTATTAGGATGGTCCGTCCGAAAAGGCTGCTGGACCCAGTGGGATTTCAAAAGGCCTTGGAGGATTTTGACGTTGGTGCGGCTGGTGATTCTGTTGATGCCCTGGTGGGAACCTGGAATAGGGAACTCATCAGGGCGGTAGACATGATTGCTCCTAAGCGCCCCTTCCGACCTGCTTCAAAAATGGCCCCTTGGTATACTGAGGAGTTGCGGGGGCTGAAGCGGTAGGGTAGGCAACTAGAGTGCAAGTGGAGGAGAACTCAGTTCAAATCTAACAGGATACAGCATGTGACCCATTTGAATTGTTATGCGGTCACGGTGCATGCAGCAAAAAAGAGCTTTTGGTCTGCGCGCATTGCGGCTGCAGGTTCACGCTCAGCGGAGCTATCCTGGGTTGTAAGGAGTTTGATTTCTACTCCTTCTACTTAAAATCAGTCCCCGGGGTCGTTCTGCTGTGATGCCTTTAATGGGTTTTTTGCAAACAAGATCTCCTGTATTCGGGCCGACTTGGACTCCACTGTTTTTGCAGGATCTATGGAGGAGGTGTCCAGCAATCCTTCTTGCAGTATTAGGTTGGATCAGTTTCAATCTGTGACTCCTGAGGATGTGGACAAGCTCCTTGGGGCGGTGAGGCCTGCACATTGTGGGGGTTCAGAATCTGAGGGATAAGTTAGATCTCCCTGTGCTGGATAGGGCTGCACTCCCCCAAAAGGACCAGGTGCACAGCTTGGGAGTATTCCTGGACCCAGGCCTTACCCTGGTATCTCAGGTGGAGGCCATGGTCAGGAGTGCTTTCTATCAGCTTCGGCTGATTCGACAGCTGTGCCCATTCCTCAGAGGGGATGACTTCAAAACAGTGGTGCACCAGCTGGTAACCTCCCGGCTCGACCACTGCAATGCGCTCTATGTGGGGCTGCCTTTTTACATAGTCTGGAAACTTCAGTTAGTTCAGAATGTGGCAGCCAGGTTGGTCTCTGGGGCAACCCAGAGAGACTATATTATGCCTGTTTTGAAACAGTTACACTGGCTGCCAATATGTTTCCAGGCAAAATACAAAGTGCTGGTTATTACCTTTAAAGCCCTGAATGGCTTAGGTCTGAGTTATCTAAGAGAGCGCCTTCTTTTACATGATCCCCAATGCACATTAAGGTCATCTAGGAGGTCCGTCCCAGTTGCCACCGGTTTGTCTGGTGGTGACGCAGAGGCGGGCCTTCTCTGTAGCTGCTCCTGGGCTGTGGAATGCACTCCCGGCAGAAATTCGTAATTTGAGATCATTGCCGTCCTTCAGGAGAACCCTTAAAACCTACCTGTTTGGCCTGGCCTTCTAGGGTTTTAAATGATTAACTGTTTTAAATTGTTTTAAATTGTTGCCCTCATTTTCAGGGCTTTTAGCTGTTTTATTGGGGTTTTTTGTGTTTTAATAGTTTGATTTTAATTGTTAATTTGTTTTAATTGTTTTTATCATGCTGTGAACCGCCCTGAGCCATTTTGGAAGGGCGGTCTATAAATCTAATAAATAAATAAATAATAAAGTGTGGGGAAGTGCTAGCTCACAATTTCTGCCTCTGCAGTTTTGGATCCTATTTTTTAAAAAAATCAAGAACCACAGTTTCCTGCAGGAACAATAGTCTTTATTTTGCTTCATATCAGGATTTCATGCTGATCACATCAGAATAACATTCTCTCCTCTTGGGGAGAAATGTGCATCTCTCATCTTTGGATGAGAAGTAGAACTGTGGGAACAGGAAGGAAATAAATAAATAAATCATGAAAGGATTAAGGAAGTTAGCATGGAGTCAAGGTGCAAAGATAGGTCAAAGGGGAACAAATCATGGGTAGAGAAGGGAAATTCTGACAGAGACCAAAAAGGAAAGAGGAGGAAATCAAATACATCACCACAGTTGCATTGGTGATAAATAGGTAGAAACCAATGAAGATGCTGAGAGAAAAGAATCCGGTAGACGAATAAACAGAATTTAATATAAGACCCTAAGGATCAGGCTATGGAGTCTAGAGGAAAGGGGATGAAAGTAAAGCAAAAGAGAGAACACACAAAAAGAGAGAAGGGAGAAGAGAGAGAAAATGCTTTAATGTAGGCCAATGTAACTTGTGTCTCACAAGTTCTTCCAGTGTTAGTCTCCATTTTGTCTCTCCAGAGATGGCTGTTTGTTTTGGTCTCTCTCTTCAGCCATGAGGTACAGCTGAAATCAAGCTGCAGGCTTTTTCACATTCGTTTGTAACCTTTTCTTTATCTAAATCCTTGTAGTACTTCAATACTAAAGAGCTATCTCAAGACTCCTTGCTTTTCTGCTTTCTTGCCAAACTGGTTTTGCTTTGCTATTTGGGGACTCAACTGCCATTCTTTCCCTACATATGGTTATGGGCCCAGAAGCCAGTAAATAAAAGAGAAAAGCCTAGAGAGTTAAATAGAAAGCAAAGGGGAAAACTTTGAAAATGGAGACAGCACAAGGGTTCCAGATGATTGAAAAGTTGCAAGGTCCTGAGTACGAGCTCTAGTCTTTCAAAGTGGAGATGCTCCTAAAGAGTCATGGACTTGGCAGTGTTTTTCACACCCAGCATTCTGCAGATGCAGGAAAGGAGCAGAAAGAATGGGACAGAGAAGATGAAAAGACATCAGGACTCATTTGCTTGGCAATGAGTGACCCAATCTTAGTGCATCTAAGAGACAAAGAAAATGCAAAGTATATGTGGGAGACTCTGGAGGGATTATACAAAAAGAAGTCTGTGGTTTCCAAAGTGTATCTAGTAAGAAAACAGAGCAATAAAAGACTTAGAGAAGGAGAAAGTATATAACTGAAATGCATCCAAGTATATAACTGAAATGTTAGAAATATCTAGGCAACTGCAAGCTCAAGAAATAATCATGCCAGAAGCAGTTTTGATAGGATTGCTGTTGAACAGTTTGCCACATTACTTTGATAGTGTGATTAGTGCCTTGGAAGTCAAGGAGGATACAGATTTACAATTTGTAATTAACCATCTAGAGGACTTTGATTTGCACAGAAGGGGTGCAACCAAAGGAAAGTGAAGAAAATGCATTTAGAACTGTGCAAAGAAATAAAAAATGCTTTAATTGTGGAAGCCCCTAACACTTGCACAATAAGTGTCCCAAGAATAAGGAGTTTGCAGACAAATGGCAAGCAAAACAAAGTTGCAAAGAGAGTGAGTCACCTGGGTACACAGAGTACAGAAGTAACAAGCAATCAGGGACTAAAGCTAATAAGCAAAGGATATACTTTGCAAGAACAGATAAAGTTTTGGAAACTAAGTCTGAGAAATGCAGGCAGTGGCATTTACATTGACTCAGGTGCTACAAGCACCTGAGTCAGAGAAAGGGAGAGATTTATAAACCTAGATATAAGTTGTAAAATCCCTATATATTTGGCAGATGGAAAACTGAAGTATGCAGAAAGAAGAGGATCTGCACAGTTGCTCTGCAAACTGGAAAAAGGAGAAACCAGTGGATTAACAATTGAAGAAGCTTTGTATATGCCCACTCTAGAAAAAAGTCTGATGTTTGTAAAATATGCTACAGAAAGGACTATGAAGTAAAATTTAAAGGAAAGCACTGTTTCATTACTCATGAACAGGAATTGCTTATGAAAGCAGTTTTTACAAGATAATGGATTGTTTGAAGAAGAATGTGTGACGGAAAAGGCCAACACTGTGAAGGAATGCACACACAAAGGATATCTGAATTGGTAAAGAGTCCAAAAATAGCCCCCTGCACCACTGAATCAAAGTGAACATCTGTTTAAGAGCAAAGGCAACATGGCCTACTTTTCTTCCACACAAAGAAAGAGAAACACAGCAACCTTTGGATCTGATTCATAGTGATGTTAGTGGACCTATGCAAGTTAATACATCAGGAGGGAATAAATAAGTTCTTATTTTCATTGATGACTATTCTAGATATACATATACATAACTGTTAAATGAAAAGGGACAAGCACTAGAAAGACTAAAATAATATGTTGCAAGAGTGAGCAACAAGTTTGGGAGAAAGCCACAGATCCTTTGCACTGACAATGATGGCAAATACACTGGGAATGATGTCATGAGATTCCTAAAGGAGAAGGGCATTGAACATCAAAAGACTGTTCCTTATACTCCGGAGCAAAATGGAGTGGTGGAAAGAAAGAACTGTTCTCTTATGGAAATGATGAGATGCATGCTTGTAGATGCTGGTTTGGCTACTGAATTTTGGGGAGAGGCAGTGATGACTGCTACTTATCTGCAAAACAGATTGCCAACAAAGGCCACAGGAACAAGGCCACATGAGTTATGGCCTAGCAATAAGTACACTTTGAGTCATATAAGAGTGTTTGGATCTAAAGCATACACCTATATACCAAAAGCCACAAGGACCAAATTCAACTGTAGATCTGAGGAAGGAATACTTGTTGGCTATTTCATAGGATGTAAATGATATAGGATTTTAGATCTTGTCACAGAAACAATTAAAATATGCAATGTAGAATACTTCAGTGAAAATGAAAAAAAACCAACCACAAGTAAACTACCAAACTTAAAGCCCAATTTTCAGTTGGAGAAAGAATCAAGGCAATATGACCAAACGGAAGGATCCACTGTAAGTTTTACACCTGGCAGTGAATCAGCAGAAGACAATGCTGATGATGAACAGAGGGGGGCAGCGTTCAACACGACAAAATAAAGAAGTTCCACCTAAGAAACTTTCCTGTGTTGCAAAGGGAGAAAGTTTTCAAGAACCAAGCACATGGAAAGAAATTGCTGACTTACCTGCAACTGAAGTGTAACTGGAAGGAAGCTGTGAAAGAAGAAATTGAATCATTGCATAAAAATAACACATGGACACTCACAGAGCTACCTGAGGGAAGAAAGACTGTGGGGTGCAAGTGGATTTTTAAAATTAAGCAAAATGCAGAAGGAGATGTCCAGTGTTACAGACTACAGAGTGAGACTGGTGGCAAAGGGTTTCTTGAAAATATATGGAGAAGATTATAATGAGACATTTGCTCCCATTGTAAAACACACCTCAGTAAAGACACTCCTAAACACTGCAGCAGCAAAGAAAATGCAAGACCATCACATAGATGTGAAAATGACATTTCTTCATGGAGACAACAAAGAAAATAGTTATATGGAGCAGCCTCCAGTATTTATGGAACCTGGTAAAGAAAAACTTGTATGCAAGCTGTACCTTAAGTGGCGCAGCAGGGAAATGCTTAACTAACAAGCAGAAGGTTGTTGGTTCGAATCCCTGCTGGTACTATAGGTACTTACTATATAGGAAGATGCTGAAAGGCATCATCTCACACTGTGCAGGAGAAGGCAATGGTGAACCCCTCCTGTATTCTACCAAAGAAAACCACAGGGCTCTGTGGTCACCAGGAGTAGACACTGACTCAACGGCACACTTTACCTTTACCTTTAAGCTGCAGAAAAGTATTTATGGACTAAAGCAGGCTGCAAGAGCCTGGAATCTCAAATTAAACCAGTTGCTAGTCAATTAGGGATTTACTCAAGGAAAGGCTGACACTTGCCTGTACTCAAGGCTCAAACACAACAGATGGACCTATATACTTACTTTCATTGATGATCTGATAATTTGTTATTAAAAAATAGAGAGGACAACTTTGAAATAATAAAGCACCTGAATAGCGAGATAGAAGTAAAAGAACTTGGGCCTATTACACACTATTTTGGGATACACATAGAGAGAGAAGAGGATGGAAGCTATTTGCTTAACTAAAAACAGAAAATAAATGATTTACTAGAGTATTTGGGACTTACAGAGCCCAGAGAAATGAGTACACCTATGGAAACAGGTTACCTAAAACAGAAGGAGGAGAGTGAGACAACATTGAGTACAGGACAGCGATTGGAAAACCTTTGTATGTAGCTATGCTAACAAGAGCGGATATAGCTGCATCTGTGGGAATCTTGAGTAGGAAAGTAAGCATACCCAGCAAATATGACTGGACTGTGGTAAAGAGACTAGGCAGGCACCTACAAGGGACAATCCATCTAAAATTAAAGTTGCCTGCTAGTAGTGGACCCAAATTAGTAGATTATATGGATGTAGACTGGGCTGAGGATCAAACAGATCAGAAGTCAAACAGTGGCTATATATTTTTTATGGTGGTGGAGCAGTCAGTTGGCATAGCCACAATCAATCAATAGTTGCTTTCTCATCTACTGAGGCAGAAAATGTATCTGCCACTCAAGCATGTCAAGACATGGCGTGGCTGCACAAGATAATGTCGGATTTCAACACAGATGAACCAAAACCCACTGAGATGTCTGAGGATAATCAAAGCTGCATCCAGATCTCACAAATGGAGAAAATTAAATTTACAAAACATAATGAAACAAAATATCATTATGTGCAGGATGCATAAGAAAAGGGACTTGTAAAATTGATGTATTGTACAAGCGCACAAATGGTAGCAGATGTGCTAACTAAGCTGTTGCCCAGGAATCTTTTCAAAACCTCGAGAGAGAAGTTGGAACTTAAAGACAGCCACGTGAGCTGGTGAGAAGGGGTGTTGGAGCTAGGACCCTGGCAGCATCAGCTCTCAGCTGCAATGTCTTAGTGACCACTGGGGTCATGGATAAAAGTGCTGGACTCCTCCCCTCTGTGTTCTTCCAGTGTTAGTCTCCATTTCGTCTCTCCAGAGATGGCTGTTTGTTTTGGTCTCTCTCTCTAGCCATGAGCTACAGCAGACATTAAGCTGCAGGCTTTTTCACTTTCATTTGTAACCTTTTCTTTAAATAAATCCTTGTAGTTCTTCAGTACTAAAGAACTGTTTCAAGACCTCTTGCTTTGCTGCTTTCTCACTAAACTTATTTTCCTTTGCTGTTTGGGGACTGAACTGCCATTCTTCCCCTAAACTTCTTGCATTTGCTGCCTGGGACATAACATGGAAGCATTGTCACAAAATTGCTGAAAGGCCATAGTACCTGGCGGGTAGTCACATACTGTGTGCAAGCTTAACTGCTAATGAACGGGATACCTGTTCAACTTTGGTTTGGATTTAGCATTGTCTGATCTGAAAGTCCTTTCCTCATTTCCAGATATGTAGGATTACACAGAGGTGAATGAAAGGCACTCTGTACATGTCCATATGCACTTTTTTTTTGCTTTTATTATATTTCTTCACATGTTCAGATTCTAAGGCTAAGCCCTGAGGGCAGGGCTCAGACTTCAATTAAACTCTGGATTGAAATGCACATAAATGGTCAAAGGATTGCAGCCCCAAATAGACTGAGTTTTTCTTTGAAGTGGTACAGACACTGGGCTCAGTCCAGAGAAACTTTGTTGCAACAGGGTGCTGTGTACTTTGATGTGCATAGGCATTCATTGCTACATTAAAAATGTAGATAGTCACTTTGGGAGGACAGGCTGGCTACTTACATGGCAGCCCCAAACGAGCTTTTCCACTGCATATCTGGTCTGTATGGTGGTGAATCTGCAGATCTAATGTGATAGTGGCTGCATTCACATGTAATGTGGAACTGCGGAGCCAATGGATCTGTGGCTCCCCACTCCCCCGCCCCACTCTCCCATCCACATTTGGCGGTACTGGCAAGCATCCTCTCTGCAGTCAGTGAGATTGCAGGGAGGCGGGGGATCTGGCAGTGTGAGTTTCCTTCTTGCTTGAAGGACAGCCTACACAGCCAATCAGGAAGGGAGACAGCCTTCAGTGCTGCATTTGGATGGAACAGAGGCTCCTGGACCCTCAGTTTGGAGTAGAAAAAAGCACTGCAAACTGAGGGTCCAAACTGGAGTCTCCTCAGTGCAACCTTGGGCCGCACTACAGATGGGACCGGAGTTGCACATGTTTGAACAAGAGAAGGGAACTGCAGGTTCCTGCAACTCCAGTCTCCCATTATGTGTAAATGTGGCCAGTGGGTGGTGATATGCAGCAGGATCCCTGTCTGCTTTGCATGCACAACAAACTTATTTAGTGGGGAACTGGATTACTGACTGTAATAACATAAATTGGTTCCAGCATACAGGGCAGAGTTGCACTGAGAATATTAAAATATCATTATCAGTTTTCTGCTACTTCTACTGTGATTATTTATATACTGCTTTTCAACAAAAGTTCTCAAAGTGGTTTACACAGAATTAAATAAAAATTAAATTAACAAGTAAAAAATAAAAATAAAATATTCTTTGGTAATACATGTAACTTTACTCATTAGAACATTTATTTGATGTTCCTAGACTCTTTTTTTCTTTTCTTTGACAGATCATTTTTATACAAACTAAGCTCATTACAGTGTCAGTGTTCAACTGTTTTTCAGCTGGATATGGAATCCTTTTGGCCTGGGATTCATCTTGCATTCTTTAGCCCAAAGGCAAGCTATAGCTGAAAATATACGGATCTACATTCATTGCCCAATTATCTTTTGTGTCTTTTGATATTGTTCAAGTGCTTGCTTTGTCCCCATTTTTTAATTCTGGCTGCTGTAGCCATAAGGTTAAAAAAAAAAGATTAACTGTAAAAGCTGAAGACAAGGATATTATAAAGAAGCAAAATTGATGTAAAAGAGGAAAGGGGGCTTTTCCAGGGAAGATGATAGAAATAAAAGAGCAAGATTAATTATCACAGACATCCCTGCCATAAATGATTTTGCATCATCTTTAATCTTCAATTCTATGCATCTACATAGAGGTTATTGCATTATATAATGAGTATATTGCTGATACCAGGGGCCTGATTCATGTTTCACTTAGACCAGTTTTATAGCTTTAGAATTCCATTAAGGAAGCTCCCAGCAGCTGTAAATTTACAAAGCTCCATTGGCTTCAGTAAAAATATCTGATTTACCCCATATGAGCATCTCATCCACGGGAGATGGTTCTAATTTATAATGCTGCGAGGTCTGAATTGTTCCCTTTGTATATTAAACAGCTCTTATAAATGGGACATTTTAAAAATGTACACCAATTGTATTGTGCAGAACATTATGCTGTAAATGTATAGAGCCTGAAGCAGTTAAATAATAGAAGGCACAGTTATGCTGAGCAATTTGATATTCTGGGCTCACTTCTAATATTGTCATGTTTCCGTATAGCCGTCTGAAAGGATGTACATCTCAGAACAAAAGATATAGCCCATATCTGTAGGGTGAGGGAGCTGTACTCTAGGAGACAGTAGCTCCTAAAGGGCCACATCACATGTCTAACTAAAGGTTGGTATATGGAGAATGTGAGCTGTGTCATTCTATACATGTGCTGAAGCAATCATAGCATTGCTGAAGCACATGCCCAGCTCATATTTCAACACACATTCAAGTTAGTAGGTTAACTTGAAAACAAATACTGCACACCCAGTAAAGCTAAGGGGTGGAGTCTGGATAAATCTGGCCAATGAGGGGCAGAATCATGAGTAGACACTGGAATGTTCTGGAGTTTATTGGCTTTTCAGAACCCAGCATCGGTTACTGGACAGGAAACAGTTTTATTGGCGAGACCTCTACTGGCAAGTTGACAACTTCTACTTTTAGACGTGCTGTAAATACAAGGCCCAATTATGCACTGAAAGTCAGATGAAGCATATCTCACAGCAGTATCAGGATGTGCTGAACTTGGCATGAATCCACCCATCCCTTGTGCTAATTTGACTATGTGAAATGGCCCTTGTGGGAACTTCATGTTCAAAGCTTTAGCATTAACGACAGAGTGAATTAGAAAGGCAAAATGCTTTTTATGCCTGTCATGTCAACAGAAGACTTGAACACAATTCCTTCCTTTAGTGGAAGGGATACAGAGATGAGCCATAAAATATATCTGACATTGTGAAGGATCATAAAAGGGTTAATATGTTGTTTCAAACAGAATATTTGATTAAGCAACCAGGAGGAAGGAGTATTGGCTATAACATTAATGGCTCTTTTAGACTGCAGAAGAAGGCATAGCAAGAACCAATGGCTACACAATTTGAAGTTGAATACAATCTTATTTTAAATAAGGCACATTTTTAAAATGGAACTGATTTCCAAGGCAGCTGGTATTTTCCTTTAAACTTTGTTATCTTCAAATGAAGTCTAAACATATATAAGGCCAAAATTAGCCTTAAATTCAGCCACTGCTGGCTTTGTGCTTGGCACAGTCAATTACACTTATCAACTATGGGTGACCGGTTGGTAGTCAGGAGGCAGGATTGTTGCCTGAAAGGAACTTAGATGAGATATAACAAGTGTGTAGGATTATCAGTACACTAACTGGGTGCATATTTGTAGATTGCAACAGCTTCCATGTGCTTTACAGACAAATCAAACACGTGTATGAGTGTTGCCTTTTCAGCTACAAACATTGAAAAACCAATTCCCGTGCATTTAAGTAAAGGTTTGATGATTATTAAGCAATAACTCCAGAGTCAACAAAACTAGTCCATTTTAATGAATATTTGTTTAGTGAATTCGAAGCCTGTCAAAAAAGAGTGCTAGGGGAGAACAATTGGTACAAATGTGAGTGCAAATTCTCTGGGTTTTTTTGTTTTGTTTTGTTTTACTTTAAAGCATTTTGTCCAAAGTATACAACTTATGTGCACGATACAAAGTTCATACGGTTTTTTTCAGTGACGATAAAAAGCATACTTTTATTATAAATGGAAGTAAAAATGAAAATGAAAAAGAGAGGTCACAGTTTTGTCATTGGTATGTGAAGGTTGTTCCATGGACCCATCCAGAGTTCCTCGTCATCTGACTGTGTGTGATCACTGTGTAATTCCAAAGGCTCTCTGACATCCTCATTATCAACAACGG
This sequence comes from Hemicordylus capensis, assembly GCF_027244095.1. Classification (NCBI taxonomy): domain Eukaryota; kingdom Metazoa; phylum Chordata; class Lepidosauria; order Squamata; family Cordylidae; genus Hemicordylus; species Hemicordylus capensis. The sequence continues at coordinate 240,410,666 of NC_069659.1, read as the reverse complement.
ACTCTTGCTCTTCTGTGCTTTTCAATCTATTGCCTCCGGACTTTGCTGCTATGTTGTCAGCGTCTATAGTAGAGGATGCAAAGGAAACACTACATGGTCTTGTGTTCATTTTGTCACTAGATGATGCCCCTGTTGAAAACGTGTTCAGAGGGACATTCTCTTCATGTGTTACTGCTAGCTTATCGAGTTTCTTGAAATGTTTCCCCAGCCTCACCGGCGATGTGACCTTTAAATTGTTTGAGAGGCAACTTCGCCGGGTTCTAATAACGGACCCATTTTGGGCAATGTAGATGTTGCCATTAATATTCGTTTGGATGTTGGGATTGCTAAGACGATTCCTCTGGCTTTCTGGAGCGCTGTCTTCTCCTGTTGAACTGGTCTCATACTCTGGATCTACTACCAACTTGATCCTTTTCTTTCTGGCCCACTATATTACATACAAACACAAACAAAAGAAAGGAAGGAAGAAATTACTTAGCCTTTTCATAGTTTATATATCTTTTTAAAAGTAGAGTATTGCCAGCTTCTTTTATTTGGCTAGAAACAAAATTATGTTGAAGAGGTTTTTGATAGGCATTTGATGTTGAAGAGATCTTTTGCCAAAAATACAAAATTTTAATATTTTGTATATGACAGATCTGTTAAACAAACAATTTAACTGCACATAATTTACGTATGTTTAATTGTATTGGTAACTTATTGCTATGCATTATTAAAACAATGAGTTCTCCAACATCTGTATTTTTCTTTCAGCAATGGCATAAAAGCTATTTAAAACAGTGACAATGAGAGAAAATTTAGCATCTGAAAGAATTTCAGGACCAAGAAATTTAGTATATAGCTAACAATATACTTGAGTTGGTTTCACATAGTTTCAACATGCAGATAACCACATTAATGTTGCATAAACATTTTAACATATATTATCTCTTGCTGAATGGGTAAAGAAAGGTCCCTTTTCCTGACTGTGTGGGAGACAGGAAATCTGTCTCCAGACAGGAATCTGTTTCTTAATCTCAGAGGGTGGACAGTTCACCTGAGCTGAATTGCCTTCCTATAGAACAGGGGTTCCCAACCTTTGGGTTGCTGAATTACAGCTCCCATCATCTCCAGCCGTAATAAATTGTAGCTGGGGATGATGGGAGTTGTAGTTCAGCAACATCTGGAGTACCACAGGTTGGGAACCCATACTCTAGAATCTCCATCCTATCTCATTTGTTTAAATGAACTGAAAGTTAATGTACTATATTTAGTTTGGCTTTGAATTTATATTAGTTGACACTGCCACAACATGAGTGTATTTAGAGTATGGAAAGAACTAAGCAAGGGCCATCATATTATGGCATCTCCCTGGCCATTAGTGGAATAATAATTACAGTGACTGCAGAGATCTGACATGACTTAGGGTGGACTGCTTGACTCATAAGTCATGGAAGAGCACTCACTATTTCATAACTACAGGGTGGTAGTGGCTTTTCTGGAAGCCCGTTTGACCATCTGCGATTCAGTTGTTTCTGAAATTCTTTCAGCAGAGGCAGCAGCTTTCAAGAGGTATCTTATAATTTGATAACACTCACCTCTGTAATCAGATGCTGGATTTATATAATGCAAGTCTAACCATGATAGCTGAGACACAACTGAACTATCAAAGGCATCACATAAAAAACACAAGTAAAAAAAATAGCCTTGGACAGCAACAACTAGAGCTGCATGCAGGCTAACCAAGTAAATATTTGGAAAATCATTATCACTTTCTTCAAGCATTAATTATTCCAAGCACTGTGCGGTAATGTCAGCTCCTGAAGAGCACTTGACATTTCTGCTTCACAGTGCTCATTTATGACAAAGGCAGTGGTATTTTGAAACGCAACAGTCTTTGTTTCTGAAGCAAACCAGGGGCTGAATATTGCTGTTAAGAACAAATGCCATGTGAAATAATGATTATATTTTAATATCTCACAGCATGAAACTTGAATGTGTACTGTACATGCATTTCACCCTTTAAATAAATGGAATTATAAACAACTAAAGTTTAGATTGTTATAGTCAACAATCTTGGCAATAGCTACAATTAATTATCTGTATAAAGGGGTTTCCCCAAATTTTAGCATTAATCATGTAAATTAATGAAAAATCATCAATCTAGTTAAAGAGTAGCTTACATGCTAAATAATACTGAACCTAGTTATTAATGCTTTGGGAATTAGCAGTGAAGGCATCAGATGTATGCAGACTGTTCTACAATGAATGGGTTGGTGTTTTGTTTGTTTGTTTGTTTTGAGACAGAGTTGCTTTCTAAGACACAGAAAGACATCTTCAGAAAATACAAATCATGCAATGTAGAAATAGACATATCCCACAGCATTAAAAAGCAAACAGAGCTAGTTCACACATGCATGTGTACTGCTGATGACTGGCTGCAGCATCAAGTGGCAACCGGCCATGTGAATGGACTCTACAGGCAGAATATTTCTATCATCTCACGTCACTTCAAGCACAACCAATGGATTCCATAATCAGCTGGGAATCAGCAAGTGCTATGTTATCAAGTGATGAGAAATCACTTGTGATTGTGTGGAGTGAACTGTCCTTGGAAAAATAAGCTTTGCATAAACATTCTTAAAACCTAGAAATGTTTTGCAGAATAACATTCCATTATCCAAATATGGCTGTTGTTTTTTTCACAGCAACCCCTTGAACTGATAGCATGTTTCATCTGTACTCCTGTTCTATTTACAATGGTATTTTGTGCGTATCCAAATATCTGAAGTTCTTCAAGCCATTCTCTAACTTGTCTGCCCTGTTTTTCATAACAATTGAGAGTGCCAATTGATAATTTCAGATCTTGTCTACTTAGTTATGCCAAGATTGGCATAATGTTCTCTCACATCTCAAAAAGCACGCAGACACAGCAAACCATACCACACCTTACTGCAAACTGTCTACCTGCTGTTTTCTTTTTGTTTTCTAAAAGGATGTGAGGTCACTGGGAGTTTCTGACTCTGAGGCTGCAGTTTCTGAAATCCCTTCAGTACCATGTCCTCCTTCACTACTCCCCCTCTGTTTACTGGAGACAGCCTTTTCACTGGTGGAAGTGGTTTCTCCTTCACCTAACTCTTCATCTTCCATATTTGTGTCATCAAATTCACTTCCTGTTGTGGATGATCGATTCTTGAGATTGGACCTGGAACTCTTGTTTTTCCCTGACTTGGGGGTAGCTTCACTGCTGATGGAACTTTTCACTGTATCCTCTTCTTCAGTGTCAGATACTTTAATTTGAGAATCGGATGATTCATCTTCTGAGCCACTACTACTTGAGGAGGATCCAGATGATTCTGAATCCCCATTTTCCTCATCAGAGTCAACAGTGCTTTCAGTGGTTTCATCTTGGTCCAGGGTCACTTTCAAATAGTCTTTATCTGACTGGGATGCAGAGCTGCTACTTGCTGATGATGATGATTCTTCACTTGAGGAAGATGATCTCCTTCTCCTCTTCTTCTTGATGTAGTCGCTATCTTCAGACTCACTTTCTGCTGTGACACTAATTGAAATTCCTGACTTTGAGTCCGATTCACTCATTTCCTCAGATGTACGAGGCTCCCGGATTTTTTTAGAAGCACGCTTCATTGCACGGCCAGTCTTCTTCGGTGATGGTCTGTCATCTGCTGATTTCTGGAAGTAACTTCCCTTTATAACCATACTATCTTCTCCATCCAATTGGCGTGCTGCCATTAGCTTGTCATAATCTACATCTTTGCCTTTCACTTTCTGGAGCATCATTGGGAATATCTTTGCTTTCTTCCATGGAGAAGGCGTAGCTTCAGCTGCTCCTGGTTTATGGGCGCTAACAGCTATTCGGCTCAGCTGCATCACTGCTCTTAGTTTTCTTCTTCCCTGGCTGGGACCTCTTATGGCTCTACCTTCACCTATAGCACTAATAGCTACTGGAGCCCCTGGTCTTGGGCTTACTGGGGCCCCTAGTCCTGGGCTTACTGGAGCCCCTGGTCTTGGGCTTACTCGAGCCCCTGGTCTTGGGCTGACTGGAGGCCCTGGTCTCGGGCTTACACCTCTGGCTGCAACAACTGCACCCGGTCTCATCCTCTGCAAATCATAAAAATTGAACTTAATTTTAATTTTGGAAACTGGTCAGCATGAAACCTTGTTAACCTAGAAAACTTGGGGCAGGAAGAAATTGAGAGTTAGAATTAACAAGCAGGATTTCGCTGGAAACAAAACAAGCTCACTGGTTATCCCATTTTAAAAAGATGACTGGAAATATCTAAGGAACAACTAGATTAAAGGAGCTGAGAGTCTTATGCAAAGTGGTAGCTTGCAGCCCTCTCTGCTTGAGATTCCACTTCCCTGCCCCTCATTTTGTCTTGCAGCCACTGTGGCAACTGTCACCTCCCTTTAAAAGGATGGAAATACAGCATTTCTTAAAAGGATGGAAGCTCTGGCCATGTCTGTAAGGCTTGCAGTGGAGATAAGGAAAAGTTCTGTGGCATCATAATGTGGATTTATTGCATCTTTTTATATTATCAGACCATCTTGATGGTTAGCACTACAGGAAAAGCTGTATGCACTAGATATAATATGAACTATGATTTAGTACAAGAAAGAAAATTTTAAATTATCACTCTAGCCACTGGAGTGTGCTAGAGAGCTGAAAATGCTGAGAAGAGTCAAAATAGAAAACAAGAAATATGTGAAAGCTTCTTTCCTTCGCATTACAACAGATGTGATGTGACTGCCACCAAAGAGCCCAGCTGTGATCTACAAAAGTGAAGATCAGGAGCGTTTCCTGGATTGTGCACATGTACCACACCGGCACCAGCCATCCTGAAGGAGGTGTGCTATTGGCATAGGAAGTAAATATGTAACCTGGGTGACTCATGTTACCAACTTTTGCATACATTACTGCTGTGATGGAGCTCAAAACACAGGGAAAGGGTTATTTGGCAACAACCAAGCTGCACTCATAATGTACCAACAGGGCCTTTGACATGCTGCAATATTCAGCCAATTCCCTGTTGTGCCTGCAGGAAGATCATGACTAAAGAAATGGTGGTCATATCTCCTGGGCCTGAGACACCTGTCAGTTATCTATATCTATCTACTGTCCCAGAGAGAGAAGGACACCTACCAGTTTTAGAACATGCCCTTAATTGGTAAAATATTTAAATCCCATTTCCTTGATTCCCATTGATACACAGGCTACCTTATACTATTTTAGGTGTACAATAATCCAGAATTTTATTCATATCCTTTTAAAGAGATGAGCTTTTTGCTTTAATTCTACCTTTATGTAAATGGAAGTTTCATCTCCAAATTTTAAAACATCTGTACTATGATCTTCTTTCTGGCTTTTTATTTGACAGAAATCTGAACGTTGAATCTGATATTACAATGACTTACGTGTTATGTAGTGTTAGAAGTACAGAACAGGCACTATGTCCATGCAAGAGACTGCTTTGGAGCTCAGCAGGATTGCATAGTCCTCAGGGATGTATTTCTGGTGATTAGCGAAAATCACTCCCCACACTCTGTGTGCACTGCATTTGGCTGCTCAGCAACAATCCAGCTTAGCTCTAAAGCAGCCTCTTGTATGGACACAACACCTGTCCTGCACTTCTAACACGTGAACCAATAATTGTAGCATACAAAAAAAATTTATTAACTTGTGTGTACAAAATACTAATAGCCTCAGTTAAGAGAACAGGGTTTTTTTTAAGCTATGGAATTGATGGGGAGAGGGTCAAACAAACCTACCTCTGGTTCTGCTGTTGGTCCCTGTGGACTGTAATAATAGCCACCGTCACCCTCCACCACCACTTCACCATACTCATCATACATTCCAGAAGGAGACAACAATCGGCGGCGACTTCCGTATTGAGGCAATTCGTACCTGGGGAAAAACCAGGTACAGACATCCTCTATGTTTGTATACATGAGAAATGGTTGTACTTACAAATACACAACACCACTTCTTTAATCCATGGTTGCTTGATTCATTCTTTGAGAGAGCCCTGGGCAAAGTACTCTCCAGTGGGTACCTTCTCCCATACAGGTGGCCCCTTGTGGACTTAAAATGGCAGCTCCAGCACACCAACAGGAAAAAGGGAACGCAAGCATCTGCAAAGGCACTTAGGGGCCTATGAAAATATGCGACTCCAAATACCTGAAGCCGAATAATCCAGAACCCCCCTGCCACTTCACAGAGGTGATCATTGTTTCCATTCACCTCCATACTATGCTGTGATTTTCTGGTGGGGCTCTCTTAAAGAAAAAAGGAACCCTGCCACTTGGCAATGTCTGGGAAGTTTTGCGGGGAGCTCTAGAAAGTGAAGTCATTTCCAGCACTTGGATAAATCGCTGGAAAGAACTCCACTTCACAGTGCTCCCCACCTGCTTCCAGATACTGTTGGACCTGGCAGAGCTCTCTTTCTCTTTAAGGGCTTAACTGAGGTTAGGAAAACCACAGCATTGCACAGTCATGAGTGGTGGGAACAGTTGTCTCCCTGCTGTGCAAGAGAAATGTGTGGATTATTCAGTTTTAGATATTTGGAGCCAAAGATTTCCACAGGCCTAACAGTTAGTCAGGATTAAATTTCTTTAGATACTTTGAGGTTATTCACACAATCAAAAAATGTGTTCTACCCAAGTTCATGATCTGTGTGTGCTCCCAATTTTAAGTTGGGTGGAAGTAAGGAAAGAGGAAAGCCTGGGTAGAAGTGATTTGTGGAAGCAAGGAAGGAGGAAAGACTACCCAGGTTTTCCTCCTAGCTTGCTTCCACACAATCACTTCTACCCAGGTTTACCTTTTACCTTGCTTCCACACAATAAAAAATTAGAAGCACACACAGCTAGGGATGTGCAAACCAGTTCAGTTGAACCAGTTCACACTTGATCCAGCCTGGTTCAGATATTCAACTTCCAACTGAACCAGACCCAGTTCAGACCGAGATCAAAACAAACCTTTCAGGCCAGTTTTGGCCTGGTTCGAGGGTGGCAGGTGTGTGATAAAATACTGTAAAATTGCATGGTCAAACAAATGGCCCATGCACATGCACGGCAACCCCCCCAAATAGCCACCATGTGTGTGCAGAGGGCCAAAATGCCCCCCAAATGGGCCAAACCAGCCCTGGGAGACTTGGGAGGAGGCTGGTGGGGGACGTTGCCGGAAACCCTTCTCTGTGGCCACTGCAGCACCCAAGAGGCCACCATCAGTCCTAAGTAATTCATTATTTTACAGTATTTTAATGCCTCCCGCCACCTTCGAACCAGGCCAAAACCAGCTTGAATTTTAACTGAGTTGGGCCCCCTGTTTGAGGGGGCAAAACTGAACTGGTCTGGTCTGGTTCAAATCTGGTTTGGATTCGAACCAAACTGGGCAAACCGGTTTTGTGCACATCCCTACACACAGCTCCCAAACCTGGGAAGAATTTCTTTCCTACTCCTCTGTTAACCAATACTTTGCTTTTCTGTTTTGTGCTCTCTACATGTATGGAATTACTGTCAATACAGAATAATTTATAGATTAAAACCAGCAACAGAATATTAACATACTGTATTACACTGAGTCTAAGAGAGAAGTTTTGTCTTTGTTGATGTTTGAGTTCCTTGAGAGCGGTGAATGTACACTCCAGGATTTACAGGAATCATGGGCCAAAATCCAAAGACACAATAGAAAGGCACAACTATATCTCTGTATATGCCATACTGAAGGAGGCTTAGTTAGGACTTACATGTCCTGAACAGGAGCCAACCATGCCATATATCAGACTGCTTTTTAATATGAGGGGAATTTCACAAGCAGTTTGTGGTCTGACATGGGAGCTTTCTGTTCAACAAAATCCAGTCCAAAACTCACATTCACTTGAAATAGTTCTTTGGATCTGAACCATGACATACATGTTCACACTGAGCTATAACTATGAAGAATGCATAAATTTCAGCTGTGTGATTTCTGAAGTCATATTAAAAAATACAGAATGAATAATACCCATGTTCATAACTGTAGTAATCTTGTCCATAGTACTCTTGGCCAGGATCAATACCAGATTCCATAGAGAGTTCCTATAAGTCACAAGAAAAGGAAAAAGAAATTAAATTGGAATACACAAACTCATATCCTACTAATGTTAAAGAACCTTGAGTACAATATGTCAAGATGGATATGAGTAGGGCGGGGGGAGATAAAAGTGACTTCATCTTTTTATCCTCAACTCTTATCATTGGAATAATAATAATATTCCCGGAGGTTTTCTCCCCTTATGGCATCACTCAGATGTGGGAGAAAAAGAAGTTCTTCTGTGGTACTGAAAATACTGCTCAGAATCCTCAGTTGGCACTATGGTAATGCAAGGTCAATGAGATCTTCAAATGCTTTTTAGGAATGTGCCTAAATCTATTCAGACTTACAAAAGGATCTTGCTGACAGATGGTGTGCATTCATGCTAAAGCTGAGAGAGAAAACCTCCAGTTTTTAGTTGTGCTTTACACACAATATTCTTTTGGCATAATAGGATTATCCTGAATGTAGTATCATATTGAGAGAGAGAGAGAGAGAGAGAGAGAGAGAGAGAGAGAGAGAGAGAGAGAGAGAAGGTTTTGCTTTCCTGAACCATGTCTTTTTAAAAACACTGGAAACAAATACTTCTTACCAAAGAAAGAGAGACCAATTTATTTACAGCATCAAAGAACCATAGATTTGATCCTGCTATTTATACAAATATATGCTCTGTGTGTGTGTGTGTGTATACAATGTGCCTTGCTATATAATATTATATAGTTATTAACTGACTGCATGGTTTATTAGTAATAGTGCATGGGAAAAAACTTAGCAATCATAAGCCAAGACTTTGTAGATTAAATGTGCCATTAAGCATGTACTCTCATATTCAGTACAAGCAAGACAATTGAGTATAAAGACAGTTATACACAAGACAATCTAGCCGACAATTACCAGAGAGTCTAAGGGTGCACTTGTCACTGAAATCAATCACAAAATTCCCATGGATATTAGTGGAACTGGACTGCACTTCTTTGCTCTGATTCGGTAATTTGCTAGGCCCATATAAGGACTCCAGTGAACACATGTAAACTCTAGTCCTTGCACAATAGCTTCTGTATCCACTTAAATGGAATTGGAAGCTCCTTGCAGGGATGTCTATGCATATTTATTCATTTATTTAGGTTTTATTCATTTATTTAGGTTTACATCCTGCTCTTCTCCAAAGAGCCTAGAGCAGTGTACATTGATATATTTACCCTGTCAGGTAGGTTAGGATGAGAGGCAAGTGACTGATTTAGAGTCACTGGCCACTTTCGCACATAACAGGAATAACGGCAGTAAAAATTTCCCAATCCCCCCTACTGCGCTCCAGATGATCCAGATCTGGAGTCTGGGAGCCTGAAAGCGGGGAGGAAATGGCTGTGTGGGTTTCCTCTTTCTAATTATATACAGCCGCAGCAGCCAACTGGAGGAAGGGAGGAGCTTCCCACCCTCAACTCAGGTTACAAGCAGTGGCAGAATCAAGATGGTTTTCACAGTGAAACCAAGGAGGAACCAAGGGTTCCAATTCAGGTTTGTGTCTGGAAACCTCGGGTCGCTTTGGTCACGGAACTGCGGGTTCCCGTAGGGGTGTGTCCGAACCGGACTGGAGGCCATTCTAAAGGCCTCCGAACTTCCAGACCGGTTCGGACTTGGCCGGTCCGGGTCCGGGTGGGGGGTCTTCCTTTAAGGGTGGGAGGGCTTGCTTACCCCTCCCGCCTCTTTGCCCCCTCCAGCGCCTGTATTCTATAGTATAATTGGGGTGCTGGAAACCAGCCGCCCCAGCCGCCTCCGCCGCCCCCCTGCGAGCGGATTAGGGGCAAAGAAAAGCTGCTGCTGCCCCCCGCCCTCCCTCCCACCCACCCGCCGCCCCCCCAAGTGCTCACCACGTTTACCGAAAAATAGAGAGGAGCTCACGCAGAGCTCCTCTCTTGCCAAAGTCTCTGGCCCAACTGGGGCCTTGGGCGTGCGCGCATGCGCGATAGAACTCCTTAACTAATAGAACTTTCGCCGGAGGCCCGGTCTACCCGCCGGGAGGAAGCCGGGTAGACCGGGCCTCCGATCGCCGGAGGCCCGGTCTACCCGGCTTCCTCCCAGCGGGTAGACCGGGCCTCCGGCAAAAGTTCTACTAGTTAAGGAGTTCTATCACGCGTGCGCGCGCGCCCAAGGCCCCAGTTGGGCCGGAGACTTTGGCAAGAGAGGAGCTCTGCGTGAGCTCCTCTCTATTTTTCAGCAAACGTGGTGAGCACTCGGGGGGGTGGCGCGTGGGTGGGAGGGAGGGTGGGGGGCGGCAGCAGCTTTTCTTTGCCCCTAATCCGCTCGTGGGGGGGGGGGCGGCGGAGGCAGCTGGGGAGGCTGGTTTCCAGCACCCCAATTATACTATAGAATACGGGCGCTGGAGGGGGCAAAGAGGTGGGAGAGGTAAGCAAGCCCTCCCCGCCCTAAAAGGAAGGCCCCCCTTCGGTGCTGGTCCGGACTGCTCCGGACCATGCACATCCCTAGGTTCCTGCCTTTGGACAACCACAAACTTAAACCTCTGGCATGGTTCCCTCCAGTTTGGCATGATGTCCAAAAGTGGCCACTCAGTGAATTTCATATCTGTACAGTGATTTGAATGTGGGTCTCCCTGGTCTGGCAATTGCACATTAGGAAGCTCCATATGCACATCAGAACACATGAAGGAAGATGATACTGTTACCCTGAACTTCTAAACCATATCTTGCTTGCCTTTCAGAAGTGAAGCAGTACTACACGTCAGCTAACTTTACAAAGACTAAGAATATATTACATGTCCTTCTAGTGAAGATAATGGAAGTTCTTAGGATTATTAGAGCAGAAAGGATGTTAGTAATTATCATTCTGATGCTTGAGTATCGATGTAGCTAATTATGTTATTTTGGACTAAAGTGAACTTGGGAGAGTTTCAGTGACAGCAGATTGAAATTTGATAGGAATACATCAACTGCAAATCACACAACTGAAATCAGTAGGGAGAAGTGCATAAAATGGGGTACAGCTCTGATCATTTACTTGCTAGTTAATCTTAAACAGATAAAATAGTGGATAAAATAATGTTCTTTTAGTAATAAAGCTCTATATGTGCCAAAAGTAAGAAATATTAGAATATGTTACGAGTATTTTACGTTTTCTAAAATAGTAAGAAAGGGAGAAAATGGTACCTCTGGTCTGAGAAGAGAAGGCCTCAACAATTGCTGTTGCTGACAAAGAAAATTGTAAACAGAAATGGGTTTATGAGATAGTTTTAATGGCAAATGCAAATAATTTATTTTCGGGCTGAAAGGTTACACAGTAACCTTTAAACCACCACAACCACAGTGTTTTTGCCCAGGACTGTAACAGCTGAAACTTTGCATGTCAGTACTTGTTTGGTGCTCATCTGGTTCTACCTTATTGTGGCTTCTTCAGAAGCAAAAAGGCAAATCCACATTGAATCCAGAGCATGCATGTTGAATTTTCATTTGCTGCCCAGGGATTGGCCATGTTGACCAAATCCCTTCAGGGTAAAAAAGTTATTCAATTTCAGAGTCTGGCTGTCTTGGTTGTCAATAAAGGCTGCTTCTCATAAGACATTCTATACTCATTTTCTGAACAGATTTCCAAGTACAGTGTCATTTTTGAAAGGTGCACATAAATTATAGTTTTCCCCTTCACAATCACTGAAGGTAAAACCCATAATTTGCACACATGGGAGTCATTCATAATCAGTGTGAGATGTATATTTTTTATTCTGCAATCTCTTCACATGTACAAAATGTCTCTCATGGAATAGCTTTAGCCCTCTGAGCCAACCCCCTTATTAGCCAACCCCCAGGGCAGTAACGTCTCTAATGTGGCTTCATGAAACGTTGGCCTTATCTTTCAGTGTTCTGATAATGATGGGCACTAGTCAGGTCAAAACCATACTATACCAAAGGGTCAGAGATTTTGATCTGCAGTAAATAAAACTTGTTCTGCAATGTTTTGGGGTAACATTACTGTTTCTGGGATTAGGGAAGCAACATATCTATCTGAAATTTCCCAAATACAGACATGCCTCAATGCTGGCCAGGTTTAATGTGTACCCTCTACAGGGTAGATCTGGGGACTGAAACTTGTTTGTTGTCTCTGTCCCTGTGAGAGCAATGGGACTGAATCTGTGGAAAATGTTCTTTTCCACTGTTTGTTCTATTCAGGTATTCAATCAAAGGTTCTTTTAGATAGAAGAAAACATCCCAACGAGTTGATGACTGACATGACGTTCAAGCTAACGAAGCTGGAGCACTCCATGTTGGGGCTGCAGCAGAGCCGGAAGGTATCTATGATGCTTTTAAAAACTGACAACTGCACAAGCAGTGTTACCACATTTAGCCCCATCTGAGGCAATATGGTAACGCTACTTATGCAGCCACTGGTTTTTAAAAGTGTTGGGAGTGCCTTCTGGCTCATTTAAGGGGAGGGGGAAATTTGGCGGGCTAGCCGCCTTGGGAGCAGTGGGCTTGCCTGTGAGCCCGGTAGTTCCCACGATCCCTGGAAAGCGGGCTAAGCTCCCTTAGCCCACTTTCCAAGGATCGTGGGAATAGCCTCATTATGTTCTATTACTGCAGATGATAAATGTATAATTGAGACTTTAACCTTTTTTGTCAATGCAATGAGGATAAGAACAGAAAATAAAAGAATCACATTGTTCAGAACTTTTGTTGCTTTCTATACATTGGGGGTTTTTTTGGCTGGACTTTGACTGTAATTAACTAAATTGAACTTCTTTATAAAATACCCTGCTCTTGTGGGCAACACGAAGTCTTCTCTCATCTAATGCTAAGCCTAACTGCAAACATCAATGCTATAATTATTTTTGGAAGCATCATATAATTTCCAGATAAAATTACCAAAGAGTATACCAGGCACAAAACTAGGGGAGAGTGGGCACGTGTTCACCCCTCTTCGTAGTGGCCCCTTGTGCATGCCAGCCACTCCCCCTGAATATGACATCACATGCAGGGACATGACCAGCACTCAGAAGTCCTCTGGAGCTCATTTCCCAGCCAACAACAAAGCTGGCTGTGAAATGAGCTCCAGAGGGTCACATGGATCCTTCGAACTTCTGGTCATGCCCTCTACATTTGATGTCACATGCAAGGGGCATAGCCAGCACCCAAAAGGGCCCATGAGGTCCACTGTAACTCATTTCCCAGCCAGCAAAGAAGCACCAGCGGCATGTTTTCTTCATTCCCTACTTATGTGGGGGGAGGGCCAAGCTAGGTGGCTCCCAAGAGCGGGGTAGCTCGTGGACTTTGAACCTGCTCTACCCCTGGAGTATATAATCCATTACAGAAGTTGAGAAAACATTTCTCTTAAAGGGCAACAAGCATGAGAGCAAGAAACAAGAGAGCAAGAAGAAGCCACAAATGCTGAACATGTAAACCATAGGAGGACTCCATGGCCCAGCACATGACAAAATTACCCAAGCCGTGCTTAGGAAAAAGGCTGTATATTGTAACTGTTTTTCGGGAAGGTATGTCTTACCTCTTGGGGTGCATATCCTCGCCTGAAATTCAGAAAAAGAAAAACCATGACATTAATTAAAGCTATGAAAGTTATGAATGAAAATATGTATTCTATTAGCCCAGTGATGTAGTTGCAAATTCAGAAGTTCAGGCGCTCCCATGACAGCCCTTGGCCACGCCCACCCCAACAGCCAGAGAAACCAAAAAGTACTGGCGCTCCATCCCTGTGTGTCCCTCCTCTACTACACCCCCTGTATTTATTTATTTAATTTTTATATTTATATGAGCCCAATTTACTTAAAAGAAAGAAAACTTGAAAGACTTCGAATTGCATCACACCACATCTCACTGAACTCTGTGGGATTAACCTAAAATGAAAAGGAAAAAGACAATAGTCCATGTTACATGCTTTATAAGTAGCCTCATGCTTCAGGTTTTCCAGTCAGAAAGCAAAGGTTCTTGAGACTCACTACTATTTTCCATTATTGAGGGCAACTACAAATTTGTCGCTTAATTTCTAGGTCCTTTGGAATCAGTGGAGGATCTAAAAGGCATTTTTAGGCATTATTATGTGGGCAGCTTTTGGACAATCCATTTAAAATAATTATCAAGGTAGAAGAAGTGGATTGTTACAGCAACAATATGAATAGGTTATAAATATCTCTAGTACACGAGTACTGTGAATTTGTATGGTCTGTTACTGCAAACAGAATAATAAAAATGCAAATCCTGATTGTCCAAGGACATCAAGTATAGGATGTCTGCCACATACTGATAATGGTCCTCTTGGAACATTATTTTAAAAATCATCTACTTATTCCTGCAACAGAGATTCAAAGAAGCACAGGTGGAATCTCTATCTGTGCATGGGAGCTTTTGTTCATGCTCCAGGATTTTAGAACCCTCTTCTTCTCTCTTCAGCACTTTGTGCTTCCTAAAAAGCTACTTCAGAAAGTCTGAATATCCGGGGCTCCATTGAAGCACAAGTTGCTGCAATAGGAATGAAACAGTCTGAGAGCATCAGTGAACATATGGAAGCTCTTGGGCATTTGCACATGACTTGTAATAAGAGTCTACCACTTTTTGTTAATTTAAAGTTTGCTGTAAACTATCCTATTATTACTTGTATATATTTTACTGCCCATCTATATATATAATTCACCAAGGTCGTACATGGCAAGCCCAGCCCACACAGTGCTTTACCAATAGGAGATAACAGAACAGAAGCACCGTGATGATTGGGCAGTGGGGGTTCCATATGTAGACAGGGAAGAAGAGTGGGTAGGGGGCAAGAGAGTAAGTGGCGGGGAGGGATAAACACGTGAGCGAGTGAGCAGGGAGGGGATGAGTGGGGAGGGGACGAGTGAGTAAGTGAGCAGTGGGGAGGGGCGAGTGAGAGAGTGAGTGGAGGGGAGGAGTGAGGGAGTGAGCATGCAACAGGGATTGGGCAAATGAGCAAGTGTGTGGTGAGGAGGAGGTGAGTGAGAGAGTGAGTGGTGAGGAGGGGACGAGTGAGCAGGGAGTGAGAGAGCGAGCAGTGGGGAACGGGCAAGTGAGAGTGGGTGGCTGTCACTGAGCAATAAAGCAAGGGCTGTGGTGGGGGCAAGGAGAGCAACCAAGACCTAGCGCACGGATGATCTGTGCGGGTTCAGCAAGTTTAAGATAAACCAAGCGGAATTCTGGGGAAAGGAAGGAAGAAGCAGACTGCAGAGTAATTGTATTAGAGTTCTGAGAGTAAGAGTGATAGTGTGTTCAGGCCTCTGTTGTGCATTCTTGCTCAGTAAATGTTTTATTTTCTTGAATCTGCACAGGCCTCTTTGAATCAAGGCCATGAATGCTTGGCTGACAAATATTTTCACAACTCAGTGAAACATATAACAGCATACCAGTGATGTTTCCTCTTTCAGATCAGGATTATGAATCCAGAAATCTTCTCCCTCTAAACAGCAACAACTCCTCAAATCCTTTTTTAAATGTGGAGAAATTTCAAAGCATCTTGGGGGTTTGGAAGATAGAGTTACTGAACAGAAAACTTCTAAATGCTATTGAAATCAATGGAACTTGCTGTGCAACTCCATATATAGTTACTAGAGGTGCCCAGTAGGAACCTAGATAATATATATCTTTAAATTGCTCAACCAAATGGGAATCTAAGGCTGCAGTCCTTTGCATTTGGGAATAAGCACCACTGAGCACAGGGGGAATTACTACTATGTAAACATCATGGTTTTTCTGATCCATTTTCACTAGACCTTTTGTCATTTTTTGTAGAAAGCTGGACTCTTTCTTTTGTAGTGAAGGCAAAAGAGGTGGTTGGGGGAGTGGGCAGAAGATGCCACAGTTGCTGAGTGCTTGTTCCATTTAGAGGGAATTTAAAATATAGTAACCACCCAAATTGCTATTCAGATATATGTCCCACGGGTACTCGGTCCCAAGTAAGTGTGCATAGGTAGCCAGGCATTTCATTATGGACCATTGATTTCAGGCAGATTTAAGAGCACTTAACTTTCTCTGGATACCACTCTACATGTTTTATTTAGAACTTCTATTTATATCCTGATATAGAGATGTTGAGACAGAGTAAATGCTCAAAATTATGTTAAAGTTAACTAGAAGAGAGGCAGCAGATGAGGGAAACAATTTAATTATACTTGAGGGGGAAATAAAGAACAGTCTGGGGGGATCACATTTAATTTTTACTATTACCATCTGCAAAGCTTTTCTATTAATATTCAGTATATGTAATAATATCTGTATTATCAGAAGTAAATTATTGCTGTTACCCATTTGATAGGAACGTAATGAACACCTAAAATGAAGATTTATCACCAAAAGATTATCAGTGACTTTCCAAAGTCTGCCTAAGCAGGACAGAATCTCCTTGCTTTATTCTCATGCTCTACATATTCCACCACCAGTTCCACCTTGAAATGCTGGCTTCTGCTACTCTTCTGCAATGTGGCTTTGGGATGAAGGAATATAATTTGGCAAGCAGCACAGGGGAGCTGACCACTCCTGCTGCTCACTGCTTTTCCTCCCACCCATGCAAATGCCCGACCCCCAACCCCCGAGTTCCAGAACCCATGTTTGCAATAGAAATAAGCAAGTGGCTAATGGTTCTCTTAGGATTATTAGGGGAAGAACAAACTGCTCCTGTCCAGCCACAGCAGAGCATCCTTCCGTGACTGCTGCTGATGTCTACCTTGTGTTTATTTTTAGACTGCGAGCCCTTTAGAGAAAGGGAACCATCTTATTTATTTTTCTATGTAAACTGCTTTGAGAACCTTTGTTGGAAAATGGTACATAAATATTTGTGGTAGTAGTAATCTAAATAAATAATATTTCTTGAACACATAGGATATTTAGAAAAGAAGCATAATTTACCCATTATTTTTCATCTTTTAATTTGTGTTCAGTATCTGCAGCCAGTGGCTGACCTGTTGAACAGCTATCCAGTGCCATAGCTGAGCTGTGTCTCTGTGCAGCAAAGCTGCTCTAAGCTCAACCAAAGACTTCTAGAGCACGTGTTCAGTTGCTCCAGAAGACTCTGGCTGAGCTCAGAGCAGCCTCTTTGTGCAACATGTTGGCCAGTAATTCTGGATCATGTAGATTGGGGTTCCCAGCCTTAGGTTCCCAAATGTTGTTGGACTACAAATCGTCAACAACAATAGCCTTTGATTATTGTGTTTGGGGATGATGGGAATTTTAGTCAAACAACACCTGGGCACCCAAGTTTGGTAACCCTGGGTGTAGATAATTTGAATTAATCAGAATCTCGCTAGTCCACAACCATTTACTTGCAGATAATTTGAATTTCGGACACTTTAGCTTTCAATACTTTTTTAAAAAAAGGCAAGTTTCTAGCACGTATCAATAAGAATCACTTGGAAATACATGAACAAATATGCAGTTAAGGTATGTAACTGAAAGAAAAATAGCAGACTCATATCATGCACGTCTCCAAAATTTCCCCATTGCTATTCAATCAATATCAGCTGGAAAAAAATATCTCTTACCATTTGAAAACAAGTAATGGTA
The DNA here is from genome assembly GCF_027244095.1 of Hemicordylus capensis. Lineage (NCBI taxonomy): Eukaryota > Metazoa > Chordata > Lepidosauria > Squamata > Cordylidae > Hemicordylus > Hemicordylus capensis. The sequence continues at coordinate 240,393,071 of NC_069659.1, read as the reverse complement.
TATAATGCCCATATTTAGAAAACCTTTGTTGTGCCTATTTACGACTTATAGATACAAATAACCATTATTTGCCCAATTGACTGCATAATGCCCCTATAATGTGCTGCTGATATAGATTTAAAGACAATCTCTTCAGTCTGCTAGTCCAACTACTATTTGTCTGATAGTGGATGGAGTTGTATCAGTATTATTATTATTATTATTATTATTATTATTTGCATTACTTTAACATATTTTCATTCGAAAATTTTTAGACCTCTTTATTGCGTAAATAAAACAAACAAGATCTTCCAACTCGAGCAAACACGTTTCAGTATCCATACGTTATTATCAATGTTCTAGTTTCAGGCAGCTGGAAACATTCAAAATTAAATACAGTAACAAAAATTAAATAACCAATCCAAGGGCAAGAGGGGACGGGGAGGAGATGAGTAGCTCTTCAGAAAATTAGCCATTTTATAGGCCAATAAATTTCATTGCCTTTTCCCCTCCAGTACATTAATAGTTTGCTGTAACTGTTCAATATACATAGCTTCCTTAATCTTAGGTTTCACAACATTTCCTTCATTACCCAGAATAAACATCTTTGTTTGTAGAGTTCTTCCTTTTTGTTCCTTTTTCATATCTTTAGCCCAGGATTACAAACCTTCTTTATTATGTTGCATATCTGCTAAATGTTCTTTACACCTTTTTATCAGGGGTCTCCCTGTTTCCCCAATATACAATTCTCCACATTCCACACATACAATCCTGTAAACTATTCCCTTGGCTTGACACTATCCCTCTTCCTTATCAAACAATCCCTCCTCTCACATTTGCTATAATAAAGTCTGTACTTGACCAGATGCTGTTTTAAAGTCATGGGTACTATGCAAATTACATTAATTTTCAATCCATGTTTTCTTAGGATCTTTTGTGTTTGCCTGATGAATCTTGAAAGTTACTCGCCAGGTAACTTTAAGTACAGGTAACCCTTCCTCAAATTTTATTCTCTTATATTGATCCATTGGGAGTTTATAACTATTCTTTCTAATTAATTCTTTGGCTTTTCTTCTAGAGAACTCCACCTGCTCATCTGCTGTTAACTCCCATAGCTCTCTGAATAATATTCATCAACATGTGTGTCCAAGTTGGAAGATCTTTAATGTGTTTTATTTACACATTAAAGAGGTCTTAAAAAATAAAGAGGTCTAAAAATGGAGTACGGGAGTATGTGTATATTGTCGCCATTATATCGTCTTGTTCATATTTTCATTATTATCTCGTAGGAAACCAAAGGATAGCTCACATCAAAGACACAAATGATGTTAGAACTGGGTTACCATTTGCCTCTAGAGGAAAAGGTTCTACTGTTTTAGGCCTGAAAGGTATTTTTTTAAGGATTTGATAAATATTGAGACAGTTTTCATATGGTTGTTGAAGAATAATTTCTCTTTAATCAGTTCTATTCAAGTGATGCTTGGTGCAGATGAGTTTTTCAGAGCTCTGAATATGGCAAAGTCATAGTTGCATGGGCAGCCCTTCCATGAAGTGAGGTGCTTGACTCAAGTGGTGAATTACAGGGGTGCCAGCCAGATGTCCCCCCACCACTGACTAATCTGACCTTTTTCAAGCTTTGCAAAGAGAGCCTCTCCTCATAGTCCTTAAAAAGATGCAAGAAGCATGGGGAGAAAAGAAGAGGCTGCTGGCAACTATCTCTCTTTACTGCTCCCTGTGGCACTTTCAATGTTTGCAAGGATTGGTTTTGAAAAGGAGCTGGCCTCTGCCAGGCACAATAGGGCAAGGCTGCATTTGGGCATAATACTTTGGGCCACCTCTGTATTGTTGCCACACACCCCCACTATGGTCTCTGGAAGAACAGTGCTTCAGAAATGGCCTGCCACATGGAGCAGTCTTGACAGGCCTGCCTTTTCAAGTGGCTACCACACAGCTGGTCACATGTGTGAATTGATTTCCAATTGTACATGGCTAAAACCATATCCAGGACATTGGTCCCCTGAATGGTTTCAGAAGCCACCATTACATTATACTACACACTTTGGATACTTGATACAGTGGAATATCTTCCATCCTTGATGCAATTCCTTTTATCTTGTTTGCAAAAACACAGGATGTATTCAAATTTCATACACAGGTCTTTTAAAGTTGCATTCACACATTCCGTGAAAAGGTAAAACAGAATTTGAGTGTCATTCTCAAACTTTTCAAAGATTAGGTCAAAAATCTACCTCATTAAAGATGTATGTTCTCCTGATTTGGAGACAGGAAATGCATCTGGCCTACAAATATTACAGCAGCAGCAAGAAAACAGAAAATGTCAATCCCTTAAACTTCCTGTTTCAGGGCCTAGTAATACATGCAAAAGCAATTTGAGTTTCTGTTATGATTCTGTACAAGAAAGCAATTGTCAATTGTAATCTTTTTAAACAAAAAAGACTCAATGTTGAATCTATGTTTGCTCTACACTAAAAGATAATTTATGTTGAAAAGTTTAAATTTCTACTGCCAAAGAGTGTTCTTCAGAATGACAGAATGTTCATTTCATCCAGCAGAGCAGACTATATTAAGCTTCCTCTGGCTAAACTAAAGAAACCTTTGTAAACAGGCTTATTGTGTGTTGGCTGACCCACTTGCATATGGAAGGTCACACATGATTAGAGTTTCATTATTCCCTTGATGAGATTCGCTGAAAACTAATTTTGAGAGGTGATGGCCATTTGGTTCTGAATAATTTAATACTTTGGGCGGGGGGAGTTCTTTTGTAACAGATTCTACTTTTTCTCTTCTGATCTATTTGTATCATTGCATTCAACACACATGCTTAACCTTCCTCACAATAAGTAGTTTTATTGAATCCAAATATATGATATAGCTAAACCCACAGAAACTATTTTTCAGGATTTCGACTGATATAACACCCCTAGCTTTTGGTTCTGCACTTTCTCTTCGGTTTCATTCTCCAACGAATGGCAATAATTGTGGGCTAAATTACATGTTACTTTAAGCATAAGCTTTGCAATTGTGTACTTGTTTCTTTATGCTAAATAGCAGCTGTGGGGAATGTGTGAGCTGGATTGAGACCATAGCATGGGGAAAGCTTTAACCCTTTACTCTGCTGTGGTCCTGATGGAACTTTTCCCCATTTGCCCTGGGAGAGAAAGTTCCCATTGTTGCCAATGGAAGTTTTCTTCCTGGGGCAAATAGTAACCAGAGGGGCCCCAAATCTGGATCAGGACATCAGGGTAAAGGGTTAGATCTTTTTCTCCCCACACCATAGTATATATCTCAGTTGGCTCCTGTGGTTGCTATTTAGTATTAAAAATTAAAGCATGCAATTACAAAGGTCATGTTGAAAGTTTGGCCCACAGAGTCTTTAAATGTGGTATGTCTTAAACTCTTTGTCCCAGGCAGAGGTGAACCTCAAGCCACAAAGAATGAGCCAGGAAAGAGCTGCCTGGTCTAACATGGGAAGTGATATAGATCTTTTGCAGAAGTGGTTTAGCTTTTGCAGGCCTTAGCCAATATGGCTGTGGACCCAGAACTATTTCTGTACTTGCCGCTGATCAACCTGTATATTTGCAGAAACAAATTACTAGATAATCATCATCATTCTTATTTCATCTCTAAAGGAAAGTGAGTCTGTAAAGTAGGGGCGACCCTTCCATGAGGCAGGGTGAGGTGGTTGACTCAGGTGCAGGCACAAGGAAGGAGGCGGGGAGCAGCAAATGCCAGCCTGCCGCCACCACCATAGGCATTACTGGCCTCCCTGCCACAACTCTTCCTCTCCTCATTGGGGCATGCCATTCATTTTCACCTCCTCATCCCACTGGAAGACTATCTATCTTAGTGGATAGTCTGAGACTGTTCACATGTTGCCACTGCCTTAAAAACATGGCCTGAGAATACTGCGCACTCACCCGTTGATGGGGGTGGATCAGATTGTGCTGCCTTCACCTCAGGCAGCACAATGCCTTGGACCACCCCTGGTGTACAGGTTTTCCTAAACCTTCCCATTCCCTTTCTAAGGAAGGGATAGTGCAGAACAATGTATAACAGCACATAATAAGGTTATTTACACGAGCAGCCCTACCCAGGCTTAGACAGCCCTACCTGGCTAGGGCTGTTCGTGTGAAGCACCAGGATTGGGGCTGATCCTGGTGCTGTCTCCCCTGGTAGCCTGAGTTTTTAACCAGGGATTTTACCAGGGTAAAAGGGCACAAGTGCTCCCTTTGCCACAGGTCCAGGGTTATGTGTATAATCAGGCTGCATGCAGCCCAGGAATACACTGAGCTGGGCACCTGTAATGCCCGGCTTGAGGAGGAATCCCTCACTGAGTCCCACTGCAAGCAGCATGGTGCATCTTGGGATTCCTGGAGACTGGGACATCTTCCTGCCCTCCAGAAATCTGCAATGTCTGGAGCAGCACGGATCATGTGGGCATGCAAGCCACTTGGCACACAGTGTTTGTTGATCATCTGGGGGAAGGTAGGTTCAACCCTGCCTTCTCCTCCGCCTGTCCTCCTCGCCCCAGAAATGGTTGTGTGTATGACCTCTATAGTAGGCCTGTACAAATAGCAAAAATAGCCATCTATACAGCACTGCAGCACTGTTTTTCAATTCCAGGGACACACTGAAATAATGAAATAAAGCAACTTGAAATGTACAGATTTATTAATCTCTTATCTGAGGAATTTCTGCTGCTACTGCAGATGTACTATACTCTGAGAGTGCTGCTCATGACATGTGTTGGACCTGAAATCAACTCCACCTTGAATGGGGGACTTTATTAGGTATGGAACATTTCTAATGTGTCAGCAGATTGCCAGTGATGAAGTTGGCAGAGCTTGGCTCTGGGACAAAATAGAATCTACCTTCAGCAATTTCTGATTGAGCCATCCATACTTGTCCCAATTGCTGCTAGAGAAAGAAAAGCCAGCCACTGAAAAGAAGCAGCATATTTTTAAACCTCTAACCAAACTATCCTTGTAATTACTTGTCTGTGCATGACTGATATCATTCGCCCAAACTGGTTTTGACTTTTTCAAGTTCACTTCAAATACCTGGTTTTGATAGCATTCACTAACACAACATTTCTTTCGTACCAGCTGTAACACCATTCTTAGGTTTGAAGGAAGCAAAAAATGATATGGTGAATGGAACTACAATTACACCTTTTGGGCTGAAAGGCTTCTTGGTTAAAAGAACCTGTGAGTATCCCACCATAAACTGAGGCTGTGGTGCTGAGGGAAAGAGAGTATATAGCCCTTTCAGTTAAGCCGCTCCCTGAATAGAAATAGCTTCCTCCACAAAGCCATTAGGTATAGAGTCAAAAAGATCCAGGTACAATATGCATAGAGGTCTTTCTCTTACCCCTTCTATGGCTAAGAGCAGCTCAGATCAATGTGTGATTTAAATCAGGGAAAGTGTGTGTGTGTGTGTGTGTGTGTGTGTGTGTGTGTGTGTGTGTGTTTGTGTGTGCTCTATATATGCTTTTAACCAACAGTAGTATTATGGACTTTCTGTGTTATTTTTTGTTTGGTGATTAGCTAAGCATATATTCATTTATTCACACACACACACACACACACACACACACACCAAACTTAGGTTCAAATCAGGTGCATTGCTATAGAGAGGGTAGGAAGTGTAGCAGCACATGGGCCGCTCCAATGTCCAAGGAGGCCTGCTGTGCCCTCTTTCCCCCACACCCAATTGACATGGGGCCAATCTGCCTTCACGGCCCCCACTGACTGTCCACCCACTTGCCACCATTGGTGGCCTGCCTCCTTTTGTTAGGGCACAATGTGGTGCCTGTTCTCACTGTGAGGGGGCAGCATGCTCACACCAGTGTGATGACATCATTAGACTACATGGCCTGGAAAATGCCTCCATGGATTTGGAAAATGCCTCCATGGCCTGGAAAATACCTCCATAACTGCAGGATGGGCAGTTAGATGGTACAAGCAGCAGGAAAGTGGCCAGGTGGTGTGAGCCGTGAAGGCAGTTGATGGTGGAAGCTGCCTCAGATCTTGCCTCAGAACTGCCCTCAAATTAACTACGAGATTGGTTCAAAGCGGAAGCCAGCTTATTTAATCAAATAAATGTTTAAAAATTAGATTTCATTTATAGTATTGCCAGCCCAACTCTTGCTGAATCTAGGCTAAAAAAACCCCCAAAAAACATGTTTATACATTCCCTTTTTAAAAAATAATGCTTCAAATTACTTTATTCAATTTGACAGACTGAAAAATATTCTCCAAAACGAAGATGCTGAGGAATGTAGCATGCAGTAGGGAGAAACACTGTTCCTTCATAGGAAGATCTTTTTTTAAAAAATGCTTTTTACACAAAATCGTTTACAAAAATGAAGTCTCAGAATATGCAGTCTCCATATATAAAAAAGTAATAAAAGGCATACTGTGGATAACAGAAACTAGGAAGAGAAGGCTGAGCGACACAGAGGAAAGCCTTTCTCAAAGCTACAAGCCTGCCTCCATGGCACAAAGCTCTCGGATCTACAGAACAAAATGATACATTATTGTAATAACTTTAGCTTATTTTTTGCTGTGTCTGTTTTTTCCTGCTATCACTTGCTTTCCAGTGACATCCCACACTTTACAGTGAAAAGTTAAGATCTCTCCCCTGGTGAATGTTTTATATGAAAGCAATAAAATGCCATATTCCCTTTTTGCACTGCAGGATAGTTGCTGTGCTTGTTGATACAAATGCTTTTGATAAAATGATGTGAAAAATAATATAGCATTACAGCTGTGCTAATGCACTGCTCCGGCACACTGATTTTAGTTTTGAAATGCCTTATGAAATATATCAAAGCATACTAAGAAATAAATGCCATACTTTTAAAATAGTAAACAAGGATAACACTCCCTTTGGGAAATAAACATTACAAAATCAATTACATTGGACCGGCAGAAGAATGTGCAAATAGCAAAATGAGGAAGAAAAGAGAAAACAGCAGGGAGGAGGGACAAAGAAAAGTAAAACACTCTGTGATGATCAAGCAAGCAGTGGGATCTGGAATCCACAGGGCAGATGATGTACTTTGCAATAGGACCGGGCCTATTGTGCTGTGAAATTGTACATTTTAGTCACACAGGACGGTCACAATGCTGTAGACTGAGATGGGAATCGCTTTTCAAGTTCCTCCACTATGCAGCTTAAGTTGCCATTCTGTTGGCTGTGCTCAGCCTCAGGAACAGTTTCTGTACTTGGTGGTTCAGGAGTTGCAATAGGTTTCAACTTGGCTATATGCTTAGGTAGAATGTGGTTTTTGTCTATTTGACTATACATATTGGCCACAGATTTCTCAATGTCTGCTAAGTTCTGGATATTTCTAAGAATCCCCTTCAGCTCCCGGGAAGGAGCAGCAGGTGGGGCAGGCACACAAGCCTGAGGTTGCACCCCGTCTTGTTTGGAGGGTGATCTGATGTGCTTTACAGGAGATAGGGGCTGGATGCTTATAGTGGATGAAGACGATGACAAAGACTGAGTGGGAGGAGAAGGATGCTGAGGTGGCAATGGGGGAGGAGTTGGAGGAGGAGGAGGTAGAGATGGGGGCAGGGGCGGGGGAGTTTTGGGTGGGTCTGGAATGCTTTCCAGTACTTCCACTTTAGGCTGAATGGCCAAAAGACTTTGGTGAGCTGGAATTTTGACTCTAAAGGAAGGAGGAGTAGGCTTGTGATGTGGCGGAGGAGATAACTGTTCAGAAGAGTCATGATGAGTGATGATGACAGAGGGTATTATAGGTGTTTCGAATCCCATCAGCTCAGAGCAAGGTGTGAGGGAGGAGAAAGAAGGCGAAAGACGATCTGGAGATGGCAGAAAATTTTCAGAAGACAACTCTAGTATGCTCTCTCCATCTTGGGTGCAGCTGCTGTGTGTTGGTGAACGGAGACTTTTTATGTCTCGTGATTTCACTTGTTTCATTTCTTGCAGAGCCTGTTGCTCAAACTGTCTTGCCTTCTCTTTGACTGATAACTTTGTGCCGATGATTTTTTTGAAGATGGGACTGCTAATATCTGCTCTGCTGTGCTGGATTTCAGCTCTTTCATTCTCTGTTCTGATTTGTTCCTGTTCCCATTGAACCGGGTCCATGATGACTGTCCTACTCAAAGCATCAGAAACATGTCTTCTACTAAGTCGGGTGGGTAAAGTCCATGCCCGATTAATGTCTGCTAAAGGACATCCCATTAGAATATTTTTTAGGGCTAACCTTCTAGGAGAAAATGGGGCCAGATAATCTTTCCTTTCTTGCAAAAAGCCAGAATAGGTGGAACCCTGTGCAGTGCTTTCCATGTACAGAGGGTTCTGAGTTGTCAATGGGTTCTCATCAGATAAAAATGTAATGTTACTTGCAGATTTGGGGAGATTATTGTTCAGCGTTCCATTGATATTGGACTGCTTGTGGGCCGCAATAGCACGAGAAGCAAAGCTGCTTATAGCTCTCTGGCGATCTCCTTCTTCTAAGACTGACTTTTTTCCCCTGCTTTGTTGAAAATGGTAGAGAAGAAAAAGACTTGAAAGAAAAGAAAATAAATCACAAGTAAGGAAACATGCATGGACATTTGAGTCTCATGAGAAAATATAATATGAATGAAATGAACAAAAGCAATAGCAAATAAAGGCTTCTAAGGTCATCTAAGAATCTAGATCTATATGTAAGCAATCTGTATGTAATTAAACTACTAGGAAGACATTTGCTTAGTCACTTAAGGGAAGTGATTTACTTCTTTATCCAGGGAAGTGGAAAAGGGATAAAAGGGAAAAAATTAGATAGGGTAAAAATTCATTCTATGTGAAAGCTAAATTTAAACAAAGACCTGGGAAAAACTTAGTGCTATTTAGAAGTCCATGAGGTCATTCACACAATCGAAAACTGTGTTCTACCTGGGTTTGGGAACTGTGTGACTCCCAATTTTTGATTGTGTGGAAGCAAGGTTAGAGGAAAACCTGGGTAGAAGTGATTGTGTGGAAGCAAGGTAGGAGAAAAAGCTACCCAGGTTTTCCTCTAACCTTGCTTCCACACAATCACTTCTACCCAGGTTTTCCTCTAACCTTGCTTCCACACAATCAAAAATTGGGAGTACACACAGTTCCCAAACCCAGGTAGAACACAGTTTTTGATTGTGTGTATGACCTCTATTTCTTCTTCTTCTAGAAATAAAATGCCACCCATAGGAGACTTCTTGGGTGAGATCCCTTTTGAAGAGTTTATATGGTGCCTGGGTACCATGTAATGTCCATGGAAGTTTATGCATAAACATATGGAAGGAATAGGTCAAAGAAATAAAACTGATAGACATATATAGAATATTGTACAAACACACTTTTCCTATGCAATAGGGGATTTTACAACCAACTCAATCCAGTGATCTCTTACGGTTGTGAAGGATCTGATGCACACATGGAGTTTCTCTTAGTGAGGGAGCAGCTCTATGCTGGCTGCTTCCTGTACTGAAATACACCCACATATTCAAGGGCACCATTGTATATTGGTGTCTACAAGAGGGTTCGGACTGGGTATTTGGACATATTGTTGTCTTAGTTAACCCCTGCTAACTAAGCAAAGAGGCACCTTTTTAATGTGGTGATTCTCTTTAGCAGGGGGAGAGCAACTGGCCCTATCCACCCCCAGCACAGTACCTCCAGTGACTGTTGCTGGTGTCTATCTTATGTTTCTTTTTAGATTGTGAGCCCTTTGGGGACAGGGAGCCATCTTATCTATCTATCTATCTATCTATCTATCTATCTATTATTTCTCTATGTAAACTGCTTGGAACATTTCTGATAAAAAGTGGTATATAAATATTTGTTGTTGTTGAAGCACAATTATGGTAATTACTTTGCAATGCAACAATCTAAAAAGTGAATCCATGGGGAATGTTCTCTTGTTTTTCTATGCTGCTGCTAGAAAATAGCCACTTTACTGGTTATGTTTCCTGGCAGATCCACAAATTATTACACACTAGGATCATTCACAGGACTTTTCACTGGGCCGGGGAATGGGGGGAAGGCAGGGTAGCACCTACTTTCCCCCCAGACGATCCAGAGGTGATCTGAGCCATGTGGCTTGTGCTCCCATACAAAGGGCACTACTGCAAGCCATGCAGTGTTCTGGAGACCAGGAAAGTGTGCCCTTCATCTGGAGGCACTCGGCTCTGTCTGCTTGGGCTATACGAGGAGGCAGTGCCCGATTGCCCATTCCTGGGTAGGGCTGCTTGTGTGAACAGCCTCACTGTGTATTTCCTGATAGATTCTCTGGATCTCCTTGGCAGTGGCTACGTTTCTGGCTATTACTGTTACAATCCAAATACACTTTGGGGGCTGTGCAGGCTTGGGCTATTTTTATGATTATTTGCCGTTAGTTCTGCATTCTGTAAATTTTTTTACATGGACACTGTTTTAAATCTGGTTTATTGGCCATAATAAATGACTGTTTTTACTGCATTATGATCGCTACAAGGAATACCTGTTCTGGCTGAAACATCTACAAGTATTCACCAGGAGGATTGGTGCCATAATATTGTGAATCTATAGCCAACATTTCCAGTAGCTGCATAAGAGGACACCTATCCATGTGGTGGGTACTTAAAATCTATATGGCAGGCATGGGATTGTTCACTACAGTACACAGAGGGCATTTTCAGTGGTATTTTCATGGCAATTATACCATGTATCTGTCCCTAAGACCAAGCCTTCTTCAACTGAAAATTGCATTTAACTGATAAAGTCTATCAAGCAGTGTTCTTTGAAGCTCTAATCATTTTTTAAAAAATTGAATTTGTAGGTGCAGAAGCTGGTAGGCTGTCCTTTATGCTTCCTGTCCTCGAATCACCTCTATTGGCATAGTCTAATTACAGATATAATGAATAAAATAGGGCTATACTCTGGTGATTTGAAGACTGCAATTCATGGTCGCCAATTTAAATGGCTTAATTCAGATTAGTCTCTTCCAGTGAGTGAAAGGTTTCAGAATTACAGCCCCCCTGTTTTAGGATTTTGAAGTGTGCCAATGAAAGAAATCATCTGAGAGAATAGAATCTAATTACTGAAAACTAGAAGCCCTAGTTGCAATGTAATGCAATTGCTTTCAGCTTTTATCCCCTACTTCCCTTTGCAGGGATAAAGAAAACGTAGTAAACAGAATGATTTAGAAGTAAGTATCTTCCAGGTACCACAATACTAGGGAAAAACAAAAATAATTGAAACTAAAGGAATTCAACTATTTTTTTCCATCTACTCCAATGTTATCTACATTGATGTCAATTTACTTACTGATGCCTACATATCCAAAGAGAGAGAAATAAGGAAAAATAAGAAAACACAGTTTAATATGTTAATGACTACATATAAGACCAGCAGTAAGAAAACAAGACTTGAAGTAGAATGAGTAATATAGGAACATCAGGAAAGTAATAAAAAGCAGATGTTCTCCAGCACATCTGCTTCTTAAATTTGAAGATCTCACAGGAGAACTTGTACTTATAATTTGTGTTAAAGAAGGTATAACATTCTACAAGGTCCTGCTTTGATGGGGGGGGGGACTTCATCAAAAAGGTTTAGTTACATCACAACCAAAGCTACCTCTCCTTCCAGTGAGCTCTCTGTGCAAAATTAGGCTTTTGAAAGACTGTTTTCAAAGGCACATTTCACTGCCCTTGCAACACGGGGGATCCTCAGACCTTTGGTTTCCAGGATAGCTCACACTGGATGAAGGGGAACTGGTGCATATTCAACCACTTCCTTGAAGTGGTTGAACACATCTCAAGAACTCTTTAGATTTCAGTCTATATCATATATATGACTTGAAGCTGGGTGTACCTGACTTTGAAGTGGGTAATGTCTCATACCTTTAGAACATCCATGCTAGTATTCTGTGTCTGAGAACAATATTCTGCACTCCCCATAACAAACACCTTCTCCTTCCTGTTCCTATCTCTCACTTTTTACTGGAAATTTTTCACCCAAAACTTTTCCAAGACTAAAACAATGAAGGAAAAGAATCAATGACTTTGATTCTTAAGTGAATGTACAGGGATGATGCCCTTTGACATTTCAGTTTGAATGAAGAAATTAAGTAAAACAGCAACAACATGAAATTGAACAACCAGTTCAGTCTAGGTGATAGGAATCTTTGATAGCTCATGCACCCATAGTCCTTGCAAATATGCAAACCCCCCACTATTATTATCACTGGCTGACACGTTGTGCAGTGTAACATGGGTGGTTCTGAACAGCTCTGTTCCAGTACTACTTAAAATGGTGGAATTGCTGTTGTGCGACACTCTGCCATTATTTCCAATGGACACAGCACTGGGCAATTGCAACTGAACAGTTTTAAATAGTAGCAGAACAAGGTTGTTGTGGTTGGTTTTTTTAGACATCTGCAGTGGCACGGGCAGTTCTGAACTTCTCGTGTTACACTGTGAAATGATTATTATTCTACTTTTCAACAAAACATTCTTGAAGTGGCTTACATAGAAAAAAGAAGAAAATGCCACCCACAGCTCTTTTAATTCTGTTGTGCCCAACCCAGGCTCCTGCATAAACCCAAGAGAAACAGGGCTTCCTATGATAGGGTTGGTGAGTAGAGAGCTTTCTAAAGTTGGGCACTCATTACTGGAAGGAAGTTAAGTAGACTGGAACCTGTCAGTGGGCACCATGGATCAACTGAATGAGCAGCCCACAAAGCTCCTGGACTGAAAATTGACCAGTTCCATTTCAGTTCTCCTGATATGGCCTAGATATGTGCTGACTCCTGTAATGCACTGAAACGGGGAATAGCTAGGGGAGAGGGGCCCCATGTTCCCCAATCTCCCCAGAGGCCACTTGGAGTGAGGAAGATAATGAAGAAAACAGTGAGGGGTGGAGTGGGGGGCGGGCGCTCAGGAGCTTGGAGGCCTGGGTTCTTTGAACCCATCTGCTCAATTATAGCTACAGTACACCCCTGCACTAAACATCCCTCCCATCCCTAATATAGAATCCTTCCATCAGATGACTGCTCTAGTCATGTCCTCATACCCCCATAGTTTGCTTCTGGCCAGACTCTCTCTGCCCATCCATAAGTCTGAGCAGGAACAAGCTGTGCAGACATTCCAGCCTGGACCTGAGAAGCTGAAGATCCTGCTGAAAAAATGCAGCAGGAAGAGGTAACATTATCACAGCATGGCTTACTGTCAGATACACACAGCAGGGGAGGGGTACAGTTACATGTGTGCGGCTACATGAGAGGAGAGCTGGTCTTGTGGTAGCAAGCATGACTTGTCCCCATAGCTAAGCAGGGTCTGCCCTGGTTGCATATGAATGGGAGACTTGATGTGAGAACACTGTAAGATATTCCCCTCAGGGGATGCAGCCACTCTTGGAAGAGCAGAAGGTTTCAAGTTCCCTCCTTGGCATCTCCAAGATAGGGCTGAGAGAGAATCCTGCTTGCAACCTTGGAGAAGCTGCTGCCAGTCTGTGAAGACAATACTGAGCTAGATAGACCAATGGTCTGACTCAGTAAATGGCAGTTTCCTATGTACATGTGTGCAGTGCCTTTGGGGGCTGGATAGAGAGTCTTACAGCATTGTGTACCAGCCCCCATTGTTATGCAACAAATGAGGAACTGTCTCAAGAGGCTGAGTGATATTATCCCCAGAGATTTTTTAAAAAGTTATAAAGGATTCTGAAAACTGGCATTTTTGTATTCAATCTAGCATCAGTAAACCTGAGTAAAAGTTGCTCTGCCATTTTCTTTCCTCACTAGAAGGATTCCATTTAAAAACATGTCCTGCATATTTCACCTCTGCAATATGGACTGATGTCTGAATAACTGTTATTTCAAAATTATCACTATCTGGATAACAGGACTTACCATCACACATAATGACAAACATGTGAATTATTTAGCAATGTCTCTTTGCACATTTAATGACACAAGTAGAAGAACCTGATGAGTTCTCTAGCATGTTGCAGAAACTACCAAAGAACTGCTGGGTTGACCTTTGTTTTATCATATGCTCTAACCAGGCAGCTTAACAACCCCTATTTTTCTTCAGCTGCACAAACCTTGCCCTTTTTTGGTGAAATCATTCCTGCATGTGTGGCACCCTGGAGCAGAGGCTCCCAACCTGGGCTCCCCAGACACTGTTGGACTACAGCTTCCATCATCCACAGCCACAATGACCATCAAGGGCTCTAGATCATGCCATCGATGTCTAGGAGAAGAATTGTTGTCCAATCTCCAAGAAAGAAACGATTCTAATTTACACAGCAATAATAACTGAAATCTCTGAAGTATCAGAATTGCCACCTTGAGTTGCCAGCATTTTAAATGGAAAACTTCACTGAGGACTTACATGGTGCTGTCACCGAGTTCTTCATAGAGATTAGTGGCAGGAGCACTTGCTGGCTTGCCAGCTGGTAAGGCCATCTGGATTCGAGCTGTCTTTGCACATTCAGCTTGTCTCCTTTGGTGAATACATGGAGTGAAAAGAAGAGTATCACAAATGCTCCCGAGCCAAGATCACATCAGAAGCAGTAGCCATGGAAAGCATATGTACCGCAGCTTTTCACTTCATTACTTGTTACAGTACTAACAACATGCTTTTAATGCAGCATGCAACAGAATAAAACATATTTCCTCAATTGATTCTTGTTTTATAGCTGCTTTCCTCATACAAACAAAGAAAACTTAAGTAGATTTAATTAAAGATTTATTCAGCAACAACTCCACTTTCTCCTTCCCCTTCCCCTCCCTTTTCCTTTCTGACTCCACCTCCACACACTCTCTACAGGATCCCCATTGGGACCAACTTCTCAAGGACACAACCTAAAAGATTCTTAGATAGAATAAAACAATTCTATTTACTTCAAAAAGCACTGTTACAATAAAATATCCTTTTTCATGTTTGGCAACAACATTCTGGAAAATCCGAACCTCCAACTCTGAACTTAACACCTCTGGTGTCTGATCATGAATGTAGAATATGATTTCCATATAACTTCTATTCAGGTAATAATGTTTAAGAAACGAGCCTATATTTGTGTTATATGATAGATGAGACAAGATTATCTAAGTGTGTACTACAGATAGGTGGATAGATTTATTAATCTGTATTAGGAGAATACTCTGAGATTTACTCTGAATATTCATTGTTACATTTATATCCTGCTCTTCATCTAAGGATCCCAGAGCAGTGTACATGGTTATGTTTATTCTCACAATTATTCTATCCAGGGCTGGTCTCAGGCTTTGATAGTAATATACCAAGGACCCACTGCTGATTTCTGCACCACCTCTGTGCCCATAGCCTTTGTGTGTTGATGGCACAGCGACTCTCAGAGGTAGCAGGAGGCCCGTGGAGAGCAGTTAGCTGAGGCCCCTGAAACCTTGTGCCAGCTCTTTTACTATCTATTCATTATTTCTAGTCATCTTCAAGGTTCAGCCTTTTATGAAGCACCATCTTTTCTTTGCATTTACACACACACATACACACACCACTATCTTATGCCACACACTCAAAATGCATTAACATGGCTATAAAATTATCCTGTTCCTGCACACTGAGCTATGTATGTAGGGCTTTAATGTCTTCCAAGTATTTTTACAGCCAGAAATAAAGCTGAGCACAAAAGCTAGCATTTATACGAAACAAATGCTGACAGCCTCCAATACCACTACTCAGCTGCAATACTATGTAACCTCCTCCGTGAATGTTTGTTTTGCTGAGAATTCCAGTAGTGTCAGGATGTGCTACTTTCCACCTTGGAGAGCTCTAAGGTAGAGGTCCAAAGGGGTGTTAGCACAAGCAAGCTCCTAATACCCCAAATCTGCTTTGGGAGAATCTTCAGTGCTTTGGATCTGAGACTTCAGGTCATAAGCACTGCTCTACTGGAAACCTATGTATTTCTCTCGATCCAGATGTTTGCAGAATCTTGACAATAATAAACTTTCTTAAGCATATTGTTGAATACTTACTCTTTAAATCTGTTTTGTAATGCAGAATGAAAAAATAAGAAATGAAAACAAGTAGTGAGTTTCACTTATCAAGATAATTCAAAATTGTGAATTTGAATATATTGAATAAGACATAATTTTAATAACATAATTTTCAACCTAAGATCGAATAAGTAATTTGAAAAATAGAGCCATCAATTCTCTCTCCTATTAATGGCATTGTGAAGCCATGTTCCCCTCCCTCTGGCTTATGACTGGTCATGTTGTGCTGGGTACATTGCAAGCTGCCCAGCCATTACACTGAAAACAAAGAGAGGCTATTCACACACACAGAGTGGAAACCGGACTAAGGGAGCCCAGCCCGGTTCCCACCGTGTGTGTTAACTGGTGGGAGCCGCACGGCTAGTGCTGGCAAGCCCGCTGCATTCCCCCTACCCTTAAACAAGGTTAGCGAGTGCTCCGCTAACCCGTGTTTGGATTGCGCACTGCTTCGCACCGTGATAACTCACAAGGAGACCCCTGACCGGGAGGCTACAACAAGACCCCCGGCATCAGGCAGGGCACTAGCGCAGGGCATTCTGAGACTCCCAGGGGCTGGGCGGCCCCCAATCCCCACCACCCCAACCGGCTCTGTGATGGAGCTGGTAATCGTGTGGGCAGCCGATCCGGCCGCTCAGAGTGAGCTGCTTGTTTGTCTGCGGGGACGGCGGGTCAACCCCGCAGTACCCTCTTAGGCTCTCCACACTGCACGTGCAGAAAGCCTCAGAGTCTCTTCCATCAAAGGTTGCTGTGACCTGCTGTTCACAAAGGGCATCTGTGCACAGGCTAAAGGACCAGGTAGGCTTGGGAAAGGGATTCTATAATGCCCAGGAAATTGATTCTATAATGTCTTATGGAGATCCCCTCTGTGCACACAGATGCAAATTGATTGTGCCTTATAATTATTTTTGCAGTTGCTGATTATTAGTTCCTTAACTTATATTTTTAAAATGATTGTACAATAAGCCATAAAAATGATTTGCAAGCAAAAAGCTGTTATTGGCTAAACACTGCTACAAAACTAATGATTAAAGACAAAGCTATCTAAATTTGAGTTATGATCTTAAAGTTAGGAGGCTGAAGAGGAGGTAAGCTTTATAACTTCTTTCAAATTTTTAATTACTTAAAATTCTAAAGACAATAAAAATAGGGCTGCTCTATATTTTGGGGTCTATTATGAATGTGCCATATTTCTATGATTAATTCATAATCTTTGGGTTATAATTGCTTTCTTGTTTTGTGCAGGATACTGAAATTCCAAAGACATCACTTATTAGAAAAAAGTAATGATAATTTCTTGGATTATTTACAAGTGATACAAGCAAAGTCTGCGCAGTGCTACAGCAATGCTAATTTCACACTGGAATGTAAAACAGTGTAAAACCCATTTAATTGTACTTCCTTTTTATAATATGCAAAATTAATTCATTGAATATTAACCTGATCACTCGGCTGGAAAGTATTGAAAAAATGTAGCTGCTGCACACAAAAAGTTTTAATATAAAACAAGTCTCAGTGTTTCCATTTTATGAGCACTGAAGATTACAGTTATGTTTATTCAGCTATAATATCTGCACTAAATAGCAAACTTGAATGGTACTTTGCCAACTTTGATATCTGCAGACTTTGTTATCATAAGAGAAGCCACAAGAATAAGAGGAAAACAGTCATGTTTTCTGTATTACTCAAGTATAGATTGCAGGCCGCAGGTGCTTAGTTGCTTCAGAGAATTGTAGCTTGAACAGGAAAAGCTAAAGACCTGTTACTCGGGAACCTTATTCAGACATTATGTTCCACACAGGTACAATCTGTGTACAGTGTGTACAGTTCTTCACATGTTACATTGAACACAGGTGCAGCAGCACTCTTCCAAACTATTTCGTGCATTTGAGGGACCTGTTCCCAGATTCACTTTTAAAATGTACACAGCAATTCACACAAACACATGTACAAGAGTACAGACACCTAAATGCAGGTAGAACATAATGGGCTGGTTGGAACAACAGAGCTGCAAACACATGTAAAAGAGCATGCCAAGTGCACACCTGTCAGGACATCCTCTACAGACATCCTGATGCCCTCCCACTGTGTCCCTTAATTGTGTGTGGGGGCTGTTCACCTGTATAGCCCCTAAACATGCTCTCCAAGTGCTTGTTTAGCACTTCCTGTTCACGTGTGCTGCAGCCATATTGTTTAAACTGGCCCAATGTCTGAATAGGGCTAACTTCTTTTTAGATACTGAACCAATTCAGATGGCACACAGAACCATGATTCTGCATGGTTAAAGCCTAGATCTGTATGATGCTCTTAAGCCTTGGAAGCATGTACTCCTCCCTTTCCTGCTAGCATAAAATTTCTAGGTATTCTAATTGCAACTGAGGTTTAAGATAAGCCTCAGCTTCAGATAAGCCTAGCTATGGAGCCGGGTCTCACGATCCGTGAGACCCGTTTTTGACAGAACTGCGGGGAGAGCGGGCTAAGCCCACTCTCCCTGCAGACGAGCGCGCGGGGAGCCCTGGGTGGCTGGATTGGCTGCCCACACGATGGCCGGCGCCGAGACGGAGTTGGTGGGGAGTTGGCCGGAGTTGGCCGTGCCCCCCGAAGCCCCAGTATGCCCTGCGCGAGTGCGCAGGGCATACTGGGGAGACCCCCAAGCTGGGAGGCTGCTTTTAAGCCTCCCAGCCAAGGGTCTACTCGTGAGTAGGCGCGGTGTGAAGGCACGCTGCGGCTACTCACAATCATAAAAAGCAGGTTTGCAGGAGCGCTCGCTCTGCAAACCTGCTTTTTATGAGGGGTTCTTGAGCGGGTTTGCCGCTCCAGAACCACCGGGCTCGGCTGCGAGCCCGGTGGTTCTGACGGTCAACAAAAATCGGGATAGCCTCTGCTAGCCCGGTTTTTGTTGATCGTGAGAAGCACCCCATGAACTCTGGCAAAAGTGGGTTACGTATCTAGATTTGAAACAAGTTGGTTAGAATAGATCAAGATCAGTCAGTTTTAATATCACAACTGATCTTGGTTTCTTTCTAGCCTAAGTTCGAAGTAGAACTCCTGGGAAGCTCATGTGGGCAGGGAAGGGAACAATATGTGCTTCTGATCTGAGACTTGTGAACTTCAAGTACATCACACAGAACCAGGGTTTTACCATGCAGAATCATGGCTCTGTGTGTCATCTGAATCAATCCAGAGTTTTAAAAGACCTTAGCCTTAAGTCACAACCAAGCTTGGTTTCTTTCTAGTCTGAATTGGAAGCAGTGTTCTTGGGAGGCTTGTGTGAGCAGGGGAGGGAGGAATGTACACTCGTAAGGTTCAGGAGACCAGGTTTCAAGTGTGGTTCTGTGCAATGTCTGAACCAGCCTTCTGTAGTATTCAGGAAGTGAAGTGAGAGATGGGGGATGGAAGTGTTTTGCTCACACATTGCTGCAGGGAAGTGATGTCCATGTTAGCTCATTGTAATAAATGGATCCCTCTACTAAGGATCCCTTGTAGCATAGCAGCCCCAGACAGTAAGCAGTTCAAGAGACCTTCAAAGAATGTGTGTGTGGGGGAGAGGATAGACTGGATAAAGGGAGTTGACAGAACATAACCCATCTAGTTCAATGCTGCCAGCCCCCACTGACTCTAGCTCTCTGAGATCTCATCATAAACACGGAGCCCTATGTTTGCAAACCAGATTTTACCACTGAACCATAGTCTTCTCCTAAAACTGTGAGGTTTAGCCAAAAGCCAGGCATTCTGTGCAATTCCCTGGATCAAGGCCAATTTTAAAAATGGGTGCATGGGAGCTACTGAGAACAGCCTGATCTTGCACAAATTGGGGCTGTGAGGTAGGATGGGGCTTTTGTAAGTTTTTATATGTAAAAAGAGACTTGCTGGATTGTAGCCACTATCCCATAGATACTAAAGTGGCAAAGGTTCTTCACTGTGTATGCTGGAGGTCCTGAGATGTGTGTACTTTCCAGCACATTCCAGCTTGCTAATGCATGGTCCTTCATCCCTGATATATGAGAAGCACAATGCCACCTACAAGATAGAAACCATCATACTTACTGTCTGTAGCTGACCATAACTATTAGAATAGCAGGCATGCAGCAAAGGATGATGATAACAGCCAGAGCAAGCAATGCCCCTTCCGTGTAGCCAACAGCTTGTGCCTGTTTCTTGACATTGGCCACCACATCTGGAGTACGGATTTCCAAAATACGTCCTCCTTGGCCAAGGTATGGCTGAAATTCTTTATTGATATCCAGAAGTTTGCCGTCCAGAAATCTTTAGTATGAAGAAAATAAGGAAGGATAACAAAGCAAATCAGAACTATTTAGGACTCTGCCAAATATTTTCCAAGTTCGGTATTCATTTCAAAATTGCCAGACATGATAAAGCCAGACTAATTACAGAAAAAGTATTCGTCTCAGTCAACATTCATTGTTTCATAGTTGTTCAGTATCCTTTTATATTCCTAATTATTGCTCCTTTTAGGCAGTGTTTTCTTCCTCCTCCTTTGCCCTCTTTTGTCCTCACTTCCATTTAATCTAATTGGCACTTGTAGTGGTCCACAGAGATTTTATTTATTAGTACCATTTCTCTGATGCCATTGCATCAAGTGTAGCATTGTGACATCAAGCACAAAAATCATGTGGGTCATCAGAGTTAATCAGACTAAATGGCCAAAAAAAAAAAAAAAAGAGGAATAAATAAATAAATAAATAGGTTTCAAGAAGCAACCACTGCTAAGGGAACAAAATGAAACAAAAATATAGAATCAAGGCAAAATGTTCACAATTCATGTAAAAAATGGGACACTCACTCTTACTCCTATTGAGTATAATTGCTACTTTATCAGCTCAAGACTATATAAAAAGTTGGAAACACTGAAATATATAATTTGATTCAATTCTGTCTGTCTGATATGAAGCTCAGAGTTCCCAGCACTCTTTCTTGAGTATACTGAAAAATTCAAGCATAATGTAAGATGGAAACCTCTCACTGCACACTAGATGATGCTCATGTATGCCAGATGTCTTTTGTACTGCTGAAGAGCAAGGCAGGTATTTTGCTTTGCCAGCAATATACTTCTGGGACTGTTAGCACTGCCTGTGTTAAAATTCTGTAAGCAATTTCTCTACAGTCCTCAACTTAGCAGTTTTCATAGCTCAGCCATGCATATTCTGTTCCAGATGAAACCTGACATACTGTACAAAATGAGACAGGGGACTATTGTGGTTTTTTTTTTACATTTTTTAAAAGAGGCAGTATGCTTGAGAAATTGTCTCTTTCTTTTGTTTCCATAAAGGATAATGCAGGTGTTTTAAAATGTCTAATCATGCTCTTTTGTGGTACTAGTAATAAAATAGCTATGTCACGGACAATGGGAATTATATCTGCAAATAGCCTCATACACATTTCCATATTTCTGAACACTCAAGACAGCACTCAATTCAAATCCACAATGTATTGTTGATCAAAAGGATGGAAATACTATGCATACTTACTTAAAAGTAAGCCCTGTTGAAATAAACAGAACTTACTGTCAAATAAATGTGCACATGGTTTCAGCCAAAGGCACCAGACAAAAGAAAGATTGTATAGTTTTTCATAAGTACATCAATAAATGGGAGGTATAAGAATGGGAGGAGATCTGTTCTTGTGGTAGCAAGCATGACTTGTCCCCTTAGCTAAGCAGGGTCTACCCTGGTGGCATATGAAAGGGAGACTTGATGTGTGAGCACTATAAGATATTCCCCTTAGGGGATGGAGCCACTCTGGGAAGAGCAGAAGGTTACAAGTTCCCTCCCTGGCATCTCCAAAATAGGTCTGAGAGAGACTCCTACCTGCAACCTTGGAGAAGCCACTGCCAGTCTGTGTAGACAATACTGAGCTAGATGGAC
Organism: Hemicordylus capensis; assembly: GCF_027244095.1. Classification (NCBI taxonomy): domain Eukaryota; kingdom Metazoa; phylum Chordata; class Lepidosauria; order Squamata; family Cordylidae; genus Hemicordylus; species Hemicordylus capensis. Next base: position 240,371,186 of record NC_069659.1, on the reverse strand, counting down.
CTATGGTCTAATTCAGTATATGGCAGCTTCGTATTTTCCCAATCATGTCTTGTCCAGTGGCTCTAGACTGCTAATATAGATAATCAGCTTTATGAATCAGGTAACCAACTTTCAATCAGATTAATGTTTGGATGTAAATAGAAGGGATATCACAGTTTCACATGTGAATAATTAGGAAAACTATGGTGGACCACCTAGCCCCTGGTCTCAGGGATTCTTGCAACAAACTGGATGAACCTTATCTTGCAACAGTCTCATCTTGCAGGATCACTTAACACAGATTAGTTATGGCTTAGCTCATAAAAGATCTTGTATGCACTCTTGGTTTGTACATTAAAATAGCTGCTGACCAATTTTAAGAAGTAGCCTGAAGCCAGCCCACTGATTGAAGTCAAGCCCACCTCTATTAAGAACCCATTCACACTTTACTGCTGGTATATTTTATGTGCTGTGTAAAAAGTGCTTCCTTTTGTCAGTCCTAAATTTCCTGGCAATCAGCTCACCAGCTGCAGTTCTTCCTAGACAAACCAGATCTGACTGCTATTACTCATAATATGATCATATCTCAGTTAAACTACTGCAAGGAGCTAACCCGGCAATTGCCCTTGGAAAGTATTTGGAAACAGCTAGTGGTGTGTATGCTGCAGATAGGTTAGTTCTGGGGCCTTTTATACGGAGCATACATCTTGAACAATCTTCATTGGCTCCCCAGTTGTTTCCAGGTTCAATTCACAGTGCTGGTTGGTTATCCTCTTGAAAGCACTAGAGGATTTGGCTCCAGAGTATCTATTGGCCTGCTCCCAGATGATTCTGCTCACCCATCTTCTAGATCTTCTAGATAGGCTCTATTCTACATCCAGCTCTGTCTGAAGTTTAGCCAGTGGGTATGAGGGTCACAGCCTTCTCTGCATTTGTGCTCAGCCAGCCTCTGTAATTCCCTTCCTTAGGAGATCCATGCTTGTCTTCAGAGAACTGTTAAAAACCTGTTTATTCAGTCATAGTTTTGGTTCTGAGTAAAAACGAAGGAGGGAAAGAGTTCCCCAGGATTGGATTATTTGGTGCTGTCAATTTATATTTGCTAGGTTTAGTAAATATTGTTGTTTACAGAGGCGTATCTAGGGAAAATAGAGCCTAGGGCAAGCACTGAAATTGCGCCCCCTGTCCAAACATCTGACACCCATCTTTCAAATAACTTTACCATAATATCAGCTGAAAAATACAAGTCAAGCTTGTTAATCTTTTAATTTTTCAAAAACTATTTAGCAGTGGACATAGCCAGACCAAACAGTGCTGGAAAACAACAAATTTCAGTATGCTGGGGCTCATGAAATATCCAAATACTATGTGGAGGTGTACTTGGAAAACTAAACAGAAGTGCCTGTCTAATTCTCTACTATGCATTGTAGCATCACTATTACATACGTTTAAAAAATACATGGAGAATTTGACTTTTCCCAGATACTCTGAAAATAATTAAAGGATATGCAGAGTAAACTGTGTCACTGCTTGGAATATATTCTAGTCTTTCAGAAAGACAGTTAAAATGAGAGAAAGAGAGCAAGAAACTCCCAGTGGGCCTTAATACTAAGGATTTCATACTGATTCAAAGACAAACTCACCATTAATAGCCATATTATTAAGATATCACATTTAACTCATTTATCACAAGAAGCAAAATAAGAGCAAATGAATACAATCCTAGCTCATAAGCTTCAGCTCATTATTCACAAGCCCTGATTCTCTGTACATAGTGCCAATCTGAATATGTGTACAGTGACATATTTTTTTAACCTGTAGCCCCTTTGGGGGGCTTCCTAAGGGCCATGGGGAGGACTGCAAAGGTTCCCCCTCCCCCAACTGGCCTCTAGGGCCTCACAGGGACCATTTGAGCATGTGCGGTGGTCATTAAAAATAACCTTTTTTTAAAAAATGGCCGCTGAAAACAAGATGGCCACCACACATGCTCAAATGGCCTCCGCGAGTCCTGGCATGGCCTAGGGCCTCACAGAGGCCATTTGAGCATGCACGGTGGCCATTTTGTTTTTGGTGGCCGTTTATTAATTTTGTAATTTTTTTTTAATTTTCAAAAATGGCGCCCCCTTCAAGTGGCGCCCGGGGCACGTGCCCTGCCTGCCCTACCCTAGATACACCCCTGGCTGTTTAAAACATACTAATTATGTTTTAAATGTTGTGAGCTGCTTTAGGGATCATGGAGCTGAAAAGTGACATAGAAATGACAAAATAAATAAATAAACCTTTTCATACAGTGCCAGCTTGCCTTCACCTTGTAGTATTTGCAAGAACCAAATCACTGCACCAAAAAATAATAGCTCATGATGGTTTCATCTCATTGCTTCCATGTCAAACAAGTACGTTTAGGAAGCAACCTTAGCATCTAAAATGAAAAAAGCTCAGGAAATAATTGTGTCTGAACTGTGACTTTAATTGTAAAAAAATAAAGACACATTTTAACATTCAGGAAAATAATTTCTGTTCTTATGGCACAGAGCCTTCAACCAGTGATCAGTTTTCTTTCTTGTATTGAGAAACCAGGATTTTCACACTGGCTTATGCCAGGGCTGCTCAACTTCAGCCTTCCTGCAGATGTTGGCCTATAACTCCCATAATCCCTGGCTTTTGGCCACTGTGGCTGGGGATTATGGGAATTGTAGACCAAAACTGCTGGGAGGGCCTATATTGAGACGGCCTGGCTTAGGCTTTACAGAACTGGGCAAGTTATCATATGACATTTATTACATCCCAAATTCTCCTGTCTGCCAAGACTTCATTCCCTAATGGTCATTCTTAAGAAAGGAAAGTCATGAGGGATGGCACAGAAGAAAGGGTGGGGGGTGGGGTGGCTGAGGAACCCAGCTTTCTCTTCCAAATGGAAGAGGACCATGAAAGCCAGCTTTAAAATCATTCTACAGCAGGGAAGGAAGGTTCACCGAACCCCCTTGAAAGCTTCTTCTTGCAGGATTAGGTGAAGTAAAGTACCAGTTGGAGTTGCTTTTGAGATTAGGATAAGCATCTGAGCTTATCTGAACTAAACCTCTGGAGGTTCCCTGCCACAAGCTAAACATGTTAATGCTTCAGATTGAAACTCTCACTTTATTTCTCTCCTTTACTTTGCTAAGCTGACACTCGTTCACCTCTACCCCAAAGCCAAGGAAGTATTCCCTAGGATTTTGCTGATTTAAATTTTTAAAAGCTTTTGAAGAGAAGGGGGGAAAATAAGCTGACTATGCAGGCACAAGAAACGTTTTAATTAGGTTGCTTCTAAGCCTGTGTTAATCGGTAGCTGTTCAAAACAAGAAACGGCTTTCTTCATAAGTTTCAAATGTCACTTTTTAACCTTCTTTAATAAAAAGTTGGTACATTAAATTAAGGTATAATTATATAAGATGATTCCTTGGCCTTGTATTAAAGGGCCAAATCACAATTTCCCCCAGTGTTCTAAGCTTTCATGGATTAAGAGTGGTGATGGTGGTGAAAGAGAAATAGCACGGTTTCTAAAAAGTAAGAAAAATATTGGCTCCAATCTTGTGCACCCTTAGCTGGGAATAAGTATGAGTAAATCATACATAGGATTGAGCTGCAGTTATGTAAGCAGTTCAGCCGATGCTAGTACCTCCTGGTAAAATTTTTCTATTAATTGGATGTGTAGTGTAATTAATGAAGAATTTATTACACACACACACCTGATGAACTACAATCCTGGTAAACTAAATAGACAGCTGTGAAAATGATGTTTTAAACCGCCCTGAGCCATTTTTGGAAGGTATATAAATTGAATGAGTGAATGAATGAATAAATGCAACTAATAGCACAATTAATTGACTCATAATGTGCTTTGTATATGTAGCCAGTGAAATGGTCTTTCTTTCTTTCTTTCTTTCTTTCTTTCTTGTTTGAGATAGGATGAACCAATATCATTGAAAGGCTAGAAACAATAAAGAAAGTGAATATTTTCTTGTTTTGGTCTTTATGTTCCAACATTTGTCTCTGTCAGTCTGTGTTTTTGCTACCTGGCAATATAATACTAGATTGGAAAGCAAAGTTTTCACTCTCTTATCCAGTTACTATAACCTCTCTCTCCATCCATCATGAGATTATTGACTGCACCTCTTCTTTTCAGTATCCATGTGCTTTTCTATCTCACTTGTATTGTAATTCATCCACACACGATTTGGAACTCTGGGGAATAAGAGTTTCCAGTGAATCACAATTCATAATATAGCCCACAGGTATTTGCTTCTTAGGCATATGACTGACAGACTGTCTTATTCCATCACTGAGCACAGTGTCCTGACTCTCCTTAGGGGAGAAGAGTACAATGTATTGTACAATGTATGCAAAGCTGCAGACATCAGGGCATCTGGAGGAAGAATAATGATCTTCTTATCCCCATAAATATAAGGCCGCAGAAGAAAGAAATTGAGAACTGGAGTGAAAATAATATAGAACAAGTTAGAGAACATATGTACACACACGTGCTCTATGGAGAATGTCCTAAATTTGCTGACTATCAACATCCTGATGTGAATGCTGATGATCTCAGGAAATTTTTTTTGTGAATGTCAAAATTCAGAAATGTATACACTAGTGAAATTTGACAGTCACCTAAATATGGTTGCATTCATATGGATGGTCAACATATGTGAGTAGATGGGTAGATACATTGACCAATATTTTTCTGGCCGCCCAGAAAATCCATCTGGGATTGTTATCATTCACACAGGAATGTTGATATTCATCCAATTTTGGACATTCATTGTAACACATATGCTTCTCTAGTTCTCACAAATTGCAAGTGAGGTGTCTACCTTGTGTACCAGTTCATCCTATAGATAGGAGAACATATCATAAATGATGCTCCATACTCAAAACTAAAAGCCTTGCACATAGAAAAGTAGCATTTAAGAGAAAGTCTAAGCTAGCCCCTTGACTTCTAGTTTTCTACATGCATGGGATATTGTTGTATGGAGAAGCATTCAAATAATGTAACCTCTATCTGCAATCCAGATACAAATGTGTCACCCCATCAGAGAAAAATTGTCTGATCTTTCTTATTCTGAATCCTGGTGCCAATCTAGCTTTCCTTGGAAACCAAAGAAATGTTTCTGCTCTTGCCAGAAGGATTTATACTGTAATGGGTTCTTCCTTTTCCTTGATAAAAAGTTGGGCAGTGAATGGAAAAATCCAGCAGTCAGTCCAATAATACTTTCTTCTTCTTTTTCAGCAGCAGAGTAAGGAAATGTTGGAATGACACTTATTCCAGACTAGGCTAGTTTCCAATCTGAATGTGTTGTGCAAGACATCTTGTACTGGGACTCAAAATGTTAACATCAACCCATATGGAATGAGCTGTGGCTACAAAATTAGGTAACTAACTATACATAAATACTTAATGGTCTGTGTGAATCTTAGTGGGTTGCAAAATAGGAAAAGCACAAATTTTACAGCTCAACATGGTAAAGGCACAGAGAAAAAAACAAAGCTGATATTGCTTTCAATACGTACTTGTAAAGCTCATTTCTCATTATAGCACGGTTTGTTTGAGGATCAATTGCGTAGACCATAAGATCAGATTTTGAATAATCTTCTTCTGAATAGCCATCCCCATATCTGCGAGCACCAATGGATTCTACGACAACTTTTGCACCAGGAATCTGGTCTTGAACATAGCGTTCCAAAATCCTGATAATGAAATAAAATGGAAACAACTTTTGTGACTTGACACCTTATTTTTTCATAGTTTTGGTACACATCACAATTGACAATGGCTTAGAGCTGAAAACTAGTAGTCAAAATCACATAGATTTGAAAGCCCTACTGATAAAACTCCATTTTCTTAAGTACGTACCTCCTAGGGAAAATGTAGCAATGCAGAAGCACCATATCTTTAACTCTACTTAGTATTTATGACAGCATTTGAGTTTTAAATGGCTTTTGGGAAATTCCAGTGGTATTTTACAAATAAAACTGTTAGCATTATATAGGAGTTGTGCCTCTTCACAGAAAGGCTATAAATTATCACTCACACAAAGTATGCCCACAATGACTTGCAGTAGAATATTTCATAGGTGCACACAGCATGACATAACATAGCAGGTAAAAGTACATCTAGTCCTCCTAAGGACATAAAGTAAGTTTTACACCAGTGGGAAAAATAAGAGTGCTGAGATGAAAGGTTTACCAAAGGACAATTTAAAAAAAAAAAAAAGCCTGTAGTTCAACCACAGGCATTATATAGACGGTGACAAATTGTTGAAGGATAGCATAAGCAATGTAGCTGCAATAATAATAATAATACACTGGCACTGGCTTGGTTGGTAGAGACTCAAAGCCGGGCCTTTTCTAGAGTTGCCCCGGGACACTGGAATGCGCTTCCTTATGAAATTAGGGTCTCCCCCTCTCTGAATGTTTTTAAGAAGGATCTGAAAATAGACCTGTTTAGCCAGGCTTTTAGTTTATAGTTTTAAAACTGTGGGTTATAGAGTTTTTAATTGTATTTTAAATTGTTTAGTGTTCATGTTTTAATGGTGGTTTTTAGATTGTGAGCTGCCCAGGGACTTCTGTACAGGGCGACATAAAAATGTGCTAATTAAAATGTGCTAAATCATAACAACAGGATGCAATCCTGAACAGACAATCAATAAGCACCTAACTAGTAATGAAATAGGTTATATTATTGATGGAATAGGAATATACATACAACAGTTAAAAACAAAAAATGACACAATATAGGTGATCCTTTAGATAGTAATACAGATACCAAAAATCTGAGATTACATAAACTGAACATATGAAACTTGTAGAGCTAAGATGAAGTTTCAGAATCTTCCTCAGTCAATAAAATACAATCAATAATCCAGGCACTTATTACATAAATTAGAAGTACATTCCAAAGTCCTCTTTAAATTTAAAGAGAGCATGTGAGGATGTATGTGAGGATCCTGCTGCTTTTCACGACCAGCCTAACCCTGGTTTGGCTGGGTTAGCCTGGTCGTGAGAACAGCTTCAAAGTCTTTCTCAGTTTTCAGATAGGTGGTATCTGACAACTCTCAAATTGTGGACTCTTAAAAATAAAAGGTATACATCTTAAATACCAATAAAATATTTTAGAAACCACAATTACAAAAAAGAATTAATAATCAAGGAGGCGATTCTCACGACCACAGGAAAGCGGGCTAAGGGAGCCTAGCCCACTTGCCTGCAGTCTTATGCTACAACGGGAACCACATGGCTCCCAGCAGCAAACCACACAAAGTACCCCACACAGTACTTGCATGGAGTATGCTGGGACTTCTGGGGACTATGCGGCCCCCGATCCCCACCACCCCTACCGGCTCCATGATGGAGCTGGTAGTCGTGTGGGCAGCCAATCTGGCCACCCAGGGATAGCCTGGGGATCGTCTGCGGAGAGAGCAGGCTAAGCCCGCTCTCCCCACAGAACCCGGTAAAACTTTACACACGGATTGTGTGTGGAGCCTCAATAACATTTCACCACTTTCTCCTGTTATCTTTCCAAGAAGCAGATCAATAGCATGTTCCACCTTCAGTGGCTCTCATTTAGCATACACTAAAAAACAAAATGCGCTTTCTAAAGCTAAAAACTTGTGGGTAGCCAAAATCCACATGAAATTAGGGTCTCCCCTTTTCTGAATGTTTTTAAGAAGGACCTGAAAACATATCTTTTTAGCCAGGCTTTTAATTTACAGTTTTAAAGCTTCAGGTTTTAGAGTTTTTATTTGTATTTTAAATTATTTTAACTGTGTAAATGTTTTAATGGTAGTTTTTAGATTGTGAGCTACCCAGGGACTTCTGTATGGGGCAGTATAAAAATGTGCTTAATAACATCTGCTAAATAACACAACCACGTATCAGGGATACACAAAATACAGTTCACAGTATTCACAGTTGTCCTGGAATTAGCAAGGGAGATCCATGCATGGAAATAAGCTTCTGCACACACAGCCAATGAACATTCTGGTATCTATATTGTGATATCCATATTCTCATCATGATGTGTCTCATTCAATTGGCTGAATATCTCTTTTGACTTGGTTAGGATATACATTCCCATGCATGGTCATAACATGACTTGAGATCTGAGGCCAGAATGTTTTCTCTGTGTCAGTTACATAAAAGCAAATGTAATTTCTGCATTCTGGATTGTATACTGAATTAAGTACTGATTCAAATAGCACTATGCTTATGAATTTAACAAAAATTAAGGGGGCGGGGGGAGTATCCAAAACACAAGATTCCCCACATCCCAATCTAAAATATCTATACTAATGTATCCACCTCCAGTGCTTAATGGGGTAAAAAACTATTAATGATTAATATTGCGGGACATTGTTCTAGATCTGAGGTTCTCAAAGTGTGATGGATCCAAGCTATTGCTATGAGAAGCAGTTGTCCACAAATAATTGTTTGTCACCTTTGAGCTTTTGGTTACAGTATTTGCATCAGGTAGCACCTTTGCCCAACACATTAAATTGGACAAAAACGTTGCCTGGAATTGATAATGAGTAGTCTTGCTCTTACTATCTAGCCAAGATAGTAAGCTACTTGTACTAGGTACTATCTAGCCCCAATCTTGGGGCTTAAGCAGAGGCACTCTTACCCCTGGACTTCCGGGCTGAAGTTCAGGGCCTCCACCCAAATCCTCTTTAGTCTGTCCTGCGTGGTACAGTCGCTTGGCATAGCATGATGATGCTTAATCTGCGGGGGCGGGGGCTCCAAAGGCCTCTAGGTCCAGGCTCCAAAATTACCAAGGTGCACCTCTGGACTTAAGTGTCAGCAAAATCGCAGCATGTACTTTGGCCAGCTTTGAGCAAGGAAGGACAAAAAACCTCAGCACCTTCTCTCTTTGAAATGTCAATCTTTGCTAATGCTGTAACCAGGGGTGTAGCTATAATTGAGCAGATGGGTTCAAAGAACCTGGGCCCCCCAACTCCTGAGGGCCATCCAGCTCCACCCCTCCCTATTTTCTTCACTGAGGAGATTCTCACGATTGGCCAAAAGCGGCCTAAGGGAGCCTAGTCCACTTTTGGGTGAGCATGAGAACCTCTGGGCTTGTAGGCAAGCCTGGTTTCCTCAAAGCAGGTAACCCATTTAGGTAACCCTCCCTTTAGATGAGGTTAGCGGAGCAAGTCCATTTGATCATCTATTTGATCGTGTATTGCCACGAAGCAGCTCCACAGCACGGCAGCACACGAGGAGACCCCCGCGGGGAGGCTGAAACAAGTCTCCCCACCCTGGGGGTATCTCCAGGATGCCCGGTGCACTCACGTGGGGCATCCTTGAACTTCTGGGGGCCGTGCAACCCCCGATCCCAGCAGCCCTCACCGGCTCCGTGACGAAGCTGGCAGTCGTGTAGGCAGGCGATCTGGCTGCCAAGGGCTGCCAGTGTGCTCAGGTGCGAGGAGAGCGGGGAGATCTCCCTTACTCCGAGAGGGGAAACAAGGGCCCACTCTCCCCTTGCTACGCCCCTGGCTGTAACATTAGGTGCTCTAGGATCACACATCAGGGCCCTGTCTTGGAGATCTTGCTAAGCGACCAAGTGGCCCACAGCTCTGGTCTGGCCTGGAAATTCTAACAAGAGTAAATATGCAGAACTGACATGTGCTCCTTGCCCTTGAAGGAAACTCAAAGTATTGATCTTTTGACTTGGAAAGGTTTGCTGTGAGAAAATTTTTAAAACTGACCAAGTACGCAGTGTGTAGAGTTGCAGTAGCATAATGCTGGCACTTATGGAAATATAATCCAGTTGATGTTGATCTGCATGTTTTGCAATTATGTTAATGATTTTTGAATCCATAACAGAGAACTAGTCTTGTGGTAGCAAGCATGAATTGTGCCCTTTGCTAAGCAGGAACTGCCCTGGTTTGCTTTTGAATGGGAGATGACATGTCTGAGCTCTGCAAGATCTTTCCCTTAGGGGATGAAGCCTCTCTGGGAAGAGCATCTGATTACATCTTTATATGAGAAACTTGCAATATGGTTCAGGAAGGAAATATTCAATATGCAAATCAATGAATTATTCTCCAACTGATCCAGTGAATACTATGCTTCTATCCTGTTTCTTCTAAACATTAACCTGTCAGAGGAGGCTACTAGCGAAAACAACGCTTTTCATATTCATTTTAGACAGTAGAATAGCATCTCTGTGGGTGTTTGCCGCATGCTGCATCTAATGAAAAGGGGATTTGCAGAGTTATGGATATGACTGTGCGAACCTCAAATACCATAATGATGGATCAAACAGCTATTCTGATCAGTAATTCAAGAAAGTTGCTGAATGTAGCATAGAATGAAAAGGATCCCCTTAGTGAGCATTAAACAAACAGAACAACTTAGATATCAATCACAATTATAGGCAAACTATGGTAGCTTGTTTCTCTAGTCTTTTCTTGGATGAAAAATGATTATCTTAATCCATTCCTGTACAGATTCCAACCTGTTTATGGGACTGCCTTGGTCACCCTGGTGAATTATCTATGCCAGGCACTGGCCAGGAGGAGTACTACTCTGTTGAGTCTACTTGACCTTTCTGCAGCTTTTAGTACCATTAGCCACTGTCTCCTTCTAGACTCCCTGGCTGGGATGGGATTGACAAGCACTGTTCTATAGTGGCACCACTCCTTCCTGGGAATTTTTGCAGGAACTTCTGCAGAACATCAGCTTCTGCAGGAAGCCGAGCAGTGCAGCTGGCTCCATTCCACTGCTGGTTACTCCGCAGCAATCACTGTATTTTTTCCCTTGGCCTCTTGAAAAATGTAGGAGGGGACTTGCATGGGTAAGAAGACATTTGCAACTCATTTCAAGGGTTGATCCTTCCAGACACACACAGATTATGCACAAAATGGATTGCAACTTTTCTTTTAAGAGGAAAAGTTCATATTTGTGAACCACCCTGAGCTATTCTGTAAGGGCAGTCTAGAAACCGAAATAAATAAATAAATAAATAAAAGAGGGTTTCACATATTTTGATATCCCCAGTTTGAGTGCTCTGCCCATTCCTGCTGTGAATGCTCTGTCACAGCTTAAATGTTCACTTCAAGGAGAGGATCCAGGAGTAATCTGTGCAGCAGTGGCCTGGGCAGGACACACTTGCAGGAAGCTTCAGTGTGAACTACCAGAGAGCCTCTCCTTGAAGGAAATCGGATGACTTTGGCAGAGCAGCAGACGATGTAGAGGGTCAGGTGCAGCTAGGTTGGGGGAAGGGAGGACTCTACCTGTTCTTGAACCTAACGTGAATGTGGACAAAAATGGTTTTTAGAACAACATTTTTGTAGAAAAAAATAGCAGCAGGAGCAAATAGTTTATAAAATTAAATTGGCCTATCTTTTACAGCAGTCTTGATAGCTTACAGAGCTCCTCAGCCTTGGCAACCAGTGAAGCATAGTGCTTAAGTCCCTGGTCCAAATCACACCTCAGCAATGAATTTCATTTATTCCGTAGGCAAGCTACTCTAAATCAGTCTCACTCCCCTTGTCCCAATCTGTAACATGGGCAAATGATACTTCACATTTTGTGCAGCATTAGTAGGGCAGAACAGGGCAGCATGACTGCAAAAACAGTCTCTCTGAGTTCAGCCAGCGTGTTGCTGAGCAGCCAAATGAGCATGGAAGTGGCACAATTAAAACTGCTCCCTCCTCTCTCTTTTGGCTTCAGAACTATTCCCTGAAGGTCATGTGCATTTCACTGTTCAGCAATACACTGGCTGAGCTCCGAGACAGCATTTCTGTGGGAACGCTGCTCTGTTCCACCCTACTGAGACTGCATAGCACAAGAGCCACTATTTATATAGCTGGGAGAGTAAAAGACCAAATTCAGATGTAACAAGAAACCAGAGTTAAATTGGGCAGAGGTTGGAACTCCATTACGTCCGAACTCATGAAACCATGGTTTCAAGCCAAAAGTGACCTGCAATTTGCCTTGGCAAACTCCAATTTGAATCTTCAGCCAGCACAAAGGTTCGCCGTCAAGACCTCCAGTTTGGCCACTGAAGCGTTATGTCTGAACCTAGATGCCGCCCTGACCATTTTTTCATTCTTTTTTTGAAACTGCAGTCAAATGGCAGCAGACCTACCCAGGATCAGGCCTGCTGCATGCCTTTGGTGCGTCTCACTGGCTGCCTCTCGAAGTTGCCAGCCCTGCCCTTCCTGTCACTTACCTAGCAATGCAGTCGGCTGGCAACAGGGCTACTGCACACCCCTTCGCAAGCTTGTCAGCCTCTCAAGTGGCCAAGTCACACAGGAGCAATCCCCCTTCCCACTCTGTCCCTTGCTCCTCATTCCCGGCAAGGAGGAGGGGACAGGAATGGGGTGACAGGGTCGACATTAAAGTGCTTCACTACCTGAGAATAAAGTGACAACGATGTATGCCCACGAGCACAAACACTCCAGGTGGCAACATAAGCAGGGCATGCCATCACAGCACTGGGATGGGAACATATGACTGGCGGGGTGTGTGTGTACCTGTGACTGAGTTTAAAAGACAGCCCCCAACCAGAGATTCTTGAGCAGCCAATTTCTATTTTTTCACAAAATGTTTGGGGAAGGGGGGTCCAGGATGTTTGCACTCCCTAGGCTTACCCATAAGCAAGGTTGGGCAGCAGGATCAGCATTGCTCCAATAAAAGGAGCGATTCCTCATACACAATGAAGATGGCTGCTGACCTGGGGTGGACCGTGCTCACTCGAGAGAGTGCCAGGCCATGGGGACGCTCCTCACAGCTCATGAGATGAACTGTCTGTAGGGACAGGGGTGTCTGCCACAATTGCTAATATTGTGTGATGACAAAAAGACCCCTTCTCTCATGGATAGCTCTCTCACAAGAGGGTCAGGCCATGGGGGCTTTCTGTCGAAGTAGGTTGCTCTATGGAGGAAAGCCACGGGGACGGGTACCCGAGTGACTGCTCTCCCTGTCTTGGTGACTGCTGCCAAGTACTGTCAAAGCAAGACCCCAGCAGCCCGTCAGTCCATGTGGACATATTCAGCTTTGCTTGTTCCCTGAAACAGTGATCCCATTTTCCTGGGGTTGCTGGGAACTGGGGCTCCCCTCTCCTGCAATTCTTCTCAGCAGCAGATCTGCATACAGCACAACACTGGACTAAGCTTGGGGTTTTTGAATGGGAGTAAAGTTCTATCCCCACACTGAGTGTTCCCCCCATCTGCGCATGTGGCCAGACTCTGACATGTAGAACTTCAAAATCTCCTTTGGGTGAATGAAAGGCTTCCCAGGGGAGGAGGGTGTTGCAGTGCAAAATTTCTACCTTTTACCAGAGAGAGTGGGGGCACCCTGCAAGTAGAGCCCCCTTTGTTGGGTTAGCTCAACGTGAGTTTGATGGAAGACCCAGGTTTTACATCCCCATGGTCCTCCGCAGTAGATTGACCCTCTCATGAGAACGATAGCCCACCAGCAGAAAGCTGACAGGGGAGAAGGAATGTGGTTTAGTCCACATGCAATTCTTTGCCATGGTGATCCCTCGTAAGAGCATCCTAGCTCATGGTGGAACAGACCCTCCAGGATCCTTTGTCCTCCCTCATATACATATCCCTCCTCCTCCTCCTCCTCCTCCTCCTCCTCCTCCTCATATTTAGATACCGTTTCAACCAAAGTTTTCAAAGTGGGTTTACACAGAAAAATAAATAATACATAATTAATTAAGATAGTCCCTGTCCCCAAAGGGCTCACAATCTAAAAAGAAACTTAAGGCAGACAACAGCTACAGCCAATGGAGGGATGATGTACTGGGGTTGGATAGGGCCAGTTCCTCTCCCCCTGCTAAATTTAAGAGAACCTCAACTTTAAAAGATGTCTCTTTGCTCAGCTAGCAGGTGGAACTCCTAGGAACCCATCATTTCCCCTTCCCTTTCCTGAGTAACTGAGAAATAGCCCCTCCCCCCACGATTTTTGCTTGTGTGGGACTATTTTGGTGCAGGGCTCTAAGGAGGCCAGTGGTGCCATCGCTGTCAGAAGAAGCGCTGGCATGACATGGCATTTAAAGGGATTTAAATGCTCTTTCCATGCCAAAGATGGGTGGACCATTCCAAACATGCATGATCACGCTCGGTATGCCCCCTTCAAGATTGTGGCCAATTGCAGTTGCTCTGCTGACGTGCTGCCACGTTGCCCACAGTCTGGCCATGGAGCTTGTTGGGATAAGCCTTGGAGGTTGAGCAGCAGGGAGGGGCTCCCTTCTCCTGTAACTGGAGGCTGCTGGGCCACGGTTGTATGAACGACTGCAATGCAATTTTCATTTTAAAATCGAAACTGTGGGTTTGCAAACCTCCGATTTCACATTACGTGTGAATATGGCTACTGTCTCCTATCCAAGTTCAGGAGCTGTGCATGCTCCTATTTTTTTAATTGTGTGAGAGTGAAAAAACAAGTTAGGAGGCAGAGAGCTTTTTCATTTGCTAAGCCTCAGCTAGGTGGGATGAGCACGCCTTTCACAGATTCTGTTTTCAGCTTTAGAATGAGGTAGGAAGAAAACCACCTACTCAGCTGAGGTTTTGTTCATGATCAAGCTCCCTGGCTTCTACCTTGTTTTGCACTCACACACAATCAGAAAATACAAGTGTGTGCAGCCCCGAACTTGGATAGGAGGCTTCTCCCACCCAACTGCTGATCATGTGAACAAGCTGAATGTCTAGTTTTGCATCAACTTTATGCATGGATATATCAAATATAGTTTTTCTGTATATCATTAAAGAATTAAATTTACTCAGTTTACACAAAAGTAGGGTGTGTTATGAAATCCAAGAGTATTTAGTGCTAGAGTTCAGCCCTTGAAGATAATTATTCTTTTCAATTCTGAATGGAAAACACATGAGATGAGACGGATCCATGACTTGACCTCCTGACTTTTTTCCATTTAAAAGCAGCTTGTAGGAGATTTTAGTTTTGATCAGAGCAGCAGTGACCTCATGATGTGCTATCAGTTCCAAATGCATTATGGGAAGTAAAACTGAGCCAGCAACCAGAAGATAAGCTGGCTGCTGCAAGAAAAATTGCCACTTTTGAATGCTGCTGCTCAGAGAGGTGGCCAGTTTTTGCAACATCACCCTCTCTACCTGGCTTAAGGTAAGTCCTCCTATCCCATCTTTAAGCTTAGAAAGAATTTCACAGTTCCCCCCACAACACTGCATAACCCACCCCCGATGCCCCAATTGTCAAATTCTGGAGACAAAATAATAAGGGAGAAGCCCTGATGAAGATACCTATTTCTGTGACGAAAGAAATGTACAGATCACCACTGACACTCTCTCCAACAAAATAATCACTATTCATTCATTTTTGGAAAACAGAAACCCAATGGGAGTATTAATATTTCATTATAGTGGAAGATCTTTATTTCAGCTTTGGAAACTGAAATTTACTGACAGATTATTATAATAGACCCAACAAAGCCTTAACACTGTATATTGAGATTTGCTTCAATATCTTTGCCATGCTACCTAGGATGCTGGAATCTCAGTGGAGGATCAGATGCTGAGCATACATATGTTGGGGAAGGATTTGCAGATATTAATTCTTCATTTAAAAAATAGATATTGTAAAGCCCAAAGAAATGTCATAGGATACAGCTAACAGTAAAGGTAATAAACAATTGTAAAATCTAATTTAACATCCTAATGTAGAAACTATGTGAATGTTCTGTTCTTGTTAGCAAAACATCTGGAAACCTTTCTCCTACTTGTGAATGCCTAGGCACAGAAACTAAATGGACAATGATTCTGCACATAAAACAAGCATGCAAGTCATAAAGATATACCATGGGTCTTTCTATACCTATCAATTTTGCATGCAGTAAATGAGTATTTGGTACATAAATGAATATTTATGTGTACACATAACGTACACCTCATCCTATTGCCAGGGTATTTTTCTCCTGCCCCACTCTGGATTTGAGCACATCTCAACAATGCAAACTGCCAGCTACACAAAACAGAGGGTAGGTATAAATGGAGAGTTTTCACAATGGAGGGAAGTAAGAAGTGGGGTCCCCCAGGGATCTGCACCCAGACCGGTGCTTTTTAATTTATTTTAATGTATTTATTTTAATTTATTCATAAATGAGCTAGAAGTTGGGGTAAGCAGTGAGGTGGCCAAATTTGCAGATGATACCAAACTCTTTCGGGTAGTGAAATCCAAAACAGATTGTGAGGAATGCCAAAAGGATCTCTCCAAACTGGTTGAGTGGGCAACAAAAGGGCAATTGTGGCTCGATGCTGGCAAGTGTAAAATGATGCACATTGGGAAGAAAAACCCCAACTTCATCTATACGCTGATGGGATCTGAGCTGTTGGTGACTGACCAGGAGAGGGAGAGGGATCCCGGGGTCGTGGTGGACAGCTCATCGAAAGTGTCGACTCAATGTGGGGCAGCTGTGAAAAAGGCCAATCCCACCCTAGGGATCATTAGGAAGGGGATTCAAAATAAACTGACTAATATTATAATGCCCTTATACAAAACTATGGTGTGGCCACACCTGGAGTACTGCGTACAATTCTGGTCACCACATCTATAAAAGGACATTGTAGAACTGGAAAAGGTGCAGAAGAGGGCAATCAAAATGATCAGGGGCCTAGAGCACCTTTCTTATGAGGCAAGACTACAACACCTGGGGCTTTTTAGTTTAGAAAAAAGACGACTGCGGGGAGACATGATAGAGGCCTATAAAATCATACATGGTGTGAAGAAAGTGGATAGAGATAAATTCTTCTCCCTCTCCCATAATACTAGAATCAGGGCTCATCCCATGAAATTGATTGCCGGGAAATCTAGGACCAACAAATGAAAGTACTTTTTCACACAACACATAATCAACTTGTGGAATTCTCTGCCACAAGATATGGTGACAGCCAACAACCTGGATGGCTTTAAGAAGGGTTTGGATAACTTCATGGAGGAGAGGTCTACACCATGCATGATTTTATAGACCTCTATCATGTCTCCCCTCATTCGTCTTTTTTCTAAACAGAAAAGCCCCAGGTGTTGTAGCCTTGCCTCACCAGATGTGGTGACCAGAACTGTACAGAATTGCCAGGTGTGGCTGCACCATAGTTTTGTATAAGGGCATTATAATATTAGCCATTTTATTTTGAATCCCAATGGGTGCAAGGCAACTACCACCCAGAATTCAAAGGAACTGGGCAAAGGGATGATTTTAAAATGATTTTTGAAGTTACACGTCTTTAAGCTTTTCCCCTTAGGGAATAATGGAGATTTCAGCATCCTGAAATCCCCATTATAACTCCCTGGGGGCGTGTGTGGCACCAGGGTTGCCCAGATCAGGTTGTGGTGGGTGGTAGTACTCAATGGGTGCAAGGAAGCTACCACCCAGATTTCAAAGGAATTGGCCAAAGGAGTGATTTTCAAAGAATTTTTGAAGTTGGCATGTCTTTGGGGCAGATTCGGGGCAGAAAATAGGTTTTGAGGGCAGAAGAGTGGGTCAGATGGTAGTGCCCTAATGGGTGTCTGCTACTACCCAGATTTCAAAGAAATCAGTGAAAGGGGTGATTTTTTAAAGAATTTATGAAGTTTGTGTGTCTTTAAGCTCCCCCCCCGGAATAATGGGGATTTCAGCAGCCCCATAACACCACTTGGGGGCACCAGGGTGGCCCAGAGTGAGTGGTGGTGTGGTGTGTATAAAGTGCCAACCACCGCCAAACCCACAAGCCCATGGGGCACTGGGTTTTGTTATTTCTGAGGTGTTCTTCCGAGAGCAGATTCTCTGGTAGGAAATATATTTATTTGTTTATTTATTTGAAACACTTGATATACCGCCCACTCCGAAGACTCTGGGTGGTGTACAAAAACATGCAAAATAAAACAGCATTAAAATTACATTCTAAATAAAACTAAAGTAACTAACGGGGGGGGGGATTAGGTAAACTATAGGGTAAAAGCCTGGCGAAAAAGAAAAGTCTTCAATAGAGACTTAAAAATCGACAAGGAAATGAGAGGCATATGAACTACTATTTCTTTCTCTCCCCCTCCCTCCTGATCCTCACTGCCTCTCATTTTTGTTTGTTCTGCAAGCAGCTGGGCTATGCCAGTTGCTGTTTCAGCCTTCAATCCTGCTATTGCAAGCAATGCTCAAATTACCTGCTTATTGTGCTGGGCTCTTTTAAATAAAACTTATTTTTCATTTTGGAGAGCTCTGATTTCCTGATTTTGTTATTCTTCTGGGTACTCTGTAGTAATATTTTACTGTTCAGACTCGCAGTTATTTATCCTTGCTGGTTTGTTCAATTCTACTAGATGGATAGCTTCTTGCTTCCCTCCCTTGTCAGAGTGGGCTGTAGTAAGGAAAGGGTTCTCCTAGCACTCAAGTAATTTTCTTGCTGTAAAAGTAATTCCCCTAGGATTGAGTTGAGGGTGCTCTGTTTAAGTAGCAGAATGAACCAATATAAAATGCCTTCTAGATTTCTCCAGCCTAACTGCCTAAGACAACTTATCTACTTTAAAAAGGGAAATTATCACTATTGTTGTCGTAAACAATCTAAACAGTGTGTCTCTTAATCTCATGAGAGGCATTAACCTGAAGTAATTCTCTTCTGTGTAGACTAATTTATTGTTATTTTTACTGAAGAATTATTATAACAGTTCTGCACGTCAAGATAAATCTTTAAATCCCAGAACTTTGAAACAGGGCTGCAGGGTCTCATGGGTTTAATTTCTATATTAATCAACAAAAACTTCACTTTAGTAATCATTGTGGATCAATTTTAATATGTGAGAGCTGCAAGCGAAGAACACACTTGTTTAATTTTTTGAGGCTTCTTTAGTTCTGATGTGTTACTAAAATAGGAAATGAAAAAAGCTGAAGATTGCCTTTCCTTCTAACAATACCTGATAGCTTTAAATTTACTAAATTTGTCATTAATCTTACACTACCTTCAGTGTCTCAAAAGGAAATCTATTGAGGATTTTGCAAATAAATAAGGCTGAGTTGCAGGTTCTCATTTTAAAAACCTTTAGCTAGAAATCTTAGAGGGGAGAATTTGCACTGTTGCAGCAAGATGGTAGGGATGTGCAAACCAGTTCGTTATCAAACTGGTTCACACTCAAACCTGGTCTGAGCTCGAACTGAACCTCTTGGGCTGGTTTTGGCCTGGTTTGAAGGCAGTGAGGGACGTGAAAAAAGTCTAAAATATTTTAGTATGCTACTTACTGCTACTGGTGGCTGTGGTGGCCTTGGGGTGCCGTGGTAACCTCCCCTTCCCCCAGCAGACTCCCCCGAGTCACCTGGGCAGGGGCGTAGCTATAATTGAGCAAAAGGGTGCAAAGAACATGGGCCCCCAGCTCCTGGGGGCCCTCCAGCTCCATCCCTCCCCTTTTCCTTCATTATCTGCCTCACTCTGGGGGGGGCACCAAAGAGGACGATGAACATGGGCCCCCTCTCCCCTAGCTATGCCCCTGCATCCTGGGGCCAGTTTGGCCTATTTTGGGGCCATTTCAGCCCTCTGCGTATGTTGGGCAGCTATTTGGGGGGCCATTTTGCATGCACACAGACCATTAAATAATTTTAACTCTTTATTTTAGACTATTTTTACACCCCCTCCCACCCTTAAACTGGCTCAGATTTGAGCCGAGCTAGGCCCTCCATTTGAAGGGGGCAAAACCAAACATACCTCCTCCAGTTTGAATCCCGTTCTGATTCAAATTGAACCAGGCAAACTGTTTTTGTGCCTACAAGATGGTACTCTCCTTGTGGACACAGGCCACCATTTTTATGTCCCAGAATGCTCTTTAGAATTATGCTATTTCATCATGCAGCATCTTTTCAAAGAACATTCTAGGGGAGAAAAATGGGGTTGCCCAGAGGAGGTTCAGTGGCAAAAGTTGACTCATTCCCCTAAGCTATCTCCCTGAAAATCACTAAAATGAACTCCCAGTTTTGCAGTCTGCACTATTAAGCACTTTTATTTTAATTTAATTGAAAAACTGTTAAAACACAAGAAAGATTCTGAATTCAAACAAATATGGGAGCTCCTGGTGTACTCAAGTCACTAATCATCAGAGTTATGCAAAAGAAGTCAAAGTTCACCACATTCAAGAAAGTTCCCTGAGCAATTTAGGCAAGGATGCTTTATGTGCCCTTGTAAACCCTGCTTTCCGCTCACGTGACTGTGTGCAGAGCTGGGGTGGGATTAGATACAACATGGCTGTCACTGGTCACATGGGCTGGGGGAGGCCAGACAACAAGGACTCTGTCTAAACTTTAGTTCAGTCAGATCAGGAAGCTTTCACGAGTTGAGTCAAACAAACTCAAGGATTACAGAGCTTATTTGCTTCCAGAGTCCTTAAACCAGTCTTTGGCGATTTGGCACAGCTCTGTTTGAGCTATGATTAGTGCCTGGGATTTATATGAAAAATATGAAATTTTGATGAGACAGTTGAAATCACACCAAAAATGAGGTACCTTGTGATAATAAGGGAAGTGAAAAATAAAATGACTATTTTTACTTTGTTCTAGTTCTACTTATTTTATCTACTGATATTTCACAAGAAACTAAACAATGCATTTGTAATCATAAATATTTTCCAGTATATAGCTACACTTTATGAATCACAATATGTGCACAAGAACAAATTCATGTTTTACCCTATAAGCTGATCCTTGCTTTGTTCCACAAGGGTAGGAGGAACATTTGAGACAATGACTTGCATATCCAATTGGTTGACCACAGACACCTGGAAATAGAGAAGCAAAATTTACTTGAACCTGCAGAACATAAATTATCTCAGAATAAGAATGACTTATTGTGAGATTCACCATCTCCACAGAAGTGGGAAAGCTCAGCGTGCAAAAAACAGCTGGAACGCGGATAAAGTAATGTTTAGAATAGCTCTGAGTTTCTTTCATAAAATATATCCAATTTTAAAGTGCTGATTTCCTCTGTCATTGTTTTGAGGTAATTCTGTTACTTCACATATCCACAATGTTCCATACCCTCTGCAAATAACTATACACTTCTTTTTCTCATTGGAAAAAGCCCATAGAAGAGAAAAAGAGTTGCCGAAGTATGGAGCCTTCACCACTTACCTGATCTCAACAAGCTTCTCTGCCAGGAAGGGTTCCAATCTGGGTGGGGTTTGCTTGCTAATGCAGAGGGCGGGGAGTTGGTGCTTGTTAGCTTTGGTATCAAGGTAGGGCAGGGTGCTGCTTGCTATTATCCCTTGTACTTTATAGCTTTAGTGTCAAGGTACTGGATACTTGCTAGCTCTAGTGGCCAAGCTTAGGGGGTCTGCTTGCTGACTTTGATGCTAGAATGGCTTGCCTTTAATTTCTATATAAACCATGTTGTACTTTGTTGTGCAGTCCAGAGAGGTTTGATTGTACAAGTGGAATAGGATAAAACTTATCCAAATATAGGATATGGCAGGAGGGGCAAAAGGTCCCAGGTTTAATCCGTAGGATCTCCAGGTGGGATTGCACAAGACCCTCCCCGCACCTGACTGAAACCCTAGAAAGTCACTGTCAGTCAGTTTTGACAATACCAAGCTTGACAGGCCAATGGTCTGACTTTGCTATAGGAAGCTGATAAGGCAGCTTCCTATAGCAAAAATAGGATTTCATTTTTCTTATAGCCATTTTTTTTAGAAATCCCACAAAAGAAACAACAGTTATAATTTAATGGTGCTGGTTAAGGGTTAAGTACGTCTGAATGACACCTTTTGTTTTAAACATTATGGGGGAAGTTATTTTAAAAGCAACCATTATTTTATAATTACACAGGGACATTCCTTTGCATTTTTCATTTCAGTCAGTCAGTCATTTTATACCTTTTCTTGTTTATATCCTTTGCCTGGTGCACTCAGTCTATTAGGCTATAATTGTGTGTCCGCTTACATGTAAATAAATTCTCTGAATTACTTATGTGAACCTAACTGAGTAGAGGATTGTAGCCACACAAAATATATTGTCGATAATATTGTCTGTTTTGAGACAAAAGCAGTAATTGTCTTCACTCTGGCTCTATTTTTTAGAGCAGCACAGGCAACCTGGAAAATCTCAGCTCATATTTGCTCCTGTACATGTGAAACAAAGCAAACACAGTAAGAGTTTGTTCACATGTACACTGAAAAAGCCATCAAGCTGGGTTTTCAACTTTCCAAAGTGATATAACATCAGTGGCAAAGATTGTCATTGGGGGAGGAAAACAGCTTGAGTTGACTTTGAAATGTACATGGGAGTGAGACAGCAAGCTGAGGCTCTTCCTGTCTTTGTCCATCACACAGAGCCTTGCTCTTCTATGCTGGTTTGCCTGGGAAGGGGAGCAATTGAATTGCTTAATGCAGAAATCAAGGGAGAAAGCCATCTCTTCAGGAGTTCACAAATTAGCCAGGTAAGGTAAAATTGAGTTGCAAGATACCACAGAAATATAGTCAAATTCTTCCTAGACCCCAAAGGAAATAAATCAAGTGCCCTACAAGGCCTGCGCAAGCTGAATTTATAGAGGTCCACAAATTTGAGCTTGTTCAGTAGCCATGTCATTATTTGTGACTGCCACTAACCCTTACTTTCCCCTGTGGCAGATACAGAAGGCTTGGAATAGGCTCTTGGGGAGCTCCTTTTCAGGGCCTGCTGAACTTTGGAGCAGGCGGAGACAGGAGTTTTGTGCTGCTTCGGCTTGATTATATAACTTGTGAATTTTCATTTCATTTACTATTAATACCCTACTTTTCTTTCAAACGGAAAGCCTAAAGCAGGAAACAGCAACAATAAACACCAAAACAATGGAAATTTGTGGGACTTAAGTTAGTTGTGACTAACCTGTCTCATTTATTTCAGTGAAACTTAGTCATGATTCACTCAGACTGGATCTCTCCCAATCAATCCAATAGTAATCCAAAAATAAGAAACAGTGTTAACAGAAATATAGGGGAGATTCACACGATTGCCCTGGGCGGGCCGGGAGGGAGGGAGCAGGGGGAAGGCCGCTTTCATCTTACCTTCTTCCCAGACAACCAAGCAAGTCCACTTTAGTATGCCTCCTGCATGCCCACATGCATGCTCCGTGCAGCTCTGTGAAGCATGCAGGGCGGAGTGATCAGGGGCTGAAACTTCTTCCAGCATCCAGGCATCCCTCAATGCAACGTGTGGCACATGTGTTGCATTGGGGATTCCCCCCTCAGACAGAAGCTCTATGCACCCATCTCTGTGGTTCCCTGAGCTGCATGCAGTTAGCCAGGTCAAGGGTGCAAGAGCACCCTTAACCTCGGCTAAAAGCTGGTTTCATTAAGGGAGTTAGGCGGGCGCTTCTCATGACCAGCCTAACCCTGCCTGAGGCAGCCTCATTGTGTTATACTGTCTGATGATGTATAGAAAAATAATTAAATAAGCATGCCAAATTCATAACATATTTCAATATACCAAGTTCTTCCTAATCATAGCATTTAAGTAATGTAATATGAACATTTGACTAGCTAATCCTGAACATTTAACTAACTAATTCACTATTAATTCATTTCAATAAGCATACACAACAATGAAATCATTACATTCAGAAGAGTGACATAAAAATACGTTGATACTAAAATAGATTAAGTCAGCAAGACCTTCAAAGTATCAGCACTAAAGTGAAAGTGCACAAAAATGAATTATATTACACATCAGCCAAAACAGAGAAACAGCATATAATGTCATAGGGATGAACAAATCTCTCTGTTTTCATTCTGTCCAAGCTTTGTGCCATTTCCTTTGGTCTCTGTTCTACTCAAAATCCTCAAATGTTTTTGGTGTCATTGGGGAAAAAAATCCATATTTGAATCCATATTTTCCCCTGTATTTTTGCATATTTTAACCTAAATTGCTGGTGCAATAATGTTATTGTAGAGATTGCATTTAAATGTACATGCATTTAAACATGTACAACTGATCCATGGAGCCAGGGGTCTCCAGAAACATGAATTTCATCACAAATTTTGGTAAGAGAGGATTTGGTAAGATTACTACTTCAAATTTTCTCTCCTCATCATCCACCAAAATGGTCCATGCCAAGGGAGTTTCCAAACTTTTAACATGCAGTGGCCTTCAACATCTCTCAGACAGTCTAGTTCTCACCCTAGGGCACTCTCATGAAGGTAACCCCAAAAACCGATACCTTCAACTCTATCCCCAAACAAGAGCCAAATGGAATGGTACACTGGCTGTCATTCCAGCTCTGAGGGCACAACCCTCTGGTATCTTCTTCAGTGTTGGCCTACCAAAAGTGACTGTGTAAAGCTGCTTGGTTAATGGAATGACACCCCACCCCGACATACACACAAGCAGCTGGCCATTTTAACCCTACAGCTGACTGTTACTGCTATTGCTGGAGTGGAGAGACATGAACTGGACCTCATGAGTTGCTCCCTAGTGCGCACTCTCTCTCCTGTCCGCCATCCTCCACTCTTGACACTGGCAGCAAGCAAGAGGAATGTGTGTATGTGGGGGAGAGGAAATTGATGTTCAGTTGTCTCCCTCCACCTTCCAGTGGATTGAACCACTGTACATGGCCTGGGGGCTATTTTTCATTTTCTGGGTCATAACTTACTGTATTTCCGGCCTGGCCTACAGAGCTTACATCAGAAGCCTCACCTAATGTGGACAGAACCACAATGAACTGCAAGGATGGCAAATCTTAGCAGCACACAGGAAGTAATTAAAAATCACCTCACAGAACCTCACAATGAGAAACAGTCTCCAAATGTATGTATCCATTCATACTTACAAGGACATCTGATTTGTTGCTCAGTCCTTTTCCATAGTTGTCAGTAGCAATGACCTGAAACTTGAAATAAGACCGCCTCATGTTTTTGAAGAGCATAGCAGTTTTGATAAGCCCTGAATATGGTTCGATCACAAAGCCTTCCTTGCCATCCTTGATTGGGGGAATGATGAGTCTATACTGCATAGCACTGTAATTGCCAGTGTCTTTATCATTAGCCTGAAAGGTTAAAAAAGAAAGGAAGAGATGAGACATCATTGAATGACTAAGATATGTATATTAAGGGTATAAAGGGAAAGTGTGCCGTCAAGTCAGTGTTGACTCCTGACAACCACAGAGCCCTGTGGTTGTCTTTGGTAAAATACAGGAGGGGTTTACCATTGCCATCTCCCAAACAGTATGAGATGATGCCTTTCTGCATATTCCTATATCGCTGCTGCCCAATAGTTCCCATAGTTTGGGAAACATACTGGTGGGGATTTGAACTGGCAACCTCTGACTTGCTAGTCAAGTCATTTCCCCGCTACACCATGAAGGGTATATTAAGGGTATAATACGAAAGAGTCATCTTGAAATCAGTTTAGAAACATGTTGAACTGTATGGGTAACATCAAAAAGTAATGTTTAGTACGTGATAACTTGTATAGAAAATTAGACCTTCAACAATAACATTGTTGAGCAGCAGAAAGTAGAAAACTGCAATCGTAAAAGTATACTGTTTGTTTCAATGTTGGTTAAAATACCCCTTAGAGACATAGCTTAAAATGAGAAAGAAGACATTCTGGATGCATTTAACAACCTTGTACCTCCAAACATGAAGCATGATCTAGCCAAAGTTAGACAATTTTGAAAATAAATTTCAGTGAAGCAATTAAGGACACGCTGAAAGCCCTTTCATTGAATTAGGACCTATTAAAGTGCTTCACTTTGGCTAAGCCATGCCCTTGGCTAACATGGATTCTCCCCACTCCTGTCCTCTTAGAAATATTCTGGTAAACTACTGATGTTTGTTGTTAATAATAACTTATATAAACTTAGATAAACTGTGTCACATATTCATGTCAGCATGTTGTCCACTTAACTAGAAGACAGAATAAATACTTGCTTTTTAAAAATGAGAACTACAACGTGTTCTGGTTTCATCTACTTTGTTAATCTGTTTATTTCAAGTATTCAAAGATCTTTAAACTCAAGTTTAAAATGTCATATGCAACTGTTTCAGGACCAGTAGAGAGAGCCTGTGCTCTATCAATGACATAAAACACGCCCAAGTCCTGTTTTTAACACAAGGGAAGGATGCTTGGGATCCCTGTAATTTGTCCTGAAGGTAAATATTTTTGTCACTTCATTAAGGGAAGATATATGATGCCTCAAGGGCTGTGATATGCCTGTCAGAGAAGAGAAAGAGCTATAGTTAATCTTAATGGCAGTATATCTTTTCTTTTGTTTATCTGCCAAATATAAATATGCAGATGCTTTCACAATTCTGTTATGAATGAATACTGAGAAATATTTATGGCCTTAGTGCCAGAGCCAAACTCAACCTTGTCATAATTAGGTATAACTTCATCTCTTCAGGTGCAGACTTATACCCAGCTGAGGCATGTTTTATTTTAAATGTGTAGCTGTAAAGACATATCATGGTTCCTAAAATTTGAACCACACCTGGGTTCCCTGTTCTCATCTATGAAGGTAAATGCATGGAGTATTCAAGTTATCAGAGGAATGGAAGATTAGTACATATGAATCCAGTACATGTGGACGCAGTAATGTGAATCTAGATTGTAAGAAAAGTGGGCAAGCCTTTACCTGGTTGCATTTACTTAGACCCATCAAAGTTCAAAGTTGAATGTACTGCACACAAAAATGGTCTGTGTTGGCAAAAGTCACAAACCAAATTGCTTTGTGCTAAACTTTCCATGAACTGTGGAGATTCTGAGGACTCCCTCCAAAAGCAACTTACGCTACACACAGATACCCCCCCCACACACACATGCACCTCAATACCCCACACCACCCCCATACCACTCAACAGGCTGCTCCCAAAATTTGATTGAAATTCTGGACAATCCTATTCATGCTATATTCAATGCATGTACAGTACAGTAGTACACTTCCTATCTTTACCTGCATTTGAAGGGCCCTGTACTCAGGTTCACTTTTAAAATGAACACATGTAAAGTCATTCACCCTCAAACAGGTACGTGTATACAGACACCTGTACACACTTACAATGTCAGAATAGGGCAACAGTGTCAGGGATTTCAGTCCAGAAAATTGGGTGATAAACTCATGAAAATGTGGAAGTGCTGACAAATCACCTAATAGTTTTGGATTGCCGCCAAGGTCATTAGGTTAACTAAATTCATTGGCAATTATCTTTTGAAGATATGGCAACTTTAATCAATTGTTGCAAATAATCAAAATGCATCTCTTAACACTGTGTAAACATGCAATCAACCAGTAGCTAACTATTGGGTTGTCAAGAGGGAAAACAGAAGTGGCACTGGTATTGGAGATGGAATGTTTTTCAGTACTACTTTTTCCTACTCATGCATTGAAGAAGAAAAATCCACTAAGTGTTTTAAAGTGAGGACCAATCCATATGTTCAAGCAGCTGTGGGGGCAGTCAATTAATACACAGCCACATCAAACACCTGAAAAGAGTCCA
The DNA here is from genome assembly GCF_027244095.1 of Hemicordylus capensis. Classification (NCBI taxonomy): domain Eukaryota; kingdom Metazoa; phylum Chordata; class Lepidosauria; order Squamata; family Cordylidae; genus Hemicordylus; species Hemicordylus capensis. Next base: position 240,343,772 of record NC_069659.1, on the reverse strand, counting down.
GTGCTGAGGTAATTAACCCAAATTCCATTGGCTCCACCCCTCCCTATTATCTCCTTCACTCCCAAGGGACGCCAAGGAGAGGGGAGAACACAGTCCCTGATTAGGGGTGCTTATGGAAGAGGGAGGGAAATTAATGCTGGACAGGAAAGAGACAGAGTCAAGGAAGTGTGCAACTGTGCAGTTCACTCCCGTAGCCCTGGCTGAGGACTGGCAAGGTTATATCTACAACAGCACAAAGATGGTTTGTAGTGCATTAAAACTGCACAAACAACATGGTCACACAGAGAGGCTATTCACATGCACGTGCAAAACCAGGCTAAGGGAGCCCAGCCCGGTTGTGCATGCACGTGTGAACCCCCGGAGGCTCCACAGTGGCAAGTCCAACTAAACTCACCTAAATAGCCACCCTATAAAATGAGGTTAAGGAAGTGAGCACTCCCTTAACCTCATTTTTTGGATTGCGTGGCAGTCATGGCTGCCTGCAGTTGCATTTGCCACACTGAGGGGAGCCCGAGGAGGGGAGGGGGAATCCCCATGATGCACTGTGCACTCGTGCGGTGCATCCTGGTAGTTCCAGGGACTGGGACAACACATTCCAGCCCCTGACCCTCCCCACTGCCTCAGAGCACGGGTAATCATCTGGGTATGCGGGGAGTGTGGCCAGCAACACCGGCTCAAAATCTGTGGGGAAGATAAGTTTAACCCGCCTTCCCTGCAGACCACCCTCTAGCCCTTCTCACGGATCGTGAGAAGAGGCTCTTAGAGTAATAATGTGGAGCTGCTGATATTTATTATTATTTTTATTATTTATTGTATTTCTATACTGCCTGATAGAGGAATCTCCAGGCAGAGTACAAGTTAAAAAAATAATATAAAAACAATACAAACAGATAAAATTAATAAAACAGGTAAAAATCTCAATGAATAAAAACACATTAAAATTAGATTTCAATTAAAAGCATGGGAAAACAGATACGTCTTCGGGGTCCTCCTACAAACAAACAGAGAAGGAGATGCTCTTATTTTAGTAGGGAGCGCATTCTAAAGCCCCGGGGTAGCCACAGAGAAGGCCTGGTCCAGAGTTTTCACCAAATGAGTCGGTGGTAACTGTAACCGGCTCTCTCAAGGAGATCGTAACAGGCGTCAGGGTCCCTTCGAAAGGAGCATTTCCCTCTTCCTCAGACTGATGTCCTCCTTGCCCAAGACCTTCATTCTTCCTGACAGCAGAGGAGCTACCAGCCCTGGAGTGGGATGCCTCTATCACATCCCGGAAGGTCTCGTCCACATGCCTCTCTGTCTCTCTGAGCTTCTCCAGATCCGCCACCTTGGTCTCAAGAGAACGAATTTGTTCCCTGAGGGCCAGGAGCTTCTTGCACCGAGCACACACCCATGACTTATGCCCATGGGGCAAATAGTCATACATGCGGCACTCTGTGCAATACACTGGGAAGTGCTCCTTCCCCTGCTGACTTTCTGTCTTCATACTCTTTTTGTTGGCTGTTTAAAGTATTTAGAAATAGTTTATTAGAAGTAGTTTATTATCTGTTTATTAGATAGTTTATTATATGGATAGGGCTTGGCGCCAGGGTCCATTGGGGGCAGGCTGGTAGCCCTCGCCTTCCAGGCAAAATGGGGGGGGGAGTACATGGACTCCACTGCCGACTTCTGGGTGCGCAGAATGCTGAAGGGATGTGCACAGGCATCCCCCTCACGCCTAGATCCAAGGGTCCCTCTGGCTCCAACAACCCTGCAACAGCTGCTACCACATTTTAATGATATTTGTTTTTCCAACTTTGAGGTCTGGCTGCTTAAGGCCTCCTGCCTAGTGGTGCGTTGCGAACTGGTTGCCATTTCCAGGTCTGATGTGTCGGCTTGGGCCCTGCAGTACAAGGATGTTCAGTTGGAAAGGGACAGGGTGTGTTGCACCTGCATCCAGCAAAGAACAACCAGAAGGGCAGGGGCGTTACCATCAGGGGCCCAGTATGGGCTGAGGGGTATGACATGGGCCTTTGCCTAGTATGGGCTGTGCAAGCTTACCTGCCCATGTGTGAGGAAGGCTGTGGCCAGCTGTTCCACCACGCGGACACGACGTCCTTGACCCGCTTCCAGTTCCAGGCTCTTGTGAAGGAGGCTTTGAGGACGGTGGGCCTCGACCCGAGAAAATATGACACCCACTCCTTTCGGAGAGGGGCGGTCTCTTTGGCGGCAGCAGTAGGGCTGCCTTAGAGCCCTATCCGGGAGTTCAGGAGGTGGCGGTCATGCGCCTGCCAGCTCTACATACTCCCTCTGCAGCAATAAGAGGGGGCCCGAGGTAACAAATTGTTTTGTCTTGCAGACCATCTGCAACTCCCTTGCCCCTTGCAGGTACTCATCTATGGGCACAGCTATGTGTTTTGGGCCAGTCGGAGAGCTTGGCAGACCAGCATGAGTACCAGTTGGGCCTTGCAGGAGTGGCGGAAGTGGATTGGATGGGGTGTCGAGGAATGCTGTGGAACCTTTCCCTTCTACTTCTAGATGAGTATGCTGCCACACAGGGGACACCACATGTACTGGTCTTTCACCTGGGAGGCAGTGACCTGGGTTTGCTACAGGGCAAGGCCCTGATTCTTGAAGTAATCAAAGATTTACAGGGCATGGCTGCCCGATGGTCGGATATGCTGTTGGTTTAGTCCAACTTGCTTCCAAGGCTGAGTTGCAGGGGTCAGGGGGGACCCCTGTGCTTCAGTAGGGCATGCAAGAAAGTGAATAGGGAGATTGGGATCAGGACACGGAGCATGACCAAATCAGGACCCGGCCCTTCACCCTGGTGTGGTATGGCCCTCACTAGGAGGGGCCACCACACAGGAGGAGTACTCACACTCTGATTAGTTAGGGAACTTGTTGCAAGTTTGTTATTTACTCCAACTAAGCATTTCCTGTCTTCATTGGGGCCTGGGGGTACAATAAGGTATAGCTGGTTATGGAAACAATTACAATACAATGATAAAAACAAGTGGTATTTTACTGGTGTTATAACAAGACAAAAAGAAGAATATAAAGAATATCTAAATGTGAGAACAAATTTACTCACAACCATGTGTAATACAAGGCATTAATGGCAAAGCATTAAAAATACTGGGATAGCAGATGTAGCTTTTAAAACTGGAAGTATACATCAAGCTGTCAGTTCCTGCAGCGAGAAAAGCGATCTTGTTTTAAAAGCTATTATATTTTGCCAGAAACTGTGACTGGAAGCTTCAGAATTTGCCATCTGCTTTAGTGGTGCTAATGTTGAAAAGAAAAGCCCATTCATTTTATGAGCCCCTTTAGTATATTAGAACCAAAATTAAGAATGACCTTACCAGGAAGGCTGGAATGCACAGAGGACTGATAATAGATTTTTTCCTGCTTTAAGTAGCTCGTTTGACTCAAGCTCACTTGCTTAAAAGGACAAAAAAAATGGCGAGCAACTGATTGCTGTCATTGCCAATAAAGTGATAATTTTTCAACAGGCTTCAGGCTCTGAGCCATGTTCTGCTGAGTCCAAAGAAAATATAGGGCCATGAGGTCAGTATACAGTAGTACTTAGAGACCCAATAAAAGTGAAGAAAATTGTATAATGTATTTCTAAAGTGACAGAGATAAACCGTATTACTTCATAACAACACTTTATAGCTTTTTTATTGCAAAACCAGAAACAATTTCTTGAAGCTATATCTTCTTCCAAAATCACATAAGAGGCCAGCTCAGCGTTCAAAATGTAGCACTTTGGACTTTGTCCACCAGTTTTCTCCTCAAAAACAAGCCTTTTTGTGAAGTCCATGCTTAACTCCTACCTTCAACCCCCAATCAAAATGCAGTGCAAATATATGTAACTGCATTTGCTAGTATTCCTTGTTACCATGTCTCTTCTATCACTCCCACTCTTCTGTTCTCCTCCACTATCGAATTTCAAATAGTAAGTACTTCAGGGCGGGGACCTATCTTTTTTGATTAAGTAATATGTACACTGATGGTGCTCAAGAACTAGTAAGCAATGGCTGGCTATTGTTCGGGCAGTGCATCGGATATTCTGATGGCAACGAACCTGTAACAGACTCCAGTGCTGCAGGGGGTAGGTGCTCCTGCATGGCCCTCTCCCCCATGCAATAACTTTTGTTTCCAGCACTAGGGGGCTTTTCACTGATGAGAAGAAGTGAAGGCAATGCTAGGAGGCAGTGAAGGGGATGTTGGAAGGATGCGCAGGGATGCAGAGAAGGAGCAAAAGAGATGCTGAGAGGACACAAAAATATCTGGGAAGTATAGTTCTTCCCATGGGGAAATTATATGTGGATGGTTGAACTATAATACTCCCCTTAGGGGATGGAGCCATAGCTCAGTGGTAGAGCATCTGCATGCTTGCATGCAGAAGGTCCCAGGTTTACTCCTTGGCATCTCCAAGATAGGGCTGGGAGAGACTCTTGCCTGCAACCTTGGAGAAGTGCTGCCAGTCTGTGTAAACAATACTGAGCTAGACGGACCGATGGGCAGCTTCCTATGTTCCTAGTGCAATATCAAATTCCAGGAAAAAACACATTGCTTTAATGCAAAACTTGCTTCCTTTCCACAGAGATTTGTCTGCAGAAGAACTCCCACATATCTCCCACAGAATCCCTGCATTCTTGGGCAGCTTCTAGCTATTTGTTCAGTTCAAATGGTACTGGCCAGGCCTGGTGATGATCCTCACAGTCCTCTCCTGTGAACAGAGACTGAATCTATATTCAATCTAAATAGTAGCATGTGGCAGGAAAAAAATGGTTGTGGTAGACAAGCTATTTTTTAGGAAAGCTTTTTCAACATTATTGGTCTTTTCACTGATAAGTCTCCAAGAGGAACCTCAGAGTTCCCTGCAGACAGACTGAAAACCAGGCTTTAACTGTATAAAAATAGAAGAACATGAAAAACATATTTTGATGTCCTGTTATTGCTTTGTCTATTTGTCAGCAGGCTAAGAAGAAAGGTGAGCAAAGAACTGGACAAAAATTAAGCAATGCCACAGTATTACCAAACGTATGGGAAAATAGTGAGGGAAACATGACAACAATGTTAAACTGAACTGCTCAGTCCTTTAATTAATCCCCCACAAGATAACATGTGTTAATTATTCTTTGTATAACAGATTGCTTATTTTGTAAAGAATGCTGATGAGTTAATAACATGGAGAAAACCAAGAGGTATGAAAACACAATTGATATGCAAAACAGTAAAATAATCTAATGCTAAGTAAATTTCAAGCTTCAAATTCTATAGATTAATAGCTGCTATTATTGCACACTTGTTTTTAATTTACTTATTCATGGCAAAAAATGCATGAAGTAACATTTGGCCTTAGAATGACAGTAACAAGTGAACAGCTGTTCTTTTAGAAATTTCTAAAGAAATAAAATTATAAGAAGGGTTGTCAAGAAAAGATGGATATAGCTCTACCGGTATAGTCCTTATGGAGTTCTACAGTTCTATAGTTATACTATTGGTCAGATACCTCAAATTCAATAGCAAAGAAAGGGGGAAAGAATTCAAATTAAATAAATTACCCAGATTGATGTTCCAACTATTTTAACGCTGCAACTCCCAAAACATTTATTTATCTTGACTTTTCCAAACCTGTGCTGCGGGGGGATGGAGTGTATTGACAATGAAAAAGATGGCCATTTCCACCACTTGTTTAGGTTCCCTGCACCTACTCTGCATGGATAAGATTCCCTTCTCCTTACTGGTGGCTACTCAGCTGGCATATCGTCACACAGGCTGCTACTCCTGTGGCTACTTCACATTACTTTTGATGTGGTGATAATTGCTGAAAACATGGTGGCAATGGTTTCAATCACATGCTGGATTTTTGTTTCAAACAATCTACATGATAGGATGTGGGATTGCATAAAATACTTCCATGGCCAAATAACCTTTCCAAAAGTGAACCTAGTGATGAATAAGGCATCTGGAGCTTGATAGTAGATTTTATAAAGAAACGATTCAGTCATATTTTATTCATTATCATAATGATTTAATTTAAATTATTGTAAAATTGTCGGATTAGAAAGACAGGAATATTAGAATTCCTTTTTAGTTAAAAAAAAATGTATGCTGTTTCCGACAAAAATTCTGCACTAGATCAAAAGAGAACTCCATAATTAACTCAAGATATCACATTGCTTCCAAGGTACTTGTGTGTGACACAGGGCATTGGAGGAAGTACTTAAAAATAGAGTTGCTCTGTTGTAACCGGGATTACTCTAAACCAGTGGTTCCCAACCTGGGGGCCTCCAGATATTACATAAGAACAGCCCTGCTGGATCAGGCTGAAGGCATATCTAGTCCAACATCCTGTTTCACACAGTGGCCCACCAGATGCCTCTAAGAAGCCCGCAGGTAAGAGGTAAAGACATGCCCTCTCTTCTGCTGTTGCTCCAATGCAACTGGTATTTAGCGGCATCTTGCCTCTGAGGTTGGAGGTGGGCTGTAGTCATTAGACTAGTAGCCACTGTCCTCCATGAATTTGTCTAAGCCCCACTTAAAGCTGTCCAAGCTAGTGGCCATCAGAACATCTCGTGGCAGAGAATTCCAGAGATTAATTATATGTTGTGTGAAAATGCCTTTTGTTGACCCTAAATTTCCTGACCTTCAGTTTTATGGGATAACCCCTGGTTCTAGAGTTGTGAGAGAAGGAGAAAATTTTATCTCTGTACACTCTTTCTACTTCTTGCATAATTGTATAAACCTCTACCATAGTTGCCTGTTTTCCAAATTAATGCCTCTGATGCTATAGTTTTACCTCATAAGGAAGGTGCTCCAGGCCCCGATGATCCTTGGTAGCCCTCTTCCACACCTTTTCCAGTTCTACAATGTCCTTCTTAAGATACGGTGACCAGAACTGTATGCAATACTCCAAATGTGGCTGCACCATAGATTTGTATGAGGGCATTATAATATTAGCATTGTTATTTTCAATTCCCTTCCTAATGATCCTTAGCATGGAATTGGCCTTTTTCATAGCTGCCACACACTGGGTTGTCACTTTCAACAAGCTGTCCATCATGACCCCAAGATCTCTCTCCTGGCCAGTCACTGTCAGCTCAGACCCCATCAGTGTATGTGTGAAGTTGGGTTTGTTTGATTTTTTGACCCAATATCCATTACTTTACACTTGCTTACCTTGAACAGCATTTGCCATTTTGTCACCCATTCCCCCAGTTTGGATTGATCCCTTTGGAGCTTCTCACATTCTGTTTTGGATTTTACTACCCTGATTAGTTTAGTTCCATCTGTAAATTAGGCCACTTCACTGGCCTAATTTAGGCCAAGAAGTTGGTAACAGGCCAAGAAGTTGGCCTATTACCCCAACTTCTAGATCATTTATGAATAAATTAAAGAGCACCGGGCCCAATAAAGATTCTTGGGGAAGCCCACTTCTTACTTCTCTCTATTGAGAAAACTGTTCATTTATTCCTACCCTTATCTGTTTCCTGTCCTTATCCAGTTACCAGTCCACAGTTGAACCTGTCCCCTTATCCTATGACTGCTAAGTTTACTCAAGAGCCTTTGATGGGGAATAAATTGTAGCTGGGGGTTGATAGAGTTGTAGTTCAGCAACATCAGGAGGCCCCAGATGTTGCTGAACCGTAACTCTCATCATCCCTAGTCACAATACCATCGTGGCTGGAGATGAAGAGAGTTGCAGTCTAACAAAAGCTGGGGAACCAAGTTGAAGAACCTCTGGCTAAATCCAAAATATTTAATTATGTTTAATAGTGAATATCAAATAATGCTATTTGAATAACAATATATTTCAGTAGTACGATGGTCTATACAGCAGCAAGAGTCTATATATTTAATTCTCTTATGGCCGACTGAGTAGGGAACTGTGTGGGGATGCGGGGGTTTGTCTAGATGCCTGCTGGAACACTTGCGAGGTCCTGCAAGAGTTCCAACAATTGCCTTGGGAGGGAATGGCAGCCAGGAAGGCAGGCCCAGGAGAGAGGAGGAAGAAGCAGAATTGAAAGGGAATCGGCAGAGTCAGGGGAAAGGAGGAAGAAAGTAGGAAACCAGACCTATTGCCTTCAGGGGGAACAGCATCGAAGGCAGGCATCTGCCCTCAAGCCACCAGATGGGAAGTACGGCCACTTTGGGAGCGGCACAGGAGGGAGATAAATAATGGCAGCGGCAGCGAGAAAGCAGAGGAGAATGAGCCAGAAGGCGGGGGGCCGACGAGACTGGGGCAGAAGGGGGCGGGGGGGAGCGGGCAGGTGAGAAATAATGGTGGTCAAGCGGGCGGGTGGAAGATAAATAATGGTGGTAGCGGTGAGAAAGCAGAGGAGACTGGAGAAGGGGGCAGGGAGAAAGGGGAGGGGAGTAGTGGGCGGGGAGAGGTGACAGGGCAGAAGGGGCGGGGGAGAGAGGAGACTGGGGCAGAAGGAGGCGGGGGAGAGGAGATTGGGGCTGAAGGGGGCAGGGGCAGAGGAGACTGGGGCAGAACGGGGCAGGGGGGAGAGGAGACTGGGGCAGAAGGGGGCAGGGGAGGTGGGCAGAAGGTTGGGGGAGTGTACTGCCGTACAGATGTTCTGTGCGGGTTCAGCAGCCACAGCCATGCGTGGGATTGTGGCAAGGACTATGCGTGCCGGTGGAGGCGCCTGATTGGCTGGGCACCGGTTGGCCGCTGGCAATGGCCGCTGTGAGGAGGAGGCGGGGGGTGGCAGTGGCAGGCCTAGCCTGGCTGTGGTGAAGAGGCTGAGGAGGGGGCGGCTGGACTGGCCATGGCAACACAGCGGGCCCATGGCCGCTGTGAGAAGGGGGTGAGGATGGCAGCAGCGGCAGGCCTAACCCGGCTGTGGCGAGGAGGCTGTGGAGCAGGCAGTGGGTGAGGCGGTGGCGGCAGGCCCATGGCCGCTGTGAGGAGGAGGCGTCAGTGGTGGCAGGAGGCCTAGCCCGGCCGCAGTGAGGAGGCTGTGGAGGGAGCGGTGGGCCCAGCTGTAGTGAGGCGGCAGCAGCAGGCCTGGTGGAGGGGGGTGGCGGGCCTGGTTGTGGCGAGGCGGCGGCAGGCTCAGCAGAGGTTGCAGAGGGGGCGGCAGGCTCAGCTATGGCGAGGCGGCCACAGGCAGCCACAGTGAGGAAGTGGTGGCAGAAACCGTGAACCACGGCTGGGGAGTGGGTGGGAGAGCAGCCTGGCGGGTAGTGGGGGGGGGAGAGAAGCAGCCAGGCGGGGAGTGGGGAGGAAAAGCTGGTGGGCATCAAGGAACGGAGACTGGGGTAGAAGTTGGGGAGAGGCCTTGGGGGGAAGGGGAGTGTACTACCTCACAGATGCTCTGTAAGGGATCAGCTAGTACATATTAATTTCATGGACATGAAGGCTATCTACAATAATTTCTTATGACAGAAACCCAGGAAATATGGGATTTTATTATTACATCTGCTTAAATTATTAGATGTTTGCTCATCAGATTGGTGTCAGTCTTCATGAGTCTGTGATGAGCAAAGGTATACATATCTGTAGCAGATGGAGATAAATGTACAATCATGCTGCAGTGATTTATTTGCTATACATTTCTTTAAATAATGTACATAGATTACTACGAATGATGTATTACATAGAGCATTAATAACTACAACATTAATAACTACAATAACTAAACACTAATAACTACAATAACTAAATCATTCAGAACTGTTAAACTGTTAAAGTGGCACTAATTAAAGTGACAATTGTAGATAATTGACTTGAACTGTGTATAGAATAAAGAGCTTGTCTACCTAGATTAATACAAATAGCATACTTTACATAAGTAGTACATTACATAACAATAAGGCCAAAGCATCATTTGTCTATGTTGATTATTGATTAATTAATGGGGGTAACTAAATATTAAAAGTATATATCTGTATAACTGTATAGGGTGCTCATATGAACAAATGCTAAATCACAACATTGGTCCATCTAATTCAGGTTTGTCTACACTCTTGGCTCTTTAATGTTTCACGCAGGAGTAGTTTCCGGTCCTGGAAGGGCAGGAATTTAAACCTAGGACCTTTTGCATGTAAAACGTGTGTTCTACCATTGACCCATGGTCTCATCCACTGAGCATACTTGTTCAGAAATTAGTGCCACTCAATCCAATAGGTTTTTAAATTGCAGTCCTTGACATGTGCGATGATCCAGCAGTTCTAGTGAGCATGCAGAGGTTCTTATGCCCACACAGTACTCTGTGCACATAGGACCTGCTCCATTTTCTTCTATGAGTTGGAAGGCATTTCCTAGGGAGACTTCCCAGACTCAGGCACATTCCCTGATTAAAGAGGAGCCATTTTGGAAGGGCAGTATACAAATCAAATCAAATCAAATCAAATCAAATCAAATCAAATCAAATCAAATCAATCAATCGGTAAAATGGAGCTACATGTTGATATTGGAGCCTGGCAAACAAACAAACTGCATTGTGATTTATGTTATAGAAAATACATGTGTGGGAGGATAGAAGCTAGATGTATTACAGACTAAACAGCTATATCTCCCCTCAAAATTGGATGTAACATAATCATTGTGATGCAAAGAAAAGAAAAAATGACAATCCACATTAGTCACATGAAAAGGACTCAGGTTCTGGAACTGATGTTTCTAGCTAGAATTGTCAAAGGTAGAATGGATAAAGATCACATTATTTGTGTAGTCCACCATAAACGTGAATGGCAGGCAAAGGGCATTGGAAGCCCCACCCCAATATGCCTCCAAGTGTGCCAGTCATCCTGCCACTGGCTCTCTACATGCTTAAGTGTTCTTCTGAAGAGGATGAGTATCGTGCCTGATGTCCTAAAGGTAGGACTTCCAGTTCCCTTCTACTATCATTGATACGTACAGCAGGCTTCTCAAATAATGTCTGAAGAGGGCTAATGAGTACTGAACAGTGATGACTCCAAGGGTTAGTAAGCACTTCCCCCAAAATATTTCCCTCTCCCCTTTTTGCTCTCCATCCACCAGACTAAAACTTTATCTCAAAGTAGGATTGTGCGTTTTGGTTTTTTTCTGTTTTGTTTTTGGCCCAAATCCAAAACATCCCCGTTTTGTTCTTTGATCGAAATCAGCCAATCCAAAACACCCTAATTTTGTTCTTTGTTCGAAATTGCAAAATCTGAATCTGAAATGTTTTGGATTTAAAAAAACAGCCCCGAGGCAAAACTAGTGGGAAGGGTGATAGTGCCCAATGGGTGGAAGCTACCACCCAAATTTCAGAGGAATTGGGCAAAGGGATGATTTTTGGTGAATTTTTGAAATTTAAGATTTTTCCTATAGGGAATAATGGAGGTTTCCGCAAAAGTATAGCTTCACGTCGGGGGGGGGGGGTAGCCCAGAGCAGAGTAGGGTGGGTGGTAGTGCCCAGTGGGGGCAAGGAAGCTGCCAGAATTATTTCAAAGGAATTGGGCAGAGGGCTGATTTTTAAAGATTTAATGGAGTTTATGTGTCTTTAAAGTTCTTCCCCATAGGGAATGGTGGAGGTTTCAGCAGCCCCATAACTGCACTTGGGGGGCACCAGGGTGGCCCAGAGCGAGTGGTGGTGTAGAGTACATAGGGTGCCAACCACCCCCATGGGTTGCTAACCCATGGGGTACTGGGTTCTGTTGTTTCTGAGATGTTTTGAGTGTAGATTCTCTGGTAGCCTATGAGAGTGGATTCATGATTTGTCATTGAAAATTTCATAGGCTACCAGAGAATCTACACTCAACACCTCAGAAACAACAAAACCCAGTACCCCAATGGGTTAGCAACCCATGGGGGTGGTTGGCACCCTCTGTGCACTACACCACCACTTGCTCTGGGCCACCCCAGCAACCCCCAAGTGTAGTTATGGGGCTGCTAAAACCACCATTATTCCCTATGGGGGAAAAGCTTAAAGACCCTCAAACTTCAACAAATCACAAAAAACAGCCCTTTGCCTTGCCAGATTCCTTTGCAATCTGGGTGGCGGCAGGCACCCATGGGAGCACTACCACCTGACCCACTCTTCCACTCCCAAGCCCCCTTTCTGCCCCAAATCTACCCAAAAGAACATAACAGCACACATCAACAACAGCAGAGCTTTGCTGGAAACCAGGTTTCCAAAGCAAGATCACACAGATGCATCAAACTAGGCCCTAAGGCCAACAACAGCACTCTGCCCTCCCTCCCACAAGCATTTTTTGTCCACAAGGAAGAGAGACACAGCTACATTTGTGCCACCTGGTCATAAAAGCAGGTTAAGTAAGGAAGGGTGCAAACAACAGCAACATTCTGCCAGTGGAACAGCCAGGTTTTGCCCCCAATCCCAGCTACCAAAGTAGAAGAGTGATGATCTTGACAACAATTGCACACAACTTTTGGCACATTCTTAGACTTTTCTGCAACAAATTGGAGCCTGTGGCACCATACAACCTTTTTGATCTAGTTGGAATAAAAATGATGATGAGGTTGGAACAGAATGCAAAAGTCATCCTGATCACATTTCTACTAATCATACAGTCTATTAGCCATTTGCTGTATGTGGCATTTAGTTGTAATTCAAGGGAACATTTTAAAAAATAAATGCAGAACTTGAACTTGACCTGATATGGTATCTTTCATGTGTTTCAGATAGTCATTTTGAAAACTTAATGTTTTTATTTATTTATTTTGCACATATATAGGTGGCATGCAGTTAGGGAAAGACAGTAAAGAAATGGCTTCAAAGAAGCAGCAAGTGTAGAAGTCTTTTTTAGTAATTCAAAAAGGAAAATTAGATTATATAGGGAGAATGATGCATCATCAGACCATCAGTATTCTCAGTTTGAGGAACAGCAATTACAGTACTATGGAACATTTCAAAATTATTGATTTTGAGCCACATGGAATAAAATTTTCTGGTGCACCACCACTGAAGCTGTCACCCTAAACCCCTACCAGTTATATTGGTAACTGTGTTCACTGTACACAGTTACATGACTTCTAATTAGGGCTTCTGCACTGAAGCAATCTTGGCTCTCAGCAAATGCAAGATTGGTCTTTGTTTCACCCTCCCTTGTTTAAAAACATAAATAATATTTGAAAACAAATGATCATAGTAGGAACTAATCTGCCCACTTTCTTTACACTATCCCTACAACTAGACTAAATTTGGTCCAAATTGGTTAGGCAGTTCACAAATTTGCCAATTGTGCCTCAGATGTTAGGTGTCCACCATGTTGAATTGTGACATCATCACAAACTATGTGTTTGAGATGTCCCTATGTGTCCCTACAACTGAATCAAGTTTGGTTCAAATTGGTTCCCACTCGCACCTCAAAAGTTCACATGTCCACCATCTTGAATCAGGGTGGGTGACATCATTACAAACAACACCCTTGAGCCATCCCTATGTGTTCCTCCACTTGTAGCAAATTTGGTTTAAATCAGTTGGTAGTCCACAAATTACCCCTCTTATACTTTAAATGTTTATGCATCTACCATCTTGAATCGGGGTGGATGACATCATCACATACTATGTCATTGAGGCATCCCTATGTGTCCCTACAACTGTATCTGATTTGGCTCATATTGGTCCAGGCACTGTGAAGATGATAGATGATAGACACGCACAGGCAGGCAGGCAGGCAGACAGACAGACAAACAATGCCGGGCGGTCTCATAAGTCTACAGGAAAGTAGGCTAAGAAAGTGTCTGGGCATCTTACATATACTGCCTTGTGTTCAAAGGAAAGAAAGGCAGGATATAAATGTAAAAATACATATTAGCCCAGTAGAGGAAAATAGGTTAAAAAATGTAAAACACTGAGGCATTTATATGCATTGTACAATCTTGGATATCATAGTATTGTTATTGATTTGATACACACAAATATACTGAGCCCTTTCTCACGATCCATGAGAAGGGCTTTGAAGGGATGAGGGAAGAATGCTTCAAAAAGTTTACCTCCCTTCTAGAAAAGCATTTCTTTATTGCTGGGCAGGTGGATCGCCCTGCCCAGATTATTGCCGGCTTCTGCCAGCAGCAGGGAGGTTTGGGGGTATAGGAGGCTAATACTGGGCTAATATATATTTCTTACATTTATATCCTGCCTTTCTTTCCTTTGAACACGAGGCAGTATACAGGTGAAACTCGGAAAATTAGAATATCGTGCAAAAGTCCATTAATTTCAGTAATGCAAATTAAAAGGTGAAACTGATATATGAGACAGACGCATTACATGCAAAGCGAGATAAGTCAAACCTTAATTTGTTATAATTGTGATGATCATGGCGTACAGCTCATGAAAACCCCAAATCCACAATCCCAGAAAATTAGAATATTACATGGAACCAAGAAGACAAGGATTGTAGAATAGAACAATATCGGACCTCTGAAAAGTATAAGCATGCATATGTATTCAGTACTTGGTTTGGGCCCCTTTTGCAGCAATTACTGCCTCAATGCGGCGTGGCATGGATGCTATCAGCCTGTGGCACTGATGAGGTATTATGGAAGAACAGGATGCTTCATTAGCGGCCTTCAGCAATTCTGCATTGTTTGGTCTCATGTATCTCATCCTTCTCTTGGCAATGCCCCATAGATTCTCTATGGGGTCAGGTCAGGCGAGTTTGCTGGCCAGTCAAGCACAGTACACTGTATACTTTTCAGAGGTCCGATATTGTTCTATTCTACAATCCTTGTCTTCTTGGTTCCATGTAATATTCTAATTTTCTGAGAGTCTGCTGGGGTCTGTTGGGATCAGGGGCCGTGTGGCCCCCAGAAGTTCCAGCATGTCCTGTGTTAGCACGCAGGGCATTCTGGAGAGACCCCTGAGTCGGTGGTCTACACGTGCCCAGGTTAGTGGAGTCCTTGCTCTGCTAACCTGGGCTTAGGGGAGGGTAACTTTGGCAGGTTACCCGCTTGGGTGAGATCGGGCTCGGCTGTGAGCCCTGTGGTTCTCACGCACGGGTGAAATTGGGCTAGGCTCCCTTCTCTGTGTGAATGGGTGTACTCTCCATTCTTGTGGAAAGCATAATAAAGGAAGAATATTAGATATTCAGAAACTGTTCTAAAATTGTGGGTCTTCCCATAGGCGTAATGATAGGGGGGCCAGGGGGGGCACGTGCCCCGGGCGCCACCCTGGTTGATCACGTGGGGGGCGCCAAAGTCCCCCCGCCGATCCCCTGGCTTTCCGTTGTTTTTTTAAAAGCGTCCGTGTGGTGGCGGTGTGGTGGCGCCCCCTCCCCCGGTCCTGGCGCCACCCCCCCCATTGCTCGGCTCTGGCGCGCGGGCGCCGAGTTGACTCAAATCTTTGTCACACTCACAACACAGGCAGCATAAGGTGGAAGGAACAGCACTCCTCCCAGCACTCCGAGTCCACACTCCTCCCAGGCCCCGCCCCGCAGTCACGCATGCGTGGTGCTGGTGTCCCGTGTCCGACTCCTCCTCCCAGCTCGTGCAGCACATGCGTCAGCGTCGAGGCAGGGAGTCAGAGCGAGCGACTCGTCCGTTTCTGCTGCTGCCTGAGGCAAGAAGCAGAAGGGGATTCATTTCAGTTTGGCCGGCCGACGGCACAAGCAGCAACACATAAAGCACAGGACAAGGTGTGTTTTGTGATTATTCACGTGTGAACTTGTTCGGGCGGGGCGGGGGCGGGCTTACTTGGCATTGCACCAGGCTGGCTGGGCTGTTAAGTTGCGTCCCAGAGGACAAGGCGCTCTCCTCCCTCGCTTGCGCTCCTTTTCCGGAGTTCCACCGTAACTAACCGGCCCCGAACAAGAGCGTGCCTCCGAGCATGTGCAGAGTGCAGAGCGCGCGTGGGGGTGTGGCGTGCTAAAGCAGAATCTGCGGCCAAGGCAGGGAGTTCTCCTGGTCTGGAACCTACTCAGTGCCCAGGTCTGGAGAGCGTAAAAAAACCCGCGCTGCAGTGGTGCTGTGCGCAAAAGGGGCGCTTGGCGCAGCCCTCCGGCTAATGTGAAGTAATGCCACCCCGTGAATGGCCCTTGACCGGGTGGTCTCTGCACTGCAGGCAGCAGCAACCGAGGGCAGGTCGGGGCCCTCATCGCCCGCCGCCGGCCGACCTTTTTCTCCTTAAGCCGGACTCCGGAGTGCTTGCTCAGCCCTTCACGGAGCAGGCCCGGCGGCGGCCACGCCCATGGAAGTTCCACCGGTCGCCATGCAGCAGCCAGCTCAGCCCTGCTGGGCACTCCTCTTCTCCGTGGTCTCCAGAAGCAGCGAGCGGGCGGGCAGGCAGGGCTGAGCAGGCGCCCCACTCAGGCCGCTCCGCCTGCCGGCATGACCCCTGGCAAGGCTGGCAGGCGGCTGGGCCAGCAGGCTTACTCCACCCCCCACCCCGCCAGCCAGCGAGCGAGGAGACTCAGGAGAGCAAGCCCCGGCCGGGCAGAGGTGGGCTGGGCGTCTGGCTCAAGGTGGGGGCTCGCCTCACTCGGCGGCTCCCTCTCTGCTGGCTGGGCGTGGTGGGGGCGTGCTCGGGGCATGCTCTGTCCCCCTCCCCACTTGCCCGTGTCCCTCGTGGGCCCGGCGCGTGGCGCAGCCCCCTCTGGGTCCCTTCCTTCGGCTGGAGAGGGAGGCTTGTGCTGCTGGGCGCCGCGTCCCCTCCCCCGTTGCCCTGGCCGCCCCTCTGCTTCCCTCCCTCCCCACGGTCTTGACTCCCTCCTAAAGCGAACTCTCTCCCCGTGGCAAAGTGCCGCTTTCCCCTCGCGACGACGGGCACCAGCTCGGAGAATCCCCTGCACGGAGCATCTAGTGAATGAGTTTTTGTTGGAGGCTCCCGTCCCACCGGGCGACCAGAGCAGATGCATATATCTGTTGGGAAGCCCTTAAGCACTCCATTTCGCAATCTGAATTAAAGAGACACATGTTGAATTCCTGCCTTGAAGGAATCCTGCGTAGATGGCGAGGTGGGGTAAATGTGTCTGAATATACTCTCTCCCCCCTTTTTTTGAAAACTAAATTCATGGTCCTCTGTCAAATTGCGCTGAGGCTTGTGGGGGTGGGGAACACAGAACTGAAGCCCTTGTGGTTCAGAATGGAGTCATTGTAGGGAACATGCTTTATTTCTGAGATCAAGCATTATAAATATGATACAATAGAGTATGACTTATTATAGCAAATTATGTTTCGGATTCTGTTGCTCAAGCAGGATGGGTGCTTACTTTTGTCACTTTACTTTGGCGAAACACTGTTCTGCTCAGTAATTCTTTACCATACTTCTAGAACATTCTGGGCACTTTGTCCACAATCCAGTAAACCTAACTCTATACTGACTTGTGGCTCTTGTCTTCAAATGTGTATTCTTGCTTAGTGTGCTTCCATGTGTATGGAGAGAAGAACAGAAATTCATTAATTTCACAGTTGCTCCCTTTTCTCTAAGATAGTGATGTACTGCAAAAGGCACAGAGTATTATCAGAGGTATATGTTGTATTAGTAAGTAGTGCAAGCCCTTTAACTGCAAACTAATATGTTTTGATTGTTATAATAAACAATTAGTATGCGCTTATTGTTATAAAATTTATAATTTACAAAATGGGAAATGATGTAAATCAGTATTTTTCTCTCCCACCCCCAATCAAATTACTGACTTAAAATTATCTTGATTTTAAATCTTGATTTAAACTTGCAACAGGTTCCCTCCTTTGGTACTTTAAAAGCTTAACATATTGTTGTGACTAGAGATTACTTTATCAGATGCAAGATTCAGAATTTAAAACTAGATTGTGTTAACCAGAAAGATACTTGGTTCTGTACTAGCAAAAGGATTCTAAGTGTTCACAATGGTAGGGTTGCCTCAAGGGCTAAAAAGTGTTTTGGTTCTTTTGCTTTAATTGATTAAAAGCTAGACAATAAATCGACTAATAGTCTGAATGAAATAAAAGTGATGGCACCTTTCTCCCTCTCTTTTTTCTTGTCTGACTTTCTTCCTTCCTCTCTCAATTTCTCTCTCTCCCTTCATTCCTCTCTCTTTCTTTCCTTCTTTCTTTCTCGATCTCTTCCTCCCTCCCTCCCTTTCTGCCCCCTCTCTTTTTTCTTATCTGACTTCCTTCCTTCCTTGCTTCCTTCCTTTTTCTTTCTTTCTCTCTTCCTTCCTCTCTCAATTTCTATCTCTCTCACTATTTGAGATACAAGCAAACTTCACAGGGTTGTTATGAGGAAAAAACATGTGTGTCAGTCAGATGTATGTTGGGGCGGCCGGGGGGGGGCATGGCGGGGGGGGGCGCAATTTCAGTGCTTGCCCCGGGCGCCGTTTTCCCTAGTTACGCCTCTGGGTCTTCCTATAGCCTAAACCTTCCTTTGTTCTTGCGACAAGGGTCAAATTTGTCAGAGTTGGGGCAGAACTAGAAGCTAGTAATAGAATCTTTTTCCTTGTTCCATGGCTGTTTTAGTCAGAAAGAGTAAAAAAGAAACAAGAATCTCTTTATTCTTGCTGTAAGCAGTATTATGATGAATGCACAAGGGAAATATGCTGAGTAAGGAAGTGTCATTTTTACATTGTCTGTTTTCTAGTGTAGTACTTTTGAGACTCAAGAGAAAACTTAAGGAGAGCAAAAAGACAAATCAAGAGCATGCAGCCCTGGAATTTAAGGAAACCAGGAAAAGGACAATACGGAACAGAATGGCTGCAGTTCACCAATAAAAAGGGCTGGTTGGAAGTAGTTGTGAACCAATGAGGTCATTCACACAATCAAAAACTGTGTTCGCCCCAGATTTGGGAGCTGTGTGTGCTACCAATTTTTAATTATGTGGAAATAAGGTAAGAGGAAAACCTGGGTAGAAGTGATAGTGTGGATGCAATGTAGGAGGAAAAACTACCCAGGTTTTCTTCCTAGCTTGCTTCCACACATTCACTTTTAGGCCATGCCACCACAAGGAAATGATCTGAAAGTCTGCCCCTTCACCTTTCCAGAAGGACAGTGTTCATCTGAAGAGACAAACAATAATCTCAGGGAGAGATTCTTCACACGAAAAGGAATGCTGGGACACTATAATTATAAATAATTGGGATAATCTCTCCCTCAGTATGGTGTACGTCCCTTCAGACAACCATCTCCTTATGGAGATTTGGGAGTCAGGCTTTCAAATTTGTACTTGCATTCACCAGGGGGCTTCTCCAAGGCCTCGGTGTGTGTGTGTGTGTGTGTGTGTGTGTGTGTCTCCGGATGTTCCCCCTTCCCTGCTGACTTCCATTATGTGTAAATCACCCTCTTTGGGTGATCTTCAGCCCATTCCAGGCCTCACCCCCATTGCGGTGGTCATTTTGGAGGCCACCACGCATGCCCAATGAGCCTCTGTGTGGTCATGACCCGGCCACGCAGAGGCTGATTGGGCATGCATGGTGGCTCAAAAATGGCCACTGCAACGGGGGTGGCTAGAGTGCTGGACTAGGACTGGGGAGACCTGAGTTCAAATCCCCATTCAGCCATGATACTAGCTGGGTGACTCTGGGCCAGTCACTTCTCTCTCAGCCTAACCTACTTCACAGGGTTGTTGTGAGGAGAAACTGAAGTATGTAGTACGCCGCTCTGGGCTCCTTGGAGGAAGAGCGGGATATAAATGCAAAATAATGATGATGATGATGATGATGATGGAAATCCCAGTGGTAATTGGTGCCCTGGGTGCAGTTCCAAAAGACCTTGAAGAGCACCTCAACACCATAGGGGCCACAGAAATCACCATCAGCCAATTACAAAAAGCAGCTTTACTGGGAACAGCCTATATTCTGCGACGATATCTATAACAATTGACAATAAAATTCTGGCATCCCAGGTCCTTGGGAAGGACTCGATGTCTGGATAAAACAAACCAGTCAATAACACCTGTCTGACTGTGTAAACAAGAAATAATAATGGAAATCAGCGGGGAAAGAGGAACATCCGGAGACTCCCCCTACTCCCCCTCAGAGAAGCCTCCCCAGAAGGGGTAAGTAAAAAACATTATTTTAAGACCACGACACCCCCCCCGGATGGCCACTGGGGTTCGGTCTGGTACTGAACTGAACCGGAGAAGTGGGGTGTTAGTTTGATATCAGACCATCAAACCTGTTTGCACATCCCTAGTAAGAGGACTCCAAAAGATTACAATAAAAAAGCAGGCTGGATGAAAGAGATCAAAAAATGTAACCAACAAATGCAAGATCTAATAATAACACCAGAATTAATAAGTGAAAGAGCAAAGAAAATTAAAAATTGGACTGCGCCAGGCGACGATGAACTGCATGGCTTTTGGCTTAAACACCTAACAAGCCTTCATAAACAACTATCAAAACAGTTCAATCACATTTTGCAAGGAGGTGATATTGAACAATGGCTGACAACTGGGAAAACTCATATCATCATGAAAGACCCAGCAAAAGGTGCAGTTCCAAGTAATTATAGACCGCTAACCTGTCTGCCAACCATGTTCAAATTATTAACTGGAATAATAGCAGATGAAGTGTTGCAACACTTATTAACTAACAAACAGCTTCCAGTTGAACAGAAAGGAAATTGCCCAAACACCAGAGGCACAAAAGACCAGCTGCTGACTGACAAAATGATTTTAGAAAATTGCAAGAGAAGAAAAACCAATCTAAGTGTTGCATGGATTGACTACAAGAAAGCCTTCAACTCATTGCCTCACACATGGATACTAAAATGTGTAGAAACAACTGGTATCAGCAAAAACATTCAGATATTTATTTAAAAAGCAATGAGCATATGGAGTACACAGCTAACAATCAATGGCAAGACACTTGGACAGGTTAGCATTAGAAGAGGCATTTTCCAAGGGGACTCACTATCCCCTCTGTTGTTTGTAATCGCCATGACCCCACTTTCACAAATACTAAACAAAACAGGCCTTGGATACCAAACATCTAAAACATCCAGTAAAATCAACCATCTGCTGGACATGGACGATCTGAAGTTGTATGGAAAGTCCCAGTCAGAAATCGAATCACTGCTAAACACTGTCCGTATATTCAGTAGCGATATAGCAATGGAGTTTGGACTAGACAAGTGTGCTGCATGAATAATGAACAGAGGGAAAATAAGAAAAACAGAAGGAATAGAACTGCCCAATGGAAGCAAGATCAAGAACCTGGAAGAGAAAGAACCTTACAAATACTTGGGCATTCTCCAGGCTGATAACATCGCACACACTGAAGTTAAAATAAAAATTGGAAGTGAATACATCAGGAGAGTTAGAAAAATCCTCAAGTCCAAACTCAATGGCGGGAACACCATATAAGCCATAAACACCTGGGCTATACCTGTTATCAGATACACTGCAGGAATAATAGACTGGACCCAGGCAGAGCTAGAGACGCTAGATCGTAAGACCAGGAAAATCATGACCATCAATCATGCTGTGCACCCCTGCAGTGATGTTGATAGGCTATACCTCCCTCGCAGCTCAGGTGGAAGAGGAATGCTGCAAGTCCATTAAACAGTAGAGGAGGAGAAAAGAGGCCTTGAAGAATATATCAAGGACAGTGAAGAAGATGCACTTCAAATGGTCAATAACGAGAAACTATTCAACACCAATGAAAGAAAGCAGGCCTACAAGAAAGAACAAGTCAAGAACCGAGCAGAAAAATGGAAAAATAAGCCACTGCGTGGTCAATATTTCCACAATAGAAGTGGAAAATCAGACATCACCAAGACCTGGCAATGGCTTAAGAATGGCAACTTGAAGAAAGAAACAGAGGGTTTAATACTGGCTGCACAAGAACATGCACTAAGAACAAATGCAATAAGAGCAAAAGTCAAAAAATCCACAACAAACAGCAAGTGCCGCCTTTGTAAAGAAGCAGATGAAACCGTGGACCACCTAATCAGCTGTTGTAAAGAGAGCGCACAGACTGACTACAAACAAAGGCATGACAAAGTAGCAGAGATGATACACTGGAACATCTGCAAAAAATACAAGCTACCTGTAGCCAAACATTGGTGGGACCATAAAATTGAAAAAGTTGAAGAAAATGAAGATGTAAAAATATTATGGGACTTCCGACTACGAACAGACAAACATCTGCCACACAATCCACCAGATATCACTGTAGTCGATAAGAAAGAAAAACAAGTCAAAATAATCGACATAGTAATACCAGGGGATGGCAGAATAGAAGAAAAAGAAATAGAAAAAAAAATCACCAAATACAAAGATCTACAAATTGAAATTGAAAGGCTGTGGCAGAAAAAGACCAAAATAATCGCAGTGGTAATTGGCGACCTGGGTGCAGTTCCAAAAGATCTTGAAGAGCACCTCAACACCATAGGGGCCACAGAAATCACCATCAGCCAATTACAAAAAGCAGCTTTACTGGGAACAGCCTATATTCTGCGACAATATCTATAACAACAACAACAACAACATTGACAATAAAATTCTGGCATCCCAGGTCCTTGGGAAGGACCCGATGTCTGGATAAGACAAACCAGTCAATAACACCTGTCTGACTGTGTAAAATAATAATAATAATAATAATAATAATAATAATAATAATAATAATAATAATAATAATATTTTTATAGCACCTCACCCAGATGGCTCTAGGCGGTTCACAAACTTTCTTGAATCTGAGAACTGCATAGGTAGCCAAGAAGGAAGAATTAAATCCGAGTTTTGCAGCTGGATGGAGCTCCCTCCCTTACTGTGTAAGGCTCCCAACAGATGCTGCTTAATTTACTGTTCTCCCTTTACAGGCCAGCATCTGCCTGAGTTCCTTACTATTAATACATTCTTCCTTGGTGTGAATATTGGAAATAAACATATCGCAAATATAGCACACAATTGTCAGTGACACAAAAATTCTCACACATGTATGGGAATCAAGGACTTTATTACAAGCTGCAAGACTGTATGCATATTCATATATGAGAATTCAGTGCAACATTAACTGAGTAGCATGGTAGCAGTTTCTGTCACCAGCCCATTCACACGTTATGTTCAACACTGTACAATGAGTGTCCAATGTACATAGTTACAGATCTATGCACAAATACAATCATTCACATGTTATGCTGAACGGAGGTACAGCAGTACACTTCCTATCTGTACCATGCATTTGAAAGACCTGTATCTGGGTTTCCTTTTAAAATGAACACAGATATAGTCATTCACACAAGCACATCACATGTACAAGTGTAAAAACATCTAAACACTTGCACAGCATAATGTTTTAATTGGACTAGTGTGTGTATGAGTATAAAGAAGTGTGTATGAGTATAAAGAAGTAACCTTCTTGGTTTGTTTAGGTTGACTGAAGGCTGTTTCTTCATCTAGGAGAGTAGAGTGGAGAAAAAGCCTGCAAGAAATCAGATTAGAGCAAACAAAAAGGAGAAATCCAAACCCCTTTCAAAAAAATTAAGTGTGAGGGAAGTCAGCTATGTCTGAGGTTACTGCTGCCTGAGGTGAGAAGTTGAAATTACTGAGGAATGCAGGAATTGTGTTGCTCCTCTTAGTTTCCCCAAATGAAGTATTTATGTGAGAGAAAGACAGGAGGTAAAAGAGGCTAAAGTTGGAGCTTAAGTATGAGAGCTCTGAAAAAAAACTCCTGAGAGTTTTGAAGTTAAATGACCAAAGACCTTTAGAAAGGTAAAGTTCTGCCATTGAGTCGGTGTCAACTCCTGGTGACCACAGCGCCGTGTGGTTTTCTTTGGTAGAATACAGAGGGGTTTACCATTGCCTCCTCCCACGCAATATGAAATGATGCCTTTCAGCATCTTCCTATATCACTGCTTCCTGATATAGGTGTTTCCCATAGTTTAGGAAACATACCAGTGGGGATTTGAACTAGCAACCTCTTGCTTTCTAGGCAAGTGACTTCCCTGCTGCGCCATTAGGTGGCTTACTGCGTCTGTTTTCCTGGAGTAACATATGTTTTGTGAGATGTTGCTATAAATCAATTTTACTTATTTATTTATTTATTATATGTATATCCCGCTCTTCCTCCAAGGAGCTCAAAGTGGTATACACTCACAACGACCCTGTGAAGTAGGTGATAGGGATGTGTGAAAAGATTTGGATACAAAATGATTTGTACCCAAATCAGCTAGATTCAGGTGATTTGTAGACAAAACAAATCACCCCTGTGCTCAATTGTCCAGATTCGGGTACAGAACAAATCACTCCAGATTCATACCCCCAAAATTTGGAGATTTGGATCTCCATTTTGTGGCCAAAGTGGGTTGCGTGGTACTGCCCAATGGGTGGAAGCTACCACCCAAATTTCAAAGAAATTGGGCAAAGGGGTGATTTTTAAAGAATTTTTAAGTTCATGCATCTTTAAACTTTTCCCCATAGGGAATAATGGGGATTTCACCAGGCATAGTTGTAACTCCCTGGCTGGGGGGGGGGACCAGGGTGGCTCAGAGCAGGTTGTGGTGGGATAGTAGTGCTCAATGGGTGCAGGGAAGCTTGATGCCCCTGCTGTCCCTCCCCCCAAGGAGTTTTAACTAAGGCTGATGGAATCCCCATTTCATCAAGCGTGGAGGGCCGGGGGCTGGGGTGCATCTTCCCAGACCCCAGAACGCCTATAATGCAGCACACGAGAGCACAGTGCATTATAGGGATCCGCCCAGCACTGGCTACTTGTGCGTTGGTGCTGCGTGGAGCCATGTGGCACCGACACTTGATTTAAGGGCACCCCTGCGCCACTAGCGTGCTCCTTAAACATGGCTGATGTGCCAGCGCCAGGAGGCTCATGGTAGTGCACATGTGCCAGCAAAACCAGGCTGGGCTTCCTTAGCCTGGCTTTGCCTGCATGTGTGAATAGCCCCATTATATGGTTCCAAAATAAAATATATGCCTATTGAGGTTTACCAGTTCCATTCAGAATGCATAATACATAACCTTTGGAAGAGTTAGAAAATCTACTTCAGAAATGTGGTGCAGACCGTGTTTTCTAATTGGTTTTTTTTTTCCAAGCTTTACTTCAAATTTATCATTGTCAATGACCTGCTGTTTTGCTGCTGAGAAACTCAAAGGAGTAGCAATAAGGAGGGAACATCCATACCTCAGCAAACCTTTAGAGCTCCTTTCTCACTGTAAAAGATCAAGTGCTTTTTCCTTGCATCTTATTTTAGTGTTCACATTTAATGATTTTTCCTGTTGATTTACAATGACATGACTTTGTTTTACATTCAAATGCAAGTATCCTCAAAACTAACTTTAAGTATGCAATGCATTTCTTTGATATTGCTATTAATGCAAATCTAAAACTTCAAAGCCAAACGTACATTAGCTGAAAAAGATCAGGCTGATTTTATGCTTAGTGCTTTGTCCAATATAATGAGGACAATTGCGGAATTGAGAAACCTAAATTACAATGCAAAACTATAAATATAGGATTTTTAAACTAGAAGCATCCCTTCTCAATTTATATAACATTTCCCAGACTACTTACCACAACCACCATCTGGCCATATTAAAAATTGCAGGGTGTTTTAGTAATAGTCACTTTTTGCTTTCTATTCATATGCTGGCTTTTAATATCATCCTCCCAGTAATCAAAAAGGAATAAATTACAGTTCTGTTATATGTTTTGCAACTTTTCAGAATCTGTCATTTTAGTTGATCCATTCTTCTTCCTGTTTCTGGGATCAGTTCTTTAGAAAAGGGAGATATATAACAACTTTCATTTACATTAATAAGAGAGAATACATTCCTTTAAGGAATAAATTCCCACCATTTGGCAGAATAAAGGCAATTCTCCTCGAAATCCTGTTCTAGGGTGGATGGAGCAAAGAAATTGACCTTCTTTTGTTTGGAATAATCCAGGTGTGAGATTATTTCAGGTGAACCTCAAATATACGCACAAACAAGGATTTTCTTGTTGATTCGTTTTAAAAATATTTCTATCTATATTATTATAAAATATTTTTATGCTGCCTTTCTTGACACAGGCAGCACAAGGCAGTTCACAAAAGACATTCTGGTAAGAACTAATCTACCTACTTTCCTTACATTATAACCTTAATTGATAATTACTATCTTCACAAGTTAGCCCACTTCCATCTCAAACATTTGCACATCCATCACCTTGAATTGGGGTGGATGACAACATCACAGATTATGCCATTCAGGTGTCCCTATGTGTCATGACAACTGTTCCAAATTTGGTTTGAATTGGTCCAGACATTGCAAAATTGATTGGGACACACAAACACACACAGACACAAACACAGAAGTGTGGATGATCTCATAAGGTGACTTTCCTAAAGGAAAGTAGGCTAATAAAAATATAACAACAATATCAAATATACAAACCAATCAACATAAAAAAAAAAAGAATTAATAAGCACCAGAGACAAACAGATACTAACCAACTGACAAATCCAAAAGAACCAGCTCACTAAAGAGCCCTCAAACATCCTCTTCCCTCAAAGCACGTAACACAGCCAGGTCTTAATACAGTACCTAAAGAACTCAAGCAAAAGGCCCAAATAGGCTTCGGAGAAGAAAGTGCTCCAAAAGATTCATACAGCACAATTAACATATGCTGAAGATAAAGCCTTTGGGCACCTGCTCATAGCCCTTGGGCAATTTGATACGGCTATCCGCTTTAGTTACTCCATTTTTTTTCTTCACGCCTCATCTTCTGCTTCATGCTGTCACTGGCAAGTACAATGGGAAAATATGAATTATAAGAATAGACTTCTTCCACAACTGTAATCCCTCTGAGTAAACATTATGAAAGACAACCCTGAGAAAAATAAGGGTATCTTTAATAAACTTCTGTCATTCTCTGTTTGATTTCTGGCTTTCTAAAGCAGATCAAAGTAAGAAAGAATTTTGGAAGGTCAAGCTTCTATGACCACTTTTCAATAAGTTGTCAGCAGTTTGCACTCCCAAATGAAGAAGACAGGGAAGAAGTATAGACCAGGTGTATTGGACATTGTACAGCATCAGAGATTGTGATCACATGTGATCTCAAAAAGACATTTCCCCCCCATTTCAATAAACTTATTTTTAACATGCTAACTTCACAGTTTTCATTAAATACTTTTTCAACTGCCAGTTATACAACAGAAAACTATGTAAATATTAAATAGCTAAATATATATAGGTCAGTTGTATATGGTGCATTGAAATGGTGATTGCAAAATACGAGCCTGAAACCATCAGGTGGAGATATGATCTGAATTTGCAACTACACCACTGCATACCAATATCAGAACTTTAGTATTTGATCGTTGTGCATATAGATCAATGATCAGATACTAACTGACGAATAAGGGTGACCTATAAGAATACCTTTAAAATACTTGTAACTGTTGACATCAATAAAGATGTATAAGAATGTAAGCAATTTGATAGTCTCTGTTTATCTTCAAGCAAAACTCCTACTCATGGACCACCCTAACTCTGTGGAGAGCCAAAACAAAGGCACCTGTCATCAAGAAAATTTTGAATGTATGGGCAGATAGAGCATTAAATGCTCCCTAACACAATGAGGCTATTCTCACATCCACAGAAAAGCAGGCTAAGGGGGCCCAGCCTGCTTTCCTGAGGTCATGGGAACCATCGGGAGCCGCGTGCCTCCCAGAAGTTAGCCCGTATAAGTCCACCCCCCCATTTAATAAGGTTAGCAGGGTGAGTGCTCTGCTAACCCCATTTTACTGATTATATGCCGCCGCAGTGCGGCTCCATACTGTGGCATCACATGAGTAGACCACTGACCGGGAGGCTACAAGCAGCCTCCTGGCCTCGGGGGTCTCCCCAGAATTCCCTGCGCACTTGTGTAGGGCATCCTGGGACTTCCGGGGGCCAGGTGGCCCCTGATCCCTGCTGCCCCTACTGGCTCTGTGACGGAGCTGGTAGTCATGTGGGCGGCCGATCTGGCCACCCAGGGACAGCTCCCTGCTCGTCTTTGGAGAGAGCCCAGTAATAAGGCTCTCCACACTGCTCATGTGGAGAGCCTCAATACCTTTTAAGATCTTCTGATGCATACATAATCTAATCTAGTAAGTATAAAGTGCTTCTGGACATCAGTAGAATAATTTAATTCCCACCTTCACTTTCATCACGGAAGCAAACATTCTAGCATCTTCAGACACTCCTCCTATGTAGAGCTTTTTGGGGAAGACAGGAGCATGATCGTTTTCATCTTGTACTTCAATGAGCACCTTAGCAGTATTACCTATAATAAAACCAAGACATTAGTAAAATTCGGATACATCATATTCTTTAATCCTTAGACAAATCTGAACAGGGAAACATACTGTACATGGAAGTAAATTAATTTTAGCATTAAGACCCTGATCCTAAATGTTTACATAGGTTTGGTGATGTGTGAACTAGCTTGTCATTTGTTTTGTTACAGTGAAATTCTGCACAAGACTTGTCCCACTATATTGCCTATCGATTGCAATTCTGTTATACAATGTTATTTCAGATGTGTGAGTTTCTGCTTATGTAACTGGGTCAGCGAATGCTCCATTAACCTCATCGTTTTGCTTGTGTGTTGCCATGGCATGCGGTGACACACGAGTAGACGCCTGACCGGAAGACTGCAAGCAGCCTCCCAGGCTCGGGGGTCTCTCCAGGATGCTGCGTGCACTCATTTGAGGGCTTCCTGGAACTTCCGGGGGCCATGTGGCCCCCGATCCCGGCAGTCATGTGGGTGGCAGATCCAGCTGCCCAGGGCTGCATCTTGATCGTCTTCAGGGAGAGCGGGCTAAGCTAAGCCCGCTCTCCCCGCAGAAACCCCTCTGGCGTGTGAAGCGTGCTCACTGTGTTGCATTATTGCTCTGCATCTGGTCATGATCATGGCAGCTGCTGATACAATGGCATTGACCTGTGCTGTCAGCTAATTTATGGGTGCTAATGTGGCTGACTTGACTCACAAATGATTGATGTTATTACATTACAATGGTAGAGAAGTGCACCTCATTCTCAATCAAGCTTGAATAAAACTGGGCTATTAAACATACAACGAACAGTGTAATTTCCATATATGCAGAGAGAGAGAGAGAGAGAGAGAGAGAGAGAGAGAGAGAGAGAGAGAGAGAGAGAGGTGGTAGTCATAAAGCTGCTGTGAAGTGAAGAAGACATGGGGCTGTTCACATGACCGCACATGTGGCTGGGTGGGTGGGGAAGGCAGGATTCCACCTACCTTCCCCTAGACAACCCTTTGCAGGCTGGGCAGCATGCAAGTCAGGCACCCACACGACCAGCCCTGCCAAAAGCAGTGTGAATGACTCTCTGGCTGCACTGGTAAACAAAGACCAGGACCCATTGTCCTGGCCTTCGTGGATCCCACAGTGCACCATGCTCCAAGTGCAGTTTGTGCTGACACATGATCCTGGAACCAGGGTTAAGGGTGCATTTGCACCCTTAATCTTGGGCTGCGGTGCTGGGTTTGGCACTGCAGGACTGCTACGGCCTGCGCAGCTTCCAGGGGTTCTCAAGGGCAGCCAAGCTCAGGCATGGCTGTTTAGGCCAGGACTTAGCTGCTCGGGAGAACAGCTGCATGAGGTTGTGGGATTTGTGGGTTTTATTTTGTGTAAGACAAAACACATAGAGGCGCTTCACACAACTAATGTGAAGTGCCTCAAGGTGGTTTGTAGGGAAAGCAGGCTTAGCCTGTTCTCCCCACAGACTATCGCCTGTGGAGCCCTGGGCAGCTGGATTGTCTGCACACATGATTACCAGCTCCATCATGGAGTTGGTGGGGGCTACAGGGATTCGGGGCCATTCAGCCCCCAGAAGTCCCAGGATGCCCCACGCAAGTGCGCAGGGCATTCGGAGGGGGACCCCCGAGCCCTGGAAGCTGCTTGTTGCCTCCTAGTTGGGGGTCTACTCATGTGTCACTGAGCTCTGAGGCAGCATACGAGCAGAAAAATGCTCATTCCGTTAACCTTGTTTAAGGGGAGGGGGAATTAGGTGGGCTAGCCACCTTGGAACCACCGGGCTCTCCCATGAGCCTGGTGGTTCTGATGACCACCAGGAAGTGGGCTAAGCTTCCTTAGCCCACTTTCTGGTGATTGTCAGAATAGCTTCATAGGTTGATGAAAAGAGTCATTCTGGTGAGAACAACCACAGCAGTATAAGGGATATTTATTTTATTATTTTCTGCTACATGAAGGTCTCGGTAAGGATCTTCCTAGGATTAGAAATTTTTGCTTCAAATAATATATCAGTGGAGCAGGCTGAACAATATGGCTGACATCCAGATGAACACTGTACTAATGAAAGCATGTTGTACTAGTGCAAGGATGGTGCACTAACAAATTCTGCTAAGTTGGGAGTTTTTGTACCAGACTAATGTTGCACCTGTTCAACAGGGTGTGCTTATGCAACCTGTGGCTATGAAACCACTTCTTCAGTCCATGTATGTTGTAGGGAATGATGCAAGCTATCCACTATTCTTGTGCAAGTGCAATGCTTGTGTAATGGACTGAGATTGCAAGAGATTATGCAACCTTGAGCATCCCTTCTTGTTTGTGTGCTGCTTTGTTCCTTGCACTAATGCACTAATGGAGTGGTGGTCTGGAAGCGAGCCTATGTCCACAAACCCTGAGGTCACCTGCTGCTAAAACTAAAGGACACATCTAATGAAATCTAGAAGCTATTCCCACAATCACTGAAAAGCGGGCTAAGGGAGCTTAGCTTGCTTTCCAGTGGTTGTGGGAACCACCAGGCTCGCGGGCATGTGTTCCCAAGGTGGCTAGCCCGCCTAAACCACTCTCCCCTTTATTGAGGTTAACGGAGTGAGCTCTCCATTAACCTCATTTCGTTGCTTGTGTGTCACTGCGGTGCGCGACGACACATGAGTAGACCCCTGGCCAGGATGCTGCAAGCAGCCTGCACTTGCGCAGGGCATCCTGGAACTTCTGGGGGCCACGCATTTTCCAATCCCTGCAGCCCCTGCTGGCTCTGTGACAGAGGTGGCAGTAGTGTGGGCGGCCGATCCAGCTGCCCAGCTATGCGTGGCTGCTTGGCTGTGGGGAGAGTGGGCTAAGCCCGCTTTCCCCGCAGAAGCACCTCATAGTCTTGCAGTTGCAACCACAGGTTGATCTCCAGCATGAACTGAATATGAGCAATTGCAGCAATAAAATAGATAGCACTTTAATTACAGCATTTAACAGATATCTCAGATTTGAAAAGACTTGCTCCCTGGTAAACTTGGGCTACAAAGTCTCCACAGCAATATGAAACACACACAGCAATCTCAGCAAAGCATCACTTTCAGATCCCATAATCAAAGAAGTTGACACACTGGTGAAACAGTTTCAGTTTGCTGAAAAGAAATCCCATTTGCTGGTGAGAAATGATTCCCTTTCAGAGTTGATTCTTTTCCACCATCGTATCTGTTACGGCTGTTTATAGTGCTATATATGGGACATGTTTTCTTCATAACCGTCACCCTGATTATTTGGGCTTCATTTCTTTTAGAGTAACATTCTGAACAGAGTTCCATAGCTGTAACTGTCATGGAAACATACCACTTTCTATATTTGCAGAGGCATCAACAATATGCTGCCTTCCAAAGTCCAGCCCCTGGGAAAGTTAGAACTTTATTTGTTAAAAACACACAAAACCAAAACAAACTACTGATTGTCATGCTTTAGATGCATGAGAAGAAAAACAAGGAACTGGAACTACCTTAGCAGAATATTCAATTATTCAATTTCATAGATAGATAGATGGATAGATAGACAGAAAGAGGTTTTTTTTTTTTTAAGTGACTGGCATAGGTTTGCTCTTCCATGGGAATCACTTAATAACCAAGCTCATTCTCATTTTCTGTTGCACGCATCTTATCTGTTCAACACACACACACACAGAGGTCATTCACACAATCAAAAACTGTGTTCTACCTGGGCTTGGGAGCTATGTGTGCTCCCAATTTTCAGTTGTGTGGAAGAGGAAAACCTGGGTAGAAGTGACTGAGGCTGTTCTCACGATGGGGAAAAACTGGGCTAAAGTAGCCCAGCCCGTTTTTCCCCCATCGTGAGAACCAGTGGGCTCGCGAGCGAGTCCTGTGGTTCTCTTGCGGCTAGCCTGCCAAAGTAGCCTTCCCCTTAGCTCAGGTTAGCAGAGCAAGTGCTCTGCTAACCCAGGTTTTTGGATCATGTGCTGCCACGGCACGGTTCTGCGCCATGGCGAGACATGAGGAGACCCCCCGCTGGGAGTCTGAAAGCAGCCACCCAAGCTCGGGGGTCTCTCCAGGATGCCCTGTGTGCTCATGTAGGGCATCCTAGAACTTCCGGGGGTGGCGCAGCCCCAGATCCCTGCCACCCCTGTTGGGTCCATGACAGAGCCAGCAGTTGTGTGGGCAGCCAATCACATTTTGTTGCTTGTGTGTTGCTGCAGTGCGTGGTGACACATGAGTAGGCCCCCGACTGGGAGGCTGCTTGCAGCCTCCCAGCCTCGGGGGTTTCTCCAGGATGCCCCGTGCACTTGTGTGGGGCTTCCTGGAACTTCCTGGGGCAAGCCTTCTCCGATCCCCACCAGCCCTGCCGGCTCCGTGATGGAGCCAGCAGTCCTGTGCGTGGCTGATCCAGCTGCCCAGGGCTCTGGGCAGGATCGTCTGTGAGAAGAGAGGGCTAAGCTCGCTCTTCCCACAGACCCGACAGAAGCTCTTCTCATGGATCGTGAGAAGATTTTCACTGACCGTATAATTGTGGCGCCTTATCATAAAACAACACTATGATTGACATTAGGAATCAGACTTAATAAGACACAAGAAAAGTTGAGTTCAGTGGATCCAAACACATCTTTGACTACCGGCAGAACTTTGGAATTGTCAGCCCAGTCCGACCGTGGGCACCATGAAACATGAAAAGGTGGAGGGTGGAACAAGATGGAAATGATTCAGGAAGGAGCATGAAAAGCAGACCAGGGACCAAGCAGACCAGGGAAAACCTCCTGAGCTGCTCTAGTCTGTCAGAGTAAAGAGGCTCTTTACTGATGTGACTGGTCTCTCTGCATTTCCCTTTTTAGGACAGAAAATGAATGGATTCCAGTTTTTCACCTCTCAGGCTACCATGACCCACTGCAAAGTTGAGTTGTAAAAGAAGGTGGGATGGGAGTCAAGGTTCAATTATAAAAGCTGATGCAGGCCTTCTTTAATCATCAGAAAAATAAGTTCTGCTATGAATGGCAGAAGCTACATGAGTTTTGAGCTCTACCTCTTCAGCACCAAAGTTGTTATTATTATTTATTATTATCAGCCAACATGACAGGCAGCCCTGCATCAACAGTAGGGATCCGCCAGGGATGCTGTGCAGCTCTGATGGTGTAGTGATGGGGCTGCTGTGGGATGACTTCAAACGGCTTCTGAACAGCAGTGCTCATTCCATTGTTCCACATGGAAGGAGCGCTGCACTGCTCCCCAGAAGTGGTTTAGTCATTGCACAGCAACCCATCACTACTTTGTGGGGCTGCCTTTCCAGTTGTTCAGCAGCCCGAGTGGCTCCCTACTGTCCAGTGGCAGCTAGTGTGGGCACCGCTAGAGGGCAGGGGTGGGTGGGAGGCACATTTAAGTGTAAATGAGTAGGTGCTTCCTTCCTGTACTGACACACCCAAAAGCTCTCCCCAGTAGCAGTGTGCCACCCAACATCACTGCAGTGGAGGATCAGCTCTACCACTCAGCTGGCGGAGGCCATTTGCATGGCCAGCAAATAGTGTCCACACATGTGGGGAGGCCAGCTGAGTGGTGGAGTTGATCCTCTGCCACAGAGGGTGCTGGACAGCATGCCACTGCTGGGAGGAGCTTTCAGGTGTGTCAGTATGGGAGGTAAGCACCTACTAATTTACATTTAAAGTTGCCTCATGCTGCCCCCTCCCCTGGTGGTGCCCGCACCAGCTGCCACTGCTATTGTCAAAAGAGGGCTGTCTGTCATGTCACAGCCATTCTTATTAAGAATATTTACCTACTACTTCTCTATAAAAATGTCTCCAAGTTAGTAACTGCGGCAGTGAGATAGTCTTTGGCAGTTTCTTTACTTCCATTAATTCCTGAGTGAAGGCATATTACAAAAAGCACAAGCGGAGGGTCCATAAGTGTTCTAGATATCTCGAGATCACACACAACTACTACAGTCATCCCTTGCCAACTGTGGGTTTCCCAATCGCGGTTTTAAGTATTCACAATTGGGACATTGTGGCAGGTCTCACCAACCATGACCCGGATATCTGAGGTTTGGTGAGATTTCTTGGCAATTTGGAGTTTTTTTCACAATTTTGGGAGAGCATGAGGTGATTTTCAGGGCTCAGGGGGTTATTTTCAGGAGTTTGGGAGTGATTGGGGGGGTCAGGGGTGATTTTCTTGGTTCCCCTTCACTCCTCATACTGACTCATGGCGATTTGGGGGGATTTGGAGGAATTTTTCTTTTTTAAACTGTATTTAGCGGTCTTTTTGCAACCGCAATTCCCCTAGCCCCCTATTTGCCATTGACTCCAATGGCTCCTAACTATGAATTTGCCAACCGTGAGGTTTTCCTGGAACAGAACCCTTGTGGTTGGCGAGAGATGACTATACTGGCAGACTATTGCGAGAAGGAAGATTAACTGAAGGACAGTGGAAATTTTCATGAGATATTTAAAATGTAAATTAAGATTCCTTTCAAGAATGCTTGCAGTTCTTTTTTTTTACACCCTAGAAAAACTTGTCTGTTCAGTGTCAGAAAACTGAATTGTAGCGCATCAGCAGGGGATGACTCTGCTGCACCTCCACCAGTATCTTTTCTTCCATGTATGTTCACACTGCTGTGTGCATAATCAGCAAACTCTTTCCATTTTAAAAAAATCTGGGCTCCACAACCAAAGTTTTTTGATGACAGTGATGGTGATGTTATTCATCATAAATAGCAACAGAGAGTTGAGAGTATTCAACATGCATTATCTCAGTAATCCTTACAATCTCACATAGGAGATCAGTATTTTTAACTCACAAGAATGTTTCTGCAAGAAAATATAGCCTTATATCCCTTGTGTGCAAGTGTTACCTGAGCCTGTGGCTGAGCACGGCGAAGAAGAAGAAACAAAAGTTAGGAATAAGGACAGGAATGCCTGCTCTAAGTTGGTCTTACTTCATATACTCCACCCCCCACCACACACACACACTGAGGCGGGTCTCACGATCAGTGAGACCCACTTTTGTCTGGTTTGCGGGGAGAGCAGACGATCTCTCCCCGCAGACGATCGGGCAGACCTGCCTGGACGACCAGATCGGCTGGCCACGCGACTGCCGGCTCCATGATGGCAGGGACTGGGCGGTTCGGGGGCCACGCAGCCCCCGGAAGCTCCACTATGCCCTGCGCAAGCACGCAGGACATACTGGAGAGACCCCCGAGCCGGGAGGCTGATTTTCAGCCTCCTGCCGGGGGTCTACTCATGTGTAGCCATGCCGCAGAGCCACGCCATGGCTACTCACGATCCCAAAAACCGGGTTTGCGGAGCGCTCACTCTGTAAACCTGGTTTAAGGGGCGGGCTACTTGAGAGGTTTACCCACTCAGGAACCACCGGGCTCGCAGCCGAGCCTGGTGGTTCCCACGGTGAGACGAAATCGGGCTAGCAGAGGCTAGCCCGATTTTGTCCCATTGTGTGAATAGCCTCACTATATTCTGGGTGTTTGTGTGGGAGCAGGCACAAATGGTGCTCATTCCCAACTCTTTGTCAAAGCCCTTCTACCTCAGAAATACAGAGTTGTCAAATGCTAAAAAAGAAAAGAATTTCACACACCTTTCCCCCACAGAGGGGCTTGTGACTGCCTGAGGGAGTGTTCTTCAAGCAGATACATTTCCCACTCTTTTTGCTGAAACCCTCCTCTCCCCTGAGTTGCAATCGCTCTGCCCATCTGCTTGTCTTAACTGTAAGCTCATGAAAATTCTGTCCCATTGACTAATGTGGGATTTTTTTATTCTGCCTCATTGACTAATGTGTTTTTCTCAAATCCCCTTTGGGTTTTTCCTTCAGATTTTTTGAACACCGACAAATCTGTGGGCCACTCCTTCCCTGTTGGTACCTCTCACTTTCCTACAGATGTTCTTGTTTTCCATCCATAAGTGTCTCAAATTTCAGCACTTTCAAAAATATTATTACGTGAGGCTAAGACATAGTACCTTGATTAGAGCCATTTACTGTGTTCATAGCACAGGTACAAAGTTTATTTTTTAGGAATAAAAGTGTTTAGATTCTTTGGTTTCTAATAACCTTTCCTCATAATGAAACCCTATGAGGATTCATTATACACCTTTATTTCTTCTGTTCATTTTGACTGTCATTGAATGGTTCCAGCTGTCAACTGCCATGTGTCAACTACACACACATCCAAACACACTGAGGTACTCAGTTTATTTTTATTTTTTTAGGAATTTTTGAAGTGTTTAGATGCTTTGGTTTCTTACTTACATATGTTCATTTCTTCTTTTCTTTTTGACCCCACTGCTTTGAGGGTGGGGGTGGAGAATTAGTGGCATACCATGCACCAACTACCCCCAACCCGCAAGCCATTGGGTGCTTAGTTTATATTTTAGGGATTTTTGAGGTGTTTAGACTCTTTGGTGTGTAATGAATCCTCATAGGGATTCATTATGAGTAAAGGTTATTAGACACCAAAATGTCTAAACACTTGAAAAAAATTCCTAGAACATAAACTGAGTACTACCCCACTGCCTTGCAGGTGTGTGTCTGTGTGTGTGTGTGGGGGGGGTGTGTGTGTTGGCAAATGGCAGCTGACAGTTGGCACTGTCCAAAGACAGTTAAAAATAAATAGAAGAAATGAAGGTGTGTAATGAATCCTCATAGGGATTAACTGAGGAAAAGTTATTATACACCAAAGAATCCTAACACTTACAAGTTATTATACACCAAAGAATCCTAACACTTAAAAAATGGTGACCACACATTTTGCTCCGTAACTCCCTTTTACAAGGGTTAGATCTTAGCTTTTCTTTTTTAAAAAAAATCAAAGCTAGGAATCTGGGGAAATTAATAGGAGGAACTCAGATCTTGAACAGATTCAAATCGAATCTGGCACGATTCGATTTGAGACCATATTTGGCCAGAAGTGTCAGGAGAGATTCATTTTGAGCTTGAATTACCTGAATCAACCAGATTCAGATTGAATCAATTTGAATCTGAATTGATTTGCACATCCCTACTTTAATGGTAATAATGTTTCAGCACTTTATATTTCACGCATATACATAATGACAGCCAATGCAACTATTTAAGAATAGGCATAATATGGTCTTTCTGAATTACCCTGGAGGTCAATCTGTCAGCTGCATTTGTGTAACTGAATCCAAACTATGTACAAAAGCAATTCTACATTGAAAGCACTGTAGTAGTTCAGCCTGGTGGCTACCAGCAGGTGCACCTCTGTTTTGAGGTCATTCACTACAAGGAATGGACAGGGCTATCATATCAGCCAAAGCTGTGCCTCTTATTCCCAAATCGCTAAGGCATTCCAGAAGGATATCATGGTTGATAGTATCAAAAGTTGCCAAGAGATTCAAAAGAGCCAATAGAGTCACACTCCCTCTGTCAATTCCCGGGCGAAGGTCATCTATCAGGTTAACCAAGGCCATCTCAACCCCATAGCCTGCCATAAAGCCAGTTTGAAATAGGTCTAGATAGTCCATTTCTTCTTCCAAGACTGTGTGAAGCAGTTAGCTACCACCCTCTTGATCACTTTATCCAACCACAGGAGGCTGAAGACCAGCCTATTGGGGTTGGGTTCCCTTAGTGGATGATAATTATCCATCACCAAGGGATCCAGGGCAGGCTACAAAGTCTAACCAAACAAGGAGGCATCCTGCCCTCCTTCAGTGAGGCATTAATGATGTCAACTAGGCCAACTCCAATAACTTCCCTGCAAGATGAGATCAGCCATGTTGGCCAAGGATTCAAATAACAGAAAGTATGCCATACCACTTTGCAACTTCTCCACATCCTCAGGAGTCACAAACTGAAACTGATCCAATCTAATCCTACAAGAGGGATTGCTGGACACCCCCATAAACGTCTATGGGCCAGAAGGGTTGACTGGTACATTTTGAGTGAAAAAATTGGGTAGTTTTTTTTTAAAAAAAATTGCTTATGACCCTAGAACACAACAGACATAAATGAGTTACGCTACATATACTTCTGTACAAAAAATCATGTAGTACAGGGGTAGGGAACCTCTGCTCTCCCACCATTGTTGAAATACAACTCCCATCATCCTCAGCCACAACAACAACAGTTCAAGAACAGCTGAAGAGCTTAAGTTGTCTACTCCTGGTGTACTAGAATCACATCAACTGCCCATGTCATGACCCTGCAACATGACCCTGCAACAGCATGTTCCCCTTGCTAATTACCAAGGTTTATTTGGATAAACTGCCCGATCCATTTTCCAGAAACCCCCAGTCCAAACAGCTATGGGTGGAAGAATAGCAAAGGGGACTTACTATTCAGTGAACAGCTGGTAAAACAGCTCCCGATTCAGTTCTAGAACTGTTATCCTGCAGGTGCAAACAGTTTTGTGCTAGGCTCACGTGTATTTGTATGAACCATGTTTGACATGCACAGCAATATGCTATTTAGAGCAATGTGAGAACCAAGCTGACAAAGATGATGACAATGACTTTTATTATTAGCTAAGGAAACTTTACTTGAAAACTTTGCAATTTCCAACAAATTTCTATAAAAATATTGTGATTTTTGAGTGTTTTATGTAGATTAATGCTTCCAAAATACTAATAAAATAATAAATATTGCCATAGGAAAACTTTTTATTTTATTTTTAGCCATCGGTCAGTTACTTCAGATAGAAAATATTGGATTAGTAAAGTTGTTCGGCCACTGTATGGTCACTGTTGCTTATTATGCATTTTAAAGCTTTTTTTTTTTTTACATAATAAGCTGTTTGGGGGTTATCAAAGGCCATCATGGCTCATTATCAAAGGCCATCATGGCTAATAATTCTACATAAGCAATTCAAAATCACTATCCTACTTCTTCACTCAAATTGTACGATCAACCCCCGCTTTTAGGCCCCTGGCCCATAGACTATAACTGATCTTGCAAGAATATTGAATACAATACACAGCAAATATTTATATACAGCTTTTTTAAAAAAATTCCCAAAGTGGTATACATAGTTATAAAATAAGT
The DNA here is from genome assembly GCF_027244095.1 of Hemicordylus capensis. Lineage (NCBI taxonomy): Eukaryota > Metazoa > Chordata > Lepidosauria > Squamata > Cordylidae > Hemicordylus > Hemicordylus capensis. The sequence continues at coordinate 240,304,700 of NC_069659.1, read as the reverse complement.
AAGTAAACAAACAAACAAATAAGAAAATGAAAATATTCAATTCCAGGTCAGCCCGGATATGAGAGATTTTATCTGTAAAGGACGCATTAAAAATGTCACTGTGAGACATTGAGGCTCTCCACACAAGCAGTGTGGGGAGCCCACAGGGCTTCCACGGGGAGAACAGGCTTGACCCACTCTCCCCACAGATGAGCCCAGCGCCCTCCCTGGGCAGCTGGATTGGCTGGCCACACAATTACCGGCTCTGTCACAGAGCCGGTAGGGGCGGTGGGGGTTGGGTGCCACCCGGCCCCCAGAAGTCCCAGGATGCCCTGCGCAAATGTGCAGGCATTCCGGGGAGACCCCTGAGGCCGGGAGACTTGCTGCAGCCTCCCGGTCAGGAGTCCACTTGTGAGTCACTGCTGCATGGAGCTGCACAGCGGCAACTCACAATCACAAAAATGGAGTTAGCGGAGCACTCACTCTGCTAACCTCATTTTAAGGGAGGCGGAAATAAGCGGACTAGCCACCAGGCTCGCCCATGAGCCAGGTGGTTCCCATGACTGCTGGAAAGTGGACTGGGCTCCCTTAGCCCACTTTCCAGTAGTCATGAGAATAGCTTCCAAGTTTCTGGGAAGAAACTTGAAACAGAGGGGGTTTGAATTAGACTCCTGAGAACCTGGAAGGGACTTGAACTTGCTGGACTTGAACTTGCAGATGCATTATGTTGTAGATAAAATACTTGCAGATGCAATATAAAATAGCTTCCTTGCTGCACACAGTCTATACATTATAAATGTATACGTTATAAACATATAAGAAGGAATACAAGAGAGAAAGGATCACATGAAGGGAGTTGAATGCTGTTAAGAACCGTCCTAATAAAAGGTGGTATTGTGCAATTCATATCACAAGTAAAAATGGTACGACAGCAAATAGTAAAAATTGTATGACAGCAAAGCGGAGAGGAGAGATAAGATTGGCTGAAAGATATCCCTATAATGAGCCAACAAAGGCATCACCCTGAGATTCCCATGTGCGGAGCCAGCAATGCTCCCAGCCTGCATTGCCATACAGATCGTAGTCCTGCCCTCTTCTTCTGACTCTGAGGAGTCCGCAGAACCTTGGCAATACAAGAGAATACTTCTCGGTTGCTGCACTACCTTCAGAGACAGCAGGAGGGTCCCCATCTCGATACAGATAGCAATTGAGAAATAGGACACAGGCTATCGGGGTTTCAAGGACCAACAATTTTCTTAGAGGGGATGGGGCTGAAACACCAAATGACCAGTAGGATTTTGAAACCCGCAGCTGTCTCCAGCTCTCCTGAGCAGCAACCTAACCTGTTTCCGTTGAACACATTGAGGAGATTCTCACAATCAGCAAAAAGCGGGATAAGGGAGCCTAGCCCACTTTTTGCTGATCATCTGCTGCCATGGGAGCCATGCGGCTCCCGGCAGCAAACTCTCCTAATTCCCCCTCCCCTTAGCCAAGTTTAGCAGAGTGAGTGCTCCGCTAACCCCATCTTTTTGATCGTGTATTGCTGTGGCATGGCTCCGCGCCATGGCAACACATGAGGAGACCCCCCCCCGCTGGGAAGCTGAAACAAGCCTCCCGACTCTGGGGGTCTCTCCAGGATGCCCCACGCACTCACATGGGACATCCTGGAACTTCCAGGGCCTGCGCAGCCCCTGATCCCCACAGCCCCCGCTGGCTCCGTGACGGAGCTGGCAGTCATGTAGGCGGCCGATCCAGCCACCCTGGGCTGTCTGGGGATCGTGAAACTCGCCTCCCTGAATTCGGCATGAAGCTGTTCAGCTCTGCAGTGATCTGTCCTTGTTTCTGCTCCTCTTTTTCTGCCCTATGGATACCCCTTTCCAGACAACTTCACTGGTAACCCCCATGAGCCCCAGTTTATTGTATACAAGCTGTGTATCGTATACACAGGAATGGGAGAAACTGGTTAAGTCTGTCATGAACAGCTCTTACCATAATATAAGAAAAAATGTAGTAATATGTAGAGAGAAATTACTCACCATACTATTTCCACATGAGAAAAAAAAAAGTCTGGGCATGCCTTAAGAGGAATATGAATGGGCAAGGAGGACAAGTCACTGGACATTTTTGTCATGCTGAATGTACTAATATAGGAAACATCAAGTTTAATGCATTGTTGACAACTCCCAATTGTGGCAGCTGAGGTGGTCCCTCGTTTCCTCAGCTGTCAACCCCAAACTCCTGAGGAACCAAATTGGCCTAAGGGGATGAGAAAGAACACAGAACAACGGGTGAGCAGCCCACCATCCAGCTCCTAGATGTTCCAGCTGAGGTGGCCCCTTCTTCCCTCAACTGTCACCCCAGGGCTACTGAAGAACTGTTTTGCTCTGAGGGGAGGAGAGAGAATACACTAAACAAACCGGCATGAAAGGGGCAGATTACTGATCCTGCAAGGGAGACAGAGAAGGGAATAAAAAGGGAACCTGAGATCAAGCATGTTAGGCTTCTTCAGATGTTATAAAAATGTCCAGCTGTAGCCAAGCACAGCAAGACAAAGACAGGGCATTTTTATAACATATGAAGACGGCTCTTAATGGCATGTCTTCATTCAAATGCCAATCTCAATAAAAATGGTTATTCTGACCATGCTATTATATACTTCTCAACAGCTATTATCCTTCACCTCTACTGAACTGCACACATGCTAAAGGTGAAAGAATTCCCTCTATTCCATTCCTGTATTTCTATTTTCTTCCATTTTCATCTGCCTTTTAATTTTCTTGCTGCTTTGCCATCCAGTGTCTTTGTTTTCCCTGTTTTTACTGAATTTCATTTTTTACAGATTGAACTTTGTTTTTAAAACATTATGTAAACCACTTTCAGAGGCCTGGCCTGAAATGCAATTTACAAGTACATAATAAATGTTATGAATACTTTTATTGACATACATAATATAAATACATAAGTACTAATTATTATGAAGTCCCTCCCAAGAAATGGGTTAGCTTAAATTTTAACCATTATTTTAAAAAGTTAAATAAATGAGCCTATTATGCCAAAAGGCAGTTGGATGCAGCCAATATTCCTTTGTTGGTGTGTCCATGCCCCAGAGCAGGTTAAAAACAAACTTTACGCAATAGGCAGCTTTTCAGTAGCTCAAGATTAAGCAATCCGAGGATATTTTAAATATTACTGAAGCCTGCTATACAGCACCATGCTGAGGCCTCTCAAAACTGCTTCCATGCCATGAGACTTTTGTGCATACTCCACCACATAAAGTCTACCAGTGTAGTTCTGTCTCCATGCTAATGGAAGCTGATACCAGCTGTATAGAAGCAGTGTAGGAAACAACTGAACTAGTTTGGGTTGACCTGCTGTCAGGACCCACCCAGACTTGGAAGAGGCCATCTCGGAGGAGGAGGAGAAGGTCCTGACATCGCCGTAATTTGTACAAACAAGAGTCCAGCTGTGTAGAGCTGCCACAAAACAGCCAAATTGTGAAAATCAGTCCAAAATATTGTTCAAAATATCATAAATGAAAAGCTCTGTTATTTGTGTGTATTTTAATTTCTGTCATTAAGCCTTTAAAACCACACAATTATTTATATACAAACATTAATCTCCCTTGCAGCTTCAACTTGCCTGACATCTAATTTCATTAACACCTTCATTCCAGCTCATCCCGTCATTTTTACACATGGCATATATCTTATTGGTTCTGGCAGATTGAGAACACTGCATCTGTGAGCCACTAGTTATTTTAACTCTTTCCTTCAAACAAGGCTCTGATTAGCAGCTCATTAAAACAAAAGAACTGCATGTCAAACTACTGGGTTAGAGGTTTGTCCTCTAATTCAAGTTAACAGATGCTAAAATTCCATTTTGGTCTTTCTTAGTACAAACAGATTCAAATGGGAGAGAAATGTTTTGATGGGGGGGGTGGGGTTTAAAATTGTTTTGCTAAAAAAATTCTCCGTAACATAAATATCCATCCCTCATCTTTAAGTTAATTCATAACTTGTAGCAAAGCTGCCTCAATTTTCAGTGGATCCAATTGAGTTACACGGTCAACATATGTGGAGTGCACTCCTGGCCCTCATATCCAGATTTTTAATCTCATGAAAACTTTAGGTTGCAAATACCAGCTTTTGTTTTCAATATAGACACTTTTCAACTTCATTTTTCAAAGGAAAAATGATAAACTGCCCTAGAATACTTTTACAATCATGTGTACATTGTATTCCCCCCCCCCCCGCTTTCAAATGTCTTTTGCTCTAGAAGTAATTAGTTCTATGGTTATACCAATAACAACTGCTTAACATTTATGTAGCACTCTACATACTCATCTCAGTCATCACTACAATGGCCCTGTAATGAAGACTGATATTATCAACCCCATGTTATATAAAAACTGAAAGGAAATGATTAATGGCTTGCCTGAGATGGGAATCGCTCTATCCCCTGCTAACTGAGCAAAGAGGCACCTTTTAAAAGTGGTGATTCTCATTATTTAGCAGGGGCAGAGCAATTGGCCCTATCCATCCCCAGCACAGCATCCCTCCTCCAGTGGCTGTTGCTGGTGTCTGTCCTAAGTTTCTTTTTTTGATTGTGAGCCTTTTAGGGTCAATGTGCCATTTCATATATATATTTATATCTGTATAAACCGCTTTGGGAATTTTTGTCGAAAGACAGTAACAAATATTCATCATATTCATTCTATCATGCTCACAATCTCACCCCACTCACAATCTTAGACATTATGCTGCTCCAGGTCTCAGTCAACTGCAGTGCATGCGCTTCCTTTGCCACTGCAAACTCTGACAGTGCAAGAGAGCAGGAGGAATGCTTCCAAAATAGAGAAGCGTTGCATAACCACCTTGGGAAAATTTTATGAAAGGCGACATATCAATCTAAGAATAATAAATAAATAAATTTAGAGGGGATGCTGGGAAATAAAAATGACAGGAGAAGCTGTTTATCGATTGTATGTGCATAAACCTCACTACAGTAAATGTTAAAAAAACCACAAATCTCAGAAGGGCCCATAGCTTGCTGCACTAGAATAATGGAGATGATCCATCTGCCACCTAGTTACCAAATACATAGTAAACTGTCCAACATTAGAACTGAGATCCTGCTGTCACCTACTCACAGGATCTGGCTGTAGGTACATTAAAGTAGACATAGAAGCTCTTCTCACGATCAGTGAGAAGAGCTTTGGGGCTAATTGGAGGAAGAGCAGGCTTAGCTGCGCATAGCTGGGGAACCAGATCAGCCGCCCACACGACTGCTGGCCCCACCAAGCTACCTGGTTTTCCTCCAACCTTGCTTTCATACAATCACTTCTACCCAGGCTTTCCTCCAACCTTGCTTCCACACAACCAAAAATTGGGAACACACACAGCTCCCAAGCTCAGGCAGATCAATGCTTTTGATTGTGTGAATGACCTCTGTGACCAGATTGCCCCGATCTCTGTTGAGAACCCCAGAAAGTTTAGCTTATTAATGTCTTTGGAATTTTCTACACAATCTTTGTTTCCTAAAACAAACATGGAAGCTATTCTCACAATCAGTGGAAAGCAGGCTAAGGGGCTTAGCCCTCTTCCCACCGATTGTGAGACTCACCGGGCTCGCAGCCGAGTCCGGTTTAATCAAAGCGGATAACCTGCTTAATTGCCCCTGCCTTAAGCCCAAGTTAGTGGAACGAGTGATCCGCTAGCCTGGGCTTTCCGATTGTGAGTTGCCACAGCGTGGCAATTCATGAGTAGACCCCCAGCAGCCTCCCAGCAGCCTCTGAAAAGCAGCCTTCCGGCTCGGGGATATCTCCAGCATCACCTGCGTGCTCACATAGGGCATGCTGGAGCTTTCGGGCGCCACGCGGCCCCTGATCCCTCAGCCCCTGAAACTGACTGTTCGTCTGCGGGGAGAGCGGGCTTAGCCCACTCTCCCCACAAACCCCATCCAGGCTCTTCTCACTGATCGTGAGAAGAGCCTCATCATCTTAATAAACAATAATTTGCCTTGCTTATGCACATTACAATACTAACAAGCACAAAGCAAGTGTGTCTAACAGTGCCAATTACAGTGTACGTTGTCAAAAACATACACTTGATCTAAGAGAAGATGAAATGTTTGCCAGGCTGCTTGACATCAAGAGGATACTCACAATTACCACCCTTGGTGCTCCTGACCCTCCCACAGTGGAATTCCAGCTCAAAGAATAGAGCAGCTGTTCCTTTCCAAAAAGAGTTAAGAGCAGACAGTTGTTACACTGTTACACTCTGTTACACCTTAACCAAACCATGGGTAAGCAGTATAATTGGATGTGCATCAGTAATAATTTATTTAGCTGTGCCCTTAATGATCTGCCAGGATGATTTTACATGTTCATAGGCAAAATAAACTCACCTATCCCTTTGCTCAGATTTTGCTGTAAAGTTCTGGCACGAGCCACTCCGAGTATGGTACTTTATTGGCAACCTTTAAAGACTTTTCAGTTGTATAATTCTCTGCATTGTAACCAGCAAAACCCACCCCTAACTTCTGTCCTTTTTTCACGCTCTAGAGCAGGGATTCTCAAACTTGGGTCCTCAGGTGTTAATGGACTTCAACTCCCATAATCCCCAACCAAAGGCCACTGAGGCTGGGGATTATGGGAGTTGAAGTCCAATAACACCTGAGGACCCAAGTTTGAGAATCCCTGCTCTAGAGCCTGGTGGTTATGGCGGCACAGCATACCCTTGGCCTGGCTTGGATCTGAGCTTCCCTCTTCCTCCTCTCCTCATAAATAGCTGGCTCAGCCCACCTGAGCCTGCCTGACAGGCTTAGTAGTAAGGCACATGCTGGCTGATGCTAAGTGAGTGTCCTGCTGCCTGACAGCTAACAACCCTCCTAGGGAGGACTAGTTACTTCTACTTGCAAGATTAAACTAAATGGCACAACATGGCAGTGAGTCAGAAGGGCTCTGTATATCTCCTCAAGAAAGTAATGTATTTGGTCTAGGGATATGGGATATGTTTGTATTCTTTCCCTTCCATTTACACTGGTAGCATAACTTTAGTTAGAGCAGGCATTTGAGCCCAATTCAGACCTTATGCTGTACAGATGTCTGTACACTCGTCCATGTGTTTGTGTGAACAACTGTACCTCTTCATGTTAAAAGCAAACCTGGATACAGGCCCTTCAAATTCATGGTACAGAGAGGAAGAGTACCAGCTCAAAGAATAGAGCAGTATGCTGTGTTCAGCATAACATGTGAAAATGACTGTTCTTGTGTACAGATCTGTACCTGTGTAAACTGTACACTCATTGTACAAGTGTTGAACATAACATGTGAATGGGCCTATGATGGGACATTGATTGTAGCATAGTTTGTTCATCACACCTATTAATTTACCAGAACTATTAGTTAATGTATGTGATACCATATGTGATTTTCTACCATATCTACCATATGTGATTTTTTATCTATCTATATCTGAAACACTATAGCACAATGCAATTAATAGGCAGTGAAGAGTAACACTTTTAATTTAAAAGTGTGTGTGTGTGTGTGTGTGTGTGTGTGTGTGTGTGTGTGGTGGGGGGACTTTTCTGCAAACTGATAATCCAATGAGAAATATTCATCACTCTTGTTAGTGAGTTCTTGTGCATGGCAATTGCTGTTTCAGGAGATTAATAAAAGTTTAGATAAAATTCTGTCTTTGAACAGCCTATAGCTATAAACAACCTCCTAGTGAACAGTTGACACAACAGAAAAAAGAAGAAAGTGATCAAAGGTAACATTTACCTAGGATGAAGTTTCCACAAGGCATCATCTGCCAACTGGCAACACCTCTGTCTTTGAGGACTTATTTTTCAACCATCTATTTGTATCTATGACCATTTTTAGATTGACACTAGAACAGCCTGGAGGCATCTTCCACTGAATCACTGCCAAAGACTGCTAAAGTTGGGTGTCACACATATCAGGAGTGATAATTTAAGATAGGATAACAACATGTGACAACCACTGTCAGCCATTGTACACTAAGTAACCATCAAGCATAATACCTGAGGGGTCATGAGAATCAAATTGGAAAATACAAACAGCCACCTTCATTTATTCTCAGATGTCATAAAGCTTGAAAATGGGAAAACATGCAACAAAACCCTTTAGATTCTGCTCTGTAGAATATGGGTGAAAACTAGGAACTGTTGGAGAAACGACAAGAGATTATAATGGGGCAATTCTCACGATCAACAAAAATCGGGCTAGCAGAGGCCGATTTTTGTTGACCATAAGAACCACCGGGCTCACTGCCGAGCTCGGTGGTTCTTGAGCGGGTAACCTGCTCGAGAACCCCTGGTAAAAAGCAGGTTTGCGGAGCAAGCGTTCCTGCAAACCTGCTTTTTATGATCGTGAGTAGCTGCGGCGTGCCTTCACACCGCGCCTACTCATGAGTAGACCCCCGGCTGGGAGGTGAAAAGCTGCCTCCCGGCTCTGGGGGTCTCCCCAGTATGCCCTGCGTGCTCGCGCAGGGCATACTGCAGCTTGCGGGCGCTGCATGGCTCCCGCTCCCCCCACCCCCGCTGGCTCCGTCACGGAGCCAGCCATTGTGTGAGCAGCCAATCCGGCTGCCCAGGGCTCCTTGCCCACTCGTGAGTGGGGAGAGCAGGCTTAGCCCGCTCTTCCCGCTCACCCGAAGAAACCGGGTCTCACTGATCGTGAGACCCGGTCCACTGTCTTTCACATTATCATCTTGGGGTGGTTTGGGGGAAAGAAGAGCTCCTACCCTGATCCCCATAGCTGAACATCTTCATTTGGGTCTGCAAACTCACCACCCAGACAATCACAGCAGCTACAGGCTTCATGCTTGAAAAAGACAGCGGGCTTTACAAGGATCGAGGGAGATGTTCCAGAACGTATTGTGCTCAGAGTAGAGAGGCAATCCTCAGTGCACCGACAGATCTCCTCTGATTGGCTTCTCTAGTGGCAGCACTCTTTCATAAACATGGCTGCCGACTACTGAGGACTGTTTAAAATGGCGATTTCACCACACACTCAAAGACTGAGATGGGACAGCTGCTATTTTTGTCCTGTCTAGGTAAAAAGCAAGGTTAAAAAGCCAGGCTACCCAGGTTTGAACAAGCTGGGTCAGTGAGAATCCTGTGGGTTCTCATGAGCAGAAATAACTGGCTCTACTGCTTCCTACTCTCTAATTCTTGGTCATGAGAATAGGCTTTCCATGTGAATGAGATTACACAAGTCTAAGTGACAACTCAGTCACTAAGCGATAAGGTATTAGGTTTTATGGCATGCTTCTCCTCAATGAATATACCTAGACAAGTGAGATTGTCTTGCAAATTTACAAGTGAAGTGATTTAATACTGAAAAGCATTTCTTTTCAGCATTAAATCACTTCACTTGTAAAGTCGCAAGATGATCTCACTTGTCTAGGTGTTTTCATTAACAAGTGCTTACTTGTACAAACATAATTTTATTTTGCATCCATTGCCCCTAATCTCCCTAGGCTTGAAGCTGAGAGATGCACTTTGCTCCTTGTAGGCTTTTTGCAAAAAATTATGTGGCTTGGTGGCAGCCGGACTCTCCTCTTTCCAGCTGTGGTACAAGGGCTGGATAGTTGGCAGTGAGCCCTCAGCAGGTTCCTGAAATTCTCCATACTACTACACTGTTTTTCACTGACAGCAAATGTGACAGGTGGGAACAAATGTGACAGGATCTTATATTGCTCTTATAAGTGAACACATTTCTTAAGGTGATAGCCACACATTCTAAAGCATATGTCAGTATATAGACTATTATCCTTGTGGGTGACCATGCCCTTATGATGTCTATTAAGATGAAGAATGGGGAAAATCCAACAGTATTAAAGCTGCAATTAATATTAAATCTGCAAGCCCCATAATAAAATAGAGATAAAATGAAAATTGCTATCATTATTTTAAAGTAGTCTACTAACATCTCTCCTTTGAAAATATTATTTTGATTTGTTTTTTCAACCTCAAATTATTTAAATTTACTAGTTGATATCCAGATTAGTGTTGTGGTAGTGCAATGGCAGAACTTGCACACATTTAAGAAGCAGAACTGCACAAAACTGTGGTATTGGCAATGTTGTGCAACCACAAGTAGAAAGCTTTTTAAACGACTTATACAAAAGAAACGAAGTGTGATGCCTGCATGATGTCATGTGTTGTGTAATGCATTGTGCATCTTATTGTCAACACCCTCTGCTAGTGCAGGAACTAGTTTGAGACAGACAATGGTTTCTTTGCTCTTTCCTCATGTGACTACAACAGCTTTAGGCAAGCACACTAATCTGGATATAGGCCACTGACTCAAATTTTTATAGAAAGCGGGAAGTTTGTAGGAGTTATAGATTTCAGATTCTCCTTCCCATTATCATCTGTAGAAGAATTATAACTGTGTCAAGATTTGTCTTCTGATCTTGTCTGGAAGACGTTGAGGATTTGGATACATCTATCATATATAAGTGAGAAGCAGCTATTTATGCATGATAAAATGATAAGGAGAACCAACTTGTGTCATACATTTTTGACAGTTTCTGTAAGACATATCAAGAATGGAACATAGCTAATATGATAAATTATATGAACCATTGCACACAGAATATATAAGCTTGAAAAACAGTTGGAGCAGAAAGGGGAAGAGAGAGATTTCTGGGAACCTGTTCACAATAGATACTGGGCAACCATACTGTCATCTTTGGAGTATTTACATGCTTCACTGCTGTCCATAACATTGCTTTCATTTTGACAACAGCAAACAAACACATCTAAAATGAAAGCAGCCAAAAACAAAACAACAAAAAACCAACCTCTACTCAAAGTGCTTGTTTAACAGAACAATCCTTGATGATCAATATGTATGAAATTATAAAATAGGTTCTCTGGCATTAAGTAGGATGGAAATATTTTAATTGCTTCTGATGTACAATCTGTCAGCTAACGTTCTCTGCTCAGCATTGTGGATATTAAATTAGTTAAGATGTGGGTAGTCTGAGGCTGTTCACTCAAGCAGCCCTACCTAGGCTTGGGCAGCCCTAACTGGATAGGGCTGCTCATATGAAGTGCTGGGATCAAGGCTGATCCCGGTGCTGCCTCCCTGGGTAATCCAGATTTGTACCCAAAAACAGGGAGGCAGGGCAAGATGGTGGTGGGCTAATGACCTAACCATCAAGCTCCTGCCTGTACTTGGGCATTCCCCCTCCCCAGACATGCCACTCAAGGGGTTGACTCCATCCAGGGGGAGAAAAAGACTACAGAAGAGTCCCAGCAGCAAGAGCCCCCCCTCACCTGAGGAAGGAGGGGGGAGATCAAGGAAGAAGAAACAGCTAAGGATGACTTCCTCCCCACAACTGAGGCAGCGCCGGAAGATACTTTTGCTGTGAGTATCAAGAACAGATTCGCAGCCCTGACCTTGGAAGCCCCCACCCCCACTGACAGGCAGACTCACCGGGAGACACATAGCAAACAATATTAAAACCGTCTCATCAGAGGGATGAGTAGGGAATCTCCCCAAGCCATGAGGGCTGAAGCTCTACAGTTGGGAAAGTATCTCACTCCCAGTCTGACCTTGTTACCCAGCAGTTGAGCAACGCCTGTCTTATCTCTGCAGAAAGTCTTCTTTTAATTCTAGGGTGTTTGAACCAAATTGGGGGACAAATAGAGGCTCTAACACAGGCTTTTGCCCAATTCTCAGCTAGGACCCAGCAAGGGGTTAACAACTCAGCTGACGTCAGCCCCCAGTCAGCCCTCCCTTCTTCCTCGTCATCCACCATACCGCAATGGGCTTATCCAGAGGCAGATGGATTAAGAAAGGGAAAAGGTGCAAAGAACCTTGCAAACCCATCAGATCCTTATCTACATTCCCAGAGAGGATTCACATTTATGGGCTAACAAAAAAAAAAAATAAAATACTCACCTCCCTCTCAGAACTCTTAAATCAACAAATCTTCCCTTCCAAGATGGAGCAGTTTCACTTTTTGCCAACCCAGCTGGACTTCAAAAGGCTTTTCTTAATGTTCAAGACAGCAAGGGTGCCAACTCAGTTACTTCGCTCAGGCTAGCACTTGAGACAATTCAACATCACTGTGCAAGGTGTTTTCAAAGATCTCGGCTCCAGATCACTAATTAAGGGCCCTATATACATCAGCAGCAAAAATCCTGAATCTTACACTAATAATAAACTGGCCCCTCTGAACCATGGCAGCGCCACACTAACTGAGGCTCAGAATGTACACTCAAGGACACATAACCAAAACAAGTTTTTTACCTGATAAGACACAACCAACCTCTCTAGCTGGCTGACTTCCAACCCTGCAGACAAGATGCTTTGCAACAACTGAAGAGCAAAATTAACACGCTCCTAAAGAGACTGAGTCCAAAAAGACACAGACTTGGCCACTCAGTCTCAGACCTTGAAACCAACCAGGAGTTATCAATGGAAGTTCAAATAAAATCACACACCCCAAATGACCCCCTAAAAGACTCCTAAAAGTGAATGTTGAAGATTTTGCAACTGGTACAGAGTCTGAGACAGACCTGGAAAGTGATTGTGACCAAGAACAATCTTCCAGGCTCTCTCCTGTCTCTAATAAACGTTCTAGCATATTCAGAGCAGAGGACCCAGCAACAACAGACATACGCCCAGGAGTGTTGCTGTTCATAGACCCACACTTTGATAATGTCACTGTCCTCCTCACTCCAGAGAGACTGCCTATGTCACGAAACTCCCAGGTCCTTGCTATGACCCCTCTGAAACAGAGGAGTTGGCCTCAGGGTTGGAATTCTCAATTCCTATCTTGGCAACCAATGAGAAGGAGGAGAAGGAGTCCAGTGATGAGGAACTGAAGACTAAGGACATGCTAGACAACCCTCAAGGATAAATGCCTATCCAGGTCCCCACTGCTGTCCTTCCTGACATGAGATCCCAGACCATCTCGGAAGACCCAGAAGGCACTATCACACAGGATCCAGGACCAGGAACCTTCTTGGATAATGCTGACCTGCATATCCAAGATATCCTGCCAGAGTTTGGGAGCACACTGGACTCTCCTATCATCCTGAATGGACTTGACCCAGGACAGCCGGTCGAAGGAACTGAAGCAACAGGGGGTGCCCAAGAACTTGAAAGCGCTCCACCTGCTACGCAATGACATTCTGTAGACCAGCAAAACATTGGGTTTTTATCTTGGAATGTGGCAGGTTGGTTTTCCTCTGTCTCAGACCCCTCCTTCAGAGACTATATTTCCTGCCATGATATTATTTTGATTCAGGAATCATGGACAAGCGAGGATTTACTACTCAATGGCTTTCTCTCTTATACAGTTGGAGCTGTACCTGGGGCTGCTCGTGGCAGCTACAAGGGTGGCCTGGGTGTGTTTGTTGCTACTTCTCTACGTGCATCTTTGAAACTGCTTCCCTCGCTGAAGCAATATGCGATGGCGGTTCTGGTTCAATTCAGCCAATGCAAATTGCTAATAATAAATATCTATCTCCCTCCCCAACGTAGGAAGTTACAGGTTAGAACCATGTAGACTGACCTTGAAAATTACATAGCAGATCTCCTTCACTCCACTCCTAATGTTTACGTGGTAATGGGTGGTGACTTAAACGCCAGGTTGGGTCCTGACGATCACACTTTATACATTCAACAGAGGGCCTATCCACCCAGCCCCGAAGCTGATGGGCCACCTCTCACTCTTCTTTCTAAGGATCAAAGGTCAAATTATGCGGGTCTTAGTTTGAGTCAAATGACCACCAGACTTAATCTCTTCATTCTGAATGGCTCGCTTGAAAATGACCATCCTGCCGAGATTACTCAACTGTGGGCTGCACAGAATCTCCTCCAGCAGAAAAGGCAGTATAAACTTCTTCTGGCTCATAAGAAAAAAGAGGCCATGAAAGAGGCCTGGTGGAACTTATTCAGGCTGCTAGTTCCAAAGACTCTGCTATTTATGCTGGTGTTTAACAAAGAACTCTCCCAGGTATGGCCCAAATCACTTGGACTCACATATCCATCCAGAGATCTGGGAGAAACACTTTCAGGATTTATACAAAGACCCTCCCGTAGTCTGCAGAAGCCCCTCCTGTGCCATTGAGGATACCCCAGCATGGGCTACGGTGTCAACTTCAGAGATCCACAATCTAGTCACCCAACTAAGACTGGGAAAGGCTCTAGGACAGGACCTCAATCCTCCGGAGGCTGTTAAAAACAATCTGGACTGGTGGGCTCCAATCCTGGCATCACTTTTTACCTATATCGATATGAATGGCCAAATTCCCAAGGACTAGGGAGTAGCAATCACTGTCCCCATATTTAAAAAGGGCAAGAAGGATGATCCCGCCAATTACAGACCCATTAGTTTGCTCAATACCACCAGCAAACTCTATGCAAGACACCTATATGGGAAACTTAGAGATTGGCTGGAACAGGAAAATCTCCTTGCTGAGGAACAAGCAGGCTTTAGGAAACGGCACTCCACCATCAATTAGTGCCTAGTCCTACACACTTCATAGAGAAATATTCCTCCTCCAGGACAATCTCCCTTTATGCCCCCTTTATTGATCTCAATGCAGCATTCGATTCTATTTCACGTATTAAACTATGGGAGAAGTTGGAGGCCTCCTCCATTGAGTGGCATCTGCTATATCTTCTCTGCACCCTGCATATAGACACCTCAATCAAGGTGAGATGTAGTCCACAAGGCCACCTCACAAGGGCTGTTCTAACTCAGAAGCGTGTCAAACAAGGATGTATCTTGGCCCCACTGCTATTTAACTTCTACATTAATTCTATGGTGGGCCAGCTTAGCAATCCTGAGCAATCACCATCCAAAACTTGCAGGGAGACACATTGCCATATTGTCATATGTGGATGATGCGCAGCCATCCTCTCAAGGACCCCCATTGGCCTTAGAAGAGCACTGAGGGCCTTGTTGCTGCACTGTAAGAGGATCGCCTTGAAACTAACTATCACAAAACTAAAATTATGGCTTTTGCCAGGAAACCCAAGATCTACTATTGGAAGATCGAAGGTCATAAGATTGAGCAAGTTGCCCATTTTAAGTACTTGGGAGAGGTTTTCTACTCTGGCGGCTCTAGAAAAGCCCATGGAGAACATGTGGCTTTAAATGCCCAGCGAAGCTCCTCTGCTATTCTTCAATACCTATGGACAAGAGGAAGCCATTATCTACCCACAGCACTTGAACTGTTCAAAGCCAAGCCACTAGCTCAATTCCTCTATGGTGCTCAGTTGGGCCCCTTTCCCAACATTGTTACTCTGGAACAGGTACAATCTAAATTCCTGAGGGCAGCACTCTGTGTTCCGAGATGTGTCTCCAATGCCACTCTGTGACTGGAGACAGGCCTGATCAAGACTGAGGCCAGGGTGTGGGCGACCACTCTTTGTTATTGGCTCAGATTATTCTCTTGCTCAATTGGCGTTGACCCCTTAATCCTACACGACGACTACCATTCCAGTTGGATACAGACAACTGAGGCCAAAATGGCTACGCTGGGCCTCTCCACCCTGACCTGCTCAGCATGGGCTATGATCAGACAAAAGCAATAATCAAACAGCACATTACAGACATTGAGCACCAAACTGATCTCAGCAGTGTCCCAAAATTTTATATCAGTGACTGGCTTAAATATTCTGCTTCTCCTGCAGCATATCTCAATCAATTGGAGGTCCCAAACCACAGAAAGGTGTTCACCTTGGCTCGCTGCCACGGCCTCCCCTCAGCAGTGCTAGAAGGCCGCTATAGAAGGATCTCATTTGCAGACTGTCTATGCCCCTGTGGCTCAGGGCAGATTGAAACTTCTGAGCATGTCCTCCTATACTGCTCGTTCTTTAGAGACATTCATGCCTCTCTCATTCTTCCACTGTTAAGCAAGTTTTTGGGTCATCCGAGACAGTTCTACAGTTCCCTGCTACTCTCTGACCTTAAGCCTACCATAACTTATAGCGTTGCCAGATACTGTGCAGCTGCAATCGGCATCTGCCGGCGGATGATGGGTTCTGAGCCTTTTTAGCCCTGATTTGATTCCGTAATTGTTCATGTTCACGCCTCTCCTTTTATTGATCTTAACGTTCAATATAATTTTTACTCTGACTTTTAAAGCTCTATTATATTATGTTTTTCAACTCTACTATTTTATGTCCCCTTTTAATGTCTTTATGCATTTTTATGACTTTTAAACATAGTGTAATAGTATTATTATTAATTATTAGTATTATATGCATTTACATTTTTAGTATTTTAGTACTTTTAGCTCTTTTAGCATTCACATTTTTAACACCCTCATACATTTTAAGTACTATGAGTTCTTTTAATGTTGATATGCATCATCACATATGTAACTACCTTCCATTTCCACTTTTATTTACTCGTATTCTCTAACATGTATTTTTATGCTGGTCTGTGACTGTAATAAAGAATGATGATGAAGATAATGATTTGTACCCACCCTTTTACCCAGGTATGGGTCATATGTATGCTCAGGCTGCATGCAGCTCAAACAGATACAGACCTGAGCTGCTAGAGCCCAGCTTGAGGCAAAATTTCTCAATGCACCATGCTGCTTGTGCGGTGCATTTAGAGATATCTGGAGACCAGGCTTCATTTTCCTGGCCTCCAGAGATGCACGCTGCTCAGAGCAGCATGGATTGTGTGGGCGTGCAAACCGTGTGCCACACAGAGGACTGAACGTTCAACCCTGCCTTCCCCACCACCCACCCTTCCTGTCCCATTAATGGCTGTGAGAACGAACTTACTTAGTGATATAGCAAAAGTCCTTTCTTAAAATACAATTCTACTATTATTTTACTTCTAAAGGAAGGAATGAAAATTATTTTATATTTGCATCAGAATGGATTAGTGTTTGGGGGCAAGGATACTGCCATATTTCTTTCTGATACTTCACCACTGAGAATGTCAATTGAATTGAGTTGAATTCAGAATTGCATATCTGATTCTGATTCACCATAAACAAGGCCTGGGGACCAGCTGCCACACAGAAGCCACATTTGCACATTAATGCAAAACCAGATTTTAAGGGGCCAGAGGTTGCCAAATCTGTAAGTTCAAATGCAGGGCACTGTGGTTCCACAAGGAGAGTGACCCGAGGTTTGCTTTTTGAAACTCCAATTTGAACCCTTGGGTTGTAGTGAGTTTCACTGCCCCAACCAGAGGTTGGACACAGCCTGCATTATGTCTGAATGTGGAAGTGCAGCCTGCGTTCCCTGTGACCAGAGTTGCGGGAGGAAGCTCCTCCCTCTCTCCGTCCATAATCGGCTGTGTGAGCTGTCCTTTATGTAAAAAAGGAAGCCCGCACAGCCAGTTTTCCCTCCCCTCTGCAGTCTTCCTGACTGCAGGCTCCCTGCTCTCTGTTAACGCCTGAATTCAGGCAGAAGAGGGTGTGTGTGGGTGGGGAGCAGAACCATGGGTATATTGGACCCATGGTTTCACATTACATGTGAATGCAGCCAAACACAAGAACAGCTATTATAAACCATGTACTAGCCATCATCTAGCTTGAAGACAATAAATATACAATTACTTCTCCCTCAGCAGCTCAGTAGTATAAGAGTACTTCCTCCACCAACACTTCTTCCTTCACATTCCTTGTTCCCTGGCAGAAAAGGAGAAGTGGATATTAACCCCTATCTAACTTTCCTGGTCAATATCCACCTCTCATTTAACTTCTGTAAAAATTAAACTAGACTTATGAATCTGTGCATTTTGTAAAGCAGAAAGAGAAAGAAAAGACAGGTGCTAACCTAATCACTTTTTTCTGAGAAAGAGACAAAGATAAGGGTGGATAAAAGGTTTGGAAGCAAGAAAAAAAGAGAAATGGAGATACTTATGGCATCTGGATCGCTAAATAGAAGGGATCTTCCTGGCCAAAGAGCAGCAGAGATCTGAGTGGGAAATTTTTTAAAATAAATAAATAACTGGTACTGTAAATGGAAGATCTTGCTTTCATTCCAGACAGAAGTCCTGTATCTGAGATTTTTTTAAAATAAGAGTCCATTCATTCTATTCAATCTATTCCAAGTTCATACAGGTCTGAAGAACAATAGAAGTAATAGAATAGATTCATTTCCTACTCCATTGTCTCACATTTGCTCAAATTAATGTTTTGCATTGAATATTCACAAAGTAGGGATAGAGAAGAATTTCAGAAATGGTGGTGTCAAGCTTCGCCTTGGAGGAGCGCTGCAGGGTCTATTCTGCCATGGTTTTCAGGACTTGGTTTTGTCTCAGAGATGGTGAGGTGGGGGTTAACTTTCACCCTTATCCTCCTCCAGTGGGAGAAATAGTCCCTGCTCCTCCCTGGGAGCCATTTAGACCAGGAAGCCTTAGTCCCAACTGAGCTCCTCATCTTTAGCTGCTTGATCCTTAAATAGAGCCCTGGATCCATGGCAATAATCTTCCCTTCCTCTCAGGCCAGATGATTAACCTGGACATCCTATTGCCAGCCTCTGGGAGGGTTCTTTCTGCAAGCCCAACCCCTGCTGGCAGTGTCATCAAGCCAGCTGAAGCAATGGGATGCGGGCAGCCCTCTCCTTGTTGCCACCAGGTGACAGCCTGCTGGGCTGCACCGACCCAACCCAGGGCGGCCGCCTCCTGCCTCTCCTGGCTCTCGCCTAAACTGGGAAGAGAGCCAAATGGGCCGCTGTTGCAACCAGGGATCCCTCAGCTTTCCATTGCCTTGCCTGCCAGACCGGGTAAGTAGTCCAGGCTTTCAGGTGAGGGTTGGGGAGCCTCACAGGTGGCTTTGAAAACAAACTAACTTGATCTGGAAATTCCCTGGCCATTGCAAATTAGTTGTAGCCCCAGAGCTTTGGAATGACCTTCCTAATGAGCATTGCCAGGTCCTCCCTCAGGGTTTTTAAGAAACACTTGAATACCCATCTATTTAGAGAGACATTTTAGTTTTTATTCTTTGTCAGGTTCTAGTAGGCTTTTAATTTGTAAATCTGGTTTTAATTGGGTCTTGTTTCAATGGAATTTTATTAATTTTATATTGTTTTATTCATTTTATTGTCTTTGTAAACCACCCTGAGTATCATTGCACTGGAAGGGTGGGTAAAAATATCTTAAACAAACAAACAAACAAACAAACAAACAAACAAACAAACAAACAGTAAAACTCCTCTGAATGCTGCCTTGGTGCTGAATGCTCTCTTTCATTTGACAGTTCCCTCCTTCCCACTTTCACAAACCTATACATCTAATTCATTAATTTTTTTAAAACCAACCAGCGGGCTAAAAGTCCTCTTCAGCTGTTAAATGTGGGGGATGCTGTATGTGAGTACAGCGTCCTGAGAGTGCACCCTAAAGCCCCATTCCAGAACTGATGTGCTCAGAAGTCCCCCTCACCCATGGTCATGCTTACAGAATTTGTCTGAAGAGACAAAACAATACAGGAGACCCTGGTTTTTCACAGGTTCTTCTAGCATGCTTTCTGTTATTCACGGGTGGGTCATAGAGGCCTGATTTTTTTTGTTCACATGCTAAAACTAGGAATATTTTTGGCTAATCATGGTATAGAGACCTGAATTCTTTGTTCATGCACTAAAATTGAGGCTTTTGGGGGGCTATTTGTGCTTTGATGCCACCTGCAAATTACTTCTGATGTCACTTCCGGTGGCCATTTTGTGGCTTATTTCTACAAAAAAAGGGGGGGGCTAAAATGAGAGGGTTGGGGGGGCATTGCTGGAGAGCAGGAAAGCAAGGTAATGTGCTTTACTCCTCTTATTTCTCTCTCTCCCACCCCAATGTTTTTGGTGATTTGTGCACACTTAAGTGTACTTAAGTGTACTGAGGAACCTAACCCCTCCCCCCATATCTCCATAGGCTCAAGTTTTCTGTTTTCACAGTTTCCCTATTCGCAGCAATAGGCCCGAATGGAATCCCTGTGGGAAAAGAGGGCCTTCTGTATTTAACACAGACATGTTACAAAAGATGAATGTTGTTATCATGTTACAGATAAAGATGCTGTAATACTAATGAAGAGAAAGAGGCATTGATCAGGATCCACACTAAGTTAATCATGAGCATGCTCCATCAAAATTAATAGGAGTTAAGCTAATCATCACTAACCTGGTCTTGAGGTTCTACACATGATCAACGTGTGGCGCCTAACCGGGGGGAGAGTGGGCCTGCTCTCCCCGCACACGAGCAAAAAGCTGTCCCTGGGCATCGGCCACCCACGTGACTACCAGCTCCATCACAGAGCTGAGAGGGGTGGCGGGGATCGGGGGTTGCATGGTTCCTGGAAGTCCCAGGATGCCCCACGAGAGTATGTGGGGTATTCTGGGGAGACCCCCAAGGTCAGGAGGCTTGTTGTAGTCTCCCGGTTGGGGGTCTACTCGTGAATCGCCATGCCACGGAGGCACACAATCAATAAAATGGAGTTAGCGTAGTGAACGCACCACTAAGCTCATTTTAGGGGAGGGGTTCTTAGGCAGATTAGGTGTCGTTGAGTCACAGGGCTCACCTGCGATCAAGTTACAGATAACCAGGTTACAGATAAACCACCATGAGCCTGGTGGTTCTCACAATGGAAGGAAACCGCACTGGGCTCCCTTAGCTCGGTTTCTCTCCATTGTGAGAATTGCCTCTTTATTTATTTAAGTGGTGCTTAGTTATGATTAATTTAGTCTGGTCCTACCCACTATGACTAATTTTAGAGCATTTTTAGAACCCTTCCTGCCAAAAATCCAAGGCAGGGACTACTGAAGGATACAAACACTGATTCAAGACATTTTGATGTATTTTAAATATAAGATATTTAATTTTAGTATATAAGATATTTTAATTTCAGAAATTGCTGGGAAATTGCTCTAAAATAGAGTCTCCTTTAATTAAAAAAAACCTTTAACTTCTATTTTCCAAATAATACTTAGAGTTCTATAGCATCATAAAGTGTTTATTCACTGTGATATTTCAAGGACACTCAAGGAAGCAGCATAGGATACCAATGTAAATTTCTTTGCCCAGGTAAAGCTGGCAACTCCATGTGGTGAGTGATATTCTCATTGAATGCTAATTATAATAAAAAATGAATTATCTCGCATCAATCTTAGGTATCATTTCTGGCATGTCGCCTATGAAAAGGAGAAACATTACAAGGATATGCCCTGAAGCAAAAACATAAAATAAAATCAACATTCAAGTTGTCTTCATCATAACATTTATTTTAATTGCCCTGCAATCCATTTATTATTTCAAAGGCTGGTTAGCCAAGTGCTTTGATACGCTCAGAAGATGTGTTTCCTTGACTCCTAATGTTTTGGCTCATGCTTACTATGATTTAAAGATGAATGGGAAAATTAGTCTTGAGCCTATTCTGTGGCAGTGATGGAACAGAAGAAACAATTTTTCTGTCCACCATTGAAATTTCTCAATGACAAGTAGTAGGGCTTTTCCAGGTAGTATGGTTGTGGTGTGCATGAACCACTTTGAGGTGAATTGGTTCAACCTTAACTGGGCCAGTTTGGCAGTTCGACTGCGAACCGAACTGGAGACAGTTCAGTTCATGATCGAACCAAACCAGGCTTCCCTCACCAGATTCCCCTCACTGAATTCCCATTTACAAGCATAGCCTTCTTGAACCACCAAACCAGTTTGACTCAGTTCACCTCAGACTGGGCCAGGTTCGGTTCGATCATGACTAGCGGTTCGGTTCTAATTAATCTCAAATTTGAACCAAACCACCCTAAATGGTTCCATGCACATCCCGATGGTGTGAGGCTTATTGAAATCTGTCCCTGGGCAAGATGGGTTAGAACTCTCATTAACGCACTGTGATGCATGTCACAGCACTTTGAGGGTTAAGCCCCTCATATTCACCATGAGTTGGACTCTACAGTTGATGCAGTATCATTGTCAGAGGTGTCCAGTGTATCACCTGGTCCAGTTTTGCTGGAAGAATTTCAGTTATTGGTGCCCATAAGGATGCAGGCAAGGTATTCAGTTGAGTATGGCCAATCACACACATGCTTGACCCTTGCCCTTCATGGCTTATTAAATCTAGTAGGGAGGAAATTCTTTATCCTGGTCCAGCAGGTTCTATACCTCATTGAGAGAGGAAGTGGTCCTAGCTCTGTTGAAGGAAGCTATGATTTGACCACTCCTAAAGAAACCTAGGGGCTATTCTTACGATCACAAAAATCGGGCTAGGAATCCTAGCCCGATTTTCGTGATCGTAAGAATAGCCCCTAGGTTTCTTTAGGAGTGGTCAAATCATAGCTTCCTTCAACAGAGCTAGGACCACTTCCTCTCTCAATGACGCATAGAACCTGCTGGACCAGGATAAAGAATTTCCTCCCTACTAGATTTAATAAGCCATGAAGGGCAAGGGTCAAGCATGTGTGTGATTGGCCATACTCAACTGAAAAGCTGGAATCCTAGCCCGATTTTTGTGATCATAAGAACCACCGGGCTCGCAGCTAACCCGCTCCTGTAGCTAACCGGTGGTTCTGGAGCAGCTAACCCGCTCCTGTAGCCCGCCCCTTAGCCCAGGTTTGTGGAGCGAGCGCTCTGCAAACCCGGGCTATCTGCTCGTGAGTAGCTGCGGTGCGGCTCCGCACCATGGCTACTGGTGAGTAGACCCCCGGCCGGGAGGCTTAAAAGCAGCCTCCCGGCTTGGGGGTCTCTCCAGTATGCCCTGCGCACTCGCGCAGGGCATACTGGGGCTTCTGGGGGCCGTGTGGCCGCCGAGCTCCCCAGCCTCCACCGGCTCCGTCTTGGGGCCGGCCATCGTGTGGGTGGCCAATCCAGATGCCCAGGGCTCCCTTCCTGCTCAGCGCCCTAAACCGGGTCTCACTGATCGTGAGACCCGGTCCCTAGTCTGCACCCAGAAGATGTAAACAACTATAGCTCTGTGGCCAGTGTTCCCTCTAACATGTGCGCACATATGTGCACACACATTTTTTGATGTCTACTCAGTTAATTTTAGATCCCACTCAGATTGAATCAGGAAGGTCACATTCTGAATATGCATGAACAACCCCTCCTTGATACTGCTGCCTAGAATAAAACTCATTCTGCACACAGATGAAAAAAATCAGAGAGGAACTACCTGTGGCCAATATTCCCTTCCTGGGCAAAGTGCTTGAGCATGTAGTGGCTGACCAGCTCTAGATGCTCTTTGAGCAAATGGGTTATCTAGATCCATTTCAATCAGGCTTCAGGCCTGGCTTTGGAACAGAAACTGTTTTGATCGCCCTGTGGGATGACCTGTGTGGAGAGAGTGTGGGGAGATTGCAACCCTATGAATTATCTTGGACCTCTCAGAAGCTTTTGATGCCATTGACCATGGTATCCTTTTGGATAGGGTGGCCGAGTTGGGTGTGGGAGGCACTGCTTGTAGGTGGTTCTGCTCCTACCTCGAGGCCATTTCCAAAAGGTGGAGCTGGAGGATTACTGCTCAGCCCCTTGGCAGTTGTGCTTGGGGGTTCCGCAGGGTTTCATTCTTTCCCCTATACTGTTTAACATCAACATAAAACTGCTAGGAGAGATCAGCCAGAGATTTGGCCTGAGGTACCATCAGTATGCACCTCACTTGTATCTCTATTTTTCATCAGACTCAGATGAGGCAGTGTCTGTTCTGAATCAGTGCCTGGATGCAGTAATGGACTGGATGAGGGTGAACAAGCTGACTCAATCCAGACCAGACAGAAGTACTGTTGGTTGGTGGTTCCTCTGCCTGGGTGAATGATGTTCAGCCTGTTCTAGATGGGGTTGAACTCCCCCTGATGGACCAGGTTCGCAGTCTGGGGTGCTCATTGATGCAGCATGGTCGCTAGAGGCTCAAGTGGCCTCAGAGTGCCTTTTTTCAGCTTTGGCTGATACACCAGCTGTGACCACACCTGGATAGAGATAGCTTGGCCACATTTACTCACACTCTGGTAACCTCTCACTTAGATTACTGTAATGCATTGTACTGGGTTGCCTTTGAAAACAGTCCAGAAACTACAGTTGGTACAAAATAGGGCTAACTGGGACTGGGCATTTTGATCATATCATACCAGTGTTTCATCTGCTGCACTTGCTCTCAGTCCAATTCAAAGTGCTGATTTTAACATTTAAAGCCCTAAATGGCTTGGGATGTGTTACCTGAGAAAGCCTTGCCCCATATGTCCCGACTTGCACCTTAAGATCTTCTTCAGCCCTGCTTCAAGAGCCCCTGCCAAATGAGGTGGGGCAGGCGACTACTAGGGAGAGGGCCTTTTCAGTGGTTGCACCCTGTTTATGGAACAGCCTCCCCAGTGAGATTCACCTGGCATCATCACTTTGTTCTTCTGAATGCCAGGTAAAGATGTTTCTGTTCACTCAGGCCTTTTAAATTTGATTTTTAAAACTGACTTTAAATTGTTTTATACAGTGTGTGTGGGTGGGGTGGGGTTTTTGGGGGGGGAGTTGTGATTTTATGTGTTCAGTGTTTTTGTTTGATGTTTTAATGCTGTGTTGTTAGCCACCCAGGAAAAAAATGGTTATGTTTATTTATAAGAATAAAATTGTTTATTCTTATTCTTACTCCAGCAACTGTTTATGATACACATTGTGCCTCGTTAGTTCTCAGAGCGTCTCTCTGTAAACTTATCATATTTGTGCCACATCTTATGATGGAAAATTCTGGGACAGAATGATATTTTACTGTTGTTCCTACAATGCTACAGTAACTGCCCACAATGGGGGCTATCCATTCTATGGTAATAAATATGATCCCAAGATCTGATTACAAGTCAGTACTTGTAGTCAAACTGGAAGGCATATATGGCTTTGCAAATTATTTCAGATTACAACTTTGACTTCTATATAAAATAGCCAGAAGAAAAAGAACAGAATCAAAGTAATTGTTCTTGACTGTAGTGGGTGGCGGGCGGGGGGAACCCAGGCAAACCAAGAATATGCATTCTCCTTCTCCTGTCCCCCCTCCCCCTCTCAGAGTAGCACCATCTAATCAAATTATATTGGAAGACCAGCCCTCTCTCCTATTACTTTAGCCCATTAAGTTTAGTTAATTGGGATGAAGCAAGCAGATCTTCATAAATTAAACTGCCATAAATTTTAAGCAATTAAAGTTACCAATTAATATATGGCTTCTTTTATTTAGTTTCATGGACATGTAATTATGATTATTAAAAAGTTCAAAAGATTCTCACTCTTTGCTGGCCGAATGCCAGGAAACACTCTTTCATACAGGATTCAAGTAGTATGCACTACTATATTATTGCACTAAAGTGTCTGATTTAAATTATGATCCACACTTTTCATTTAAATAACTTGTTTCTGGTGTTAAGAAGTTAAAAAAAAGAACAACCTTGCTACAAAAGGTTGTTTCATGTGCCAGTGTTGAATGCAAATCAGTACTGGAGAATTAATGAGACACCGATATCTTGTTGTTTTTAAATCAAGTCTAGAAAATAGTATAAATCCATTTAGAATATACACAAGCTGTCCTGGATAGTATTGCCTCAGGAAAAAGTAATTAATGGTGTCAAACACTTTTAACCAAAGACACAATCCAGCCCTCATGTATACAGGTTATGATGTGCTGTTGCATTACTTATCAGCTTAATGCCATTAACAGTGTTTGGAAGTGGGATATCCTATGGCAGGGGGGAGAGACTTCTTAGTTGCATGATGGTAGTAGTGAAGCCTTCGTAGCAGTGAAACCTTAGTAAACATGGTAGTACTGAAGCCTTAGTAAACACTGCAGAATCAGAATCACCCCAATGGAAGCTCTAATGATCCTGGGGCAGCATTATATTGTTTGGCAGTGCAGGGGCCACCGTCATACATGCCAACATCTCTCAATATTCCCGTTTATTTGATTGGAAAAATAGGGCAGGTATGCACTCTGGCTGCTGAAAGCAACATACCATCTTGTGGGCTACTAGGGCATTGTAAAGACAGCAGCTATGGATTCTTATGACTTTGAACATATGCAGAGGTGCAGTGGAGGGGGGACATGAAGGGATGGAGCACTGGTACTTCTCGGCTTCTCTGGCTGTTGGGGTGGGCATGGCCATGGGGGGCTGTCATGGAGAGCGCCTTCTGCACTTCTGAAGTTGCAGCTACATCACTGACGCTTCCTTATAGCAAGTCAGACCCTTGGTTCCTCTAGCTCAGTACTGTCGGCACCAACTAGGAGCAAATTTCCTGGAAGGATTCTTTCCCAGCCTACCTAGAGATGCCAGGGATTGAACTCAGGACCTTCTGTTGGCAAAGCAGATGCTCTACCCCAATTTTTGGAGGAAAGGGGCTAATCAGAACAGCCACAGAACTCTCTGTGCTTGGGGGGCCAGCTCGCCTCTTTCCCTCCCCCTTGTTGAATCGTTGCCATTAATTTTAACTAGTTGAAGAATAAAGAGGGTGGGGAGAGCATTTTGCACTATCTTGTGTGTGCATCACTGGAAGGCACAGGCTTCTCTTCTTCTCTTTTTTCCAGTTTTTAGAAAAATATTCAGGGATATTAATGCCAGGTGAGTCAGAGCTGTTGACATTCTTATAATATAGCCCCAGTGCTTCAGACTTATCTGAAGCTCCTAGCATATTTAGCATGTTTTAATGCACTGTGTAACAATATAATTTGTAAAGTACCTGGAGGAAAAAGAGGGTTTTTTGGACAGAAATCTATATTCATAAATAAATAGGAAAGCTGCTGAAAGTAACTTATTTTTGGATGGCATGGGCAAATTGGACTGGACCACTTGTAACCCTTGTATGGTGCTGGGGGAAGAAGGCCAAACTAGGCTGACCTCCCTCTGTGGCATGTACAGTGCGGGCTGGGTAGTGGTGTAGAAGGGTTTGAGATCAGTGAGCACCCTTGGGTAGTTGGAAAGGGTGGGTTGGTATATCAGTCCTTAGAGGCTTGGTGGCTCGGGGGCTTTCGATTCACAATGACACCTGCTCAGGGCTTCACAAACCTTAAAGCCTGCATGGCTTGGGCAGTGTGAAGCCCTAGAAGTTGCCCTGACCCTTTGGGGTTGGCAATGATGGAGATGAAGCAGATTTGCACTGCTTCTATCCTTGAGTCAGGGTGTGCCGCCCATGCAAGGCATGGAGAAGGGCAGAAATGTCTGAGCCTGGCCTTTGATGGGTCCGCACTGTTGGGGGTGGGAGTTTATTCCACACTCAGTTTGCTAATTTGATCATTTAACAAAGTTGTGGCCCTTTTACCCAGATTGAAAGGTGTCTGTGTCTTCCTTGCGGCTAGGGTGTGGGGGGCAAATCTACATTCATAAATAAATAGGAAATCTGCTGTAAGTCACTTACTTTTGGATGGCACGGGCAAATTGGACCGGACCACTTGTAGTGAATCGGCTTGCACACGAAGTAAGTAGCTTTTCACAGTTTCATAGTCCAGAGGCTTTTTGACGGAGATAACACCTGTTCTATTATTAATAGCAAACACACCTGGAATGCAGCAAGACAAGACAAAACAAGCTTTCTGTAAACTTTAAGACTGGATATGATGTTTCACTCAAAATCACAAGGTCTCTGCAACTGGGGAGCTTTTTTTTCTTAAGAGCCAATCAGATTGGACATCATAGCCTGTTTTGGCTCAAATCCAGACTGGATTTGAGCCTCCCCGGGCAGCTTGGGCTCAGGCTTGATCGAGCCCAGCTGGTTTGGTCCAGCCTCCTGAGCCAGCTCGGGGGGTGGGATCTCCAGTACAGGAGATCTCCTAGCCTAAAAATGCTTTCCTTTTTAAACGTTAGTAGTAGTGGGTGGGCAGAATGCTTTTTTAACCTTTTAAATGAAGCCCTACCACTAGTGGGGGCAGCTGCTGCAGTGGCAGATAATCAGGTGGCAGCAGTGGAAGGTCCTTCAATTGCCCTACCAGAAGGCAAATTGTTTAAATTTCTTTAAAACGAAGCCCTGCTGGCAGTGGAGGTGGCTGCTGTGGTGGAAGATACTTGGGAGGTGGCAAGGGCTCCTCCAACCACCACCCAGCCCTCCCAAATGATAGTCTGGGCTGGCTGTGGGTGTGGCCCTGTTTGGGCCTCTGTGCATGCCTCTGCATATGCAGAGGCCTGAACAGGGCTGCAGCTGGCCTGGACTATCAGTTGGGAGGGTGTGTTGGACTATATGTTGTCTCTTGTCTCAATGACATGGGAGGACAGACTAGTGAGTCTAGCGGGTCAAGACTAGTGAAGCTAGAGGGTCAAGACATTGGTCATCCCTTCTCTACTGCTCTGACACTATCCCTTTGGAACGTAGATTGCTACTCTCAGGGACACTTCCTGCCTGCCTGCCTGCCTTGTCATTTCCTCCCTCCCTTTTCTTCTCTTCCTTCTACCTTGTAGCATGCAAGCTCCTCTCCCCTGCACCATTTGTGCAGAGAGGCAGAATCCATCTGCATTCAGCTAGCTAGCTAGATTAGAGATCCTAACTCCTCACTTTCCTGTCTAGAATGGAGTTCTCTAATAAAAACCACTTATACTGATTTGAAACTATGAACTGGCTCCAAGTTACTTTACTCTCAACATACACGCATGCCTAACTAAACTCCGCTGTGTTGTGCCTCTGTGCACTCTGCTATAATGAAAAAGGGTTTCTCCTACCAGAGAGAATTCCAAACAGGGCGGGGTGGTGGTTGGAGGAGCCCTTGCTGCTGCTGCCTCCCAAGTATCCACCACTGCAGCGGCCACCCCCACTGCTAGCGGGGCTTCATTTTAAAGATGAAATTTAACCATTTTGCCCATCAGCAGCACAGTTGGAGGAGCTCCCGCCACTGCCTCCCAAGTATTGACCACTGCAGCAGCCACTCTCATTTAAAAGGTTCATTTAAAAGGTTCATAAAAAGCATTTCACCCTCCTCCCCCACCACTTTAAAGTTTTAAAAGGAAAGCCTTTTAAGGCTAGGAGATCCCCTGTACCTTTAAAGGGGAACCCTAGCCAGTTTCCCCTTTAC
Organism: Hemicordylus capensis; assembly: GCF_027244095.1. Taxonomy (NCBI): domain Eukaryota; kingdom Metazoa; phylum Chordata; class Lepidosauria; order Squamata; family Cordylidae; genus Hemicordylus; species Hemicordylus capensis. The sequence goes on along the minus strand of NC_069659.1, from coordinate 240,275,759 downwards.
AAGGATACCACCCCCCGAGTCAGCCCATGATCTGGTTCCATGAACTGGAAGGTAGTCCAGTTTGAATTTGGACTGGCACCCCCCCCCCCCTTGGAGGATGGGCCAGTTCTACCTTGGACTGCACAAACTGTGCTGGCTTCATGGCAAGCCGGGCTCGATGTGAGCCGGCTCGCACATCCCTAAGATATTGAAATCACATAACTGGATGTCCAGTTCTTAAAAGCAGCCATGTTTCCTGAACTGTATAAGGATTATTGTACTGGTGGTAGTGAGGGCTAAACCTTTCCTTGTGCAACTTTCCAATATAAAGTACATTCTTGTTCTCTCCATTATAGTTGGCTCAGTCATGGGAAAACTATGATAAACCCATGTTTCCCTAACGCAGCCAATGATGAAGGCAATGTATATTTTTAAAAGGCACAAAGAAGGGGTTAAGCACCCTTTCCCTCACACCATGCCATTGGCCCTGATCTCATTAGGGGAGCCTTGTGGATGCTTTGAAATAAATTTAAGGAGATGGAAGATTTGGTTAAAGATCTCCTACAACCTGCCTAGTGATGCCCTAAAAATGCAAAATCTGGGATTTGATTGTAAGGAAGCATTCAAGGTAGGTAATTTAACTCATACTCTTTTGCTGCTGTGACAGGGTTTTGCTTTGTTTCTGTTCTTTACTTTAGAAGGCAGGATGAAGATTATGTTAGTCATGACTAAGTCCCATTGAACTTAGGCCTGACTTACTGGTCTCATTTATTTCAATGTTGCCTAGTCATGACTAAATTAGTGTGGACCCTGCTCTGTGTATTTTAAAACAATCCTGGATAGGCAGATATTATAGGAACATATATACCTCAAACTAAGTTGATTTAATACCAATTTAACTGTCACAGTCAGCCCAAAGAATCTTGGGAAATGAAATTCAGTGGGGGCCCTTCTGTTAGATATACCTAGCCCCAAAGAACTGCAATTTCCAAAGTTCCCTGTAAAAGCTAAAAAGAACCCTAAATTCAAGCAGAAAATACAGCGAGCTTCTGAAACAAATGTACTGCAAATAAATGATTCAGTCCTTTCCAAATGGAGATGTCAATTTTACTTTTTTTTATTTAGAGCATTTAAAATCATACATTTTATTCTCCTCCAAAATCATACATTTTATTCATATATCATACAGGATCACCTGAGGTAATTTTACTCACCATCTTCATTTCCTGAAACAATGGAATAGATAATGGTCTGATTCAAGGCAGCAGCAGTTATAACAACAACCTGAGTTCCTTTGGGTGCACCTTCACTCACAGGAGGGGGCCTGAAGAATTGGACAAAACAGATTGTTCCCTCTCACTTCTCATATCATTTATTCAATATACACAGGATTTCCTTCTTGCCTTTGAGACCGAAGAAGAAACTGAAAGCTATATTTGGTTAGGGTCATACAATTCAAGTGTTTGGCAAGAACATGGAAAAAAAGTGAGCATATAAAATAAAGCAACAACAATGACTTAGTTCAAACATTTGAACAGAAGCATGATGTGATTGTCTAAGTTTTCTTCTGTGTGGGCACAGCTCAAATGGATCTGAAAACATTTGAATCTTTTTTCTGCATGGATCTGCTTGTGGAAAAATAGACTCAAATATTTCCCCAGATGGATATGTTTCTGAACCACGTAGCAGTAAATTTGAGTAGCAGCCATGCCACTGACTCAGCGCTTCAGTCAGGCCTATGATGAATTTTTATCCTCTAGAATAAAAGTTTCTGCATAAACAAAGATAGTAATGTTTACTAAAGAAAAAGCAGTATAGTAAGTAATACAACAAAACAACAACAGACTATTATTTACTGCCAACATTAAGGTAGACGGCCTAAGTAAAACAATGACATTTGAGTTGTGGGTTCGTGACTTTGCTGAACAAATATGGCTGTCCAAGAGAGAAGCATGCTGGCAAATGTTTCTAGAAGTCTCTCTCAGGCAAAGAAACTTCTGTTGTGATATATACTTGATAGTAAAATGCTATTCTCTCCATAGGAACATAGAAAGCTGCCTTCTACAGAGTCAGACTATTGGTCCGTCTAGCTCAGTATCATCCACACAAACTGGCAGGCATCTCCAAGGTTGCAAGCAGGAGTTTTTCTCAGCTCTTATCTTGGGGATGCCAGGGAGGGAACTTGGAACCTTCTGCATGTAGATGCTCTTGCCAGTCCACCCGATCCCCTAAAAGGAATACCTTACAGTGCTCACACACATGTAGAGGCTCTACACACGATCAATGTGTAGAGCCTCATGGGGTTTGGCGGTGGTTGCTGGATTGGCTGCCCAGATGAGTGGCGGCTTTGGTCGTGCGCTGCCATGCCATGGCTTGACGGGGAGTTCTGGGGGAAAGGGAGCACCACCACACAGCACCCCACCCCATAGAGCCCCAGGAAGGAACCAAACAAGTGTGCCGTGCCTTTCTGGGTCCCCTTCCCCTCTCCCCCCTACCCTGAGTGCATCAGCCGTGGCTGCAAGCAGCCGTGGCAGATGCACGATTACAAAAACAGGGTTAACAGAGCGCTCACTCCATTAACCTCATTTAAGTGGAGGGGTTGTTAGGCAGGCTAGCAGCCATGGAACCACTGGGCTTACCCGTGAGTCCAGAGGTTTCCGACAATCACTGGAAACTGTGCTGGGCACCCTTAGCCCAGTTTCCAGTGATGGTGGGAATAGCCTCGTAGTCTCCCATTCAAATGCAAACCAAGGTACACCCTGCTTAGCAAAGATGGCAATTCATGCTTGCTACCACAAGATCAGCTCTCCTCCCTGTGCAGTGAAAGCAGAGGTCCTAAGTCAGTAGTATCAAGCAAAAGGCTAAACAAATGCTGGATTCAACTTACCTTTCTGCACATTTTTGCAGATATATCAGTTCCTAATCCTCTCTAATAAAAGCCTTGGTGTCCGTCCGTGGACACCAAGGCGTGTGTCCGTGCCTCCCTCGGCCGTTCTGGGCATGCGCGGAGCGCATGCGCAGGACGGCCGAGGCAGAAATGGAGACAGGCACCAGGCGGCCATGTTTTTGACTCTGCCCGGCCGACACCAGTGTGGATTCCCACCGCGGCTGCAGCCCGCCCTCCCAGCTGCCCGAGTCCTCCTCTCCTGGCCCCATGGGTGGCCATAATGCCCCCAACTCTGCGGACGACGACAACGCCTCCATGGCGGTTGCCGTTGCCCTGCTTCGCCCACCGCCAGGAGAGGGAGAGTAGGAGGATGCGCTGCCGGACTGGCTGCGGCTCATTCGGCCGCGCTGAGCCCCGAAAAGAGCTGCCGCTTCTGGCCCAAGCCTGAGCCGGCGGTGTCACCGTTAGCAGCAACAACAGCGGCCCTGGAACATTCCGCCACCTCACCATGCCTGCCAGCCTCGTATTCCTGCCTGTGCTGCCGCCGAGGAGGAGGATGCGCTGCCGGACTGGCTGCGGCTCCTTCGGCCCCGCTGCGCCCCCTCACAGCGCCGCCGCTGAGCCCCGAAAACAGCTGCCGCTTCTGGTCTGAGCCTGAGCCAGTGGCGACAGCGTCAGCAGCAACAACAGCGGCCCTGGAACATAACTCCCATTGCCTGAGATGAGAGAGAAAAGTCCCCCGGGAGGTTATCCAGCAAGCAGGCTTGACTCTCCTGAGACGCCAGGCAAGGTGTTACAACTTGAGGCCAATTTTTCAAAACCAGCCACCTTCTTTGCCCAGGCAGAGCTCCTCTGGAGAGAAGGTGTGCTATCTAAAATGTAGTTAGGTTCCTATTCTGCTTGATTCCAAAGGCGCAGCATGAGGGATGCGAACAGAGAGAAATGTTTACAGGTGTAACCTGGGAAGATGGAGAGTGTATTCAATGAAAACGGCCCTTATCCGACCAGATCCAACTTTTCAGACCCTAGATCTCGACTCCGTTAAGTGCCATAGTAGCTCTTGACTACTATGCGAAGGTGGGAAGGAGATAAAAGAGAGAGAAGGGAAGGAAAAGGACAAAAGAAAGAAGGAGGGAGGGAGGGAGGGATGGAAAGAAAGAAAGAGAGAAGGAAGGAAGGAAGGAAGGAAGGAAGGAAGGAAGGAAGGAAGGAAGGAGAAATAAAAAGGAGAAAGGAGTGAGGGAGAAGGACAAAAGAAAGATGGAAGGGAGACAGGAGCAGCCAGCCCCAAAGAGCAAGCCCGTTAAAGGAAGAAAAGAGGAAAAGGAAAAGTAAACAGAAAGAAGGGAGTGAGAAGAGGTGGAAGAAAGGAAGGAAAGGAGAGAGAGGGAGAAAGAAGGAAGCGAGGACAGAGGGAGAGAGAGAAAGAAAAAAAGAAGGAAAGGAGGGCGAGAGGGAGGGAGAAGGAAAGAATGGAGAGAGAGAGAGAGAGAGAGAGAAGAAAGGAAGGAAAGAGGGAAAGAGAAAGAAAAAAGAAGGGAAGGAGAAGAGGGGGAAGAAAGGAAGGAAAGGAGGAAGAGGGAGAGAAAAGGAATGAATGAAAGAGAGAGAGAAAAAGAAAAAAAGAAGGAAGGAAAGGAGGGCGAGAGAGAGGGAGAAGGAAGAAAGGGGGGGAACGGTACTAGAGCCCGTTATTTTAACGGGCTTAAAAATACTAGTGTTTATATAAATCTTTTCCAATCAAGTTAAATCTCAGATAATTCTATTGAATGACCATAGCAAAAATGTGAAGATTATTCCACTGCTCCTACTTGATGTTCCTTAGGGTAATTTACGCTTTACTTTTCGTATTCAGTTGATACTGAGGCTCTTCTCACAATCAGTGAGAAGAGCCTGGGGAGAGTTTGCAGGGAGAGCGGGCTTAGATTCCTGCCTGCAACCTTGGAGAAGCCGCTGCCAGTCTGTGAAGACAATACTGAGCTAGATAGACCAATGGTCTGACTCAGTATATGGCAGTTTCCTATGTTCCTAATTCTTTTGAGATAATTCTGGAAGTTTCCTTGCCCCCATTGGGCACTAGCACCCACCGCACTCCGCTCTGGGTCATCCCTTTCCCCTTGATTTGAAGCGCTACATTTGCTGGAATCCCCATTATTCCCTATGGGAAAATTCTTAAAGATGTGTAAACTTAAAAAATTCACCTAAAAATCAGCCCTTTGCCTAATTCCTTTGAAATTCGGGTGGTAGCTTCCACCCATTGGACACTACCACCACCACCCACTCTTTTTGCCCTGGGACACTTTTAAAAAATCCAAATCGATTCGGATTCGGAAAATTCAGCTACAAAACAAAACAGGGCTGATTCAGATTCAGAAAATGTGGGTACAAAACAAAACGGGGGTGTTTCGATTCAGATACAAATCGAAACAAGAAAATCCCAAAATGCACACCCCTAATCATGGGGACCACCGTGCTTGAAAGCCTGGTGCTCCCAAGGCAGCTAGCCCAACTAATTACCCCTCCCCTTAGATGAGGTTAACAGAGTGAGCACTCCATTAACCTCATCTTTTTGCTCATGTGTTGCCGTGGTGTGTGGTGACACATGAGTAGACCCCTGGCAGGGAGACTGCAAGCAGCTTCCCAGGCTTGGAATTCTCTCCAGGATGCCCCATGCTTTCACGTGGGGCATTCTGAAACTTCCAGGGGCTGCATGGCCCCCGATCCCCGCAGCCCTCGCTTGCTCCATGAGGGAGCCGGCAGTTGTGTGGGTGGCCGATCCAGATGCCCAGGGCTGCCTCTTGATCGTCTGCAGGAAGAGCGGGCTAAGCCCGCTCTCCCCACAGAACCCCCTCCGGCACTTCACACCGATCGTGTGAAGCACCTCATTATTTCGTTAATCTGTTATTTTGTTAAGCCATTCAAAAAAGCAGAATATATATCTGTGACTGACTATTCATGTAAAGCATTTAGGTTGGAATTAGGTGTCATCATGGGGGTACCAGTGTTGGTGGAAGTAGACCTATAGGTCTTTAAAGGCCTTTGATATTAGCCATTCCTGTACTGAAGTGCTTGATGATAGCTTCCAGGATGTTAGTTTCACTAAAATCTAAGGGTTGCAGTTTTAACTCAAAGCTCTTTTATCTGGGTTGTGGTAGGACCTGCATGTATAACACTGAAATTAAAGTCATGGTGAATATTTATGTAATTGCAAGCAAGGCATATTTGAAAATCTCAAAAACTTCCTTTTTATTTTGATGGAATAAATTCTAGTTTGTTATTTTCATGAACTTCAGTCAAGACTTCAGGCTAGACTCCTTCTGTGTTTGCCCTTCTAAAACAGATAAGTCTTTGAAAAATGCAAAACCTTATTTTTAAAAAATCTCTCTTTTGATCCTAACCTGCTTTTAGCACTTCCTTTTTTTAGTAACATCCCTGTAACTTCCATTCTGACATTGCTGAATTCTATGGATTGAGAAATCAATATCAATTAGGAAGCTGCTTTTGCATTCAATATAGGAGAATTTGAAGAAAGTGGATAGAGAAACATCCAAATTCATGTTCTTTGTAACCTTCTAGTAATTGTGCCTTATTGATTTCACTAGTTTGGGTTAACTAATGCAATCAGATTCAAAGAACAATACTTCAGTTCAATGAAAACATATTGTTGGCATCTTAGGAAACTTTTGTGGAAATACACATAAATTGGTAAAAAGGATAAAAGAACTCAGTAGCTAAATTGTGTCCATTTGTTCTGTTTATTTTAGATCAAATGACCTTCCTTTTCCTGAAAAGCTACAATGTTGAAGGAGAGTCCTATTTCCACTTATATTAAGGGCCAAACTGAATGTGGCATTAAACATGTCTTTAGACAATGAGCTTAACCCAGAGATGAGCTGGAAATGGTCCTTATCCTCAATCTGGCTGAGAGTGTGGTGTGAAGAGGTTTAAAACACATACCCTGCAGTGTTTTTGTGTCAAGACTTGCTCCCCCAATGAGGCTAGTTAATCTCACATCTTACATCACCTTGCCCTGCCTTATGAATATGGTACCTGACCACTAGCCTGTTCTTGACCACACCTTCTGTCTCTGATCATTTTAAATCCTCAGATGCCTGCACCTGGTGACCTGACCCTGGTGGCCTCAACTATGTGATCTGCTGCTGGCCTGCCACTACCTATCTGTTTGTGACACAACGGAACCACCAGCTTCAACCTGTCTCAGAGCTGGGATCAGGTCAGCTGAGCTTGGATAAGTGTGGCTTCTCTGCACAGATGTATTCAGCCCACCCAAGCAGAATCCTGTTCTTGCCTGTAAGAATAGTCTGGGCTGGCTGTGGCCTGGTTCAGGCCTCTGCACACGTGCAGAGGCCACTGCTTTTTTATCTTTTTAGACCTTTTTTGAAGGTAAAAATAAAGCATTTCATCTGCCCCCCCCCCCCACTTTAAAGTTAAAGAAAAGCCTTTTTAGGCTAGGAAATCCCCTGTTCTTGTAAAGGGGAATCCTAGCTGGATTCCCCTTTAGAAGTATAGCCCCTGAGCCAGGCCATGAGCTGGTTCCACAAACTGGAGTGTGGGGGTGGGGTGTGATCCAGTTCGAACTCAGACTGGCATCCCTCTCTGGGGACCGGGCCAGTCTGACCTCGTACTGCCCAAATTGGGCCGGCTTGATGGTGAGCCTGACTCTATGTGAGCCAGCTCACACACCCCTAGAAGTTTGCATGACAAAAGATCATTCCAAAGTGTGAAGACCATTATCCAGAAATATTCATAAAACTAAATGTATAGGGAATAATGTGTAGAGAATAATTATAAACATGGCAAAAAAAATGTACTCCTGGATAAATGGGAAAATGCATTCTGTTAGTATTTTTAATTAAACTAATTCTACATCATTTATTTATTTATTTATCTATCTCTCAATCAATCAATAATATTTCTATACTAGCACATCTCTAGGTGGTAAATACAGCACTATAATTTTGATTTCTCTTCCCTTGGCAACTCTGTGAAATAGCCAGCCAGTTTTAGCATTTATAAATCTACTCCACTAATCCTGAGAAAAATTTTGCAGTAGCTTTAATAGCTAAATTATCTTCCAGATTTTTAATTACATCTTGGTTTCCAATAGTAGTAGTGGTGGTAGAAGACTTTAATGAGCTCAGTCTCTTCACAGGTTGGACAAACAGTAATCAATACACATATGATGATGCTTTATACTGCAAACAAACTAGGTGTGATATTAAATGTGTCACTAGTAATATAGTTTCACTTTCGAGTAGCAGCTGTGATCTGGATTGGGGCCATGTCAAAGAGAGAGCGGTAGTCTGATCGGGTGCACCAGGGTTTCCAACCTTTTTTTTTTTTTTTACATGAGCACCCCTTCTGTCACAACCTTCAAACTCAGGTACCCCATAAATATGTTTACAGTGTGTGTGCATGTGTGTACTCATATATTTAAATGTTATAGTTCTGAGACAGGCTACTCCAGTCACTGGCTTACATCCAGACTGTTGCTCATGGGTATTCCCATTGAAATAAGGTATTTATAGTAAACTTGTCCTTTCAATATTATTATGTCAATAAGACTGCTTATGAGCAGTGTGGGGAGTCAGGAGGGCTGATTCCCTCTGGGAGCTCTTCAAATACCCCTAGGGGTGCTAATACCCCCTGTTGGGAACCCCTGTTGTACACAGTGAGACAGATTTAACATTAGAGTCCCTTCTCATGTTTCCTTGGTAACATGGGAATTGTTGCCATGTGACTTCTTCTGTGCCAGGAAGATAATGTGAGGAAGCCCATGCCAAATGGGAGGATGCTTCCAAATGCTTCCTCCCCATGTCAGTGTCGCCCTAGTTGCAGAGCTTGCACAGTCACCTACCATGTGAAAAACATTATACACACCCAGGTTCCTTGCCTGTGATCAGAGGATCAGGTGCAATGTCATGCACATTCATTGCAACATGCAATTTTAAGGTGGTGTCCCAAAAGAACAAAATAAGTATCCGCAAGTATGTGCAAGCTTTGTCCAGGTTTCCACATTTCCAATGGTCTTCTGACATTCAAGAGTAAGGTCCAGATGGTGAAAAAAGTAGATATCCAACAACAAAAAAGTAGAAATAGAGGATGCTTTTCACCAAAAATGTCTCTAAGACATCTGCATAAAATTTGCATATGTTTATTGGTATTATATATCCATATTTTGATTTTAAAAACCTGTATAATCTGAGAATAAATACAACTCACCACTCTGAAGCTGACCAGGTGAGCTGTATATGTTAGCTTAGTCTGCTGCCTAGGTGTTGACTTCTCAAGGCCCTTGCTGCTTAACCATAAATTAATCTCCTTTGCTTAATTTAGGTTTGCTTAAATTGCTTAAAAATTGCTTAAAACTTCTCCTGATGAAGCCCTGCTTAGAACAGGAGGAAACAGGCTACAAACTACCTAGATACCTCCTTACCTAGGATACCTGTTGAGAGTAACAGCAAATAACAGCAAGAACTGATCTCTTGGAGCAGTAGCAAGACTGAGCAAATGTAAGAACTGACCCTGTGACACCCTACAGGAAGCTCTTGATTTATTGAACATCTAAAAAGGACCTCTTGACTACCTTTGACCCTTCAGCTGCCACCTTGAGATTCTTTCATTGCCACTGTATGCTTCTTCATTGTTAATATGTTTATACATTGTCCATTTTGTGAATTATCACAGATGTGTTAGGAATTTAATTGTTTGTATGGCATCTTTTGGATACAATGGTTTTTTGATAATACAACATTGATTTATGGTGTGTAATTTTTCTACAGATTATTATACACGGTTTATATACATAATTTTATGTATATGAACTCACCAGGGGGCTTTAGGCAAGCTACTCCCTCTCAGCCTCAGCCTCTCATCTTCAATATGGGGATAATACTATTTACTTAGCTTTTAGGGTTGTTGAAAAGATTGCAGGAAGATACTACATGTGAAGCCTTTGAACACTGGTGCTCATAAATACTTCTTCTGATTGGGTTGGATCCTACGAACAACTTGCTCAAATGCGGGGGGGAATCAGCCATGCATGGGGGGCAGGGGTGATTTTAACCAACTGCCCCTTCCCTGCAGCACTGCTGTGTCCCCTGTAAATCTGATCCTGAAGAATTTTGGGGGAATACCAGATTTTAAGCATCTCACCCAGTTTGCGTAGCCCACCCCGATTCTCCCAGATTTCAGATTTCTTTCTTAAAAAAAAAAAAAAAGGCAGCTAAGCCCTAGAAGTTGAATTATGGAGCAAAACGTGCAGTCACTATTCTGCTCAGAAATTATTTTCCAGCCAGTTTACATAATATGCAAATTAGACACCTGGATTTGGAAAGCCAGAATACAGCAACCCTAAGAGGAGGGAACTGTAGAAGGAAGGGCAAAAGAATTCCCCTCCTCACCCTGGGCTACATAATTTGTTCTGTTCATGTAAAGCCTTCTTGGGATCCAAACAATGATAATGATGATGATTAATGCAAGTTTTCCTATCAAAAGTGGACTCTCTAATTAGAGAGCAGCATGAAATTTAGTGGACATATTTTAATTAATCGTACTTTACCTTTGCAAGCCTTTGAACCTGCGTGTGCCATACCATCTCAGTTAAGAATCTTGAACAGACTGAGCAGCCAACATTTACTGCTTCCAGAAACTCAACTTAAAATGTTTTTTCTCTGTGCTATATTCTTGGCAAAGCATGTTCAGTAGGATTGTATGTGTTTCACTATGCCCCCTCCTTACACTTCTCATATTGGTTCAAGAAGTTTTGACCTTTTCAGTGGTATTTACCTCTAAAAAAGATGACAAGGGAGTTTAGGTATTATTACAATGAACCACTGACATGGCCTATTATCCTTAAAGATAAATGTCAAACTTCATTCTGATGGGCTTAATGTCATCAGATGCAATGCATTTGTGAAATCCCTGCAATGATTCCAAATGAAAGCTAGAAGCTGAGACTTCTAGACAAATGAAAGCTAGAAGCTGAGACTTCTAGCTTATTTTTGTCAAGAATTTTTCAGAATCAAAGAAATGGGAATAGACTCTTTATTTTCTTTAAAGAGGGGATACTCCTCCTGAAATAACTCTTAAGTGGTTAAACCCTGGGACCTAATTGCAACTATGAATCAAATATAGGCAGTTATTATCTACCCTCAATCAAAATTGGGACAGCATAGCTACACTCAATCAAGTGGGACAGCATATATGCCTAAATAAATACAATGGATGGATGAAGTATTATAAGATTCATATAATAAGCACATTTGATTTGTTAAAAATATATTGTATAGGGAATCATTGCAGTTAAAGGTTTATTCAATGTTTCTTTCTTTTCTTTTGATAATGTTAAGTGCTGGAGAAACTTTTTACTCTTTTGTGAAGGTCAGAAGAAAGTCTTTCTTTACTGTAGCAGTTGATGCAGAATCTTGCTATGATTACATGCCTCATGTCTTCTGTATTAAACTCCCTTAGGGAGGTGTCCCGAGATTCAGTTATTTGACTTTGAAAGAAGAAGGAGGAAAAAGATTATTCTCATATAGAATCCTCTGAGGAAGAATACTTTGATTTGTTGTTCCTTTTTTGAGCGTCTCAGAAGAGAAAGCCCTGCTAGTTTTCTAAGTAGAAATGCTTTGGTTTGTGAGAGCAAGAGATGTTCTTGGGATTATGTTCAAGTGGGAACCTATTTCCACACACTGAGTGAGCAGGAATGAGCATGGGACAAAATGACTAGAAAAGACACAATACTGACTTTCCTTGAGCCACCATTGTACTCTAAAGGAAATCCTGAACAGAAAGAACACAAGTATGTGTGCTCTGTTTAGACAGTAAACCCTTTGAACCCATAATAGAAAGGGAGTTTGAATGTGGCCTAGTCTGTGGGAATCAAGAACTGTTTAGTGACTGCAGAGCCATATACTTTAGAAATTCCCAGATTGGTCTTTGGCTGCTGCAGGAAAACATCCTAAGTGCTACAAGTGGTTTTTCATATTTTTAAAAAATCAAACGATTATAGAAGGGTGATGTTAATTTTTAAAAAATAAATGGTGTTTTTTAATTTTTTAAAATAAATGATAATATCAGATGTTTCCGTTTAACAATTACACGAACCCTAGCACAGCATCCCTCCATTGTTTGTTGCTGTTGACAGGTGCAGAGCCAGTTCAATGTCATCCTGGATCCAGCTCCGCCCGGCAACCCCTCAAGCAACATCCCGTGTGTGTGATGTCACGTGCACAGGGCGTGGCTCAGGCTCCGTAAGAACCCCGAGGGAACTCCCCCTGCCCACCACTTGGACTCCGGCAGGTCACACGCAAAGGGGGCGTGGCCTCAAGCTCTGGAGAACCAAAGCAAGCTCTGTCCTGTCATTTCAGGCAGTGCTTGCTGCCTGGAAGCACCTATTCCCCTTTCTCTCCCTCAATGGAGGGAGAGAAAGGGAAATAGAAGCTTTCAGGCAGCAAAAACAACCTGAAATGACAGGGCAGAGCTGGCTTGGGGCTTACCGGAACCCGGGCAATGGGCGGGGGGAGTTCACTCGAGGCTCTCACAGAGCCTGAGCAACGCCCCCCTGTGGGCCTTGACAGCCCCTACCATTGGCAGCCTGGGTTCTTTGAACCTGTTTGCACAATGATAGTTCCACCCCTGGCTGTTTAATGTTTCTTTTTATATTGTGAGTCCTTTGGGGACAGGAGGCCATCTTATCTATCTATCTATGTAAATCACTTTGAGAACTCATTGAAAAGTGGTATATACATATAATTGTAGTAATAGTAGTATCTCTCTTCACCCAACATTTCACTTTAAAAGTTATATACAATATTGTCAGAAATGCAACACTTCTCACCTTCCAATGGCATGTGCCTGGAAATGGGAGAAGAGCAAATAGACAATTCTGCTTGTGTCAGTCAGTACTTTTGTAAGGTATTGTGCACTGGAAATCTGTAAATTGAATTATCCTTAGAAAAACAAAAGCCATGTTACATTAGCTGTTGAACATCTTGAACTTCAGAATTTCACTTCTTCTGTGAGAAAAAAAAGTTAGTATTTTTAACAACAGACCTGCCGCATAGTGGAGCGTATGCTCTTTCAAAGTGTTTGAAAGATGCTAATATTTCCCTTAACTTGTTATAAAATGCCTGAACACCTGTTCAGTGTGCCCACAGGCCACTGAATTGTAGCTATTGATTGCACTCTTTAGTTAGTAATTTATTGCCTAAAATAGCAGCCCATGGCTATTAACTATGACTTTCTAGTTGCAGAAGAGAACAAGACATGCATTAATTAACAAAAATTCAAGAAACATTCAGAGGTTTTTTAAAAAAGGATAATTAACTACAAGTTAATTTTTCTTTTTAAAAAAGAAAGAATTTAGTAA